>NC_140086.1:20081422-20681422 GCF_964237585.1 Gallinula chloropus
GTACAGTGACTGATCAGTGAGGTGAATGTTGGAAAGAAAGTTACTATTGTCTATGTGTATAGCTCTGCATTTAAGGTTGAGGAGGAAAAACTAATTACTTGCCTTCACCTTAGTCCAACCATGTACCTTTTCCTCCTTCTTTGCTGTGACAGTTCTGGGGTTTGTTTAGATATGGAAAGCTGTGTTACCTTTCCAACCCCTGCTTGCTTACTTCAAGCATGTGTTGTCTGGGAAACAGTCACAGGAACTGATTTGTCTTTGAAGGTGGCAGGCATCTGTCTTCAGAAGGAATTTTTCAAGGCAGGCTTTTACCTTTGCTCTCCTGTGTCTAACCCTGTACTATTCCAAACTCAGGGGAGCTGCCCAGAAGCTGAAGGGCAGGGTTGATCCTCTGTGGCACTGCCACAGCCTATAGGAGATGGGTGATAGGGGAACATCTTGAAGATCAGCAAAACCTAATGTGAAGTACGGTGTCTGGAATGGAGTAACCTGGTGTAGCACTGTAGGCAGGGGTCAGGGACTAAACAGCAGCTTTCCAGAACAGGACATGGGGATGTGGTGGATAGCAAGGTGACCTCAAGTCTCTTGTGGAAAGACGATGCTTGTAGCAGAAACTAAGTGTCCTGTCTGGGCTTTATTAAAGAGCAGAACCAGGAGATTTATAGAAATAAGTGCTCCCCTTGTGAGAACACTGCTGGAGTACTGCAACCACCTTTGTGTTCCCTAATGCAAGGCAACTATTGATCCTCTGCTGCAAGCCAAGTAGAGGGATACCAAAATCATAGAATCATAGAATGGTCTGGGTTGGAAGGGACCCCAAGGATCATAGAGCTCCAACCCCCCTGCCACAGGCAGGGACACCAACCTTCAGGCCTGGATCTACACAAGGCTGCCCAGCCTTGCTTGGTGAGGAAGCAAGAGCATGAGACGGACAGGAGAAGCAAACAGCTGAGTAATGTTCAGTTTCAAGAAAAGAAAGCTAAGACCAGACTTTACTGTTGTTTTTAAGTCTCTTCAGTGGGAGGATTCATAACAAGATCAGTCTTGTTATGATCTTAAGAGTTATTCATAACTTGGTATTCATAACAGGAGTGGCAATGGACACAAATTAGAACATGGGGCAGTTCCATTTAGACTTAAGGAGGTGTAAGAAAGATTTTTTTTTTGTGGGTTTGTTTTGTTGGGTTTTTTTTATAATAAAGATTATCAGGCACTGAAACCGGTCACCAGAGAGGTTATGGAATCTCCATCTTTAGGGATGCTCAACTTAAGTACCTGACCATCCTGATAGACTTAAACCTGCTTTGAGCAGGGTATTGGACCCTGACCTCCAGAGATCTTTTCCAGTCTAAATTATTTTGACATAATAATCTGCAGCCCAGAAGGCCAACAGCATCCTGGGCTGCATCAAAATAAGTGTGGCCAGCAGATTGAGAGAGGTGATTCTGCCCCTCTGCTCTGCTCTGGTGAGACCTCACCTGGAGTACTGTGTCCAGCTTTGGAGCCCTCAACACAAGGACATGGACCTGTTTGGAGTGTATCCAGTGGAGGGCCACAAAAATTATCAAAGGACTGAGCACCTCTCCTATGAAGACAGGCTGAGAGAGTTGGGCTTGTTAAGCTTGGAGAAGAGAAGACTCTGCGGGGACCTTATAGTTGTCTTCCAATACCTGAAAGTTGCCTATAAGAAAGCTGGGGAAGAACTGTTCACAGGGGTATGTAGCAATAAGATGAGGGGTAATGGTTTTAAACCAGAAAAGGGGAGGTTTAGGTTGGATATTAGGAAAAAATTGCTCACTTCAATATGAGGGTGAGAGATCAGTGGGACAGGTTGCCCAAGTTAGTGGAGGCCCCATCCCTGGAGATATTTGAGGTCAGGCTTGAAGGGGCTCTGAGCAACCAGATCTAGTGAAGATGTCCCTGCTTACTGCAGGGGGGGTTAGACTGGTTGACCTTTAAAGGTCTCTTCCAACCTAACAAATTCAATGATCAATGTGTTATATTTATTAATAAGCATACTAATAACTTATTTCAAAATCTGTTTCAATAGAGCAGAGTGATGAATGTGTTTTCCAGAAGATTTAATCTAGTTTGTCATTGTGTTGCAGTCAAGTCCTGTAATGCTCACAGCTGTAACAATGGAGCGGGAGGCACAAAAACCATACCTTTGTGGCTTTGAAGGTGGTAGGTGTACAGGGCCTTTGCCAGGGGAAGTTCTATTGTTACATGAAGGATTGTAGAATAGAACTACTCCTGGGGTACATGTGGGGTGAAGATGATCACTTCCTTAAAGTTTTTCCCTAGAAAGCAGTTTGGGGCACGTTCAGTAGGTGCTCTTGACTCTGCAAGCCACCGCTTTTGCGGTTTCTCCTGTGTTAGCAAGGACAACTGGCCAAGGAGCAGTTATGAAATACTCCTGTTGTCCAAACCCCTTGTGCTGCCCGACTGTTTGTGCCTTCAAAGGACTAAGCTGCCTATAGTAAACATTTATTATGTTTAATTAAGTCTTTTGTGACTGGCAAAACAGTTGTGTCAGCCCTAGCAGGTGAAATCTCTGAAGTGGTGGAAATAAGTGGTTCAAGGTAGACTTGCTGGACTAGACAGACCAATGCAAAAAGCTGGCCTGCAGTGCCAGGATTCATGTTACTGATGTATAGAATTGATTCCTGTGATGGGAGTGAAGAGTCTGAATCTGATCTGAAATTAGCAAGTTGCCTTTGGAGAGCAGAGAATGTCGGCTTTTTATGCCAAGTTCCTTATTGTTCCTCAAGTTTTCTCTTAAGAGATGAACTAAACACTCACTTACTTTAGACCAATCAAAATTGTGCAATAGCTGTGTTCCCTGTTTGATAACACAATCACAAAAGCACTGTTGTGTAATAATTACAGAATTTAAGTGAGATAAAATTGGAATGTTTTTTGTAAACAGTAGGGAAAGAGCCCACATGCAGCTTTCCCTTTGACAGGAATAATTTACTTAGAGTTTTAAAAATCATCTCCTGAGCCCAGAACTGTTATCATAGCTTTTCATTCAGTTTTCTGACCTTTTATCTGTCAGGTGCACATGCACAGAAAAAAAAGTACATAGAGGTTCTAGCACTCCTGAAATTCTTGGTAGTTTCCCTGAGATACTGAGTGAAATATCAAGTTACTTGAACAGTTTTAAGACTTGGAAACTTTTCAATGTGTAAGTAACCCTTAAAGGCTAACTTCTGTAAAAAAAAAATGATTACAGTATCTTCTGCAAATGTATTTTGTGTCAATGTTTTTTGCTATCCCTAGGGTGAACTCCTGTGCTGACAAGCTACTGTTATGTACCCATCTTAAAGGGCTCACTCCAGTTCACAACACCCCAACACAACTCCTGCTAGCATTGAAATCCTGGTGCAGTGCTCGCAGGCAGGTAGTTTCAGAACAGGGGTGCAAAATGAGGATTCCTGCCACTTCTCAGAACAACCATTTCGTTGTCTGGTCATTAAAATAGAAATAATTACAAAGTGTAAAATTCTGAGCTCACTGGTGATACCTCAGGTGCCTGTACATATGTTGTAAGTAATGTTTCCAATATTCAGACTTTGGGTGAAAGGGGTTTATAAACAAATCATTTGCATTACTTTTGTCACCTGACGCTGTCTCTGCCTCGAAGTTCTGAAAAATGTTCCTGTTGCTCTTTTTCAAATAAAACCCAAGACAAATGTAGTTACATGGTTGGAGAGGAGTGCATGTGTTCTGAAGCATCTGTGCTGATACACAGTTAGGCTAATGTTACCAAAAGCATTCTCTTAAAATGCACAGATCTCAGGTGGTTTTGATGGGTGAAAGGAGAAGCTTTCATGCAATATGTTGGTATCCTGTAGCCTTTAGGTCCAGGTGACTCTTAGGTGAAGTAAACCCACTGTGTGCTTTCAGTGGCCCAGTAAGAATGTGATTCCCTATTTTTTGCCTGTATGTACCAGCACTGCTTCTCAGAGAGGGAAGTTTTGTTGACCCTAAATCTGAAAGGATGAGCCCTCTCACAGGCTGTGTGTGGAGTGCTATGACAGTGCGTACCCTGCGGGCGCTAGGTTTGTGCTCTGCAGAATTTGTCACTGTGGGCATCGGTAATGGAGGGGGGTCTTCTCAAAATCAAATTACAATTGAATGGCACAGGGACAGAGTGCAAAAAGGAAAGCAAGCACGTTCTTAGCCAAAGGACGTAGCTGGCCAGAGCATGAGTTTGAAATAGCTTGGCAGTAGATGAAACTTAAGTCAAGCATGACAATTGCAAATTCCGTCATAACTTTCCTTTGACTAAGCTTTTAGCAATTTCATTAGTAGCAGTACTTTATAAACATCCAAGAATATTTGTTCTTTTAAATTACATGGACATAAGATTCACTTTGTGCCTCATATTTTGGCTTTTCTTTTACAAAAACATTTGTAGTAACTATGAAAAGAAATGTCACTTGGAGAGTGACTTTTTTTTTTAAGAAGATGGGGAAAACTCCTACTTCCCCATCCTACTTCCTACTCTTTGAATGAAGTCAATGTATTTTTTCAATAAATTTTGAAAGCTGTTACAATGTTATATTGTCAAGTTTTTCTTCTTTTGTAGAAAATAAAAATTGTAGCTTTTAAACAAGTGTAACATGCCAAACTATAATTCTGTGAAGGTTAAAATATTTCTTATCTCAGAAGTTATGTTACAATTGTAATTTTTTAAATAAAATTTTTAATAGTTTCAGTAAAGGTCTTCTCAATTGTCACTGCAGAAATGCCATCCAGAGTTAAGCCTGCATAAGCTGATCAAGGACTTCAATTAGAAGACGGTGGCAGTGGTAAGGGGAACAGTGCTGCCTCAGGTTCCTTTGTGGAGAAGGGCATGAGGAACTCCTGCTTTTCCCTGCAATTAGCTGGTACCCTTTAGCATCCCTGAGGAGAACAAAATCAGCTGTGTGTGAGCTGTACATTAAATTAAAGGTTTAAACAAAATCTTGCCAGTGGCTTTGAAAGACAGGTGATTCTTTACTCCAAGTCATCCTGGGCTTTGTGACCTAAGGCTATGCTGTACCAGCTCCAGGTGCTGCCTGCAGGAATTGTTTTAAGTCAGAACCAGGGTGAGCAAGTGGAGGAAGGAGGTCATTGGGAAGCGCTGGGGCACACCGCTGACTCTGTTTTCCTTGGTCATTTTGCAGCTGTCGGCAGAGGGCTTGGTGTATGTACTATCTTTGTAAGCCAGGATGGCAACAGGTATCTACCTCCCTGCAGCAAAGTAACGTGGGCAGGCCAGTGGGGTAACAGCAGTGTGGGGTGTGTAGTGCTGGGGGGGAGCCCCTAAGCTGCAGCAGAGGCATGTGAGATCCCTGCACGTTTTACTGATTCCAGTATTGATTTAATACCCTTGGTAAGGATGATAACTGGCAGCAGAGGCAGTTGTGAATCTAACTCATTTCTGTGACTGAGCAGCAGGCTGACAGGAGTAAAATAGCTTTCTTTGCTTATATAACGTGGTCCTGATGAAATAAGCTGTAAATAAAATATATGAAAATGTAAAACTGCAAGTCTTGTAATGAATATTTTCATGTTCTAAGAGCCATGCTTTATGGAGAGTGAAACCATTGTTGGATTATAGCTGTCCAGGGTAAGTTGTTTGAGTAGATGATAGCTGTGGTTTCTTGGCCACCTGGGCTGGAGAGTAAGCTACACCTACGCATCTTCTCGGCTAAACTCCACACACATCTTCGTAAGTACTGAATCAGTTTTTTGCTGAGTGACAGGAGGGCATTTCAAATTCAGGCTATGCACAATTCCTGTCTCCCTTGCAAAAGGTGATGTGGTAGCAGACTAGGCCAGGCACAGCACGCCTCACCATCTGCACTGCACTAATAGTGCAAGCTGAACTTCTCCATCTACTCTCTCCCAGAATGCCTTTTAAGTGATGGTTGACCTTACATGCATTGTGGCCACTGGACTAATCAGGACTTCATTATTGAGTAAAAATCATAATGCAGTACAAACCTACTCCCACAGCTTAAGAAGTTTGAAATTTTTAATGGATTCGATGATGGCAATGTCGGAGCTTGTCTTCCTAGAGCTAACCAATAGACTGAAGTTCTTGTTGCAGTGAACATCCAATGCATGTGGGAGAATTTGTCATTAAAAAAACTCAACTGGATTCTTGGGAGAGCTTGCCCATGCTGCAGTAGAAGTGTGGAAAGGTGCTGGCTGTGCTGCTCAGCAACGGCTGGCTTGGCAGACACGGCCAAAGGCTGGAAGCTGCCCTATATCAGTTTTTTAAGAGCTGGGAATGTGCAGATTATATTCATCTAATAATGACCCTGGATAGGGCATGTGGAAGTATTTAAGACAACTGCCTTTTTATATCTGAATTGGGAACACTTAATTGTTATCCCTTAGTGATCAGAGGTTATGGTAGTTAAATTGTGCTGTGTCTAAGAGCTGATTGGAGATCGACCTTGTGAGCTAACGATGAGGCTGGTTGTGGAAGGATTAATGTTCTACACATGGCTTGGGCACAGATTTCTTCTTTAATCTGACAAAAAAAAAAAACCACAACCCAAAACATGGAAACCTTGTCTCTGCGCTTAGGAGTTAAATCACCTTTTTGGAGTATTGGATGTTAATTTAATTATTTCAGTATGTTTTCATATCTTTGAACAAGAGCCACAGAAATGCAGTGTGTTACTTTATAATAATCATTCTGTTTAAAACTTTTTCCTCTATTTCTAATGGTCTAAGGAGCATTTTCATTCCCATGATGACAGATTGGTGTATTTTTGAGGAGGCAAAAAGCTGATGACATTAAGACAGTAATTGATCCTACATAAGGCTATAGTTGGTTCTCTCTCATATGAACCTTGTGTTGTATGATTTCCTTCATGTAAAAACCTTTCCCCTAATGATTTTTAGAAAAGATCAAATAACTTTTGTTTGTAATACAGGAAGTTATGCGTTTCAGGCAGTATATAGAACAGAGAGGAACCTGCTTCTTTCTTTTCTTCAGGTTTATTTTTTAACTAACCAGGGACTATTTGTTTAGTGCCATCCCTTTCTTACTGTGTATGTGGGTAACGGCTTATTTCAACTCCTTTTCCTCTCCGTTCCTCACTTCATACTGCTTTATAAATCATCCTGAAGGGTCTGAAACTGAATCGGGGCAAACAGCTTCCAAAGCTTTGAAAACATTTATTGGAAATTATTAGTACAAAAAGCATACTCCAATATGCTTTATGATTTGAATATAAAGCAAGTGTTAGCAAGAATGAGAAATGTCAGGGAATGTCTGTGGGATTCCAGGAGGTTCAAATTAAGTTAGAAGAAACAAGGACAGTCATCTATTTTGGCTTTCAAGATTATTAGATACTGGTTTCTTGTACAAATTCAATCAGTGTTCTCAAAGCATATACAGTTTCAGCTAAAATTACTTGCACGACTTAAAGGTAGTGAGAATTTGCAGCGCCCTGCCCTGCCAAGTAAACAGAATTTGTGATAGGTCAAACACTTGTGATTATTGAGTTTTTACTGGTATCTCCAACTATAGATGGAGGAACCTAATTTTGACAGCTGCATCATTTCAAATCCCGGCTGCGTTTCATGACGTGCCATAGGAGCCTTTTGGATCAAACGTGCTTCATTTCAGTAGTGCGGCAAAGGAATACCCTCAATGAGAAATGAGCTGTCCTGTCTGAATTCACACAGTCCTCATCCCCCCAAAAAACTGTCCCACTGCATCTTGTTATATAATTTATCTGTCAATTCTGTCAGAAAGGAGAGCTTGTGTTACTTGTAGGGCCTTCACGCCAGTTCCAAAATGAAAAGCAATGTGTGCTGCCAGGACAGCAATTGCCTGCAGGCTTACTGAATTTCTTTCCTCACTCCTCCTCACCACCAAAACCAGCTCAGAAAAAAAAAAAAAAAAAGAATCCCCAAAAAGGCTTGTTAGAAGTCAGCAGAACTGAAAGCTGATAAAACACTAAAAGTTTTCCTGAGGAAAAAAACCCACAAAATTATGCACTAAGCATTGTTAATGGGCTGTCATGTAACTGCTTTAGTCATGTGTAGTCCTGCTCTCAGTGGGGCTGTAGAATGTGTAGGCAGAGGGAGCCACAAAGAGATGCAGGTTGTGTTTAAGCCCACTTAGCCAGTACCCTGCCATGTTCTCTCTATCTTCACTTGCTCTACAGGTTCTCAGTTGATCCCATGTAGAGAGCCAACACCTCCCTCCTCTCTTTCACCACCTCTGTGTGTTAGCTCCACACTTGTGAGAAGAGTAAATAGGATATAAAAGGATGTCCGTCAGCTGACAGGATCCATCTGTTTAACAGTATCCATCCATTTCTTGAGGATGTATCAACTCAAAACTGACGGTTCCAGAGCAGGGACGTATGTGTGATGCAGTACATCCCCCCCACGAGTTTTTCCAGCTCTGTTATTCTTGAACAAAAGAATTACTATGAGCTCATATGAGGGAGTAAAGATAAAGGATGTGAAGGGAAGGCATGGGGGAAGCCTCCACTCCACGAGAGTGTTTGAAAGGGATGGCCAAAGAAGCAGGTTGTAGCAAGTGAAGGAGAAGTCTGGGGAAAGTACAAAGATAGTCTGAAACAACACATTATAGAAAAGAGTGAAAAGAAGCTGTCAGATAAAAAGAATCAAAAAGTACTAGGCAAACTTAGAAGGAAATTAGAGCAGAGACACAGGCAAACTAAAAATTCTTGATAGTCATGAATATGGGGGAGACATTGAATTTGCATGAATGTACGGTGCTCGTTGGCCAGTGATGTTGGTTGAAATGTCATTTCCAACTATCTGTCAGCTGTAGTTAATGGTAATAATGGGGATGTAAGAGCTGGGCAAAAGCATGATGGGAAAAGAAAGAGGATACAATAGGCTCTGGTGTTTGTCTCTTAATTTTATCTGTTTTCTGTGTGTTGGCTCATTAGGAATCCTGCCTGCCTGCCAAGAGAGAAACCATTTTGGTTTTGCATAGTTGCAGCCATATGGGGGAAAAGAGATACCGTGTCCTCCCTGAAAAAAACTGTTTTCTCTCTAATGTAAGATAAGATATTTTGGGCACACCGTGCTGTTTGCATGGAAATATTACAGTTGAGGATTTAAATGGCAGAAACAGAAATGGAATAATAAGCATGAGGAAAGTAGTCTGGTTGGCAGCTTATTGGAGGTTTTGGTTAGTAGTTATAACAGTCCAAAGGCTGCTAGTACCACAGACGTCTTTCTTTCTGGTTTATTTGTGATGAGAGAAGAATGACAGAAGAGATCCAATTTTAATTTTCCAACTTGCCTATATTTTTTTTGCCTTGTGTTTGGAGTGGTGATTTATGAAGTGACTCCGAAGCAGGCTCGCCACTGGGGGAACGGCACGCTGCAGCTCTCGCTACCCAACGGGCAAAGGCCACAGGCTGTAATTTGCATAGGGGCTCTTATACAAAATGCCACAAATAAATAACATGATGTGAGGATTGTCTGAGAGCAAGAAGTCACCACAGTCCAAACATCCCAGAGCTAGAGGAGAAGTCTGGCTGAACTACCCTTCGTTTAAACCAGGGAGAGAATGCTTCTCATACTGGGGCAGCCTGCCAGGAACCGTACGAATCAGTTTTTTCTTGTGGATGATTGATCTAAAATGAGCATAAAGTATTACAGAGCATAGTTGTTCCAGGCACTATAGGTGTCTTGTGTGTATTGATGCTGTCAAGTTGCCAGGAATATGGAACTAGAAATGTAGGCCCAGATGTGCGCTCGGGATCCTTCCACAACCCTTCTTGCAGACCTGTCAGACAGACACATGGAGAAGGTACAAACTTTATGCAGAATTAGAGCCTTAAGCCTATTCTTTACATCCACCATAAACATTTTAGTAAATAACTGTGTGTGAACAGGGCTTGGACAATCAAAAGCACTTGTGGAGCTAAGGATGTACTCCACAAAACAGTGTGACCATCCTGACATGGATGTACCCCTACCAGCCTGAATTTGCTTGATAAGGACACTGGTAGCACTGAGGATGCTACATTGCAGGACTCAGGGCACATGAAGAATCTCAGAAGGGTCTCTGTGTCCTCAGTGGGTGTTCACAGCCCACAGTGAAGCCCAAACCTGTGTTGCTCCTCTGCTACCTGCTTGATGGTTTACACTTGTGGTTTCACTTGCAGTGCAAGCGTTAAAAATCCCAGAAGCTATAGTAATGTTAGGATTTCCCTCTAAATATCAAAAAAAGAAGGATGTGCCATGGCTGCTACAGCAGTATTGTCCTAGCTAGACTGTGCATTCACAAAATTGGCTTTCAAGGCCAACCACATCCTGGGCTGTATCAAAAGAAGTGTGGCCAGCAGATGGAGAGAGGTGATTCTACCCCTCTGCTCTGCTTTGCTCTGCTGAGACCTCACCTGGAGTACTGTGTCCAGCTTTGGAGCCCTCAACACAAGAATGACATGGACCTGTTCTAGCATGTCCAGAGGAGGGCCACAAAAATTATAAAAGGGCTGGATCACCTCGCCTGTGAAGATAGGAGAAGGTGTCAGCTTGGGGAAGAGAAGGCTCCAGGGGGATTTATAGCAGCCTTCCAGTACCTGCAAGGCACCTATAAGAAAGTCCAACCTCCCTGCCAGAGCAGGATCACCTAGACTAAATCACACAGGAACACATCCTGGTGAGTTTTGAATGTCACCAGAGATGGAGACTCCACAACCTCTCTGGACTCTTCACCAGGTCAACTGGAGCACAGTAATTGGGGAATCTCTTTGATAACTGTTGCTCCATTTGTTGCCAGTAGTGTCCATGTAGGAACCCACAGGATGAGTTAGTGATAGAAAATCCTCCTTTCACTTTCAGCTGCCTACTTCCAAAATGTAAACCTTCAATGCCTTCCACAGCTGCAGTGTAACCCTTGAGATTCCTGAATTCCACACATGGCTGAATTACTGATTTCATGGATGCAGGCTGACCTTTGCAAGAGCTTATGGTGTTGTCCTTCACCTGGTTGGCCCTCCTTGAATGTACCCAGAAGACCTGGCCTAGCAGGAAAACAAACAAGAAAGCTGAAGAGGGGTATGTCTGCTGTAGAGCCTGAGCACATGTCTGAGACACTCAGCAGCAAGTTTATATTCCTCTTTTTCCTGATTTAGAACAAGGATTTGAACTTCAACATCTCACCTCTCAAGAAAGCACTAGGGTGGCTTTTCCTTTTTCTGTTTTTACACTTTCCTAAATATTTTTGGAGCAGGTCAGCCCCAACAAGCTTGAGAGACCTTCCCTTGTTCTCAGCGTTTAATTTTAAGTACTTGGTACTTAATTTAAAGCAAACCAGCTATCTCTAAGAAAAACAAACTGTTAGGTGGGAAGCCAGCAACCCAAACACAAATACTTTCTACACCTTGTTTACAAAACAATGCAGTTTATGCAAAGGTTTTGGTTTAACCAGAACTCCCCAGCAGTGTAAACAGATTGACAAAGTAGATTTATTTTGACTGAGTGTTAGCTGGTGGTGTCTGAGACACCAGATATCTGCAGTGGGAATCAGCCTTAGCATAACTATGCTAATTGCTCACTTCAGATGGCTGGCTCAGAGGGTGGCTTTCTTCTACTATTTATCTGAACATTTTACACTGTATTGCAGGATTTTTCTTATGTTTCCATAGTCTCAGGATGGACATGCATGACATACGTAGTTTGGGGGGTTTAATACATAAATTTTATATATATATATAAAATAATAATTTCACTAGCTGCTTTGGCATGTTTTATCTGTAAAACTCTCTGATTCCAGATTATCTTGCTGGAAGACTGAAAAATCATAAAAACAAATAAACTTCCCAATCAATATTGTATATATTATAGTGTCAAATGCAAAAATCCAGTGGCAGACAATTTGGGATTTAATTAAACACACTGCAGCAGCCTCAAACAAATTTCTGACCCAGTATAAACTCTACCAGGTTAGAGGTTAAAATAGTATTTGTCATGTAGTTTTGATATGGCCTCTGTTCTGCTGAATCTGGGATTTTATGTTCTTGACAGGTTATAAACCTGGTCATATTTTCCACAGCTAATCCCAGATCTTTTTTCATTGGGCTTCCTAAGCAGTCCCAGACCTGTGTCCATCTTGCTTGGCCTTTCTGTGCCAGCTCAGAACTCTTACTCAGTTTCCTGGTTCAGATGTGTCCGGTGACAAAGGCCCACAAAGATAATTTGGTGGTTGGAGCACCTCATATATGAGGATAGGCTGAGAGAGCTGGAGAAGAGAGGGCTCAGGGAAATCCTATCCATGTGTATAAGTAAATACCTGATGGGAGGGAATGAAGAAGAGGGAGACAGACCTCCCAGTGGTGCCCAATGATAGGCTGAGAGGCAATGGTCACAAGTTAAAAAACATTCAATTCAATTAAAAAACATTCAATTCAATCTGGACACAAAACCCTCGTTTTTTTTTGCTTTGAGAATAGTCAGGGTTTCTCGGGGAGTTTGTGGAGTATCCCTTCTTCTTGGAGATGCACAAAAGTCATCTGGGCAACCAGCTCTAGGTGTCTCTGCTTGAGGAGGATGAGGGTTGGAGCAGGTGACCTCCAGAAGTCCCTCCCAACTTCAACCATACTGTCATCTTGTCATAATCCCATTGTACATGAGACCACTGTGTGGAAATGGGCCAGTACCAAACAGTGCAACTTTTTAAATAAAAAATGTATGCCATGGCCATGCAACTATCACAGAGCTAAAGTCAAGCCCCAGAACTTCCTATAAGTGTATTCTGCAAGGTTGGCATGGTATGGTCCCTCTTGCCTTGGATGGAGGTCCAAGATCTTCTCTAGTACAAACCATCTGCACAAGGACAGTATTTGGGAATGTCCAAAATAAATTGCTCCTGCAATATGAATGTGGCCAGGAACTGGACAAGGCTGAGTTCTGACGAAGGTCTGAAAGAAAATTCTGTTTGGTGGGTCCTCTGGAGACAGAGGAGTATCCTGCTTCTGCTGTGAACATCTGAGTCATACCTCATGTACAAACATGAATGGAAGGGGTTCTAGAGGGACCATCTTCATTCAAGGGTAAATTTAATTTTGCACTTCTCAGAAAGGAAGCGTAATGTAAGAATGACATGTAACCAGAGTGACCGAGTAAGAAGACCACCAGTGGTATGGAGAGGTCTACTCTAGTTTCATGCTTCTACTCTAATACTACTATTGCCACTGGTAAGAAAGATGAATTGCTGCCTTCCCATCTCATAAGTTTAGGGTTAGCTCTTCAAGAGTTTTGCCTTCTTTCCATATTTCTCATTACTAATGGCTGATTTTACACTTGTGGGTTGTGGCTTTTCTTTCTTTCAGCAGCAGCTGGGTGTACTGCTGGAGCTGGCAAACAGGTCCTGCTCTGTGTTCCCTCTATAGACACCACCATTTGCACCTTTCTCCTGACCTCTTCCAAACAGGCAATGGAAGTTTTGGGTAAAAAATAAGCAGGACAGACTTTCCTGGCAAAACCGATGTTGTGACCCTATGAGACCTCTTTTGTGCCCACTGCCTTTTGCTCTGGGCAGATCACATCCAGGCATGTCATGGCACTTCTGAGAATTCAAATGCATATGCAGGCACAGCAAATGAAGAAGAGTACGGAAAAACCTATCTGGCTAGACTGGGTTTATGTGCTGTTCCCTGACTTTCCTTTCCACCCTCTCCCTGCAGATGATCATAATTTAAGCATCAAATATCTGACAAAACATCAGTAGTGATAAACATGACTTTTGACTTGAGGTAACAATGTTCACCTTACGTTTCACAGAGTAGCAGCCTCCTTGGCCAACCCAGCAAGCAGTCACTCTGTCATATCAATACATCAAATGATAGTAGAGAAGCCGATACTGACAGAAGGTATCTTGGTCTGGGCTTCTTTCAGCTTGCATGATGCATGTAGCATGTTGCACAGTAACGGATGAACGGATATGTATATCGTTTGGAGGGCAGAAACCAGAAACTGTTCAGGGAGGTGGTGGAGTCTCCTTCACTGGAGATATTCAAGTCTCATCTGGATACCTATCTATGTAATTTGAGCTAGGGAGCTGCTTTGGCAGGGGGGTTGGACCCGATGATCTCTCGAGGTCTCTTCCAACCCCCACGATTCTGTGATTCTGTGAAACCCAAGTGTGGCTCTTTCCTAGGCTGTAGATTCCTTTCTCCTGCTTCTCACTAATCTAACAACTGGTGCCCTTCCTGCATTGGGGCCTGGCTGCCATAGGGGTGGTATAGGATCATAGAATTGTTTTGGTTGGAAAAGACGTTCCTCACCCTGCCTTCCTCTTCTGATTACTTAAGGGTGCATTCAGGCAAACAAGGGGAAAAGTCAGCTGTTGCATTGTGTGAGCATGCTGTGGCTGGCGGTTTCCTTAACAAAGATGTCACCCCTGCAGTGCTTTGTGAGGAGACTGTTCCCAGGGATTTGCTCACCTGTCTGATAAATCACACTGGCAGGGTGAGGGGGATAGACAGGAGATACTGATACACATTTTGTGCTTGTTTTTCATTTAAGGTTTGAGGATGCTTCTGCCAGAGGGTCTCAGCCTTCCACATTTGCTGGTTTCAGGTCGAAGCAAAGCCAGTTTTCTGAGCTAAATGGTGCCCCCAAGTTCAAAGCTTCCAGGTGAGAAGCAAACCAAGAGAGCGTTTGTTTGTTATTGTTATTTCTGTTTTGGATTTAGGTGCATTGATTCAGATGAAACTTAGTTGCAGACCTTCAAATATGTTCCATTTGATTGATCCTTAAAGTTCTTCAAGGATTTAGCCTTAGTTTCTATCATATATATACACACACACACACACACAGAGACATATCTCGGTGGAACCTTCTAGAATAGCAGAAAGATAAAATATAACAATGCTAACAGGACTTTAGAGCAAAAAGTATATGAAACTGTTGATACACAATGCAGTTCCTCACCGAACCACACAACTCAGGCCATGCAGCCCAGAGCCATCCTGGAACCTGACCGTCCCCCAAAAACCGTGTGTCCTGGAGCTGCCCTCCTCCTCCTCCCACCAGCCCCCCTTTATACTGAGCATGACATAATTGGCATGGAATACCCTCTTTGGCCAGTTTGGGTCACCTGTCCTGGCTTTGTCCCCTCCTTTCTCATTAATAGGGAAATATGAAGAACTGAAACAGTCCTTGACTGCTTGACAGCAATTAAAAACATCAGGGTGTTATCAGCACTGCTTCCATTTTAACACCCAAACACAGCATTTCATCCGCTGCTTCAAAAGAAGTTAACTCCATCCTGACTGAAACCAGGACGGATATATATATGTATATATAGTATAAGATATAAGGTATTTTATCTTTTCCTAGTATTAAAAAAACCCCTCCAGCTTTGAAAAGTGTCACTTTGCTCAGAGGACAGTGGTAGCCCAAATGAATTCACTTTTAAATATCCCTTGCCTGCTGTTGTTCCAGCCACATCCCTCTGTGTCCCTCATGCTGGGCTCATAAAAATGTGGATTTTGATACCGCAACAATTGCTTGCTGTGCAAGATGCTGTTCCCCAGAAGTATTGAACGGTGGGGAGTGGACTTGGGCCCAGAGTTA
Organism: Gallinula chloropus; assembly: GCF_964237585.1. NCBI lineage: Eukaryota > Metazoa > Chordata > Aves > Gruiformes > Rallidae > Gallinula > Gallinula chloropus. Next base: position 20,097,011 of record NC_140086.1, read on the forward strand.
TTATTATTTGTAGTCACCAAGCCAACTATCACTCAGAAAGTATTTAGCTGCCAGCTATGGGCCAAACCAGGCCTGGGGTGAAGGAAGGTTTGGGAGTGTCATGAGGGCATTGCAGATGATCAGTAGCTGGTTTTAGACTGAACCATGTGATTTGTAATATTCCCTTTGTTAATTGTTGTGTTGGCTAAGAACCCAAACCTTTTGTTATCCCCAGAGAGAGGAACTGGCATTAAATAATGAAAATCATCGCTGAAGTCCAACTGATCTGAAAATATCCATTAAAGCGATGATAAAAACTTCAGTGTTGAGTTCAAGGAAAGCAAAGTGAAATATCTGTGTTTGGCATGGCCTCATTTGTTCTCCTGCTTTAAAGGGCTCAGTGGAGGGAAAAAAAAAAAGAGTCCAAAGGAAAGTAGAAACTGAATGTGAACAATGTCTTAGATTACCATATGTATTTTTCTGCCAGCGCGGGACTGAATCCTTTAATTCTTATTTAAGCCTTTCAGTCCCTAAGGAGCATGATTTATGGGCTTTCTGCTGATCAACAGAAGATAGGCATGGTTAAAGTCTAAAACTACTTACGTACTGCGGTTCGTGCTTTTGGCTCCAGCAGTCCCCTTCTCAGCCCCGGGGGTACTGTTGGAATGGCAGACATCACAGCTTCTCTGCCCTATTTTCTAACTTCATTTTACTCTGGAGAACGATGACCCTAAATGTGCACTTTTCTTCCCTTATGCTTTAGGTCTGTCTCACTAGAAGGCTAGAAACGAGTCAATTCTCTGCTGTTGTTCCAGAAGAAAGGTATGATACACCTTTCCAAAAGCTGCAGTGAAGCAAGAGCTGGCATTCAGCTCCCATCATGATTAGCAGGGTATGGAGCCCAAACAAAACAGGATTCTAGTGTGGTTTATGCACTTTTTAAAATTAAAAGCTGTGTTTTGTGGCTCTGGAGTTCTGAAAAATATGTCCTTGGGTACATCTGTGAGCCTCCTCTGACCAAATTGAGCGTAAGCTCTTTTCTTGCCCTTTCACTGAAACCCTTCATTTCTGTGCTTCGGTCTTTGTCCCAGCAACACATCGAGGGCTGGCATCCTGAGCACAGTGAGATCATACACCTGTTTCCTACTGGTGCCACTACCTACTGCTCCTTTGGCGTAGGATTATCTACTGATCCAGGTTTTCTTTAGCTGGGCTGAAGGAGGTGACAGTGTTTGAGAGGGAAGCACTCTCTCGCGCTGTATTTTAATTTGCTTGCCCGAGCTTTGTTAGTTATATAAGACAAGGGGTGTAATCGACGATGTGACAGTGGAGAAGTACAATATTCTGGAGATTACAAAAGTGTCTTGAACATATGCTTTTATATTAATGGAGGCGATTTTACCTCTGAAACTCGCTGTAGATTAGCTACACAAATTGTTAGGTTTTTTATCTAGGGATTCTTTAACGTCCAAAATTCTTTTTAAAATCCCTTCTTTATTATCATTTGGCAAAGATACTTCATGTGTATTCCAACAAATATAGCAATCATTTTATTGCTAAATAGATATGCTGGACAAAGCATGTGCTTAATATCACAGCATTTAACACTTAGCCTTTATTAACATTAAGTGGTAAAGGTCTCTAAATTGTACTTGGAAAACATCTCCAAAGCCAGTTGCTAAATTAGAAGGTTATTTGGACAAGATGTTGAATACAAAACATGTCTATGCTAAACAGAACTTCTATTACAAGCAAATAATCTGGAAATTCTGATGTTTCAATGAAAAAGTGTCCATCGTATCACTTTCCTCTTAATAAGGCATCATTTTGAGATCTACTTTTGATTATCAGTACTTGTGGTGGTAACAGCTCTCTGTTTAAAGGTACCAAATCATCTTTGTTCCTCTTTCCTTCTGGAATCATCAGCAACAGTGGGAAAACAAAGTAGGCATCTCGAAGAAATAGGGCTAATCTCAAGGACGTAAGTTTTTAAAGATATCTTTAAAGTTTTCTCTATCTGATGTATAGGTGCTAAAGAAACAGAGGAACTGCAAAGTGCAAATAAAAACAGGACATACATTTAAAACAGAGCATGCCAGCAAAATATAAATATAATTATATGTATACATACACGCACACACAAAATCAAATACATATTCAGATATAAAAGGGAGTTTATAAGAAGATGGGGTGCAAAGAGAAAAGCCAAGGGCCAATGGTCACAGCTTGCAACAAGGAATGGTCTCTCTCGATATACAGGAAAAAATTTCACCATGGGGGTGGACAAGCACTGGAAGAGGTCACCCAGAAAGGCTTGGAATCTTCCATTGTGAACATTTTCAAAACTCAGCTGGGCAAGCCCCTCAGGAACCTGACCTAACGCAGAAGTTAGCTCTGCTTTGAGTGAGAGGTTAGACAGACAGTCTTCCAAGGTCCCTTTCAAACTCAGCTACTCTATGATCTTGTGTGGGTGGGTTTGTACATGTATGAAAGATAAAGCAGTGATTGCATAAAGCTGTTGTGGTTTCCCCCCAGCTGAGAGCCGAGGGCAGAAGATGTAAAATCTATGTAAAAAAAATATGCAAAACCCAGTTCACATTTAATCTTTGCATTCCATAGGTCAGTGAAACCATTTTTTCTGAGGCCATATTGGAGCAAATTCGAACTCGCATGTTGCAAACCTCTATCATTAGAGTGTGATGAGAAGTGTTGCAAAACAGAAAGCCTGAACTGGTTTGGCATACCTTAAATTTTTTAGCAATTTTTCTGATCTACATGGTAGCAAACTGAAATCACCTGTCTCCAAAAGAAGTGGATTGTCTCAGCTGCTGAGCTGGTCACCTTCAGAATGTGACACTCACAAATGAGCACTCTGCCTCTTGCACACTCCAAGTGAAATACGGTGTCCACAGCTGGCAGGCAGGGACTGGATGTCTTGTGCCAGTCCAAACTGGGAGAGGAGAATACACATAATGTAGAGCATATTTTTCCTATTAATATTTCTGGGGTTTTGTTATTGTTATTGTTGTTGTTTGCTTTAAACAGAAATAACTGGAAATTAAACTCAAGAGAGCTACAGAAGTTATTTTAGAGATGTTACCCCTTCTTTCCATTTGCTTCTCTGATCCCTTCATGAAAACACACAGCTTTGATGAATTTGTTGTTCTTCAGGCAAAATGCTCATGGCTACTGCTGGAAGCGTTGCATGAGAAAAGCCTGCACAAACAGGTCAAACCCAGCGACTTTGTGTTTCAGGAGGAAGAAAATCTTTGATCCCCTATTCAGTATGAAAGAGAACTTAATTGGATTTGCTTCTAGTCACAGTCTCTTAATATCTACAGTCTTCCTCCACGAGGCACTGGCTATTTTTGCTGAGACAAGATGTTTTTTAGAACGAGCCTAGTTTGAAATCTCTGTCACCTGACAGAAGAAATTGGGGCAGTCTTGCTTCTCTGGTTTTACACAGATAATATTTTTTAAAGACCATTGTAGCTTAAAATTAAAAATACAATGATTGCTTCAATCATTTTATTGCTTCAAACAAGAGACGACTTTATGAGAGTTTGGGGTTTTTATGCAGTGTGGATATTGCAGAGATGCCAGGTGGCCAGGTAGGGTTTGAAAGGAAGCTACAGGAGCTAATGTCTTTTATAAGATTGTCAAATCATCCAGGTTGGTGTGGACTTTGGGATATCCCTCAGCAGCATCCAGACCAGGTTGCTGAAGGCCTTGTGCAGGGAAGGTGACTCCACAATTTCTCTGCACAGATCTCTTCCAGTGCTTATTCATTCTTGCAGGATAATTGCTTTCTTTTTTACTCAGCATGAATGTCTTCTGTTTCAGTACCTGACCACAGTCTCTCATTCTTCTGCCTGGCAGCTCCATAAGGATCCTGGCTATACCTGCTCAGTAACCTCTTTATGGGTATGAGAAGGAGCTATCAGGTTTCTTCAAAATCCCCTCTTTATCAGAGTGAAGAAGGCCAGCTTGCTCAGTCTTCCCTTACAGGGCTGCTGCTCCAGGGCCCAGACAGGGTGGACTCCAATGGTCTTCTTCTGGTTGTGGGAAACCCAAAACTGGGCACAAAATTCCCTTATTGTTGATTAATATTTAGCTCACATTTTGAAGAACTAATGAATTAAGTATATTTTAAGAATTTAAAGGAGGTAATAACGTGTTGGAAGCTTTACTGCTCTTTGAAATTCAGACGTAAAGTTTGTCGGGATCACTCATTCCTTTCATTGAAAGCAAAGGTAGGCCTCTTCTACTGCAGTGTAAGACTTACCTATTACTGCTGAGACTCTGGTTTCAGGAAAGATCATGACTTCAGTGCAGAGATGAGCCATGCACCTGTAGGAATACTGAGAAACTTATTTTCAAATAAACTTAGGTGGTGTTCATTTCGAGGTTTCTCTGATGTGATTAAGTTAAGATACTGACAGATTACATCCTATGTAGCCCTATAAACAATGGAAAGGTTCAATTACTTTATATTACAAAAGCAGCAGCGCTTTGGGGTTAATACAGCCAAAGTGTAGAAGGTAAGGTGTTTTACAGTCACTGAAACCTCTGTGGAACGTAGCACATTAAACTGAGTTTTCAGTGAACAGAACTCTAGCTCTATAAAATGTTTTCTGAACAACCTGTAACGAATGATCTCAGCACTGTTCAAGTGCATTAATTTGGCTGCTGAGGCTTTTGAATAACCTAAGTAAAATATACCCCTTCTTAGGGTGTATTTTACACCCTAAGCTAAAGCTGTTGCACAGACTCTCATCATCTGGTATTTCAATCATTGCCACATCATCTTCTCAGGCCTAGACTAACTCATTCTCTCTGTGACCATGTTCATCAAACATACTTTTGCTCCGACAGTTTTCCCAGTTCCTCACTTTGACAAAGTCCCCTGTAGAACGCGTGCAGTGTTCATTGGTGCCTCAGTGCTGCATGATGGTTCACACACAGTGTCATCCATTTGTGGTGGGTTAACCCTGTCTGGAGGCCAGGTGTCCACCAAAGCCACTCTGTCACTGTCCATCCTCAACTGGACAGGGGAGAGCAGATACAACGAAAGGCTTGTGGGTTGAGATAGGACAGGGAGAGATCACTCGCCAATTACCATCACACATAAAACACACTCAACTTGGGAAAATTACTTTAATTCATTACCAATCAAATCCAAGTAAGATAACGAGAAATAAATCCAAATCTTAAGACACCTTGCCCCAGCCTTCCCTTCTTACTGGGCTCAATTTCACTCCCCATTTCTCAGCGGCACAAGGGGACAGGGAATGGTGATTTCTACCAGTTCATCACACGTTGCCTCTGCTGCTCCTTCCTCCTCAGGGGGAGGACTCCTCACACTTTGCCTCTGCTCCAGCTAGAGTCCCTCCAGGGGCTGCAAGTGGATATCTGCTGCACCATCATCCTCTATGGGCTGCAGGGGACAGCCTGCCTCACCCTAGGCTGCTTCATGGGCTGCAGAGGAATCTCTGCTCTGGCACCTGGAGTGCCTTCTTCCCCTTCCTTCTTCCCCAGCCTTGGTGGCTGCAGAGCTGTTCCTCCCACATAGTTTTACTCCTCTCCCTGGCTGCAAAATGCAGCTCATTTTTGTTTTGGGTTTTTTAACCTTAACTCCATTATCCCAGAGTCACTACCACCATCAACAGTGGCAAGTCTGTGCTGGAGCCAGCTGGTCTTGGATCTGTTGGACACAGGAGAAGCTTCTAGCAGCTTCTTGCAGAAGCTACCCTTGTAGGATGTGTCTACCACATCCTACAGAACCCATCACAGAATCCATCCTGCAGACCCTTAGTCTGGTCTTTAACATCTCAACCCCACTCACTCTTTACCGTCTGTCTGTAAACATGTTCTGGACACTGAAGACTCTGATTTTGCTTCTGAGATACTGACTCCATTCTTCCCCAAAATCTTTAATGACTTTATTAATCATATCTGAGAGTTACCTTCAGTCTTCTTGTTTTATCGACTGCCATAAAGAGCCAGCTATGTGCTTGAATTCCTGTCCTCCATTAGCTTCATAGTTCTTCTCCTCATCCTTTGTTTCCTGTTATCACTCCTTCAGAAGCTCACACAAAGAGGATACTCTGCTAATTACCATCCATCTTCCAGCTGCCTGACAGGGGCTGGCTAGTCTTGCCAATGTCTCTCTTCTTTTCTCCTTCTACCCTCTATCTCTGGGTAGTCTTCTCTATTCAGATACTATTTTGGTAATGGTTGACTAGTCATCATCTGAGACTTTCCTGCAGATTTGACAACAAAACTATATCTAGAAAGAAGCTTCTTTCCACGCAGACTATTTTATAACAGGAGTTTTTCATCCAGCACAGTGTCAAAACTGTGACCCAGATTCTTATTGCCAAATGTCTTGCTTTTTGCAACATCGTATTCTGTGAATTTAAATCCAGTTTAGCCTGCTGTCTATCTAGCACTGTGGTCTTGGCCATTAACTTTGATTGTAGTGCTCTTTTTCTTGCATATTTCCCCTGATTCTTCCTCATAATTGGAAGCATAAACTGCCTATCTTCTCTTTGAAAGCACTCCTTGCCTATCATACTCATGTAATGCTGAGAGTTCACCTCCAATTGCCATTTGATGCAGGTCTCCATCACTCAAAATCTGGATCTTTCGTGCAAGTGCTTTCATACTATATAACAGCCCATCATGCTTAGAAAGAGCTCTTGATACATACTTACAATTTTTTTAATTAATTATATTCCTTCAATGTCACCATAGCTGTGTTTCCTAACAAAGTCTTGAAAATGCCACTCCAGATCAGCTGCCTGCCTGTTAGAGACCACAAAGTCTCACAGTCTGCAGATGTTCCCTGTCATCTCCTCCTTGATGTAAATCACATCAAGCTGCCCTGAGGACGTATCTGAGTCCTGTACTTACATGGCCCCTGTCTCACGCTGACAGGTACCAGGTAGGCTGCCTGTGGGAAGTCTCCCTCCCTGGCTCAAACTGAATGTTGGAATCCCCACCAGCTCCTGAACCATTAACATCTGCAGGCTTCCTCCACAGAGCTGGCTCCCACCTCCCCACTACACAGAGAAAAAACTTCATCCTGTGGCTTACTGCTGCTCTCAAAGGCTGGGAATTTCACTTGGAGATACTTTCTTCATATTTACTTTCCAGGTCTGAGAGACCTTCAAAGGAGCCCGGGCTGGGGAAGGATGACAGCTTATCCTTACTTAAAGAAATGGGGAAATATCTGAGGGCTGTATTCCCTGAAACACACTTTGAGAGACCTCAGTCATCTTCAGTGACAGTGGGGCACCTCTCTGAAAGTCCATTTATACTTTTATGTATTTCAGACACATCCAGAGATGGAGTTGTATTAGCAAGGAGGTCCTAATATCATTAAACAAATTGCTCTGAGACCGATGTCTAGAAAGCTGCTGTGGACTTGAAGCCCCATGACTATGGGTTTGTAGACCTGAAAACAACAAAGGAGATCAGTTTCCAGAGTCATCTCAAAGGTGCTGCTAATACCTCTTTTTGATGTCCCCTTCCTCTTGCAGTCAGATCTCCCTCTCCCTTGCATTGCAGCTTGGGAGGATCTCTGGGCTGGTGGTGCACTTTTTATTTCTGCGTCAGGAAGTCGTAACCATGTAATCTAAAGATACTATTGGTACAAAAAGTCTCTGTCTTGGCTGTCTGTGGCACACAATCTGTCACATGAAGTTAGTGGTGACTATGTGTCTTGAAGAACTCCAGTTGCCAGTAAAAATCCTCCACTAAAACAAATTGTGTTGCAACACGTTATGTGTATATATATATATATGTGCCCATCTCCGTTAGAAAGTTTCACTCTGTTAGTAGATTTGGGACAGTAAAGACCACAAACCAGAGAATCACAGGATGATAGGGGTTGGAAGGGACCTCGAGAGATCATCGGGTCCAACCCCCCTGCCAAAGCAGCTCCCTGGCTCATATTGCACAGATAGGCATCCAGACGGGTCTTGAATATCTCCAGAGAAGGAGACTCCACAACCTCTCTGGGCAGCCTATATCTAGCCTGACCCCCCCTGCCAGAGTAGGATCACCAAGAGCAAGCTGCACAGGACAGCATCCAGGCAGATATATACATATATATGCCTTATTTTTTGCACTCTTTCCCATATCATCCACTCCAAATCCACTCAGACACCACTAACACTGAGCTAGAATGACCTTGAGTAACCTAGTTCTTAGGTTTGTGGTAATTAGTTGACAGGTCACGTCTCTGTAATTCTTAGATTATGACAACACTGGAAAGGTACAGGTGTTCGGGTATCACAGTGGGATCTCATACCCTGTAACCCCACAGTGACAGCTGTAATAAATAAAGATTTGGCATCAGAAAACATTATTATATACTCTAATGTGACTTTAAAAGAAACCTTTACATTTCGTACTAGCAGTTAAACTAATATAGCACTACTACTGTACAGTAGATAAGTGTAAAGGAGGGCAGCCCAGGGGTTACAGCACTGTAGGACAACTTGGGAAACTTATGATCAAATTTTGATACTGTTGCCTACATCCCTTCTGGTTTCAGGGCACTTACTCAGCCTCTTTTTAACTCAGTCTTCTGTCTGGAAACTGAGGATTCTGACACTTCTCTGCTTCAGAGGAGTGTTATGCTGATAAATACAGTAAAAAGTCCCGAGGTCTCAGGATGGCATGGTAAACACCATAGTCAGGCTTCATTTGTCTGTGGTCAGATTGTCTGGGCCATAGACAAAGAGCCAGCTTGGGTCTAACATGATTTATTAGCTCAGGCACAGCGCCACGTGAATAGAGTTATGCTCTTTCCAGGGCCAGCTCTGCTCTGGAAAGTGTACATCTGCTTTTGTGAGAGCCTAGCTGGCTCCATCCCGAGGCAGCTCAGGTATTTCAGCACCACATTCCCACAAACACAAGTGTCGGGAGGGGTGAAAAGGAGCAGGAACACCCAGCACAGAGTCAGCCTGGATCCAGCTGGGGTTATGAGACCTGGCTTTGTGCCAGTTCTGTCAGACCCACGCTCCCCAGCTTTGGCACCTGCTCTGTAGCGCCCCATGTCCGGTGGGGCTCATTAGGTCAGGCACAGCAGCTCCAGCACCGCAAACAAGGAGCCGCGGGCTGTCGGTGCTCGCAGTGCTGGGGAACAGGCTCTGAGTGAGGAGGAGAAAAACCAAACGGCTCTGTGGGGTCAGGGTAGCTGATGAGGAATTAACAGACACCTCTGCATCAGAGCTAAATTCACCGGGAATCTCTTGGGTGTTCCGTTGTTCAACATTCTATTGTTATTGGGTTACTATTTTACCAGCTTTACAATACCTTCACCAAGTAGAGGTGGATAGAAACAGCTACAAAACCCCTCCAGAGTTGTATTTCAGGATTTCAAAAGCCATCTTCCCAGGACAATGAAAGTGGTGCTTCAAAAACGAGGCTTTGGAAACATGTGAGATCAGATTTTAAGAAAACAGGAAAAAAGGAGGAGAAAATAAATGGATCAAGGTCATAAAACCAGGGATGAAAGAAAGAAATACAGTTAGTTATCAAAGAGTGCGGGAAGAAACATTTTTTTAAAAATGGGAAAAGAAAAGAAGAAAGAGAGGAGCGAGGGTGACAAAGTTTCCCAGTGCTGGGTAACGACGAGGAGGCTTTGCTGAGGGAAGAGAGGGAGGGAGAGAGAAGCGCGCCGAGAAAGAGCCTCCGGGCACAAACCTCAGCGGCTCCCGTGGCGGGGGGCGCGGGGCGGGCGGGCGTTAGGGCCCGGCGGAGGCGGGGGCGCGGCGCCGGGCGGCGCTAGGGCCGGGCGGCGGGATGCCTTGGACCACAGCACCACCTACGTACCGCGAGCTGCGCATCCCCGCGGAGCCCGTACGGCCCCGCTGCCCCCCGGCTGACAGCCCCCTCCCCACCGCATAAAGGGAACGGGCGGAGGCGGGCGGCCGGGGGAGCGGAGGAGGGGGTGGGGGGGTGTTTGGCGCGGATACCGCCTGTATGTGGCCGGGAGTCGCCGCCGCCGCAAGTCCCGTCGCGCCTGAGTCCCGGCGGCCGCCGGCCCGCGCCTTCCCGCGGGCTCAGCCCCGTGGCGCGGAGCCGCTCTCCGGACCCGGCGGCGGGGCAGGATGGCCGCGGGGCCGCGCCGCGGAAGGTATGGGGGGGAGGGGGGGCTTCGCCCCGCCGTGCCCGCGACCTGAGCGCCTGTGGGCGGGGTGCGCCCCTGCGCCGGGATAAATAGCGCTTTCCCTCGCCTGACAGCCCGTCCCCGGGGCGCGCGGGGGTTCCGAGCGGCAGCGCTCGCCCGCTGCTTGCGGGAAAAAGTTGGGGCTCTCGGTGACTCTGCTCTGGGGCTCCGCTCCTGCCCTGACCTGGGTTTTTGATTTTTCTCTTTCTGTTTCTCGGGGAGACACGGAGAAGGGGGAGGAACAGGAAAGCCGGGAGCCAAGCTTTTCCCCCCATGTCTCTCTCTCTCTTTCCCCTCGCAGCGCAGGGGAGATGCTGGAAGCAGCTCTGAGTTTGCAGCGCTCGAGAAGGGGAGGAAGAGGCGCGTGAGCTCCTGCCGGTCCCCGCGGCGCCCCGCCGGCTCCCTCTGAGGCCGCCCGCAGCCCCGCACGCTGCCGGCCCGCCGGCCTCCGCCGCCCCTCGCCGCTGAAGGAGGCTGCCCACCCCAGCGGCCCAGGATGCAGTTTCGCCTCTTCTCCTTTGCCTTGATCATCCTGAACTGTATGGATTACGGCCACTGCCAAGCCGGCCGCTGGAGACGCAGCAAGAGAGGTTAGTAGCGCCGCCTGCTCACCCGGGACGCCCGTCTGGGGCGGCGAGCAGGACCACTTGCGGGGCAGGAGAGGGCTGCCGGGGGGCTGCGTGCCGATCCCCTCCTCGCCCAAGAAGGGGAGCTCTCCGGCAGGTGAGGCGCGCCCCGGCTGCCCGCCCGCAGGCTCCGGGCCGGCACGTGTGTCGGCGGCGAGCCCTGGGGCGCGGGGCCGGGTCGGCGTGGAGACTCCCTCGGCGGAGCTGCCCGCCGGCCTCCTCCCGGGGAGGCCGGAGCGGCGATGGGGAAGGGCCGCCCGGAGCGGCGCGGCCGCTCTGCCGCCCGCGTGGGGCCGCCGGGGACGTCGGGTGGTAGGTGCGAGTCCCCCGCCGCGGCCGTGTCCTCCTCTCCTGCGGGGCCGGCGGAGCCGGGGGGCTCGCTGGGAGCTGCCCGCCGCGGGACGGGCGCTGCCGGCCCCCTGACCGCCGGAGCAGTGGAAGCCCCGGTGCCGTCGCGGTGCCTCGTCAGAGGTTCGATGTCAGCCGTGTCCGTGAGGACAACTTTGAGGCAGGCTCCAGTGGACCGTCACTTGGCGTGACCGCGTTCCCGAGGTAGAAAGGCGGCTTGTCCCTTTCCACCCCGCGGACTCCGGGCACCCCCGGCCTCGCCGCGCCGCTGCCGCGGGGCTCTGGCCGCTCAGCCCGCGGGAGCGCCGCGGCGGCGGAGCGATGCTCGCCTTTCCCAGCATCGAGGGAGGCTCTGTGCCGCCAGCCTTTGCTCAAAGCCTGCGGATCCCACTGAGGAAACAAAAACAGAGAGAGAAACGGTGCGTTGGGGTTGAATCTATTTTCCTAAAACTCTGGGGTCGGGAGTACCGGAGTTAGAAGTCGGGGCAGTGAGATGTGCCAGTACAGCACCCATGTGGACGAGAAGGTTACTGCAGCTCTCTCCAGCTGTCAGGGCTGTCTGGGGCTTGCTTTCTTCTTGCTCTCTCTTTTTCTTTTTCTTTTTTTTTGGAGGGGGGTGTGGGGAATGTGTGCACCTTCAGCGCAAAGTGTTTCAATTACCCACATATTCTGAGTTATTTTGATGTCCCTTTCCCTATTATTTTCTCAGCCATGTCTCCTCTCCCCATTTCTAAAGTTAGCTGTAAACCAGGTGGCTCAGCCGCTGAGCAATGTGTACTTCTGAAAGAACTGCCCGTTTAGGGCAAGCATTTGGAAGGGGAAGGAGCTAACTTCTCCAGTGTTAAGCCGGTGCAAATAGTAATAAAACCCTGAAAAGAAAATAGACTTTCCTGCATATGTCACTTTCAGAGGAGGCACAAATAAAATTGTAAAGCAATTCAGTTTCAGTGGGTTTTCAACAGATGGCTCCCAGAATTTAATTTTTGTGTGCGTGGCTAAAGCGATAGCAGTCCTTTAAAGTGACCAGACTATCTGTGCTAACAAAGGGTATACTGTGTCTTTAATTAAATGTGGAACTACTTAGAGTGCTGGCTAGACAGCGGAGGGTGATAGTGGTATTTCTGCTTTACAACAGAGCTTAAGGATTGCATTGTGGGAGTACTGAAATGAATAGACATCTAACTCGACTTGTGTGAATTGTCCTACAAAAACTTAAGCTGGTTTTAATTGATCTCATGTTCTCTGATTGATCTTAGACCAATTGTTGTGCTTGTTGAACAGTTGGCTTTTCCAAAGGAGATTGATTTAAATTAGTTTTTAGTTTAGTTATTGGATAAATAACATCAGTATTGACAGTTGACTTATTGGCACTGTTTTGTGCTATCACCTAAGGGTTTTGTTCCACGCTTTAAAGAATGCAGCCTTTTTCACTTAAGTCTAAAGGAGTAAGCATAGCCAGTTCTAAGCAATGAGAGCAAAATCTAAGAATGTATTCAAATTATAATAGACATTTGCCATGACACATGCAGCCTGAAGTAATGCTTTCGTACAGGACCCAAAATTCCAATAATTTCACAATTTTTCCATATCCCATCTGCAAATAATCAGGCATTCACTGTGGGGTACTGGCAGTTAAAATTTCTCTGGCATTCTGTTTTTGTCTGTTACATGATCTCAGATGCTCCATAATATCATTTTCTTAATTAAATAAAATTTTTGGCATGGATTAAGTCCCCTGTGCGGTAGAAATCAATTGCATTCAGTCTGGAATTATGGGCAAATATCATGTGTAGATTTTTTTCTTTTTAATAAAAGCAGCTAAATGTACAGTAAAAATCAAGTATGTATGGTTGTATTAGAGTTTGTGTGGGTTTGTAGCTGATGTAGAATATGCAAATAAACAAGATTTTAGTAAATTTGAGGGGATGTTTCCAAAGTTTCTTCATTCCCCTTTCACTTTTAACCCTTTCCCAAACGAAGGTGTGCCACCCTGTGGTAGAAGCAGCATGAAAACTTAAGGTTTAGAATGGGTTTCCTACCTGGCACTGATTTCTGCTTTGCTAGTCAATGTCACTTCATTAAAAAATATTCAGTAAACGCATTATAAACAACAGATCCTGCTAACTGCACTGCTGCTTTTAGTTACTTTCGCAGCTCATTTGGATACTGCTTTGCCTAGTTGGCTCAGAGCAGAACCTTCTGCCCTTAAAACACCCCAGCAGATTCTCCCTTTGGAAGTCTCTATCCTGAGCAGGTAATTATAGTTACTTGCCCTTCTTTCAAAAGCTGTCCTAAAACACATTTACGGGTTACACGGTTTAAAGGCCAGTGGTGTAATCGTGCAGCTGGCTTAGCCTAATATCAAAGCACATCATTTCCCTTTCTTGTTTAATTGTATAACTTGATTTTTCATTTCTCTTGGATGCCTACTCACTTGTTCATGTCAATGAAAGTTTTTCTTTTCTTCAGATTTCTCTTCAGCAGTCAGTATAAGATGAACAGCTTCATGGCAGCCTTTCACTGAATATCACAGGGTGTGGAAAGATCAGTGGTTTTTCCTTGTCTTTGAGACATGATAAAAACACATTTCCCTAAGAGTACTGCAAATCAAAATCAGACATGAGGACTGTCAGGCTGGTTCTCTGGAGTTGGTGAGACCAGAGATGGAACAATGAGAGTTGTGAATGGAACACATTCACAGAGGGAAACTGGAAGTTACCTAGATCCAAGAACTCAAATCAAAGCTTGGGGTTAAGTACTTGAGTTTCTCTTTAGTTCATATTCAAGGAGTGGGGTAAGGGCTAAGGTGCATGCTCAGCTCCTGGATGCTCGCACTCTATATTAGATGTACATACAGAAAGAGGTAATGTCTGTGTCAATGATTGGATAGTAAGTGATAGCAGTGATGGCCAAATCTCCACAGGTGGAAATAGGAGTGTGTGGGAAATTTCCTTTCCCCTGACATTTCTCAGAGCTCACTATAGCTCTGCGGATGGTGTTTACAGGAGTATATACATATACAGAGAAACACAGCTGGAATCAAAATTATGTCAAGTTAGGTCTGTATCATAACTTAAGGTGAGAATCTTGACCACAATCCAGCTATTAATACAGGAAGCTGTTATACAGGTTTTAATCTAGAAGAAAGACCTGTTCAGATAATGGGGAACCACGATTCAGCTTTCCTTGTAACCTATCTCAGCTGGTCTGTGTGGTCAGGCTTTGGGAAAGATTGATAATTTGAGCATTTAGGGAAAAGGAGTCTGTATTGGAATTACTTAATTGAAGTAAGTAGCCAGCACATCTGCTTTTACAAGGACTGTAATAATTCCAAAACAGTAATTTACTGAAAATCTAAAAAAAAAAAATTCATAATACGAAGAATATATTTTATTTGTCTGACAGTATCCAAATACCTTACCTATTTTATCCTCTTCCCTTTGAACGTGAAACTTGTTTTATGTTTGGAAGACAGTTAGTTTTTTGTTTGTGGGTTAAGGCTTAAAATCTTACAAGGAACCTGTACTTTGAAACACTTGTTTTACTCACGTGTTACATTAAATGCTTGTAACAGAATCAAATATGTTAACACTTTCTGGAATAATTTTCCAGGTACTCATGATCAGTGGTAAAGCTTTGTAGGGCAGCTTCTGTTCCTCAGCCCCTTGTTGCTAAGAATAGTTATTAAATGCTCTTTATCTACACATCATTCATTACTACAGCAGTAAGAATATCCTAACACTGTAACCATTGAAAAGTCTGAACTTTTAATCTTTTGGCTACTTACCCTCAGATTTACCAGATAGCAGAGCATATTTCAAAACCTAAAATGTCAGCAGAAGTCAGAGCTTGAGTCAGTCGCTCTCACGGAATACTGAACTAGCTCGAGATGCAGTGGTGCTGAGGATAATCAGTGCTCAAGTGGGGTATGTTTTGAGGATAATCAGTGCTCAAGTGGAGTATGTTTTGCAGAAGAAACGTTCGAAATGCCAAGAGCAGGATTCAGCATGAAAAAGGACACCTAATTTAAGGTGCTTGATTCAGTTGCCCAAAGTAGGTTTCTAGGGCTGCTTATGATATTTAAAAGATAACCTTTTGGGCCTGGAATGTACCTGACCTTCTTGAGCAACTGGTGGCCAGGCAGTCATGCGTGTCTGACACCCTTAGGTGTCTCAAGGCCCGTTAGGGTGGAAACTGAAAATGAGTATATGCTGGCACAGTGTTGCTCTATGTAGGCTTTTCCTTTCCTGTATCCATCCCTTAGCTTCCATCATAGGTCACTGGGAGTTAGGATTCGGGGCTAGATGGGTTTGTCAAACCTTGAAGTCTATGCTTACGTGCTCTTGTATTAAAACCTGCAAGAAGATCTACACTGTGATGAAGACCTTATGTTTTTCTACTTAATAAATTTAGCTTATTTTTATGTTTTCTTTTTTTTTTTGGGGGGGGGGAGTGGATGTGTTTTCCAAAGCTTGGCTGAAATAAATTACTAGAACAGTTCCAAACACATGACAAATACCAACAGTGAGATTGTATACTAATACAGCACAGCTATGATGATAACAGCAAGAATGCAGTTTTTCACTTCAGTGTATCATTTACGGTATACAGGCCAGCATAGTTACTATGATGAAGTATGTTAGCATGGTGGTGTTTACATAAGCTGCTTTTAATGAAAAATATGACATTATTCAAAAGCTAGAAAGTGAAAGAGTTGTTCATTATCAAAATGCAAGGCATAAAGTAATAAACAATGGCCTTTCTGTAAGTGGGTTTTTTGGTTCTCTTCTTTCTTGCTCTCGCTGCTTCTGCCAAAACTCTGACTATCCCATGGAGGTCTGCACTTTCTGATCATCTAGCTATTAATAAAAAAAAATAATCTTCGCTAACCATAATTTTGAGGGGAGTGTCTGGTCAAACAGGTTGAAAACTATTCCCAGTGCATCACACTCAGAAGCTTACAGCTGACCATAAGACCCCTTTCCAAAAATGCAACCTTGATTATATACTCCACGGCTGGGATTCATGTGATGACTACATGTAATTATCTGCTCTGTGAGTGTCTATCCTTTCTTATATAATTGATGTAGTGCTGGTTGGTACAGTCCATGTACCAGCACAACTGTCCATGGATTAGTTGGTACAATTTACTCCATCCTACAGTAGATGCCTGCCTTTAATCAGATACAAGATGCCCCCAGCTCAATAAATATTAAACAAGATGACCCAATGGCCTCTATAATTGAGGTGTAGTTCAGCTACACACATCCTCATTGTTAATCCCTGAAGTAAGCTGAAATCAATCCCAAATAAGAAGGCATCCACCACATCTAATTTTCTGACCTTTTATTAAAATGATGTGTTGGTGTAGCTCTGTTAACTTTAACAGATATAGTCCCTGAAATTTGTACTTCCTCTTGTATGAAAGATTTATTTAGCTTCAACTATTTATTTAATGTTAAATTAAATTCCTCAGGCATGCCCTCTCTTCACCTCAAAGTTTTGTTCAGGCACAGTTGGAGAACCTTTTGTATTTGTCAAGGCTCCAAGTATTTGCTAATCCTTTTCTTAGTGAAAACCATGACTTCATACATGTTGGCTGTTGATAATGCACAAATTTAACAGCTTGATCCTTTCATCATGGGCTGCTTTAGACACCAAAATTAGGTGCTGCCATGGTTTGTAAACTCATAGTCTTTGTAGTACTTGTTCAGCAGATGCAATGTTTTGGAAAGTCACTTAGTGCGTGCAGAATAAATTTGTCAATTTCTGGGGCAGTAGTGCTGGATTTGAAGCTTGTTAAATCTCAAACCAAGTAATTTTTGGTGTAGAGTGTGGAATGGGCTTGTGGTATGACTTTTTGATACTTGGATTCTGACTAATGCATCTTAGCAAGTGAAACGTCAAGTGGATCCTGCTTCTGAGCACCATCAGGCAGGCGCAGAGTTTGGGCAACACAGCTATTTCCCCTGCCTACATGATAGCTTTGTCCACCCAACTCCATACATAAAGGTCCCTTATTGACCAGGGTTTACTGTTATACTTGTTGAACTCTATGTATCTGTGGACAGTAAGATAACTTCTGAGCTGGTCTTGAAACCTAACTGCATCACTTTATTCTCTCTACATCGGAGCTCTTGCAGTATTTACCACAATGTGAACCATCCTGTCCATTTTCACTAGTAACTTTTCAAACTCTGAGGAGCAATGAAGTTTAAAGGGATCAGGGTGGTGATCTGCTCCAAAAAGGCAGATGATGGTGCAACACAGTGCCAAACGTGGGAGAGGCAAGAGTGAAAGAATGACTCTGACAGACGTACTAATTAATGTCACATTTCCAATAGTTTCTGCAGTGGAGATCAGGGAAGGAAGGAGGAATTACAATCAATTGGTGTTTGTACATAATCCTATTTCAAAATACTTAATTGATGTGAAAGTCCATGTTCTGAGTGTGGCATGGAGATGACAACTGCAACAAATCTAGAATAATGGAGTATCATAATACTTTCCTCTGCAGATCTTCATCTGAGATTACGAAAGTTTGAGACCTTGATTCCATGTCTTTAATTTGAGATTGTTCCATCATATCATCTTTCAAAGCTATGCATGTTTCTGATCTTTATGTATTGACTTGTGGTCCATGGAGCAGATGTTAATATTTTATGGACATATACAGGTTGTGCTACCTCATCTTTGTGTTTGTACTTAAATACTCTTGAACACAACACTACAACAAATATATGTTCTCTGCTTAAATCTTACTCTACTTTGTTGTAATTACTTGTTGCTTAAATGTGAAGTTGTCACTTCAAATTTCTTTTTAGGCGGTAATCTGTGAAATGTTGGTTATTGTCTGGCCTTTTCTCTTCTTTATGGACTTGAATGACCTTAACAACCCTGTGCAATGTCACAGGCTTGGGGCACAGTGGCTGGAAAGCTGTCCAGTGGAAAAGGACTTGGGGATGTTGGTCAACAGCTGGCTGAACATAAGCCAGCAGCGTGCCCACGTGGCCAAGAAGGATAATGGCATCCTGGTTTGTATCACAAATCTTGTTTCTAGCAGAACTGGGGAAGTGATTGTCCCCTGTACTTGGCACTGGTAAAGCCACACCTCAAGTACTGCGTTCAGTTTTTGTCCCCACACTACAAGGAGATTGTGGTGCTGCAGTGTGTCCAGAGAAGGGCAACAAAGCTGGTGAATGGTCTGGAGCACAATTTGATGAGGAGCAGCTGAGGGAACTGGGGTTGTTTAGCCTGTAGAAGAGGAAGCTGAGGGAAAACCTTGTCTACAGGTGGTAGCCAGGTGGGTGTTGATCTCTTCTCTCAAGTAGCAAGCAACAGGATGAGAGAAAATGGTCTCAAATTGCATCAGGGAGGTTTAGATTGGATATTAGGAAAAATTTCTTCATGGAAAGAAAGTTGTCAAGCACTGCAAGAGTCTGCCCAGGGAAGCGGTTGAGTCACCATTCCTGGAGGTATTTAAAACATATGTAGATGTGGCCCTTAGGGAGGTGGTTTGGTGGTGGACTTGGCAGTGCTAGATTCTGCAGTTTGACTTGATGGTCTTAAAGGTCTTTTCCAACTACAGTTCTGTAATTACGTTCCAAAATAAAAACTCTTAATTGAATTATGAACATTATTTGAAGAGGGTAAGAGTAAATCTCATGTAGAGTTAAAGTAGATTAAAAATACTATGAAAATTCTTCTAGTATTATTTTTGATTTAAAAAATATAATTCAATAGGATTATAAAAATGTAAATCTAAAAGTAATCCAGAGGATATGGTTTAGGGATTATCAGTCTCAAATTCATCTTGCAGAAAGTTTGATCTATTTTTATTGAGAATGGTCAAGATTTTCTCTATCTTGGTCAAAACAGACACAAATATAGATGCAATGACATGGAAGAAGGGACCTAAAAGATAAGTGGTGTTTGTGATATTGGCTTTTAGGTACTGTCTATATTGGTGCAACCACAATGTAGTTGCATAAACCTGAACTCCCAGGTAGACTGTGCAGCAATGGAGGCAATGTCTGTGCCTTCATATATACTGGGAGAAACTTGTACTGATTTACACTGGAAAGGGACAACAATATTTGTGCCAGAGAGCTCCAGTAGTGTGACAAAATACAAACTTCCTGATCCAGACATTATTTTCTTTTTTGAGTTGAAGCACTGGCTGAAATATGTTGCAGAGGAATATATGCTCTGCACTAGTGTATAGTCTGTTCGGCCGTATGGTTGCCACCTTTGAAATACCAAAAAACCCCCAAACTAGCCACATCAGACAAATGGCTGTTGTGCATGCACAGATTAATCTGCACATGTATAGCAGTGCTGACAACACCCAGCGCGTCCATAGTAAAACTTGTTGGGCAAGTTGGAAACCACTGAAACAGCAGCTCTGCTTAGCAAAGTGTTACTGAGTTGCTCTTGCTTCTTTCTTGAGTTATTACAAAACATTTTGGTAGATATGATATGTTTTTGTTATAAACCTACCAATTTACCTAGTGATTCCACTGAAAGACATGTAGCTAATGCTCTTGAATGGGAATTAAAGTTTCATCGTCTTTCACTTTATCCCTATTGAGGTAGCACTTAAGGATCCCAACTGAGGTGAGGTCCTATAGTGCTGTCCCTGCTTCGACAGTAACCTCTGCATTAAAAGATCATCAGATGTACTAGATTTCCATGGTGAGGTTTTGATACTAGGAGGACTACAGGAGTTGCTTCTCTGAGAAGCTGCTAGAAGTTTCCCCTATAGAGTTGATAGAGCCAATGCCAGCCTGCTACAAGATGGACCCTCCACTGGCCAAGGATGAGCCCATCATCAACAGTGGTAGCATCTCTGGGATAACATAATAAAGAAGGGAAGAAAAAAACCTCATGAAGACTAATTGTAGCCAGGGAGAGGAGCATGAAGATGTGAGAAAAACAACTCTGCAGACAGTTGAGTCAGTGAAGAAGGAGGGTGAAGAGGTGCTCCAAGTGCTGGATCAGAAGTTCTCCTGCAGCCCCTGTAGAAAAACATGGTGAAGCAGGCTGTCCCTGCCACACCAGACCCCATACCAGCGCAGGTGGAGACACCTGAAGGAGGCTGTGACCCCTTGAGAAGCCCACCCTGGAGCCGGTTTGCTGGCAGGACTTGTGACTCTGTGGGGGACCCACGCTGTAGCAGTCTGGTCCTGAAGCTCTTCACCCTGTGGAAGGGACCCACACTGGAGCAGTTTGTGAAGAGCTGCAGCCCATGGGAAGGACTCACACTGGAGAATTTTATGGAGAACTATTTCCTGTGAGAGGGACCCCACAGAAACAAGGGAAGAGTGTGAGGAATCCCTCCACTGAGAAGGAAGGAGTAGCAGAGATAATATGTGATGGACTGACCCAAACTCTCATTCCTTGTCCCCTTGTGCTCCTGGTGTGGTGGAAAGAGAGAAATGAGGAGTGAAGTTGAGCCTGGGAAGAATGGAGGGCCAGGTGTTTTAAGATTTGGGTTTATTTCTCATTGTCCTACTCTGATTTGATTGGTAATAAATTAGACTTATTTTCCAGAGTTGAGTCTGTTTTGCCCATGATGGTAATTGGTGAGTGATCTCTCCCTGTCCTTATCTCGACCCATGAGTCTTTTGCTGTGTTTTGTCTCGCCCGTCCAGCTGAGGATGGGCAGTGACAGTGCGGCTTTGGTAGGTACCTGGCCTCCAGACAGGGTCAACTCACCACACCAGAGCAGCATCTGGCCTGGATTTCTCTCCACTAGCAGAAATGTTCTTTGGCATTTCATTACAGCTAGCTCAGACCTGTCTCTATATAGTGCATGCCAATAACATGATGGACATGGATTCAATTTTGACACAGCAAGAGAAAGTTGTCACTCAGCAGGATCACTGCAATGTACCTGAGGTGAATTAGGTTGTGTTCATAGAATCGTATAATCATTAAGGTTGGAAATGACCTCCAAGATCATCTACATGTTCATAACACAACAGTACAGCAGCTACATGGTTTTAATTTGTTTAAAGCTATTTCCAACTATTGCAAGCTGCTTACAAGTGGCCTCTGATCTGAGATGCTTTGTTCTCTCAAGGGACCTACACCAAAGAACAGTTTATAGAGAGTTTGCTTATTTCTCTGTCCTCATGCAATTATATTTTCTAATACTTTCATCAGGAGCATGCTCGGCAGCTGGCTTTACATCTACATTTGGTTTCCTGTCCCCTCTAAACTGGTCAGTCTTCTCTCCCTTACTTCATTGAATGGTCATTGTTAAAGAAAGTTGAATTTCTGTGGGATAACAGAGAGACAAGACCTTTTGGATTACGGCAGTTGTGGGCCTTTGCTGTTGTGATCTACTCCTTTTGCAACAGCAGGTGAAAGGACAGTTCTTCAACTTAAGCTCCTTGCCTGGACCATCAAAAATGCACCTGGCTTACATGCGCCTCTCTCTGATTTTGAAGATGTTCAGAAAATACTGATTGCACATGGGCAGATTGCCTGTTTTGTCTGTTGTCTTCCTGCCATGGTTCAGTGGGGGAAGTCTGCCTTGCTGGTAAGGGTATGTTCAGGAAGTCAGAGGGATTGCTCACATTGTTAGTCTTTCCACATGTAAAACGTCTGGTTTCTAAGTGTATGCATCAATGGCAATGGTAATAGAAAAGAAATCCTGTTTTATGTAAGTGCTAAGCAGTGTTCCAGTGTGGAATGTCAATATTACAGAGTTAATAATGGAAGCATGTGATACAAATGGTGCTTCTTGACAGGTGTTTTGGCTTCTGATTGTATTTCTCACAACACTGCTGCATTATTCTGTGGTGCAGCAACTTTATGGATGCTGAATGACAGTGAATCATGTTTTCTCTTTTTATCATAACTCTAATCAATCTCAGGTTTTGCTGAACTTCATGTGTTATACTTGGCTTTCAAAGGTGTGGGTTTTTGGAGGGGTATGTGAATTGAGTTTTAGGAAACACAGAATGAAATCATAAAATAATTTAGGTTGGAAAAGACTTTTAAGATCATCAAGTCCAACCATTAACCTAACACTTCCAAGTCTGCTATTTGTAGCTGTAGTTAGAAGTAAAATGAGAAAAATCCCTGTCATTTTTTGTAGTGATTAAAGTAACTCTTTTTAAAAATGAAGCTTAC
Source organism: Gallinula chloropus (assembly GCF_964237585.1). Taxonomy (NCBI): domain Eukaryota; kingdom Metazoa; phylum Chordata; class Aves; order Gruiformes; family Rallidae; genus Gallinula; species Gallinula chloropus. Next base: position 20,119,289 of record NC_140086.1, read on the forward strand.
TTTGATTCGAGTTTACTGTGTTTTGTTTGTGTGTTTTTCAATAGAGGTTGTTTTAGAAGCAGACTGTCTGTCCAATCCAACTACAGATGTGTAGTAGTAAAACTATATAGTTCATCTGAAGGGTTCAAGCAAAACCAGTGCAGGGTATGAGAGGAAGAGGAAGCACACAATAATCTTGTGATTAACAGTTTGGGGCAAAGTTGGGCATCTTATCTCCACTTTTGATTCTTGTCTTTACTGGATTACACAGCTTCTCTGTGTTGAGGGCATGCATAAGCACACAAAAAATATGTCCTTCATTTCAGATAGCGGGGTTCAGCCTCATCTATATCTCTCTTAGCAAGAAAGAAAACAACTTTCCTGTTACCTTTCCATATTTGGGCTGCATGTGGTCATCCATGTCTTTTGCAGCATCTCTGAAATGTCTAAATTGTGTCAAAGGGTAACTAGTTTTTCTTGACTTCGGGTACAAGAAGAAGATAGTGTCTGTTCTTCTGCTAAAAATGTATTGTTATTTGCATCTTGCACTATCGCTGTTCTGGAAATTAACCCCCATCCAGGGGGTCCTCAACAGGCTGGAGAAATCAACAGGAGCTCATGAAGTTCAACAAGAAGCACAAAGTCCTGTACCTGGGAAAGAATAACACCATGTATGCCTAGATGCTGAGGGCCGCCCAGTTGGAAAGAAGCTTGCAGAAGAGACCCTGGAGGTCATGGTGGACACAATGCTGAACATAAGCCAACAATATGCTCTTGCTTTGCAAGGCAGGCTACTGGTATTCGGGACTATGGTAGGACAAGTGTTGCTGGCCCATGTTCCTTCCCCTCTAGTCAGCACTGGTGAGGCCTCACCTGGAGTACTGTGTCCATCTCTGGGCTCCTCAGTACAAGACAGACATGGATGTACTGGAGTGAGTTCAAAGAAGGGTCATGAAGACAAACAAGGAGCTGGAGCATCTCTGCTGTGAGGAAAGGCTTAGAGCTGGGACTGTTCATCCTGGGGAAGGCTCAAGAAAGATCTCAGCAGTGTAGCTGAACGGATAGCGCAAAGAGGCCAGAGCTGGACTCTTTTCAGGGGTGCACAGTTGCAGGACAAGCAGCAATGTGTGCAAACTGAAACACAGGAGGTTCCTTCTGAAAATCAGGAAATGCTTTTTTACAATGACATTTTTTACTGAATCATGTACAGTTACAATCACCTTAACTTTGCTGGACTACTGAGATCAACCCAGATGAGCTTCCTGGTATTTAACAGTGACACAGGACTTCCCAGCTCTGTCTCTTTCCATTCAGCAAGACTCCCAGTTTAGCAGAAGTCTTGAAATAACACCAGCTCCACCTCTTACTTCCCTTCTATCTCCTGTGCACGCTTCCCAGATGATGAGCAGTGGAAGTAAAAGGTAAGAGGTGGAATCAGAGGGAAGATGAAGAACTAAGTTTGTCTGGATGATCTGTGGTTTTAAACTTACCATAACATATGGTTCTACATACGGTAATTTTGCATCATATGAGTCCTTTGCTCCCCCATTTTTTTCCCCTAAGTATTTACAAATGCCAAAAAGTACATTGTAAATGTAATGGTTAAGACACTAGATCTAACTGGTCTCACTTGCTTTGTTTTAAGTCTGGGGGTAGCATCAGTCTGTTTCATATATAGTCCGTATTTCCAAAGTGATGCTTGTTCAGGTATATCGTTATCTCATGCAATATTACATATTATATTTCATATAAAAAGACTGAAAATCAGGCAGTCCTCTTTTTGTTTAAAGAGTTGTAGTTCTCGTTGCTAACGCTGTAATTGAGAAATCAAACTCTTTTTCATTACTTTCAGTTCTTTCCATCAGACTCCTGGAAAAAGTCTTGCTGCTTCCAACTTTTATTTCAGTTATTGTAACATTAGCAGTAGCATCAATATGTAGGGTTTTTTCAGCTTTTGGGAAAGGAATGAAATGTGACTCTATTAAACCTGAAACTGAAGACAGACTTGGTTTCATATTGTTTTCTCTTAATAGCTTTCCAAGCAGCCACTAAGTGAAACTACTGCATATTGAGCCTGGTGTAACATGAGGCTCATTGGGTAAAATAACATTAGTCTGTGCTACTTAAACACACTCTGGAAGGCTTAAGGAGGAGAGGAAGGAAAATATTTGAAGAGATCAACTGGATGCGGTCGAATACAAGTAATGTCACCTGAGAAGGATTAGAATTTGCCAAAGCTTGACCTGAAAGAAGACCTCCATTTAGGGCTTCTGTTCCTACCAGATCAGCTGTGGTAGTTTTTCCATGCTCAGTTTTCTACCAGAAGTCGTAGAGCAAAAGAGTCCAGCAATTTACTTGGCTTCTGTGGCTCAGCTGCAGTGAAGTTTAAAAAAATTTAAAAAAAAAAAATCCCAGTTTAACATTCCATCTCCTTATTAGCTGCAGCTGGCTTTTGCTAATTATTGAAGTCTTAACATTTTTTTCATTTACATTCTGCTGCTTTTATCCTTGCTGGGAGATCAGTGTATGTACTCTAGCCGATAAACAGCTACACATGTAGTTCCTACCCTTGGATATGGACAGCTTAAAAAAAAATCAATTAATTGGCACTTCAAAATCCTGGAGAAGATCCAGTAGAGTGGCTAGTAGCAGTGGCACTTCATTTACTTTGTTTTCTGATTACGTGGGGTTAGTGAACCCAGTGGCCTCATAGTCTTAATAACATGTCTGCTGTAATCATTGATTCTTCTGTTTTGTGAGTGTGTTTTAGAGTGCTCAGGATGCTTTCCTGTGCCCCTCTCCTCTGAAGTGTGGGCTATAGGTCTTATAGGTATAGAAATAGAGTCCTGGGGTTATAAAGGCCTGAGTTCTACCATAAGGTAAAAGATTTCCATGACGGAAAAAGATGGATTATGGTTTCTCAGCACCTCTGAAAAAACAAGTCGCAAGTGATTTTTTTGAGGGAGGGTGTTTTTTACTCAACTCGGCTCTGAATTGGATTTGGAGTAAAATAAAACACAGTGATGGTGCCTGCATTATGCAGCTAGGTGGATGCTTACCAGAGCAAGCCACTATAGCCATTCCTGCTAAATCTGGGACTGGACCATTGCAGGGTGAAGTAGGAAATATTTTTTATATGGAAAATTAAGAAAAAAATGCTTATTAAGATTAGATTTTTTCAGAGGAAATACTTCTTCATCTTATGCTTCTAGGTTAGGATTTGAGTATCACAGACTGGGACTACTTTTAGCGTGGGGATGAATTTGCCTTTGCCAACTAGACGTTTCTTAAACCCTTCTCTAAAGCATTATTGATTGCTGCTGGAGCAAGCAGTGCTTTTGTTCACTGTATCAATTTCCATGTAAAACTTTAATGACAAAGTTTCTGTCTCTACAGAAAATAGTAATTGTTTCTAAGTTTTTGTGAGGTTCAGCATAGCACTGGCCTTTCTGGGCTTGATATTTCTTCTTAAAAATGCCTCAAGTCACAATTAAGCCTGAGATACATGTAATGAGAAAGCAGCACACAACAAAATGCAGTGCTGAGGAGGCATAACGTATCTCTTAAGGAACTTGTGTTGAAACAATTTAATGTCAGAACTATTTAGTATTATCCTTTTGCACTTACAGCTCACACCGCTAACCTATGAAATCATGACTAAGCATTAACCATTTTGTTTAGCCACAAACATTGTTGAGTTCTTCTTCATCACTGCTTGTTACCATGTTGTTTCTTGTTTTTTGCTTGGGCTTTTTTTGGTCATTCATGCTTAGTTTGTAATAGAAACACTAACTCTTTCCTCCTCGTAATAACCATGTAGAGATCCACAGATATTCTACTGTATGGAATAATTTCTCTTTTTTTTTTTACAAATGTTTTGCTGAGGAGAAATGTGATTAGCTGAGTGCTCTTGATAGTATTCAAATACATCCTAGAGCTTTGCATTTTCTGTTTGATGTTCCGTTTTACAGCTTTACTTAAATACTCTGCAGGGATTGTGGTTTAGCGGCGAAAGTATGAAATTTGAATCCAAGGTGCCTGGTTCTCTTACCAGCAGAGCTGGTCAGTATGTTTAAAACCAGATTCTTCTAGCCCACCACCCCCATAATGGAATTTTGCATGCGTGTCTGCATCTAAGTTTTTTTCCTCTCTCATTTTTTTTTCCTTAAATTAATGTTGAACATTCACAGTTTAAACAGGAACTTCAAGTTTTTATTTCACTTCTGTGCCTCAGTTCCTCTAGTACAGAGGGTAATGTTTTATCACAGGGCTGTTTAAATTACGTCAGTGATTTGCATGGCTTAGAGGTCCTAGAGTGTTAATCTCTAGACATGTATATGTTATTATGAAGGATAATAAGCACATAAATGAGTTTCCTGCCTCCAAGTTTATTGACTGAGCAAACATTTGCAGATAGAACATTTCATTCATGGCAGTGACCTAAGAGATTTAAGAAGTGTTGGCTCTATCTGATGTGAAGTCCTCTGTGTTCCTGTGTCTGCCAGGGATGAGATAGCAAAACCTGTGTGACTCCTTCTCTCTGCTCTGCAGCGTGCAGAAAGTACTGCTGTTTTTTTCATGACAAGATACGTGTCAGAAAAAGTATTGAAATGGGGTTTTATTAACTTTCTGACATAAAGGATGGAGCTCTTCATATGCAAGTAGGCATTTGCAGTAGCCTGACTAAATTGCGGTAAGAATAATTTATATATTCATAAAAAACAAATTATGTTTTATTTCACATAAGAAGTATTTAATATAATTTTCAGGAAGATAATTATTTGATCAGATTTTGAAAATGACTAGAGGCTTGAGGCATCTCAGATTTAGGCTCTGAAATTAAGATGTTTGAGGCCTGCACTGAGACATACTTAGCTGAACATGTTACTAAGTTGCTGTATCTTACCTGAAAATGGAAACGTTAGCTTTGAACATTTAAGGCATTCTCAAAATAAGAAGTGTATATTTCTTATATAAAGAATTAAAATTTGACTTTACCTCCTCATAACTGCTGCTGTCCTTCATTTCATTCTGAAGTCCCTCATTATTCAGATTATAAACCTCATTTGTCATGTGAGCTTTTTAGGGGTTTTTATAAACATATGGCTTATCTGTTTTTAAGAGTGTATTTGCATTCCTACAGAATAACCAAAGAAATTCAGTACCCCATTGCCACATATTAATTTTAATTTCTGCTTGAAATATGCTGAGTGCACAAGTAAATTGAATATATTTTAAACTTTTATCTTCTTTCTGAGGGAATTCTGATTTGGATTTAAAAAAGCTCTATATCCATTAAGTGTCATTCTTTCTGGATGAGACCCCACCTGCTGTGACTTAAATGGATCTGAAATACAGAAACAACTTTATTTAATTTCATTTTTTAATGTTATTCCTGCAAGAGGAGGAGATAAAGCTATACATATCTGAACAGCAAATGAGCTCCATCTGTTCTAGATCAAGATTTCTAAGTCTGGTCCATCATCATTGTGTGATGTCTTAAACTATGATGCCTTGGGCTGACAACAGGGAGGATGACAGAAGATTTGGTGGATGTTTTGAATGTGCTAAGTACATGCAGGATGTAAAGCACAGTGCTGTTGGATTGAATTAAAGTGACATCCTGCAGCTTAGTGCATATTTGTGTTGTGTGGAAACAGTGAGAGTTTGAGTTGTCTTTTCCATATATCTTTCTGTAGCTCAGACACAGTCATATGTGGCAATATATGCATATTTCCACAGTTATAATTTTCCAATCTGGTGTTTCTCCACTAGGTTTGCAGACATCTATTCTGCTCTTCTACTTTCCCCATTTCTAATTAGTTTTGCTGCTCCTCCTTTCAGTCATGTGCAGCTTCAGCACAATTTTTAGCTTTTATTGTCTCTTTGTGTTTTTTTGAGGTTTCTATAAGCTCTTTTGTCTTGCCTGCAAGTCCTTCCTTTTTTTTCCTCTGAGCTTGTTGCTGAAATGTCATATTTATTGGAAGTATTACCTTCTTCCTGTCTTCCAGTCTTCAAAAACACCTGTCTTTATTTGAAACTGATTTTATTGTTTTATTTTTCTTTTGGAAGAAACTTTGTAGGAAGTTTTGAAGTGTTTTAAAATTTATTAATATGATTCTTTAAAACAGCTATATGAATTATGGATTTACTCTGATTATGTTCAGTTTCACTAAAGATTTATAACAGGAGGACTGCAATGATAGGATGCAGAACTATTTTTCACTTCCTGACTCTTAGCCTGTGTGAGCTTGGTGAGTTGTTCAGTCCACCTCCTCTCCCCATTTTTCTTCACCTGGATAATGGGACTACTTGTTTGCACTTGGCTTAGACCTGTAACACCTAGAATGATGAAGACATTTCTTGCTTCCTAATTCTGTTTCTACTTAAATTCTGCTACATACCTTTTTTTGTCCTGATATTTATAACTTGGAATGCCTGATCCTTAGCATCCCTCACCTCTGTCCCAGGAAAGGTAATGGAACAGCTTGTTCTGGATGCCATCTCCAAGCAATTGGATGAAAAGAAGGTCATGAGGAGCAGTCATCATGGATTCACCAAGGGGAGACCGTGCTCGACCAATCTCATAGCCTTCTATGATCTCATCACCAGCTGGGTAGATGGAGGGAGAGCAGTGGATGTCATCTACCTTGACTTCAACAAGGCTTTTGATACTGTCTCCCATGACATCCTGATAGCAAAGCTGAGAGAGCACGGGATAGATGAGTAGACAATGAGGTGGGTTAAGAACTGGCTGTCGGACCGGGCTCAGAGGGTGGTGATCAGTGGAGCAGAGTCTGACTGGAGACCTGTGACTAGTGGTGTTCCCCAGGGCTCGGTGTTGGGTCCAGTCCTGTTTAATATCTTCATTGACAACCTTGATGAGGGAACAGCATCCATCCTCAGCAAGTACGCCGATGATACAAAGCTGGGAGGAGTGGCTGACATGCAGGAACACTGCACTGCCATCCAGAGAGACCTGGACAGGCTGGAGAGGTGGGCAGGGAGAAACCAGGTGAGATTCAACAAAAGCAAGTGTAGAGTCTTGCACCTGGGAAGGAACAACCGTCTGTGTCAGTACAGGCTGGGGGATGACCTGCTGGAGAAGAGCTCTATGGAAAAGGACCTGGGGGGCCTGGTAGATGACAGGTAGCCAGCAGTGTGCCCTGGTGGCTAAGAGAGCCAATGGGATCCTGGGGTGTATCAGGAGGAGTGTGGCCAGCAGGTCAAAGGAGGTGATCCTCCCCTTCTACTCTGCCCTGGTCAGGCCCCACCTGGAGTATTGTGTCCAGTTCTGGGCTCCTTGGTATAAAAAGGACAGGGATCTCCTGGAGAGAGTCCAAAGAAGGGCGATGAAGATGATTAAGGGCCTGGAGCATCTCCCCTATGAGGAAAGTCTGAGTGAGCTGGTACTGTTCAGCCTTGATAAAAGAAGATTAAGGGGGGATCTAATTAATGTTTATAAATATCTTAAGCATGGGATGCAGGGGAAATTAGCCAGTCCCTTTTCAATGGTCTGTGGGGACAGGACAAGGGGCAATGGCTGCAAGTTGGAGCACAGGAAGTTCCGCACCAACATGTGGAAGAACTTTTTCCCAGTGAGGGTGACAGAGCCCTGGAATAGGCTGCCCAGGGAGGTGGTGGAGTCTCCAGCTCTGGAGATATTCAAGACCCGTCTGGATGCCTATCTGTGCAATATGAGCTAGGGACCTGCTTTGGCAAGGGGGTTGGACCCGATGATCTCTTGAGGTCCCTTCCAACTCCTACAATTCTGTGATTCTGTGATTCTTTACTGTTGACTTCCAGTGCTTTTATCCAAGATGTTATTTGTGAGCTCTCTGCATGAACAAGAAGATGGTCAATGCCTTATACTTGGCACATCTTCTGTTGACTTGAGGGGAATGAGCATATCATCATTGGTTCACAAGTTCTAGGTGAAACGCTGTGACAGTTGGATATGGCTATCAACAAACTGTTTATCCAGTGGTTTTCCTGCGTTCTGGTAGGACTGTGTCCCTTTCTTTATTTGCCCAGTACTTTCCATGTCTTGTGTAGATTGCAATGAGGTGTTAGATACCTTAAAAGTAGCTGAAGTGAGCTGGAAAACAGGCTGCTTCTAGTACAGAGCCTAGCTTATTTCTAATGGTCAATAAAAATAAGAGAATAGGATTACCTTTATATTTCTGATTTTTTTTTACTCAGCATAGACTTAGCATGTGAAATCTTACGGGCATGAATGAGATTTAGTAACACATGCCCTTGTTAGAGTTGTTTCAAACTTGGCAATAAACTGTGCCCTTCCCAGCCTCTGAGCAGATAAATGCTTCATATTTTATTGCAACAATTTGGCTCCTGACATGAACTGTAGGCCCATTAATCCTGTAATATAGTGAATAAGATTGGAAAAATACAGGATGTAAATATGTTCTTCATTATGCACTTTAATACCAACCAGATATATAATGTGCATTCTAGAACATGGTAGTCAGAGTGTACTAAGCAACTAGCAAATTGTTGACAAGGCTCATCTGCTATTGTTTTGGGGTTAAGAGCAAAAAGCTTTAAGAAATTTATTTTAACTGTTTGATGTTATTTGTTGATGTCTATCACATCTTGCTGGACATCAGCAATGAGGCAGTGAGAAGACGTGACATGCTGGACCTTCTTCTCACCCATGAGGAGGGTCTGGTGGTGAATGTGAAGCTTGAGGGCAGCCTTGGCTGCAGTGACCATGAAATGGTGGAGTTCAACTTCTTTGGGGCAGCGAGGAGGGCACACAAGCATCTCACTACCCTGGACTTTGGGAGAGCAGACTTTGGCCTGTTCTGAGATCTTCTTGGTAGAGTACCGTGGGACAAAACCCTGGAAGGAAGATGACCACAGGATGCCTTTAGACTCAGGAGTGATGCATCCCAACACAGAAAAAGGTCAGGCAAAAATCTCGGGAGGTCTGCATGGATTAGCACAGAGCTCCTGGGCAAACTCAAACACAAACAGGAAGCCTACAGAGGCTGGAAGTAGTGGCAGGTAGGCTGGGAGGTATACAGAGAAACTGTCTGAGTATCAAGGGATCAGGTTAGGAAAGCTAAAGGCCTGATAGAATTAAATCTGGCCAGGGATGTCAAGGACAGTAAGAAATACTTTCTGTCAGCAGTAAAAGGAAAATAAGGGAAAATGTGGGCCACGTCCAGAATGAAACAGGAGGCCTGGTTACCCATGGGATGGAGAAGGCTGAGGTACTGAACAAATTCTTTTTCCTCAGTCTTCACCAGCAATGGCCATAGTCACACTGCCCAGGACAGAGAAGGCAAAGATATGAACTGGGAAAACATAGAATTGCACACTGTAGGAGAAGATAAATTGCAAGACCATTAAAGGATCCTGAAGATGTAAAAGTCCATGGGACCTAATGAAATCCATGAGTCTTGAGGGAACTGGCAAATGAAGTAGCTAAGCCACTCCATAATATTTGAGAGGTCATGACAGTTTGGTCAAGTTCCCACTGAATGGAAAAGGGGAAACATTACCCCCATTTCTAGAAAGAGTAAAAAGGAAGTCCTGGGGAACTACAGGATGGTCAGTCTCACCTCTGTGCCTGGCATGGACTGTGGAGCAGATCCTCCTGGAAAATATGCTCTGGCTAATGAAAGATAAGGAGGTGATTTGAGACAGCCAACATGGCTTCACTGAGGACAAATTGTGCCTAACAAATGTGGAGGCCTTCTATGATGGGATTACAGTGTTGGATAAGGAAAGAGCAACTGATGTCATCCACCTGGACTTGTGCAAAGCATTTCACACTGTCCTACATGATATCCTTGTTTCTATATTGGCGAGATATGGATTTCATAGATGGACCACTCTGTGGATAAGGAATTGGTTGGATGGTCACACTCAAAGAGTTGTGCTCAACAGCTCTATGTTCAAATGGAGACCAGTGGCAAGTGGCATTCCACAACGGTTGGTAATAGGACTGGAACTGTTTAACATCCTTGTTGGAGACATGGACAGTGGGAATAAAGGCAAGTTTGTTGATGTCACCATGCTGTATGGTGTGGTTGACATGCTGGAGAAAAGGGATGCCATCCAGAGGGACCTTGACAAGCTTAAGAGGTGGGTCTATGCAAACTGCATGAAGTTCCACAAGTCCTCATGCAAGGTCCTTCACATTGGCTGAGGCAACCCCAAGCACAATTACAAGCTGAGTGCAGAATGGAGTGAGAGCAGCCCTGAGGGGTGTTGATCAATGTAAAGCTCAATATGAGCTGGCAATGCATGCTTGCAGCCCAGAAAGCCAACCCTGTCCTGGGCTACATCAAAAACAGTGTGACCATGAGGTCAAGGGACATGATTGTCCTGCTCTACTGTGCTCTGGTGAGCCCCCACCTGGAGTACTGTATCCAGCTCTGGTTCCCCAGTATAATAGAGATGTGGACCTGTTGGAGTGAGTCCAGAAGGAGGGCTGTGAAGATGATAGAGGGCTGGAACACCTCTGCTATGAAGACAGACTGAGAGTTGGGCTTTTTCAGTTTGGAAAACAAAAGGCTCCAAGACCTTATAGCAGCCTTGCAGTGCTCTAAAGGGCACCTCCAGGAAAGATGGGGAGGGACTGTTTATAAAGGCATGGATGGATACAGCAAGGGGTAATGGTCTTATGCTGATGGAGTGTAGCTTTAGAGTAGATATAGGGAAAAATTTCTTTACCATGAGGGCAGTGATTGCACAGAGAAGCTGTGGATGCCCTCCCCTCCCACGGTGTTCAAGGCCAGGTTGGATGGGCAACCTGGTCTAGTGGAGGGTGTTCCACAGCAGTAGTGTTGGGCTTAAATAGTCTTTAAAGTCCTCTGCATCCCAGGCCATTCTATGATTCTAAAACTTAAATACATAGGGCCAGTGGTTTTGTTACCTTCAGCTCAGTATTCTTTATTGCATCCAGAGTCAAGTCAACTTAAAGAATCTGTGAAGAATTTTTCAGTAAGTCTTACAGAAGAGAGTTGTAAATTTTGAGAATGGTTACATCTTTACATTAGGGATAATAATAACAATAATGAAACAGTAGATCCAAGCTCTTCTATTTTACCATCATTTTTTAATTCGGGACTGTTTTTTTCTTCCCAAGTTTAATTACTGACATCACTTAAGAAACAAGAAAGAAGAAAATCCTATTGTTACCACAGCATGCTCTACGAAAATCTCATAAGTGATGATCATAGTGGTCTCTGTGGCCATACATTCAGTAATTTAGTTGGTGTTACTCAGCGGGGAAAATGAGTCTCGAAACACTGTGCTTCAAACTGGAAAATATACTCTAGTGAATAGCCTGTGTCACTTATACATAGCTCATCCATAAGGACCATGCAAGTGGAAAGGGAGCTTGAAGGCCTTTGAGTACAGTTTTAATTTTCCTAGGCAATATTTTAATCTTGGATTGGCATTAGCACTGTCAAGGGGACAGATTTGTACTTGAAATTTGTGAAGGGCAGAGTACTGGTGAAGCGTCTTCATTAGATGTGGTGTTTGTAAGAACCAGTCAAGTTCCAAACATTAGCAAGTAAGCAGAAGAGATACAGAGAAATAGAATTTTTAGCCTTATTTTGTCTGTTTCTTAAGCCTTGAATTGTTCCTTTCAAACTGAGATCACTATGCTTCACCAACACAGAGATGCTGATTTGGAAAAATGAGCAAGGTAAACTATGCTTTTGCTGGAGAAAAACAGAGAAGTGTTTTCCAGTGTCAGGCAGAAAAACAGGGGCAAACCCCCCATTTTCATGTAAAGCTGACAGCTTTCATAGAAAGCATCACTTAGTAGAAAGAAAAACAAAAACCAAGGCATTAGTGTAGAAGCTTACAAACAGCCACTGTGGGATTTTGGGGTACAGTTTTTTACTAGGTCTGACAAAGTGCGTTGTGATCCATTTGGAATGAGACTTCATGGAAATACACTAACAGCCTGTGCACAGATTCAGAAAACATTCCTGTATTTGAAGTGGTTTAGCAAAATTCATTTATCCATTAAATCAAGAATTGTGTTTAGGCTGCAGGACCTGATGGCCCACATAATGTGCACCGGGCTCCTAGCAGTCATATGTAAACTGTCTAATCACTCTCAGATGTGTTATAACAAATAATTGGAAACTTAATATCTGCCAGCAGTGGTACCTGTATCTGTAACAGTAGTAGACATTCCTCTTACAGCTCTTTAAAAAATCCCCCCCAAAAAAGCCCAAAACCAAAAAAACATGATCCCTCAGAAAAAGTTGTTTAGATTTCTTTAATTTTTTTTTACTGCTACTTTTAAAAGCTGCTGTTCCAGCTTGGCTGCCTGTTGTCCATGTTGCATAGTTTTCTTTGAACAAAAGCCAGTCATTTTTTGGCAAGTACTTTGCCATTTGAAGAACTGTCAGTAGGGAGAGATACATTTCTGTGCTGATAAACTGATGATTTTGACAGGCCACTAATTCAGTGGGGGGACACTCAGGAAACAATCCTGGGTGCAGAGGTCCTTGCTGTGAACTGAGCATCGTGAATCATGGGGCATTGTGCAGTGGGCAGCTCTGTCCACTGTGGTGCCTTTCATGTTGGTTAAAAGACCCATAAACTTTTGTAGTGGGATTTGATATTACTCCTTGCTCACTTGGCATGCGTGGGATGCAAAAGAAACAAAAAAAAAAATGCATCCTATGTTCTGTAATAAGGTTGTTTCTGTTTTTGTAATGTTACCCAACCTATTGGAATTTTCCAGATTCTGAACTGAGGAACCCCAATCTGGACAACTGTATTACAAGAGCTGCGAGAGTAGCCTGAAGGTAGGGCTGTGTTGGGCAGATAATACAGCTGTGCACTCCTCTTAAAAACATAAAGGACATACTTATGGGAAAAATTGTGAACAGTGGAAGCAAAGTAGAAATGACGTATCATGATGTTCACTTTCATTTTAACTCAAATAAGAAATGAGAAATCTCTTTTCTTTCCTCAAGGACTATCTGAGCAGATGTAACAATTTTGGTGTTCTATAGTTAGCCAAGTAATTAGCTGATGATTGCTTGACAAAGTAGCTAACAAATCAAGAATATAAAAATTGCAGTGACTCATCTGAGAACATTCGCTGTGTGTTGTATTTGATTGTTAAGTCTTGGTTATATGACTGCTATATGAAGCATTCAAGGTTTTGTAACTCCAGAAAGGAGATAAAGTGTAGGAGCTGGCTTTCAAAGGAGAGTTTTCTTGCATTTGTGTGAAGGTGATCTTTCTCTTTGGCAAGGAGGCAAAAATAGGAAGGAAAAGGCTGTGATAGTGTAAAGTTGCAGGTGATGGTATCAGCTCGATTGAACTTTTAACTGGGAACCTTACATTCACCCTAGTCTGGCTTCAGCTTTGTTTGCAGTATTTAACAGATGATGATGAGTATTAACTGCCAAAATCTTCCAGCATATGATCACCTTGTCTTGATCTCCTCCTGAGATGAACCAAGTCTTCTTAAAAAAGAACCTTGAACGGTGTCATCATTGTGGCTTTCTAACACCTCACAGGCTGAGGCTGGCATGTGAGAACAGACTTCAATGGACTATCCTTTCTTCTCTCTTCTTTTCTTCAGTATATCCACTTCTAGCGGCCAGCATATCAGTGAGGTATTGTGTTTGTGGACTACCAGATTCCCTTAGGCTAAAATTCATATTTTTTAGTGCTAGGTGTTTTTATGCTAAACTGAACATGGTGGTCATAAAGGTTTGAAAATTTAAAGTTTTCAATAAGACAATGGAGTTGGTTCCTTTACTCTTATTTGTGTCTTTGAAAATCTTTCTTCTGGACTACTTGAGAAGTTTACTAAACCTGATGGTTTTTGCATTTTAGCTGCATTTCCCAGTGAGGGAAATGAGGGCTGGGTAAAGATAAATGAGCTTTCCTGTTCTTTTCTTTTAGTTAGTCTCTGCTGTGAAGTTTTTGACTGACAATCCATATATACATGAGTACATGTGCAACTGCAACACAGCTGTATTTTTCTAAATCTCTCTTAAGCTTTATTTCCTTGCTGTTTGTTATTTGAGTAGGATGTTTCACAAGAAGATAGTCACTTGAATCTTGAGCATGTGCCTTGGTCCTTTCCGCTTTTATCATAGCCCTGATGTTGATATAAGGTATACACGAGGGATTGTCTAGGTTCATACTGACCTCCACTGAATTCAGGAGCCATGTGTAAAACTGATGCCTAATTGCTTTAATTAGCAAATCCAGAAGGAAGGTGAAAAAAATATTGCTGGTGTAAGAGGGCGGCAAGAGGAAGGAACAGTGAATGAGTTGGTTACTATTGTGGGAGGGGGATCAGCTGAGTTGATTAGTTTCACGTGTGGGATTCTTTTTAAAAATATTTATTTGTGAAATTAAATGTAAACTCCCTATTTGGGAATATTGTGGTTGAGTATGGCTGTGTGTGACAAAGGATAACAATGTATACACTAACAACAAAAAAAAGGACAAACCACTCAAAGTATCAGGAGATTTACAGGAGAAACACCTCTTCACTGACTTTAACAGCTGTTAAAACTTGTGTTCCTGACTTAATTAGTGTCATTGTTATCCAGCTCTCATTGTATTAATCTTTTATTTGTTACAGTTAGCTGAAATTCTGTTCTTGACATTGTTTCAGTTTTAGGTGCTGATGACAAAGTTTGTGCGTCTTATAAATTGCATGCAGTATGTAGAACCCTTATTAATTGGTGGTGGAAGTTACAATCCATATTTTAAATAAGTAGCATAATACAGCCATTCAGAATTACACCACAAAAAAGAGAGGGGTTTAATGGGCTCCATATGTCTGCTTTTAGAACTGGTTGAGTAAAACTTTGCTATACCACATAATGGTAAACCATCAGTGCTATAATGTCTTTGGGGTCTTTTAAGAACCTTCTTTATAGACACTCTTCTAACAAAGATTAATTCATTAATGGATTCAAGCCAACAGTATTAGGGTTTATATTGTTAAAGTAAGCAGGCATCAGTGTTGGCTGCGTTGTCCCTTTAAATTCCTGAAAACTGAAATGCAATATCCCTGCTCTTGAGGAAAAACTCATTTTGAACAAGCAGCTTTTAAAGTGTATCACTTTCATTTTTAAAATGATTGTTTCAAGCCACATCTTAGTTTATGCTTTTTCAGAATAGAGATTACAAAGAGTAGATGTATATAGGAAAACACAGATATAGGATGCACTCTTCCTGCATCAGTGATGATTTTTTATTCAGAAATCTTAATCAGTTCTTAAAAAGTTTAAGCATTTAAATAAAGCAGTAGTGCTTAGGTACTAATGGATAGTTAGCCTAGGGCCACATGATATAAGTGGTCTGATTGACTGCTCCTCCTTCCCCCTCCAAAATACCGCTTACACTTACACTTGGGAGTATTTCCAAACCCAACATATGTGCTGCCTGGCCTAGCCACTCTTTTCTTACTGAAAATCAGATCACTGGATTCTGTATCAACATTCCTGTGGGGATCATATTAAAAAAAAAAAAAAAAAGATCTTCAGCAATCCCTCCTTTACTTCTACCCCTTAGGCTGGTGAGGAATGTGCAATACCCCACATGATGTCAGAGGATGCTCTGCTTCCCCATTCTGGGTCTGCCGCTGCCCAGATCAAAGCAGCAGAGAGGCATTGAGGTATCTGCAAGATACCTGAGGGATTCTGGACATTTTCAGAAGTGTACCGTAATGAGACAAGCATGTTTTGGTAGAAAACAGAGACGGTGACTCTATTAAAAGGGTATAAGGGGGGATCTATTTGAGTTTTTCATTATATGTCTTCAACTAACGTGTGCTTTCAAGTAAAGTGTACGTAAACATGTGTGCTTCAATGTGTGAGGACATACAGGGGAGTTGCTGCACACTGTTGACGTTTTTAGTATGTTCTGTTGAGGTGTTAAAAATGTTATTTTACCCAAAAAAGCATATAAAATATATTTAATATAAATATAAAATATATTTAATATTAAAAGATATTTTCAAGACTTTGGGGAAAAAAAACCCAAAGCCTTTATTATTTTTCTTTTTTTTTTATATTGAGTTATTAATTCCACAAGCTGTTTAGGTTTGCTTAAAATGTAGACTGAAAGGAGCTGGTTTAATACTTGTAGGTGCTTCCTCCAATGTTATATTCAGAGCAGTCAGTTCTGTTCAAAGGACCCTATGTTCAGTGACATCTTCAACAGTTCACATGGATATTCACACTTCACCTCAGGATTGTTGCCTGTACTTAAGTCTGGTGGGGTGACCTTGGTTGGCTGCCAGATGCCCACCAAGCCATTCTCTCAGTCGTCCTCCTCAACAAGACAGGGAAGAAGTTAAGACGAATATGCTCACAGGTTGAGATGAAAACAGGGAGATCACTTACCAAACTAGGTGTTTGTCTGCTATATGGAAATTCCAAGTGGAATCCATCTTTAATTCCCAGAGAGCCAGAGAAGGTATATGGAGCATCATCTTGAGTTGGTATCACAGTGTTGCCTTATGATAATGAAGTGAAACAGTTTCCTCAAAACTTACCAAAGTTCCGGATATTTCTATAAAGCAAGGGTGATAAAGCAAAAACAAACAAACAAAAAAAGAGTTCTCTGGTGTGTAAAGTAGTTTATGCATTTCAAGGCTGTTAAACAAACTGAGTCTAAACATAGGCACCACTTCTATTTTTTCTTTACAGATTTTTTTTTCCTTTAAGAGGAGAAGAAAGAAATCCCATTGTTTGCTATTTTATTTATGACAAGATTCCAGAGCCTGGGTATTTGGGATTGCATTCTCCCACATCTTAAGTGTTGGCAATCCCACCTTTTGGAGGTTCTGCTCTTTGGCATCAGCCCTTTTTTGAATGACAACTGGAACCAATTAATCTACCAGGGCCTGTGCACCGATGCATTTCACCAGAAAACCAGATTGCTGCTGGGAGTGATATAGCTATCAGAATAGGAAAGAACTCTCATCTCACCACGGATTTAAAAATCCTCATTTCTTTTTTCTTAAAAGGCTGATAATTGACTAATTTAGTTGCTCATCAGCCCACATTTGATAAAGAGGTAGTTACTGTAGAAACAAACATCCGTTCGTTATTTCAGATGCTGGGATTTAATACACGCTTGCAGTTACCTTCTGCACATATGCAATGCATTCTAGCTTTTTATAAGGCTGTTGGTTACAAATAGCTTTGAAATAACTACCATGCCTTCCAGCTATAAAATCCCATAATAATTATTCATTATATCACCATCATTTTTATTATGCTAAAAGGGATTCCTCCACACCCCCTCCCACAGCAGGATAAAGTTGTAGATGGGGTTTCATTTGCCCACATTAATTCAGGATCGTTCAACACAGCGATACAGCTATATCATCTTTGTTTTAGGGGAAACTGAATGGAGTGAGACAGCTGCTCCATGAAACTTCAGTAATTGGATTCATGTTTAAATAACGTGTGGGCACAAAACCCCTTCAGCTTCCTAGCTTAATTCTTTTTATTATCTGCATGTAATCTGAGTAGGTTCTAACTAGAATTTCTCTAAGACTTAGGGTAGCTGGCTTTATAGCTATAATTTAGGCATAGTTATACATACCTCTGACAATTCCCACTTCCTGTTACATATTCAGAACATAAAAGACAAGGATATAGAGATGGTAATTTGTTTCTGAAAATGAATTCTGGTTCTTTCTTTCTTAGCCCCTCTTTCCTTAAATTTTAAAGACATTTGTGGAGGTTAATGCCATTTATTTGTGTGCAAAATGGGTTTCTTTTTTTTGTTTGTTTTTCTTTTTCTTTTTTTTTTAAGTTTTAAACCACCAAAATAAAGTCTGATTGTAACTTAATTTCGATGTGGTGTATGCTGTTATAACATCCAACTGCTTAAACACATTTTAGGCTTTAAATGCATTCATTTAAAGTGCTTTGGTTCCAGAGCATCTGATTTAGATACTAGTGTGCTCACATCTAAAATAAAGTGAAAGCATATTGTGTCATACAAGATTATTTTTTTCCCCTTCATTATCTGATCCTTATGCATTTGAACTTGGGCTTCTGTGACAAAGACACAGTTGTTTGTGTGCTGATTGAATTTAACAAGAAGCTGGTGTTCTCCAAGTACAAGTGCCTCATTACCTGTAGCATAACGGTACAATAATGCTAAATACACGCATCTACAAAAAAAAGCATTAAACCCCAGAAAATCCCCTTAAATCTCAAAGCTGGAAATTCAACCACTGAAAGGTAATTGTACTGAAATGTAAGCCAAAAGTGTTTTTTTTTTAATGTGGTTAAGGAGTTTTATGTGTAATAAATAAGCTGTGATAAAACAGATCTTTGGAGGAAACCTCAAGGAGATGGTATGAATTCATGCGCATTGAGTGATCATTTCCAGCCAAATGTAGAGCAAAAACATATATTTCAAAGCTCTTGTGAAATAATAGGCAAAACAGCCTTCATTTCATTGCAGCTGCTCAATTCTTTCTGTTAGATATTTATGCAAATTATATCCTTTTGGAGCTGCTGCCTAGTAAACAGATACTACTGGCAAGCTTATGTCTGCCTACCTGAGAAGTGTAGCACTCTCACTACAGCAACAGAGTACAAGAATGTCATAGATTAAAGCTTAGAGATGGACTCCTTTCACTTAGTTTTAGCCATCTGAAGGTTCCAAGCAGCCAGAGCTAGCCACTACTCAGTGAAACGAAGTTGGCATCTCAGCAGGGATGTTCACCCCACTTAGTGCTTAGGTTTTTCTGTAGTCAGTGGAAGTGGACAAGCATCTCCAGAGGGAAATTTATCTTACCCCAAGGGGCTGACCTAAGAGTGAATCTTAAAGGTTTTAGCTGAAATCAGGTGAGATGAATTCCACCCTTAACTTGCTGAATATTTTAGCTTGTTACTAGAAAGTACTTGTTTATGACTTGAGAATGTCTGTGGTGGAAATGAAAGCAAATGCTCTGCTTTACTGCAGTTTGTGAAGGGAAAAAAAAAGTGATTTCATGTAGCTGAGAAAAAAACCACATTTTGAACTGTTGTTTTGCAAAAAGACCCAGAATCCTTGGAAGCAGGCTCCAGCCTGGGAAGTTCTGGTGGTCTGGAGACCAAAGTTTTGGTGAATTTTTTTGAAACATCACTCCATTATGGAAGAACAGAAGGGGTTACAGTAGGAAAACCATTTTAAAAAGTCATGTAAGACAAAAATTAAAAAGCTTATAACAAATATTTTACATTGTACAACCTGCACAGATCCTTACCTGTTTTTCCTTCCTATATTTTCAAAACTTTGACTTCACAAAAATAAGTTGGAATCAATGCATCCTGGGCACAAAGATAACACAGTTCCTATGGGTAACATCTCTATTTTTACAGTTATCAATGAGTTGATGAAAATACCAAGTAAAGAAATCTCTTTTCTCTAATTCTGTTAAAGCAGCTTAAAAGTGGAAACTTCTTCAGCAGTAGTGTTCGTGGAGAGTCTCGCTGTGGTACGTTTAATTTCAGGATTGCCTAGAAAGCACATTAGGATGTTCTGCCAAGCTCCTAATTTTGGTATGTTCACTGGCAGAGCAATATTAACCCCTCCATGGTATTCTGGATGTGTTATTGTTATGGATTATTGTTTTCCTCTGGTTTGGTTTGAGGGAGGTGGGGGGGAAGAGCAGAATGTTAGCTCTTAAATTACTTTGCTTTTTGGCACTGGTGCTTGACTGGCTTCTGCTTTCTGTTCAATCCCTGGGTATTTTTTTCTTTGCATTCTAGTTACTGATCTTTATCTCTAATACTTATATTTGTGGTGATGTGTTTGTTTTAGAATTTCCACAGTGCGCTATAATTTGTTCTTTGCATTGTCTCATATGTTCACTTACTGGCTTGGAGAGGAGAGGAAAGAGAAAAAAAGTGCAACAACTCCAAACCTAAAAAGGAAAAAGTATATGTATTTTTTCCAACATTTGAAGTCAGCACAAAATACACTGTGGAAAACACAGTTGTTTCAATAGACTCTCAAAGCTGAGACCTGGGTAAAGTTTATAGTTTCAGTGGGACTCAAGGGAACATGCATTTTCTGCCAACTCTAAAAACACTTGAAAATGTGTTGAAATCTTATATGCATTGTATTTGTTTTGTCTGTGTAGGCAAGTGCTTCTGTGTGGCCCCTGTTTTTCTTGATATTTTCTACAGCTGACCTTGTAGGTGGGTTTTATGTCTCCGGTGTGGATCAAAGGGAGTTTGTAAAGTGCTTCTAAAAAATACTTTAAGAGTTGGTTTGACTTATGTTTCATGGATTTGAAGGATTTATTGAAATTATGTTCAGTAAATTAATTTTTATTTCTATAATGAATTTGAATTCAGTTTCTTGAGTGTTAGACTTCTCCCCCTCCCCTTACCACAAAAATTAGGATTTCCCTGAAGTATTTATGTCTTATTTAACTAGGAAACAGAATTCCTATTTTATGCTCTAATTCCTTACAACTGAGTGTGTAATTTTTCTCATGACGAAGTTACTGGCTGCATGCAGGTGAAACTTTGACTCTCTCATGCACCTGCACGTTAAGGTAGGACTTTTAGTGTGGCATGTATGGTCTTGCAATTTCTAACATCTCACTAGATTTGTTATTTCATTTGTACTTGTCCTTTTTTTCCCTACCCTGCAATTCTTTTTTATCTAGTTCCACAGACACCTACTATTCCTGTTAGAGTACACTCAGTGCAGCTAGGGAAGGGATAGGGCATTCTGCTGTGCCACATCAGTTGGTGGACAGAAAGCAGATACTTGCTATTTGATTATAGAATCATAGAATCATAGGGATTGGAAGGGACCTCGAGAGATCATTGGGTCCAACCCCCCTGCCAGAGCAGCTCCCTAGCACATAATGCACAGGTAGGTGTCCAGACGGGTCTTGAATATCTCCAGAGATGGAGACTCCATCACCTCCCTGGGCAGCCTATTCCAGTGCTCTGTCACCCTCACTGTGAGAAAGTTCTTCCACATGTTGGTGTGGAACTTCCTGTGCTCTACTTTGCAGCCATTGCCCCTTGTCCTGTCTCCACAGACCATTGAAAAGGGACTGGCCATTTCCCCCTTCATCCCATGCTTAAGATATTTATAAACATTAATTAGATCCCCCCTTAGTCTTCTTTTATCAAGGCTGAACAGTCCCAGCTCACTCAGCCTTTCCTCATAGGGGAGATGCTCCAGGCCCTTAATCATCTTTATAGACCTTCTCTGGACTCTCTCCAGGAGATCCCTGTCTTTTTTATACCAGGGAGCCCAGAACTGGACACAATACTCCAGGTGGGGCCTGACCAGGGCAGAGTAGAAGGGGAGGATCACCTCCTTTGACCTGCTGGCCACACTCCTCCTGATACACCCATTGGCTCTCTTAGCCACCAGTGCACACTGCTGACTCATGGCCAACCTGTCATCTACCAGGACCCCCAGGTCCTACTCCACAGAGCTCTTCTCCAGCAGGTCATCCCCCAGCCTGTACCGATACAAACGGTTGTTCCTTCCCAGGTGCAAGACTCTACACTTGCTTTTGTTGAACTTCATCTGGTTTCTCCCTGCCCAGCTCTCCAGCCTGTCCAGGTCTCTCTGGATGGCAGCGCAGTGTTCCTGTGTGTCAGCCACTCCTCCCAGCTTTGTATCATCGGCGTACTTGCTGAGGGTGGATGCTGTTCCCTCATCAAGGTTGTCAATGAAGATATTAAACAGGACTGGACCCAACACCGAGCCCTGGGGAACACCACTAGTCACAGGTCTCCAGTCAGACTCTGCTCCACTGATCACCACTCTCTGACAGCCAATTCTCAACCCACCTCACTGTCCACTCATCTATCCCATGCTCTCTCAGCTTTGCTATCAGGATGTCATGGGAGACAGTATCAAAAGCCTTGTTGAAGTCAAGGTAGATGACATCGACTGCTCTCCCTTCATCTACCCAGCTGGTGATGAGATCATAGAAGGCTATGAGGTTGATTAAGCACGATCTCCCCTTGGTGAATCCATGCTGACTACTCCTCATGACCTTCTTCTCTTCTAATTGCTTAGGGATGGCATCCAGAACAAGCTGTTCCCTCACCTTTCCAGGGACAGAAGTGAGACTGACTGGCCTATAGTTGCTAGGATCCTCCTCTTGCCCTTTTTAAAGACTGGAGTGACATTGGCTATCCTCCAGTCTTCAGGCACTTCTCCTGTTGTCCAAGACCTGTCAAAGATGATAGAGAGTGGCTCAGCAATCACTTCCACCAGCTCCCTCAGGACATGTGGATGCATCGCATCCAGGCCCATGGATTTATGTGCATTAATCCCTTTGAGACGGTCCTGGACCAACCCCACCTCAACCAGAGGGAAGCTCTTCATTTCCCAAGATTTATTACTTTTTTCCAGTGTCTGTGGGTCCTGAGGGGCCTTTGAAGTGAAGACTGATGTCAAATGAAAAATTCTAATTGAGCCTTGGAACATAGCTTGATTCTTTTATTGTCCCAAGTGTGCTTGTTTGGTACCATGTATTGTCTAGTATCCCTACAATTTCATTTTGAAAGTTATTTCTATAGACTTGTAGAGTGGTTTGTGTTGGGAGGGACCTAAAAGGTCATCTAGTCCCAACCCCCTGCCATGAGCAGGGACACCCTCCACTACACCAGGTTGCTCAAAGCCCCATCCAACCTGGCCTTGAATACTGCCGGGGAGGGGGCAGCCACAGCTTCTCTGGACAACCTGTGCCAGGGCCTCACCATCCTCTCAGGGAAGAATTTCTTCCTAATATGTAATGTAAAGCTACCCTCCTTCAGCATAACACCATTACCCCTTGCCCTATCATTCCATGCCGTTTTAAACAGTCCTTCCACATCTTTCCCAGAGATGCCCTTTAGGCGCTGGAAAGCTGTTATAAGGTGTCTCCAGAGCATTCTGTTCTCTAAGCTCTCTCAGCCTGTCTTCATATAAGAAGTGCTTCAGCACTCTGAGCATGTTTATGGACCTCCTCTGGACCCGCTCCAACAGGTCCATATCTTTCTTGTACTGAGGGGCAGCAGAGCTGGATACAGTACTCCAGGTGGGGGCTCAACAGAGCACAGTAGAGCAGGAGAAGCACGTCCCTTGACCTGATGGTCACGCTGTTTTTGATATAGCCCAGGATAGGGTTGGCTTTCTCTGCATTGCCAGCTCATATTGAGCTTTAGATTGATAAACACCCCCAAGTCCTTCTCCTCAGGGCTGCTCTCACTCCATTCTGCACCCAGCCTGTAATTGTGCTTGGGGTTGCCTCAGCCAATGTGAAGGACCTTGCATGAGGACTTGTGGAACTTCATGCAGTTTGCACAGACTCACCTCTTAAGCTTGTCAAGGTCCCTCTGGATGGCATCCCTTTTCTCCAGCATGTCAACCACACCATACAGCATGGTGACATCAACAAACTTGCCTTTATTCCCACTGTCCATGTCTCCAACAATGATGTTAAACAGTGCCAGTCCTATTACCAACCGTTGTGGAATGCCACTTGCCACTGGTCTCCATTTGGACATAGAGCTGTTGAGCACAACACTTTGAGTGTGACCATCCAACCAATTCCTTATCCACGGAGTGGTCCATCTATGAAATCCATATCTCGCCGATATAGAAACAAGGATATCATGTAGGACAGTGTGAAATGTTTTGCACAAGTCCAGGTGGATGACATCAGTTGCTCTTCCTTTATTCACCAATGCTGTCATTCAAACCTGTTGTAGAAGGTGATGCCTCGAAAAGCCGGAATCAAAACTCAATAGCCTTGGAGACTATTAAGCAGGCATTCTTTATTGCAGCGCTGGGCACACAGGGGATCGCTCCTCTACAAGTGGACCTGAGCAGAATTCAGCCTTGTCTTTCCATGGTGGTATCTACTTCAGAAAAGTTCTGTTCATTGTGAAAATGCTCTGCACAATAAGCATATAAAGATGGGAGAACATACTTGAAACTGCACCACATTTGTAAGCAGATGTTGTTTTGTGGTTTATAAAGATTAACTTTTTCCCCCTCCAGCTGTGTGCCAGAACTTACATTTGCACACTTTCTGGATACGGTCAGATGATGTATCGGTTTAACAAAAAACAGTCTGTTCTCTCATGTTTTTGTGCCTAGTGTTGCCAAAGACACCTAGATACATTTGGGTGAGCACTTCTGAGTGCATTTTTATTTGTTTGTGATATTTTGACATCACATGTCTGCAAGAGCAACAGCCAGAAAGCGATGAGACTAATCTTTAGTGTAAACACTTCAAAGACTAAATTGATACAGTAATTGCATTGAGACTCTCCATACCCTTTGTTACTAAAAATCATGCATGTAGCTATGTCCCTATTTTAATAAACACATTTTTATGTACTTATCTCTATTTGAGAGTGGAAAATTTGAGAAAGATTATAATTAGGGGAATTGCAGTAGTAGATGATTCTTTTGCATGGGGGGTGGGGGCAGGGAGGAGTGTGAGGGGAAGAGGGGCATGTCTTTAGTCATACTGTCAAGGTCTCTTCTTTTCCTGGAAGAGCCCTTCTCTCATTGCAAATGGCAGAGTTGTTCTAGCTTCACAGAGACTCTGTGTGTGTGTGTGCACTTATAACTTCCCTTTCTGGGCACTGTTTTCTGAAATTTGCATTAATTCCCGTTTCTAAGGACAGGTACTTTGTCTCTCGCTCTCTTGCATTGCACTGTCGAAACGTTCCTACCAGCAGGTGGAGAGCAATTAAGAAAGGCAGATGGACAGGGTGATCACTCCTCTTTGTGAAAGGTGACCGTTTCAAAGGTTTTCACAGCATCTAACTTTTTTTTCCCTGTTCTAAATCCCATTTCAGCATACCTGTTAATTTCTGTCAGTTGGACAGCATGGGCAGTAAAGGGCATCTGGAGGGAGATTTCCTGAGCTGCAGAAACCTTTGAGGATAAGCTGATGAATGGGCAGAGATGTTACAGATGTCTGGCAGGACTCAGGTAACACTTTCTGTGCCTCAAAGAGCCTGGTGGCTCCCTGCCTTCCCAACTGAGTGACACTGCAGGAATCTTCTCCGCAGGGGTGAAAAACCCCCAGGATCTCTCCGAGCCCTGCTAAATGTGATCTATGCCTTCCTGTACACCAATCTGAGAATTCCTACTGCCAAGTGAGAGTAGAGGTTTTGGATCAGTACATTTGTGGTTAATAGTTTCAGCCATTCTGATATGATTTCAAAGAGCTTCTCTTTGGTTTTCTGTTTTGAGGACTCTACAGGTTACATACCACAGAAGATCTGAGAGTTAGGTTTTTGTTTAGCTTAAGATGCATGTAAACAAGGTGTCGGGTTTGAGTTTCTTGTGAGACAGCAGCAGCTCAGGGCAACCTTGAGCTGTGTTGAACGCTGACCTCTTCTGCTCCTGTCTGCTTCCTACCTCTGATAATCAGCAGCTTGCAGTTCTGCTGACTCTTCTTTCTTTGGCACTTGAAGAAAACTGCAATGCTCAGGTTTCTCCAAGGCTGTGACGTTTTGGGGTGGCAGATGCTCCCAGCCCAGCTGTGTGAGAAGCAGCTGGCTGTGATGTGCTGTCTGGTTGGCCTCCTTCAGGGAAAAGGCACTGGGCCAGATTCAGCTTGTTAACTTCCAGCTGGATCTTAGTAGCTTGTCTGTCCCAGCAGCAGTTGGAACGGGAAGCTGACACCTAGGAGATAAGCGTGGAATTGCAAATTGTTAAGAGAACAGAAGAAATTTGAAGTGTGTCTTAAAGTATCGACTGGACTTTTGTAGGATTTCAAATTCATCCAGTAATCAGTTGTCAATTCTGCATCTGCAAGTGGGATAGGTAGGAGTTGGAATCAGCTAGCACTGTGAAACAGGGCATTAACGAACTCCTGTGGCTTTACCTTGGCATTTATTTTCTCTTTTATCCCATGAAAGCTTTGTTCTACATCCACTCTTCTGTATGCCACCTTCTCTAAGGACCTTTTCTTGAAGCCTGAGGAAGTGGTTTAACATTAGATACAGATGCACCCACACAGACACACAAAAGCGTAACATCCCATCATTAGAAAGGGAGTGTGACTTCCTGTACACAGCGGGGTTGGTGGGGGTGGGAATGGCACAGTTGCTAAAAGACAAACAGCAGAAAGGAAATCCCCAAAGTATGTAAAATTCCTATAATTTAAATGACTAAATCAGCCGAACGCTGGTAAATGTTCTGCTGGTTCTGAATGCATGACCTGCGGCCGTTCTGGCAGCCAGACTTGGACTCTCGAGGCAAGCAAAAAGAACGGGGTTATGGGTAGTGAAAGAAGAATGGAATGGTTGGGGAACCATTTTACTGTCATAAGGTTCTTTCTTCAAATGTAACCTAGGCTTCCTTGTTACTGTATCTTTGCTTCATGTTAACCTGCATCTCATACACTAAAGAACTGCAGAAAAAGAACTCAAATCAAATTCATCCTGTCCTGGAGTAAGTATGCTTGCAGTACTTTTTCCTCTTATAAAAGAGGTGGAATAGCACAAAAGAGGTGTGAATATGATGGTCTCATTTTCCTTTGTGAACCTTTTCTTGTCTATATTTCCCCTGTGCATGTTCTCCCCATGTTGCACACTAATTTCTTTGCATATTTATTGAAATTCCTTCTGTACACCCTTAATGTTCCTACATGCCCTCAGACCAGCCTAGCTGGTGGCCCTCTGGAGTAAAAAGTTGATGTGACAGAATCACAGAATCGTGTTATGTTCCAAAATGAATTCAGCAAAGAAGGGTGGGGGGAAGTAGAAGGGGGAGTAAAATGACCTGCTTCTCTGCTACAGAACACATTTATTTAGATGTTTGGTCATGTAAATACTTGACGATATCAGTTCCTAATTCCCTCTGCACCTAGTTAGAGAATGTACATCTTTCCATAGGGGTTCTTGCCATGCCAGGTTGTTGAACTAGGTGTGCAGTAAGACAGCATTTGGCTGGAACTTTCCTTTTTGAGGAAAGAATAAGCTGATGGTGGCAAAACAGAATTTCTGATGGATCAGTTGAAGATCTTACAGTTCATTCTCATGGCAGCAAGTTCTAGTGCTACCTGTACTGTAGTAGGAGCAAAGCTGTGGGAAAGACCATGTTCATGTTTAAGTAGAAAGAGAAAGTGAGATACCAGCTTGATCATGATCAGCTTCATGAACCTAGAAAAACTTCAGCCTACTCATTACCAATGAAAGCACTTCTTGATTTTCAACTGGTATTTTATGGGGAGGAAAAAAATCCATTTTTGAAAAAAGAAATGGTATAAACCACCCTCTCTTTATCTGAGAACCCCTCTGAGCCCGTGGTAATGCAGACTTCTAAGAGTACAACTTGGACTGAAAGAATTATGACAAGCCTTTCTTTCTATCCTAATCACCACATTCTCCAAAAAGATTGCCCCAGTAAACATGTACTGTTCTCTATTCTTTTTCTCTTGTGTTTCTGAATATGATAAACTAAGTTCTACCCTTAGATAACCTTGTGTGCCTAAAAAAAATTTATTTAGATCTCCGCATTCCTAAAAATAGGACATGAAGAAGCATTCCAAGCAGCAAACCGCAACTTCCTGAGGCAGCAGAGGCAATAGTGCAGATTCAAGTTCAAAGATTTTATTTTATAAGTGATGTAACATTGCAGAGGCTACATCCAGTTTTACAGCCTTGCTTTGTTGTACGCTGCTTGTGTTCCTTTTAATGACACTTGGATGCAAAGCACGTGTCATAGAGTTGACTAATGTAACGGAAGATTGCCAAGGTGTCTGTTTTGTGATATGTGTGCCTACTCTACTACTCAAGACTGTTTAACCTACATGTTGTTTCTAGCCTGCAATGAGAAAAAATGTTCCCTAAACATTTTAGACATATATTTTATCACTTATATACTGAAAGTGCACTTACTTTTGCAGAAGGCTGAAAGTTCGAGTTTAGTCCACTGACTCTTGGTACAAATTGCTTTCCCGGTGTCTGAAGCCCCGCTTGCTCAAACTCTTTTGTAAAAAGGTATATGACTGGGATTCAGTTGTCAAATGTGTTTAGAAAAGGCATCATAAATGATAAATAATGATTTCCAAGTTTATTTCTCTGGGACAAATCCAGGCTCGATACGTGTTATGTTCCAAAATGAATTCAGCAAAGAAGGGTGGGGGGGAGGAGAAGGGGGAGTAAAACGGTCATTTAGCAATACCAAAGTACTTCATTTTCTTGACAAAGTTCTTAATATTTTAAAACTTTTCCATGTTTTGGACAGAAACCATACACTCTCTAATTACTGGCAATAAAAGTAAGTAAAGGATTTAAGACCTATGAATGTTACAGTTGGAGGAAACTATAATTAAGTCTGGCAAGACTGTGTTTCCTTAAGGAAACAGGGAGTTCAGGCAGTTTTTAAAGGGAGATGGTAATTATTTTCCCCACTGAACTTCTATGTCTTGATAAATGCATGTTCTCCAGTCTTCAACCAGTTACTAAGGTATATCCTAAGTAACTTCTTACTTTTTGCTTCCAATGCACTCTTTTAGCTCTAAGACAATTTTTCCAGTAATAGTTACAGTTTCTTCTGATTGTAAATCAGTATTTTTCTATTCTGCATCTTATATTTTTTTTTGTTGAGAAAGAGAGAGGTGTAGAACAGAGTTGAATTTAATAGATATGGTTAAAAAGTAATCTGGTTATAAAATACTGCACTGTCTATGTATTTGCATGCACTCTTCTGTAGCTTGTCTGCTTCCAGGGAGCCAAGGAGACCCTGTTACTGCTGAATAAGATAGAAGGCAGATTGATTGTCGTAAACTAAACGTGGGTGCATGGAAGTATCGCCAGTCAGCAGGTCATTAATGTAACCAAGTCTGGACCATCCCGGAATCACAGCAGAAAACAGTAGCACATGTATAAAACCTTCTTAGTCTAGTGGGCTTCCCTGGTGCAGTTTTTTGTAGCCAGGAAGGGTATTGTGGAGGCTGAAGCAGGGAGCGGTGGTTGCTTCAGCTCCTGAGCCCTAAGGCTCTCATTTTACCAGTGTTCCAGCGCTGTCAGGACTTTGGCTGCCTCAGTAGCTTCCCAGGCACTGGGGAGAGAGTACTGGGATGCCTCAGTGCTTATCCTTGGGGCCTTCTCCCTAGCCCACTAAATGCTGTGAAAGGGTGGGAGTAGCTGGGAAGCCCTATGGGTGTCGGTTCCCAAGTGCCTGTGTTGCTGCTCCTGTACGATGAGATACTCTTGTCAGGTGGGCACCAACAAGACTTGGAGACATTTATTCTGACTTTATTCTGCACGTGAATGAAGACTGATTTTGAAACAGGAAGGTGACAGAGCACTGGAACAGGCTGCCCAGGGGGTTGTGGAGTCTCCTCCTATTCAAGACCCATCTGGATGCCTACCTGTGTGAGCTGTCCTAGGGAACCTGCTTTGGTGGGGCAGGGGTTGGACTCAATGCCTACAATTCTGTGAATCTGTGAAAGTGGAATTTTATTTTCCATATATCCCTGCAAATAAGAAGAACCATTTTGTATCAGGGGATGTTGAATGGTTAGGTAGATTCAGAAGAAGAGCTACTGAGGGAACAGAATACTTAAAACGTATGTGGAAATCATCTTACAGCCAATAGTGTGGAAGTATAGTAGGGCATATACATACTTTGTATCATTTTTCTAATCAACCCCCTTTTCCACAACTATTATTAAACTGGCAGATTTAGTTGTTGTTTAAAGACTCAAACGTTTGTGTGGTTTTATTTGACTCTTGATGAGGCAGAGTTCATGGCTCTGGCATATAACCCGTTCATTTTGAAGTGAGAGAGTTTGTGTAACCAGATCATTTTGAATGAGTTTGTGTCCCCAGATCACTTTGCATGTGAGCAAGTTTGTCTTTCAGTGAACTTCAGAAACTGGTTGTCCCGTTAGAACTGGCTGCAGATAAATTGTGTGTCACGGAGCTGTGAAGAGGAAGCGTTAATATGTTCTCGCATCTTTCTTTCTGATTCTCTGGATATGGATTATGTAATTTTTAAAGGCGAAATTAAAATGAACATGTTTTGCAGTACTTACAACAAAGCAGAGCCAAGCATAGCACAATGTTTTCATGAAAATACATGGCACAATTATGTTTTAATTTCTTTGGAGACAGAGGAGACAGTTGTTCAACGAGGACCATAGTGAGGGAAATCTGGGCATTTTTGGCACCTGAAATTCTTTTTCCATTTCTACTTTTTACATGTAACCAACCCTAAAATGGCACACAAAGTGTTAAAACACAAAGTGTTAAAAATGGCTTTCCAGGTCACAGGTTACATTTTCAACTAGGGTCCTGTTGTTATGGCTCCTGCTAATATTTCTGGAGTTAGAAACCTGTCACTGTTTCCATTTGGAGTGAGGGAGTTATAACCATCTATAAAAATATGTTCCTAGCCAAAGTGTGTGACATGAAGTCCTTGTTGAAAAGCAATTAAAGTCTGGCAGCTTTGAAATTAGAGGAACATCAACAAGACCAGGAGATCTGCAGCTTTCTGACTGTGCTGTGCTCCTAGAAGTCAGAAGGGCATGACGATAGGTGCGTGGTGGCTGTTTGGGGTCTGCTTTTTTTGTCACTCTGGGCAGAATCGGGTCTGAATGGAAGGTTTTGGTTTGTGTAGATGTCTTCAGTGTTAGGTTTTGTGCTCTGGATGCAATTTCATAAATTATGCTCTTGATGGATATTTTAACACCTTATATCCATTTCCTAAATCTTTTGTGCAATTGGTCCTTTTCCTCTGGTTCACCACAACTTTAAGTAGCTCCAGCATGCTCTTCCAATTTACGACGTCTCCCTGACTCACCAGCTGGACTCCACACATAGTCCTGGTGCTCCAGGAAGGAAGACTTGGCATCAAGTGAGTCTGGGGTTAATGAAAGCCTGGAGTGGGAGGTTATAAAAATCACATGGTTATAGTAATTGTAAGGGGCTATATGCTGAGTTTAATAGCTCCACAGGGAACAGTGATATATGAGGAGTGTAGGAGGAGAGAATCGGCATAGAAAGGTGCCACTAAACATATAGTTATATTTATCTCTATATATATTTATATACATCTCTCTTCCCTCTCCCCTTTCATTCCCTCTTTGTAGGATATTTTATATCTTTTTGTCAGAGTCGTAGTCTGACCCGACCGTACTCCATCATTAAATAATACCTACAGAAAGCTTCCAGGGAGGGGAAGCTGTTTTCAAGATCCAGTGCTCTCCTCTGGCTGCAGTGAAATATATGTCTGATAACCACACGATTACCTCTCCTGAATTTTAGATGGTGATTCTAAATCATCCACACCATCTTTTACCTTGATCACATACTTAATCTGTTTCATTTTACGTGCAAGTAACTGTAAGACATGGGTTTGTAGAAGAAAACAGCCACAGAGTTAGTATCACCTTGTATTTTGGTGTGCCCCAAATTCAGGGTCACACAGACCAGTGCTCCTGCTGGGGTGGAAGGGGTGTGTAGTTGGAAGCAAGTCTACTGTAAATCTTTTATAAGATAAAGTCTTTTCTCTGGGACTGTCCTGTGTGCACTCCACCATTCTTGCTCTCAAAGTTAAAAGGTGCATGTTTGTCTTGTGGACTTTGCAAAACCAGCACTGTGACAAACAACACTTTTTTTTGTCCAGTTTGCATATTTTAAGAATAATGAAATAAAATTGCACTGGCAACCTAACTTCTGCCTTTATTTATGTCTTTTTGATTATGAAGGCTGTGTTTTTTATGTGGTTTAATAGAAAGCATAGTGAGTACAAAATCTTTGAG
The DNA here is from genome assembly GCF_964237585.1 of Gallinula chloropus. NCBI lineage: Eukaryota > Metazoa > Chordata > Aves > Gruiformes > Rallidae > Gallinula > Gallinula chloropus. The sequence goes on from NC_140086.1 coordinate 20,151,021, forward strand.
GGAGATACAAGCACCTTCAATGTCATGATTTAATTAGTTGTTTTGTAGGGCTGGTTTTGGCAGGGAATACGTATGCATGTGTATGTGTGTGGATGTACACATTTACATGTGTGCAGCTCATAACTTGAGGAAAGTTTCTTCTGGAAGGCCTTGAGGCACAAGTGTGGGATGCCACAATGTTGATTTTGCAGTCATGTTTGGAGAGGAGCTGCACTTTGAAGAGTATTCTAAACGCATCACTTTTTGCCTGTTTTTTTTTAACTGGTTCTGTACTTCAGGCTAGGAAAGCCTGTTTTCTGTGTGCTTCACAATGCCAGAAAATAATAAAAACACCCCAAACTCCTGACATTACAAACATTATGCAAGTAGCTCATGTTTTTAGTTTAAGTAGCTGTGTGTTTAAATATCAATTTTAATATCAATGTATTTAATGATTTTTTTTTCAGAGGCAAAGTTTAGTGTCATAACTTCCTATAAATTTGCCTCTGATGGTACGGATTAAAATGCACTTACCTCTCTCAGCTGCAGCTTTAAGCATTAAAAATATCTCTCAAAAATCTGAAGGAATTATAAACTCACATAAACCTGTGTTACAAAATGAGAGATACGTTTAAATATTCTCCTCCCTGCCTATGAAACAACAGTGTGAAAAAAACCCAACAAAACAGGTTTATTTAAGGTCATTTGCATGCTCTCTCATCTGTGCATGTCCTTCAATTAATATATGCAATGAAATACATTTTTTTCTGTCATTTTCACTTCACGTTTTAGAACCCAGACCTCTGCACACCAAGGCTTCTTTATACAGATAATTATGTGAATGAAGATTTACTCTTTTTTTTTTTTTTTTTTGAGATCCTAGTAAGTGACTTTGGATAAATATATATGAGAACATGATTAGTACTGCTACTTTTTAGGTGGCTCTTGTTAAATGACAGCTAGGATTTTTCTTACCCAGATGCTGCATTTTGGGCTCTCCATGGGCTTTTCTAATACTCCAGAAATTCTTAAAGATCTTTTGCCTGTCTACAGAAAACCCATCTCATCTAGTTCCAGTGGGAAGATATGTTTTCTTGATTCCAACTAATTATTTAGAGTTAAAAACCTAATTATGAAATCCATAATTATAGTATGAATTAGTAGGCTGAGTTAAAGACCATAGTTCTTCCTTCCTCTGGAAAACGATCAAATATTTATCATTAAGAAAACTAGAGGGTCATAATTGGAGTGGTCCTGTCTCCTATTGACTTATTTCAAATTATTGAAGTCTGTTAGTGTACAGTACAGTACAGCAGTATAAAAAATTAAAAACATATAAAAATTATATACAGCAGTATAAAAATTAAAAACCTGATTGAATATCAAATTATTGATTTCGGTGCCAAGTTTTGGGCACTTCATTTGAAAATTCTAGTCTGTGTTTTCAGTGGGTGCTTTTTCAGTGATTTATGCAGACTTTACCTCTGGTGATCTCTGGGATGTAGTATTCTGAGACTTGAGGGGAGAACATTGGAAAAAGAATTTCTTTCTTAAGAAATACTCCAGAAATTAAATTTTCTATATTTTAATGGAAATTATCTCTTTAAAAAAATAAAAGATATAAATAAAGCTATAGTTTCTTGCTTTAAGTCACTCACACTGCTTTTACTCCGAGTGAAGTGCTGTTATCTCAGTTTTAAGAATGAGGAACCCAGAGTAAGGAAAGTTAAGTTACTCACCCAAGTCGTGAAAATAACTGCTGCTCAATTATTCTGTGAACCTAGGTGGGTTCTATCCTAAGCTGAGGGCTCCTTTGAGTAGTTCATTCCTCTTCTCAGAGGTACAGCCTTTATTATGAAAGGGAGTAAAAAATAAACCAATTTATTTAGAATAAACATATTTATTTAGAAATACTTATTTTTTAAGACTAGGAAGAGCTGTTGTTATAATATGTTGCCAAGTACTATACCTACATGTATGTAGTATAAAGACTCAAACTAGCTCAAAGCACTTTGATTCACAGGATACCAAACTACGTGTCACAAACCATGCCAGTGACCAAGCATCGACAAAACACTTCAGGTCTTTGGAAAGGCAAGACTTTAACTAGATGAATATTGCCCAGACAGTCCCAGCAGGTGCCATGTGCTGTAAGTATGTGCTGATGTTATGGAAGAAGATTCCTTCCTGAATGTAACTAGCTTAACTGTCAGTATATGTGGGGTATATACAAACTAGACACAAGTTTTCATCTATCATGTTACTCGCCCCTAATTATCGCCAGTGTCTGATCATTCAGAGGGAGAAAAATAATTTTCACTCATTCTTGGGAAACTACATCTGCCAGTTGTGTATTAAAGTCAGTAACCTGTTGAGGTTCCTAGCTGAGCCCTGAAGTATGACCATATGTGATTTGTAACTAATGTTTTGACAGTGGGGTGTTTTTGTAGAACTAAACAACTAGATCTGGGGACCCAGTGCCCATGCTTTACTCATTTCAGCGTTGTACTTTGGGCTAGCTCTTATCTGGTCCTGTGAACTGTATGCATACTGCTTGCTGAAGAATGTTAGGTGTACACTTGGAGTGTATTTTCCAGTTCAGGTTAGTTTGAAGGAAATACAGCTCCAGGAGTGCTCTGGCATGTAGAGCAAAGTTGATAGGGAAGGATTTGGATTCCTGATATAAAAGCATATTGATGATCCAAACTGACAGACACTCATCATTCATGTATTCTGAAGGACTTGCATGGCAATTCCAGGGGTGGGAACCAAATTCTTTATCCCAGAAGCGCCATGAAAGCACGTAACTTCTGAAGAGAGAGGTGGTCACCATAACAAGGGCTTCAAAACAGTCAAAACCTCTTCCTGCTTCCTTCTTCCCCTGCCACCATCTTACAAGTAGCAAGTTCCAATGTTTAATTACACGATGGAGATATCCTGTTTTATATGAAGCCTAACTTCAGCTTCCAGTCATCATCAGCAAGATGGACCCTTCCCTGCCTTCCCCTGAATAGTTGATATTTACCTTTGTTCAACCGTGTTTTTTGGGTTGTAAATGTTGAGACTTGAGGTGACACTATACCAGTAATGATTCCTTCAGATGATTTAGCAACTTTGGGGAGACTGTGCCCACAGAGATTTTGTATAATTTTTGGAACTTTTTTGGTAAGCATTGGTTCAATGCTTACAAAAAAAATGTTCCCTGTGAGGGTGGTGAGGCCCTGACACATGCTGCCCAGAGAAGCTGTGGCTGCCCCCTCCCTGGTGGAGTGTTCAAGGTTAGGTTGGATGGGGTTTGAGCAACCTGTTCTAGTGGAAGATGTCCCTGCCCATAGTAGGGAGTTGGAATTAAATGGTTCCTTTCAACCCAATCCATTATTTGATTCTATATTGAGTCTATATTTCTTAATAACGCAACACTTTCTTAATAATTCCGTTTTCCCCCCTGAAGTTAAAATTGATGTCAGTAGAATTGTTTGTACTTCCCTGCTTCATACATAAGCTATCCTCTGGGCTGTTGGGCTTTCTTCAGTCTTCTAGCATTTGTTAAGAAAAAACAAATTCTAAAGAGAAATATGCAGTTATTGCATGGAACAGTTGACTGGCAGTGATAGTTGTTAAAGGATTTTTCTCTTTGACAAGTGCTCTTGCATAGCTTCCTTTTCATATGGATTGCAAAATTTTAATTACAGATGTGTTATAACATTGGGTGGATACATCCTGCTTTGTTCCAAACACAAGATGTAACTGTTAGGCTCTTTTGCATTTGCTCTGTCTGTTATTTAAAGTGTTAAAAATACGGTTTGCTATTCTGGTCTCTATTCACTGTTGAATTTTGGGATTTGAGGGCTTAGAGGGGTGGGGTTGGTTTTTTTGGTTCTTTTTTTTTTTTTTGACTCCTTTTAGGTTATTTGTCAGTTATCTCCATTTTTTAATATATATTATTTGCTCTTTATGTCTTGCTGTTAGCTTTTTTTTTTTCTTGTTGTAGTTGTGGTACTATGCCTTGCTATTTATCCAGTAGAATATCCTTAAACAGTTACCAATTTGTCTAATTTTTATTTCCAGTCAATTACGCTGACAAGTAATTTAAGCAAATTCGGCCCTTGCAAAGCCTCAAATACTCACATTTCTGGCTTATGCTATGTACTGTTTGTACAGTGGAGATGTAACCAGTCCAAAACTCACTGGTACATTGTCAACTGCTAACTTTTGATCAGCAGTTACTTTTTTTTGTCTTAAAAGTTAATGTAATTTTGAATCATCCCATCCTAATGTAGTAGCATGCTCTTAATAAACACAAAAGACCCCACCTTATTAAAGAAACCCCACATAAACTTCTTTAAATATTCATATCAACATATCACATTTCTCCAATGCCAGTGTTTCCTGGGATGCCATTTTTCTTTTCTGATGGTTAAGAAGGAATTTATTCTGGTCTCTTGGGAGGACTGTGAGTCCACCAATATTAATGTTTTAATCTTTTGAGTGAGCTGTACAAGCCATGGGGTTGGTGTCCTGTGTGTGTGTGCGACACTAAAGGGTAATGGATTGCCCATGGTGCTTCTCAGAGTCTTACCTCCTGAAACAAGGGACTGTTAGTAGGATTTTCAGCGTTTGAATGTATGACCCTTTTTGCTCAGTCTTGGTTAATACACAGTGAGTATCCATATCCAAATTCTCATTTTAGGAGCATGCTAATGAAACCTCTGTTCTGGTCTCAGAGTAAGGCAGGGTGGCTTGTGCTTGTGGGGGCTACCTGGCCTTCTGGAACAGCTCTGCTCTTTTCAAAATAAAGATACCTCTAGTGGCAACTTTCTAGGGGTTTTGGCCAATAGTGGATATTGTCTTGTATTGTCCTGAATTTCACTATTTCACCATTTTGATCTGATCTGCATTGCTATGTATAGGTCTGTTCCCCTGGTGAGCTTTTTTTCTCTTAGAATGTCTTGGTTTGTGTGGGAAAGGGTACTTCTAGCTCTGAACATATCTTTTAGGTATCCTTATGTTCAATTACAGCACATTTTCAAAATGCTTTCTTTCCATGTCATTGATACTTCTGCCTCCCTCCACGGGGTCTTCTGTGAAATGGAAGATATCTGGACATTCAGAAAACTTTCCATATCCCCGTGTGCTTTGTCACCTACCTGTCCCTCCTCCATGAGAAGTATATTGCACATTGTGTAGCTCCAGCTGCTTCCTTCAAGCAAGAAGGAAGTGCTTCAGTAGAGTTGAAATGGATTCAGTCCAAGTACTCCACCTGACACCTTGTACGTGTGTTTTCTAGTGCAAACGTCACCATTAACTACTTTGTCAGCTGATATAGTTGAGGAAATGCAGTGCTGTGTCTACACAGTACCCAAGAGAGTTTCCTTACAGACTTGTCATATCTACCTGGAGACTAGCAGGCTCATTCTCTGCCATAGTGTGGGGAGAAATTTTACTTCTATGTGGTCTAAACTTTGTTCTCAACCTAATGCAAAACCTGAAACCCAGGTTGCCCCTATCAAGCTTGGAAATCTGGCAAATCTGCTTGTAGAGACCCCCACTGAAACTTTGCTCTGAAATAACTTTTGCTGAATGTAGGGAGCTATGTCACTTTTCTTCTGCAGCAGTTATGATACTGTGATATAACTTTACACGCCTTTTAAAGTTTCCTATGCAGCTCCGTATGTGTGAGGCCATTAAATCTTCCAGACTGTTCCCAACTAACTAAACCTTACATCTCTTCATTTTTAGAGGGTACTGATTTCTCTACCCTTCAGTTTAATAATATCTATTTAAAAAAAATAATTAAAACCCCATGAAACTCCATTTAAATGCTGTTTGACATTTCAGAAGTTTGGTATTTATGAAACACTAATCAGTGTGTTCACTGCTTTATAAACTGGAGAAATAAAGCATGTTCTTCACTGTTACAGATTTACAATCACAGTCAAATATTTATTTGTTTGGCATTTTCTTTACATGCCAGTTTTTGTTGTGCAATAAAATGTGATAGTAAACAATAGTTAAACATGTAGTCATTTGTTTAGCGGTGCCTAATATAACAATGAAAAGAACTACATAGTCCTTGTCTCTGTTTATTTCTGTTGGAATTGCTGCATGGATTATATAGCCTCAGAGTCCAGATTTGATATCTATCACTTCTAAAGTATGTTGAATACAATCTTCCAGAAAGTGAAAAGAAAGACTTGAGCTCCTCCTCTAACTACTTTTTTTTCTGTTGCTCAATCTTTTCTACCTTTTTAGGAATTGTTGAGGAGAAGTATGAAGAGGCAAAGTGAAATATCATGCATCATACATAAAGTCGTCTTGTATGTCTTGTGCTTATATCTCTTGTGCTTCGTCTTAAGCAGAGTGTTCTGGATCTTCACCTTTTTAGCTTTAGTGCTTCCAATAATGTTTTGTCTTCAGTGGCTTGGGTGGATCTGGGTTTGGAACTGTGTTTGTGTTGGAACGCCTCATCATTGGATCCCTGCAGTTTTCAGTGCTCGGAAAAGTTATAACTTACAATAGAAGACAAAGTAAACACGCCATCAAAGGGGAAAAATTAAATCTCTGTTTATTCACCTGCATGGTAGAGATGAATCTTATTCACAGCAGCTAGCTGAAATATTCTAGATATTAAAAGGCTTGGGAAAAAAATGAATTTGTTTAAATGCCTGAGACTTTGTTCCAATAGGATTTGTTTCCCAGATGTTGATTTGCAGCAGCAATGTGCTGGATGAAGTTTGCTGTTGAATGTGCCATCAGGTAGTGTGCATAGGGAAAGTGCATTCCTGGGCAATTTTGTAATTAAGAAATAGGCTGTGACAGCCTGCACTTTCTGGGTCGTGATAACAATGCAACTTATTTTCAATGGAAGACAAATAACTTCTGACTTGAAATAAGCTGGTGAATGTGGGTTTGTCACGTACTTCTTGCCACCTTCTCTCTTCCTACATACAAAGCCAAGAAGGACCTCCTGCTTCTCAGACACAGGTGTGATGGAGGAGACGAGTGAAAAGGATAAAACCTTACCTGAGGAATGTGATTTTCAAAAGCCTGTTTGGGAGGACACAGTGATTAGTTCTGTGCACTCCCGATCCCTGCTGTAGGTGGTTTAAGGTCAGCTCTGTGCAGGTGCAGAGCTCCCCATGCTGAGAAGCTCAGCTGCTCAGTACTCACACACTTTTGTGCTGCGTTGTTTGCAGGGAGCTGTGATAGAGCAGTGGTGACCTGGTGGGAAGGAGCTGTAGACATCCCTTTGCTGAAACCGACTGGCTGTGCCAATAAGGCAAAAGAGCCCAGCCACTTGCTGCATGAAGGGCATGCCAGAGAGACATGGACATTGGCATACATCCAAGGGGCAGAGCAGACTGGGGGGCTGGTCTCTGGTCACAACAATTGATTTATGCAGTTCATAGAATCATAGAATACACTGAGTTGAAAGGGACCCAAAAAGATCATTGAGTCCAGCTACTGGCTCTGCACAGGACCAGCCAAGTCAGAGCAGTTCTCATCAGATTTAATTAATCTGCACTGTTGCCAAAGGTAACGACTTGTGGTGCTTTGCCTCCATGTCTGAACTGCTGGGATTTGGGGAACAACCCAGATTCTCAGATATGATTATTTTCAAGTAGTACCTTTAGGGGACTTCTACGTTTTACTCTATAGACCTGTAAAAAGCTGAAATTGATTAAATTTTACATTAAATAAGAGAAATTGAAAGAAAAGTTATCCTTCAAAAGTATTGCATGTTAACAGTCCTCTTGGGTTTTATGGTTGGAGTTTCCTGAGTTTAATAAACATGAAGCTACCAGCATTTAATCAAATTATCTGGGGCTTATTAAGTATCTTAAATCATAGAGCTACCCGATGGAAGTTTCTTTAAAGCTTATATAATAGACATTTTCACAGAGACTGAAGAAGCCATATAAGATAAAGAATTTGGAGATTTGGAGTAGGCAAAACTGCCCACAGCTGTGCAAACAGTACAGTGATGGGCATGTATTCACCATAGTTTGATACAGCTAGGCTACAGGGTTCCTAAAAAAGCATCATTCTAGCAACTCATCAGCAGATGAAACAAAGGTCATCTTGGAGGGACTCTGCTCTGCCTGATATCCACTGAAGCAGCACCTTTATAAATCAACAACTTGAATGGATTAAAAGAAATGGTACATTTGTTGGTGTAGAGCAATTTCTTGCTATAGCTGAAATGGATTGGACTATACATTAAAACCGAATGTTTGGTGGGGGCTAGGCTTCAAGACAGAGGACCTGTGAGTGATATTTGTGAACTGGTTGCTTGATAAGGCTTAATTGCTGTTTGGTTGGTGGGGTTTTTTGGGGGTTTTGTTGTTGCTGTTGTTTTTGTTTGGTTTTTTTGGGGGGGTGTGGTTTGTTTATTTGTTTTTTTGTTGTGGGTCTTTTTTCCTGAACAGGCTATGTAACTGGCCTGTACGCATGGTCACAAAGGAAGATGATTTTTCTTTAGTATATTAGTTATTTTACTTTACCTTTATTTTTGTCTCTGCATGCACTTTTTGTCGGTGATGCTTGGACGTTCTATCCCCAGTCTTTCACATATGACTGTTGAACTACTCTGTCAGTGACAGTAGAAAGATCTAGGATTAAACTGGTGAATCTGTGAACAGCAAACAGATAATATTTCCTAGGACATTGGAACAGGGAACGGCACACTGCTCTCTGTGTCTATTTCTGTACTTGAGTTCTAACATGGAAGGTGGTGGAGTGATGTTTGTGACCTGCAGGGGATATTCCATATTTTTTTCCCATCCGATAACCAGAAAGGATGTAAATTCTTGACAGTGCTGGATTTCTGGACTGGAAGACAAGTACTGTCACTGGGAAATACTGGGAAAACAGAAGAGGCCTTAGCAACCATACTGAGGAAGTACTGCAAATTGTGAAGTGGAGTTCACATAAGACAAATCAGCATTCAGTAGAATTGAGGGCAAGTGAGGACTGGTAGGCTGTGAACAACAGGCAGAAGAAAAAGGTCAAAGGGGAGTTAAATGTTTACAGTTGATAGCAAGTATCCAGAAAGAAAACAATAAGAGATGCCTCCAAAAGCTGCAGATGGTCATATGAAGAAAGGTGGTTGAGATATCTCTGTGACTGTCAGGTCATGCCAGCGGGAAAATAAGTAGTGTTCTCAAAATGTCTGAGCAACCAACGCATTCTGAAACTAACATCTGTGTCATTTTATTGGTGAAGAAGGCTTCTGAATTTGGTAGTCAGTTTGCAATGCTGATAATGTCTATAGTCACTAAATATTGCAAAATACCTCAACAGGTAGGTGATTTCTTGAGACTTGCCAGGGTGCTGAAGGAGAATAATATCTAACTGATCTTCAAAGTTATTCTCCCTACCATCATGGTGGGGAAAACGGTAGAGAAATTCTGAAAGTACTCAGCAGGGGAACCATGTAAAATGCTCTGAATTGAAAATGGAATAGAAGTCCACTGTCTTTTGAAATATATGGAATGAAGACAAAACTTCTGAGGCCTAGACTAGAACATTATATCAATAATAAAAGAATGAAATGAGCTGACAAAGAGAGTATTTCAAGCATAAAATTATGACATTCAAAATACAATTAAGACCTCCAAAGGAAGTGAAGAAAGGGTTTCACAGAATCACAGAATTGTAGCGGTTGGAAGGGACCTCAAGAGATCATTGAGTCTAACCCCCCTGCTTAGGAACCCTGTTCCTTAGGAAGTAGTTTTCATAATAAGCAGGTAAAAATGTTCACTTATAAGCATAATTTTGGTGAGATTTATACCAAACTCACTGAAGAAAAATGCCACCCCACAGTTAGTCTATCCTCAGAGGAAGAGCTGGGAACATGTGGGATTTCTCAGTTGTGGACAGCTTCAGAGAACCTTAGTGGTTAAGGCCCGTCATCCTGAGAAAAACAGCACTGAGTAATCTCTTGTTTCTCTCTGAAAAAAAGCTTATTCCTACCCAGAGCAGCCTGGTACTTGGGAAATGCGGTCTTTGTGGTCAAAAAACTTATAAAACATGCAAATCTTTTGGGAGAATAATATGCAGAAAAAGTAAAGAAGTTTTATCACTTCTATATTTGACACTGATTTTGATTACTGAGGATTTTTTTCAGTATCTATAAGCCTGTTGATAAAATGGTAAGGGATTGATCAAAGGACTGGATACTTTGCCTTGCGGTGAGACATTCTGGAATCTTACTCTGTTTATCTTGCCCATGAGGAGGCTAAGACTTGACCTGATCAGAGTGTCTGCACTGGGGATAAAAACATTGAAAAACTGTTAGCAATCTGGCAGGCCAAGATATAAAAAGCTCCAGTGGTTGCTATTTGAAGTTCAAAATTCCACTGCAGATTTTCAACAGTGAGAGTGATTTGCCCCTATGATATCTTAACAAAGGTTGTGGTGGTTTCCTTGCCGCTGACAATTTAAAAATCAAGATTAAATGGTTTCTTAAATTATATGTTTTAGTAAAGCACAAGTTTTGTGGCTTCTTTGTATAGGGCGTTGGGCTAATTGGTCATAAAAATATCCTTTAACCTTGAATCTCTTAATTCTTTTGAAGACAATTACTAGAGACAAGCTAGTCAATTTTTTGTTTGTTTGCTTGATTTTTTTTTCCTTAATCAGGTTTTCTGTCCAACACTTACTTTTGCTTTTACACGGCTCTAATGAAAAATAGGTATTTTTCTTGGCCACCTTCTGTTCATAGCCCATCAGATCATTCTTAACTCCAATGACTTTGCAGTCTTATAATGTTAGTACATTGGTATGCTATGTAGTATTGGTGTTATCTGTAAGGCTGCATTCTTTGTTCCATACATTTGTACCCTGAAGACACATGCCTAGCCTAAGTGTATTTTAGTCTGGTATCTTTATAGCATTAATTGAATTCTGACTTATGAAATCTACTCTTCCTGCAGTAAGTGTGGCTTGTAGTGGTCTTGGAGTTGCTTCTCTCTTCTGAGTCCTCTTGGATTTCTGCTCTATCTGAACTAGAATCCAATTACCAACATTTATGTGGCTGCAAACCCTGTTAGGGCCAGAGTGGCTTTTAGCTGGCCTTTGTACCAGTGAGCCCAGTTTCTGTTTTCAGAGTCCAAATGGCCAAAGACAGCCAAATAGTGAAGCACTGACAAGGCAGTCAGTGATATTCAGAACATAATAAGCATGTTAGCCTGGCCCTCTAAAATGAATTATGTTTAGGTACAGTGCTTTTATACTGCTTATTTCTCTTCTAAGCCCTCCTCTTTCTGCGATTGGTTTTGTATTCATTTGTCCATTTCAGCCTGGTTGATATAGAAGTGTAAAAATACCAGGTTCTCATGGTGAGCTGAAGCACCAGGTTCAAAAGAGATTTGTGACACCTAACAAGTGGGTATACAAGAAAGACACAAATTAGTAGCAGTTGTGGTATAGGCTGCAAGACAATAAGATCAGAGGAAATCAAATGCTCTTAGTTCTCTTGCTTACAGAGCAACTTGTATTCTTGTGGGGAGCAGGCTAGACTCATTTGGTATTGTTGATTCTCTTGTGATTTCAAATAGTCATAACAATTCACTCTAAAACCGCTTCAGCAATATGGCTTAAATACATTTGATCCAGACAAGAGTTAAAGTAATTAGCTGACATTTGAGTTTACTTGATATGGATCCAAACCATGAAACTTTGAACACCCTTAGATTTCAGAAGCGTTTCATTCAGTGTTTGGGTACTAGTCTGTGTTCTCAAGTAACCTTTTCAAACTTGGCAAATTTAAACCCAGTCTTAAAATGAAAAAGCAACATAGGGAATCAAGTCTATAAATGCTTTTTTTTTTTCAAATACAGCAAGGAGAAGTAATAGAAAATGTGTTATCCATATAAAGGTGTGTGCATGTGTGTTTTTATGTGCGGTGTTCACACCGCATACATACTTATGTGGCTGTACAAAGCATTAGTCCTGCTGCAAGGACCTTACAATCTTAACAGACAGCCATGGCAATCATGTGATTTGAGACCCCGAGGATGGTGCTAACTTAGAGCATGTGTGCGTTTTCGGTTTTATGATGTGACGACAGCAGCGCTCTGACACTGGTTAACGTTTGTGGGCCTTGTGGAAGGAGTGAATTTCCATGAGGGATGTGGCTGGAGGAAACCTGCCTGCCTGGCACACAGGGCTGAGGAGGGTGTTCCAAGCACGGTTAAAATAGAGATGAGTAGCACAATGTTTTACATTGTCTATGATGCAGCTGGTAATTTGGAATGTGATTGACTATGTTTTGAAAGGCTGTAATTGTTTCTTGCAGTCTACTATAGAAGGAAAAAGAATATGTTATGAAGAACTTCAAAAGGAAGTGTATAGATGTTTCTGCCGAACAGAGGCACTCATTTCCTTTTTCAAATGACAGTTACAAGAAAGAGGTGTATGTGATATGAGTACATTGTATTTGCTTTGTTAAGAAACCAAGATGGAAGGCAAGAATTTGGGGCGGTGTGAGGGGTTGGTAGGATTTTATTATAGACTGTGTACATCGGGGCAAGAAGAGAAAGATAGTTGGTATCTTCAAGATGGTGTAGCTATGTGACACAGAAACAGTGCTGTGGTATTTGATTTGTTAAAGTGTATGTTCAGGGTCTAAGTAATTTAGTAGAAGAGCATGTCATGATCTTCCCTGCTTTGAGACAAGTGGAACTGAAAAAGGTCTCAGGAGTCAGTATGCTTCCCATGAAGCTCTGAAAAGAATATAAGCAAAAACAATGCAGAAGAGCAACACTTCTGTGATATACACTTCACAATAACTTACTGTAAGCCAAATACCTGAAAATTGTTCAGTTTTGTACCTGAGCAGCACAGTGGGAAGTTTTCAGATTCTTTCGTAATGTTTGCTGTCTGTATTACAGCATACACATCATTGTTATCTTCCCTTACTATTGTCTATTTCTTCAGTGATTTTTTTTTCTTAGTATGGTAAATAAATAAAAGAAAAATATCTTGCATTTAACTTTGGAACTAGGAGACCAACAGGGAAAATCATCACTATGTGATCATTAACTATGCAACTCTCTTGCATTCTGTTAACTAAATTCAACATGTGAGTTTAATCATTCATTTAAGTAACTATACATGTGTCACGTCTATAATTCCTCATATCTGAGGACTTCAGAGCAGTTGACAAGTGTTGATGAACTGAATCTCACAGCATTGCTATAAGACGGGAAAAATGCAGGCATAGAAACTAAAAATCATTTGTTAAGGTTGTTCAGGATATAAAGAAAGAGAGTCTAAATGTCGTGGTTTGGGGAACCTACATAGAAGTTAAAATTTTGCCATAAATATATGCATCGTGTAAAATTACTCTATTACTGAACCCTTTCATGTATCTTTTGTTGACATTAAGCTGTGAAAGATGTACTATCTATCTCCTAAACAAAGGATAGCACAGGATATTGGAGGATTGCTTTATGCTGTTAACGACTTTGCATGTGAGAATTTGTCAGGACAGGGCTATGGCTGAAGCCCATAGAAGTCAGCAGACAAATTCAGCAACGAAGACTTCCCAAAAATAGAAAAAGGAGGTACTTGAGGAGAGCAACTTGTGGGCAGTCATGGGTAAAGCTGGACAGTAGAGTCAAACTAAGAACCGTTTTGTTACCAGGAAGCCTGAATTTTAATGGGAGTCAATGAGGGAATATAGACATAAGACACTAGAATTTTTCTGCTCCACAGCCAAATCCCAGCTCTCTGAGCCACACTATTGCAAATAGTAGCCTTGGACTATATCCATGCTGTTCAGCAACTGGCCTGGCCCTGACTCACATACGTGTTGTGTATGAGATCCTGATTTCAGCAGAATTCAGGCATCTCGCATCTTTAATTTTGTTTTGTCCTTTTAATTCTTTTGTTCTAGTACAGGCTTCTCCCAGGAACCTTGAGGAAGCTGGGAATACAGATTTACTGAGAGTGAGGTGCCAGAAGACTAAAAGGAGACTCAGAAGTCTATGGGATTGCTTACCATGTGTAAAGCAACAATCACTTTGGAGTACATGGTCACATATTATTTGATGTGGTTACAGACAGGCAATCCCTGCTGACAGTGAGATGAGGGATGCATTTGGGCCTAGCTGCTCTCCTGATTGTTTCTCTTCTTGTACGTCTTTGAAGATGTGAATTGTGAATGAGAATAGTTGCAAGATGAACTGTAGGAAAACTAATATATGAGGTCTTGTGGGCAACAGGAGATGGGAACTGGTTTAGAAATATAAGGCAGTTGGTCAGGCAGGGTATGTCATTACAAAAGTGTTAGCAGAGAGCAAAGAATCATACATATACTGTAGAGGGTAAATGCTGTTCCTATCAAGAGGATTTCACCAGGTGAGCCTTGGTGCTAGATGACTCCAACACTCACAAAGTGTCCTTCTGGCTGAGCTGTTTCAAAACGGATCTCTTGGCTTCTCATCCTGCCTGCCACCCACTATGATTACTTTGTACAAGACTAAAGTTGAATGTTGTTGTACTGAAGTTGGTGAGGCATGTGGGGGGGACCAGAGCAGAGGGGGAATGAGAATGTGGTGTGCAGATGTGTGAAGGTGAGAGTAAAGCTTATCTGCTACTGGTTCCAGAGGCTGGTGAGCTTTTCTTTTTTTTACTTTTACAGCCTTGGCTGATGAAGTCATCCATTGAACAACCTCAATTATCCATCCATACAAGATAAAAGTACCAGAGTACTACATTAGGGTGTGAATACTTTTAAATATTTTAAAATATAGCACTTAAACATAGTCCTTGCCTTGTTGGCCAGCTGTTCTTGAGATGGCCTCTATTATAAAGCTCTCGAGACCCCACAGATACTTTTCTTCTGCTACAAAATATTTTACTTTTGTTTCCAGCAAACCAGGTTTGAACTGGCAGATTTTTGTGAAGTCCTGTAGCCAATTTAATATTTAAAACAGACCTGTTAAGTTATGCTGGTTTCAGGAATGTCTTGAGCCATCCTCCCTCTGCTAACCTGCTGTGCTGACTCAGCGCCTGAGAATGAATTGACAGCCCATGGGGAGCAGGGGAGTGTTCTGGGACTCTACAGAAAGGCAGGATAATAAAAGCTCATAAGAGCAAAGTGTTGCAGTTATCAGCCAAGCAATTTTAAAGAAAAAAAAGAAAAGAAAAATACACCAAAACACACCAGAGAATAGAAACGAAGGCACAGCAGCTGGTGAGCTAAAATGGTAAACTGTACTAAATGTCCCACTTTGGTAATGGTTCTGCATATCATTTTCAGACCATTTTGGGTAAGAACTTGTGAAAAAGGCTCTTAGAGGTTAAAAACACCATTGTTGTTAGAAAGACCAAGAAAAGACTGCAAGAAGACGGCTGTTCTAGAGCTATGGGGCAGCATGTGTTGCTAGTGCTGTACCTGTTGTGCAGAGAGTTCTCTACTGTTAACATTGCTCTCTTTACAAGTAGGAAATTGCATTAGTGTGGTTGCTGGATTTCCATGGACATATAATTCCAGGTGCATATATCAGGGTGCTGATGTTCTAAGTTGTTGCTGTTGTGTGCTAATGTCCTCAGGTTCAAACTAGAATTCAGCACTTGGGTTTTACTTAAATTATGCTGTTGATCTTTATATACCTTGGTCTCTGCTTGCCTGTACCTTTATTTTAAATATATCCTACATGCAATTAAAAATATAGAGATTGCATTTCTTTTTATTCACTTCCTAATGACGGTGCATGAAAAAAATGCACTTTCAGAACCTTCCATTCAAAACTACTTGTCATCATGTTATAGATAAGTAATGCTTTAGAAAGAAGAATACCTCCATCCAAAGTAATTTCTGAATGATCTTAAACCACAATTTTTCTTCTTATTTTGCAGCTAGCTATGGACCAAATCCAATTTGCAAAGGCTGTTTATCTTGTTCAAAGGACAATGGATGCATCAGATGCCAACACAAGTTATTCTTCTTCCTACGAAGAGAAGGAATGAGACAATATGGTGAATGCTTGCATTCCTGCCCATCAGGGTACTATGGCCTCCGAACACCAGATATGAACAGATGTTCAAGTGAGTTTGTTTTTGAACACTTGCCTTCACTTTTGTAGGAGGGCCATAGTTCTCGCCTAGCTTTTATGATGATGTGTTGTGGAACATGGTGATATTTTCACAGATGTCTCAAGATCATCATAAAACTTCCTTGCTAAAGAAAGGCCCATCTTATTCCAAGATATGTAATATTCAGCAGATTAAATAGTGGATGCAAGCCTAGTGTTTATTGTTATCATCTTTTTGCTTGTTATTGATGTAGTTAGAAGGGAAATACAGGAAAGAATGATGATTTAAACAGATATTCCCAGTTTTAACAAACAAATACCCACTATATGAAAATAAAAAAGATTAAACATGAATTTAACAGTGCCTCATGGAGGTACTGGTCAGTATGTGCCCTGAAATATGGGTGGGCCTTTTGTTCTCACAAAAATATCAGGTGACCAGACACCTCACATCAGACATGCTTTAATATGTAAGTGTTGCTGTTTTAATAAAACAGATGTACTATTAAAACCTGGAAAAGCCCAACCTTTCACTTTTAGTACTGCGTTTTATTTGGAAATTTACAGCCTGCTAATGTGCAACAAGATTCCCTGTTTGTGTGTCTGTGCCTAGAAGCACGACTGTTAAAATCAACGAGTGCTCTGGTATCTCTGCACATTATTTCATTGCTGTCTGGCAGTTGTATTGATTTTTCCATATGCTTATATGCAGACTATTACCCATATGGATTATTAATCATTGCTATTACCTCTAATTTGTATTTATGGGTGTTTCTCACGTGTTGTGAGAAAGTGGGTGCTGTCTTTCACATCACATATAATCTTGAGACCCACGTGAGGTCACTGAGTGGCAATCTGGGCTGGATGAGGAGCAGCCATGGCCATGCTTGGACCCCTTGCAGCCTGTGCAATGACATCCTGCCCCTTTCTTCTCTTTCCCTGCACAGGCTCTGTGGATATGGTGTTCTTCGTGCTATGTTCCCAATTGCTGTGGAATATTGCCAAGTGCTGCCTAATCTATACCAGGTGGCTAGGCTTTGATGAAAAATTAAATGAGACCAATATATGGTTTATGTGTCCCTTCTGTAAAATAATTTGGGATCTTGGCCTTAATTTTCATAACGAGTTTGTGAATTCAGCAACTCGCCCACTTTAAACCTTTCAAAACCGGTCTGTAAAAAACTCACCCGTGTAAAAATGTTCTTGAATATGTTTACAACTTTGGGAAATAGATGAATTTGTCTATATTAGTCTGTACTGTGCTTATGAAATGGGAAAAGTAGTCCATACTGGCAGTCTTTCTTTGCTTTCTTAAAAAGAAGAAGTTATTTGCAGAAGGTAGGTGGTGAATTCAATATAACTTTTTTACCACTTAAAGAAAATGGTGCTTTTTCCCCCTGAAATACAGGAATATTTTTTGAAACATAAATGCAGGTTGTGTCTAACCCTTATTGGCATGTGTTGAGTGATGAACATTTAACTCACCCTCTTGCCTTTGACAGTCTCCCACTGGGAGTATAATGATGCAGTTACATTTATCGACCAGTCCTGGTTCCCCTCCAGTGTTTTTTGTATTGTCTATTTTTATTTTAGTATAACTGCCAAGTGCTGTATTTATAAATCACATCTTCTTTTTTTTTAATTGGTTTGGTGATCTTTCATGGCACATACATTGCATTGTGGACACACGGACATTATGTGGATTGAAGTTCAGCTAAAATAAACACTCTTAAAAAATAAAATAGGTTCTCTCCTACTTGACAGTAGATACTTCTGGGTACACTTAGTTACAGACTCCATTGCTGAGATAGTATTATCTTAGCTAAAAATAATAAAAAATTCTGCCTATGTTAAAATCCTTCTGGGAGTTACAGGGTTTGAATTACATAAGTTGAAATGATTTCTACCCTATTAATGTCTTTATAGGCACAAGAGTTATTTAACATTTTATTACTGGAACACTCACCTTTTTTTTTTTTTAAGAAACTATAGAACATATTTTTATGGAAAATGTTGACATAATTTTAAAAGCCAAACATGGTTAGTGCCAAATGTAACACAATAAATACCACAGCCAAGTGCAGCAGCTCTAAAATGATGGAAATTTTGAATTTCAAGACTAATGTATGTCTTGAATTTGCTAGGTGGTTCTAGACTGTTTTTCTAGCAACAGTGAATTATGTAATTTTGAGACTGCTTGTCTATAGAATTTGATGTAGAGTTTCCCGCTGAAGATAATTTTCATCTTGAACATGGCAGTATGAGAATGCAGTATATTTGGACATGAAATTGGAAAGTGTTGAATAACTTGTGTGGAAGAGCTACACTTTGTTAGTTTTTCAAGAAATTTTAATAATTAATGACTTTGAACTGAGCTGTTTTAAAAAGAAATAAACTCATGAGAAAAAACACAAACAAACCTTGATTAAAGAATAAAATGAAATATGTCACCTGGGTGGTTGGTTTAACATTGGTCTGAGTAGTGGCTGAAGCCTATCTTGAACCTTTCAACTCAATCTGTATCCATAGAAGCCTCTACAATTTTAGGGTGAGGAAGCACTGAGTTTAGAAATTACAGCTCTCTTCAGCTTTCCTTGGTTGTGCTGTTTGTTTAGGTTCAGCTTCCTTCTCACAGGATGGCCCAACATTGCTAAAATTGTAATTTCCCTTTCCATGTGCCTTCCATAAAAACAGGATAAAGAGAAGTTTTTAAACAAAATAAGCATATATTAGACATGTAGTTAATTCACTGCATTGAGAAAGGTAATGATTTTTTTAAAATTTTTTTTCTTTTTTTGCCTTACTTTGACAGAAGAGTTTTGTTCCATCCATCTGGCAACAAAAATCATCATAATGCTTTGAATTAAGATTTATTAAATCTGTAGTCAATTTAGATTTAATAGCGTAATCGTATATTTGTAAAGTACTAATTGGAAACACTGTGGTTTGGCATTTGTTTAAAAGATCTCAAGTAATAATGAGTCAAGATTTGAACATACTGGAAATGTACTGGAAATATTCTCACTGTAGAATTTTGCAATTAGCATGTTGTATTCCAAGCATGGATCTCCATGAAATGGTAGATCTTTGGAAAACGTCATGAACTGTTATGCTCCAGTAGTTGTATGTATCACTCTACCACTCATGTTCAGCCCCTGCTGAAGTTGTAGCTTAAAAATCTTTATCTGTACAATAATGATAATATCAAACCTGCAACTACCTAAGTTATTACCTTGCAGGCTAAAGGTCTTTTGCTTATGATTTTCCTCCTCTCCTTGCTGCTTCCTCAATGTATTTCCTGAACTGGTTGTCCAGATGCTACAAGAACTACTTGCGTCATAGTTGTCTTCAGCAACTTGTCTCTGCTCCCTGTTAGCACTAGCACAGTCTTTGTCCCTCATATCCCCTTGTGTCTTCAAGGTGAGTTATGAAACATGCAGTCTGTCTGGATTTTTGAAGTTTCTCCCAGCTCAGGAAATGCAGGAGAGGATTAGCACAGAAGGTGGTGTGGGGTCAGTGGCAGACTGGTGTGGAGTGGCAACAAACACATCAGGATGACAGTGAAGTTGAGCCTGTAGCACCAGTGCTATTTTACTGAGCAGCAGAGGGCTGGGAATGGGAGTTGGAATGAGTGAATGTGATGGGCATGAGGACAGTCTGGGAATAGCTGAGGTTAGGAGGTTCTGGGTTGGAAGGGGCAGAGAGATCTAAGGTAAGATGGGTAGGGAGCTGTGAGTCAGAGTTCAGTGTGAAAGAGCAAAGTATTTACTTTGGACCTGATCTCACAAGTTACAGGCCCAAAGACTCCTCTGGGATGATGTCTTAATGGAAAAAATGATTTTGACCTTCAAAATGAAAACCCTGACTCTAGTGGATCATCATTTATTACATTATCGAACACAAGGGGATACTTGAAGCAAGAACCCAATTTCAGTGCAAAGACTACCAAGCTGTTCAACTTAGGAATTCCATATTTCCTTAGCTTTAGCCTGCAGCTTCTGTTTGCAAAATATGATCGTTATCTCTCCATCTCAAAGGTGTTTGTTACAGTTCTCTTTCCTACATGCTGGTTTCCACTCCTGCAGATGATCTTGTGTTCTCTGTTCCTTTCCCATACTCACATTCTCTTCATTGGTGTCTGTGTTTCATGCAGAGCAAACTTGCTGTGACTCGTTGTTATCATTACTAGGACTTGACCATCTTTCTTTTCTGCCTTAGGTACTACAATGTATTTTGGTTGTGAGGGAGTTATGGATGAATATTCAGTCGTATTGATCATGTTTAGAAAGGAATGATGTGGCAATGGATATGCTGCAGAATAGGAATCTTTCAGAAATGCAAAATAAGGCTCATGTAAATCTTTCAAGTATATGCCTAGCAGTAGAAATACTTTACAAATATTCGTATTTAAGAGTAACCACTTTTAAAAGTTGATAAACATCTTTTGACCTTAAAAGTCATCATATAGCAGTTAATGTGAGAAGCTAATACAGTAAACTTTCTTGTTAAGGTATGTTAAAATATGAAGAACATGCATCTCAATATGGAACATATTATGCTTTATTTTGAGCTTCAAATGAATTATATTTCCTTACAATTCATCTTATTCTGCCTTATAAACTAGTGATGTTTCACTATGGAAAAATAGTTCTTGTTTTGGTAATGTTGTGCTCCCTGTAGTTGTAGTGCAGATTTAAGCTATTTATAGGACCACAGTCTTTTTTTACAATAACAAGCATATGCACTTGGGTGTAAATTTAATTCAGTGTCTGAATTTGTAATTTGAACTCCTACATTTTCTTTTCTAAAATGTCTGTCAATTCTTTAATGCTTATTTCAAAAGAATGAGTAGGAGTGGCTTAATACTGCCAGGACAGGCAAATCTTTTAATATCACTATGGTTCATCTATTTAAAATGTATTTCTAATTTGGGCATTATTTGTAATCTGGGCTTTCTCCTTCTGGAGTTCATTAATGCACTTCTTATGTAGTTGTATATACATACATACATATATATATATACACCAATCAGATTTGGGTTTTTCAATGCTATTTAAATAAATGGCAGTGAAACATTTGGGTGATATAAATGAGATTATGAAGGCTAAATACAAATATTTTATTGATGGCTAGCTAAATGCATTTTTTACAGGAATGATTGGTTGCCCTGACCTTGACAGACACATGGTTCATAGCTGTTACTTCAAAAAAATATATAAATCTGGTGTATGTACAAAAGCACTTCAGAAGGAAATTATTTCTCAAGTGCCCTGGTGTGCTAGTGCTCACTGAAAATACAGGAAAGGGGGACTTTGTCTTCTAAGCCCTTGCCACTCTGTTTCAGTAAGAAAAGTGAAAGATGGTTTAAAATTCTGCTTTCAGACTCTTTTTTGACAATTGCCTTTTTGATGGGAATATTATGATCTCTTTTTCTCCTCTGCAGAACCAAAGAATCTGGTCCTTTGGTTCTGTAGGTTTCGTGGCCCTTGACTGAGGAGCAGCACAGGATTAGCTCATGGAGTTACATTTTTTTCTTAAGCATATCCTGTAACTGTTTTCACTTCTGCATCCTGTAATCTAACCTTGTGCTGCACTGAAATGTCAGTCACTCAAATTCTTATTCTCTTGTCAACTTAAAACAAGAGACTCAGTTGGTTTTCCATTGAAGAGAGCATACGTCTTTTCCCGTAAATCAACATTTCAGAGCTCTGTTGAAGAAAGAAGTTATTTGCTTAGTTTTGTCTAAACACTGAAGATACTTGAGCAGGGAGCTCCTGTCAAATTTCAGCCCAACTCTGCTTCACCAAAGTAGTAACTTCTTGACCACCCTCTCTCCTGAGAGAAGAAGTCATGGAGCTGTGTGTTTATAACCACTCCTGTGGCAGTTTGAGATTGAAAATAAGACTTGTAGAGAGTTACCTTTTCTAACTTTTGGACTACTGCTCTTCTTCAGTTCTCATTTTTCCTTCTATAAACATGTATTCATTATGGAATATTATATCTCTTCAGGGGTTTTAATATTATGTCCATTAGAATAATTGCAGTGAGGTCTGGTCTGTCTGATGGGCTAAGAAAATTATTAGTTTAAATCTGCCCTTGCTGAAGCAATTAGAACCCACGGACTTCAGTGGGGTCAGAATGTTGTTCTGGCATTTACATACAACTCTGGTGGGAAGTATGGTGTAATATTTAAAAAAATGTAATCTGTTTAGAAATAGGCTGTATCAATCTGACATGCCAGCAGATTTCTCTGGACCTCCCTGCCTGCTTTTTGTAGTGCAGTTATGTGAGGATGGTACCAGAGGAAGAAGTTCAGTCTACATATGGGGATAGCATTCAAGGGTGTTTCATACCTTTCATGTGGAAGGATGGAAGGAAATATATGACTTTCTGGCTTTCCCAAGTGTGTTACAGTGTGTCTGAGAGGTCTTGGCTGTGTAGAGGCTGGTAAAGCCAGTGAGATAGCAGAGGTGATGCTGAACTGGAATAGAGCTCTTGTAGGAAGCAGACCCTTGATGATATACAGTAAATTGAATACAAGGGAAGGAAGATATAGGGAGTCCCAAGTGTCTCTTCCCCTAACCTACAAACCGCTTGTTGCTAGTTAAATGGGAACAGCAGCAATGAAGCACTTCTTCACTCTCAGGTTCTGAAGATTAAGTTTCCAATCTTGTCATTGTTGCCCTGCAAGTATGGTAGGCCTGCCAAAGGTATGTGGTTGCTCCTTGAGGTGGTTCTACACAACTGAATTTATTGACTCTTTCTTCCATCAACATCAATCTTACCTTTCTCTGTGCCTCCAAAGCTTCCAGTTCTAGCCTACCTCTCGTTACACCTTCTAAAATCTCCCAGGCAGTTATTGTTTATCTGGAAACCTCCAGTGGGCACCATTTTCTGTTTATTTTTAGAGAAAAGAAATCAAGCTATTTCTGAAGAATACTGTGGGTTATATCTATCTCTCTCCTCTAAAGTACTCCTTGGGTCTAAAATCTTTGCTATGCTCAAGTGTTTTGATCTCATTTCCTTTGGGGTTTTTTGGTACTGCAAACTTTTAAGTAATCTTTTAGATGGAATAAAAAATGCAGCATAGTTTAATTACTGAAATTATACAGAAAATGAAATCACTGAACTGGTGAGAAAAGCAATTGGATCTATAGATGGTAAATTGAAGTAATAAAATTACTTTTGACAAGAACCTTCTCCAGATTAAAAAAAAAAAAAAAACAACCTCTCTTGTTCTGTTTTATTATATCAGTAAGCGAGCTAGTTAATTAAAAGAAAATCTAAAAAGATTTAGAAAGTGATTTTGAAAAGTAGGAGAGATTCTGCTTGTATTTTCCAGAGGTAGGCATAAGATGCTGAGATCAGAATTTTTGAAGGGTTGAAGACTGTGGTAATCAGAAGAATGCAATTGAAGTCATTATCTTTAAACCACATTTCCTTTTTTTCTTATTATATTATTTTGTGTAAAGTCAAACCCAATTTTTTTTTCAAATGCTGGTTTTCTTGATTATTGTATATTATGTCAAACAGCTCTTCTGCAGGTTTCATACTAGATTATTCATTATTATCCAATTATTGTGATTTAACCCAGCCAGCAGCTAAAACCACCACAGAGCTGTTTGCTCACTTACCCCTCTCCCAGTGGTATGAGAGAGAGAATTGAAAATGGAACTGGAAAAAAATCTTGTGGGCTGATATAAGGGCAATTTAATAGGTCAAAAAAGGAAGATGATAACAACAACTATAATAATAGCGATAAAAGAATATGCAAAACAAGTGATGAACAGCACAATTTTTCACTACTCAAAATCAATGGTCCACAAAAACCCAAGCTGTCCTGCCTCTCAACCCACCCCCCAGTTGTATACAGAATGTGATGTCGTATGGTATGGAATATCGCTTTGGCCAGTTTGGGTCACCTGTCCTGCTTGTGTACAAAAAGTTTTCCATTTAATCTCTCTTCCACCCCAAGAACTTCAAATGGAATAAACTTTAAACATGCCACTCCCCACCTTGTTTTAAAAGCAATAGTTCAAAAATTACTTCAAAAATATACTTGTGTCACAAGGAAAATCACATGATAATAATTTTTCTTTTAATATTCTGTTCTGTGCCTTGTCATTGGGCCAAATGATTTGAAAAAACCTTGATGTCTTTTCATACTGTCTTGTATCAGTGTGCACAAGAGGCAAATTACAGAATCACAGAATTGTAAGGGTTGGAAGGGACCTCAAGAGATCATCAGGTCCAACGTCCCTGCCAAAGCAGCTTACCTAGGACAGATCACACAAGTAGGCGTCCAGATGGGTCTTGAATATCTCCAGAGAAAGAAACTCCACAACTCCCCTGGGCAGCCTGTCCCAGGGCTCTGTCACCCTCACTGTGAAAAAGTTCTTCCGCGTGTTGGTGCGGAACTTCCTGTGCTCCAGCTTGCAGCCATTGCCCCTTGTCCTGTCTCCACAGACCACTGAAAAGAGGCTGGCTGATTCCCCCTGCATCTCACACTTCAGATATTTATAAACATTGATCATATCCCCTCTCAGTCTTCTTTTCTCAAGGCTGGACAGCCCTACTTCATTCAGCCTTTTCTCTGAATGTTTTTTTCTGAATACTTAAACACACTGGATGTGTGAGTCAAACATTTCAATTAGCTAAATACTTGCAGTACATCTCGAGTGTAACAAACCAGATTTGCAATTAACTTTTGCAGTGTGTTTCCAGAGCACCTCGCCTTACTGTTTTACCTTGTAGACACATTAATCTGGGGAAGGGATTTTTCAGGGTTGTTGTATGGGCATTTATCTCCTTGTCTTCGGAGACTGGTAAAAAATTATCATTCTTGGGAATTTCCTATAAACTTAACTGTGGATAAGAAGCCCAACTCATGCTGCTTCTGTGAACACAAGTTCTAAAAGCCCCATTGTCTGATGCTGGACACTAGAGTTAGTAACATGCAGGTTATGTACAGTTGTATCTAAACAGAGCCTGCTGAACTTCCCTTTGGTAGTGCCAGACCTCAAACTGATGTCCACATTCCTTCTAACCAAAGAAAGGTGTACCAGCAACTGAATTTTTTTTTTCTTTTCATGCAATC
The DNA here is from genome assembly GCF_964237585.1 of Gallinula chloropus. NCBI lineage: Eukaryota > Metazoa > Chordata > Aves > Gruiformes > Rallidae > Gallinula > Gallinula chloropus. The sequence continues at coordinate 20,176,143 of NC_140086.1, forward strand.
TGCCCAATTTATTGTCCAATGCCAGAATAAATCTGAGTTAAAGAGCCTCATATTTTCCAAACTACTAACAGAGAATAATTTCCCACCATCACTCAGTTTAAGTGTTATGGTATTCTGGCCTATTGAAATTCAAAAATAAATATTCAAATCTGTTTTATAAAGATTGGCTAAAGGAAGTATTGTTAGGGGATATATATATCAATATCTGTTTCAGAAGTCCTTATGGTTTGTGATTTTTTTCTTTTGAAAAGAATGAAGACTAAATGAATGACATAACTAATGAAGAAGATTAGCATACCATTGCATGGAATGAATAACCAAGACTTCCTGCTGTGACTTCAGATAGCTGAAGATAGGATACAGTTAATGTAGTTTTTCTATATTAAGTATTTTATCTGATGTATTAAATTATTTAAATTTATTTTAAAGAGTTCATTATTGTTCCAATAAAATGGCCTTCACACATTTTTTTAATCTTTGGAACATTTTTCCCTGGCATTTTTTATAGGCATGTATGGCTGACTTTGATAAGCCCCCATGTAAGTATTTCAGCTTTTCAGGTGTGCATATAATTTCTGATATCCAGTTCATTTTCAGTGCTCTAGTATGGAATAGGATGTTTCCAAACAGTCTGCTTCTGAGTCTGTAACCTATATTTCTTTTAAATTTTCAGATAAATCCAATATTTCAAAAGATAATGATAATAGGTTTTTTTTTGCTTTTGAATATAACTTTATGGTTTTATGTCTTTTAGTCATTTAGTGATGGCTAATTTTTATGGTTTGACTTTATTAATAATGGAGAGGAGCTATATCCAGAACGTTGTGGGGTTTTCCATATGTGATAGATGAACATGCATATGCGTAGATATGGAAATCAGACATAACTCATAAAAGCATTCATTCAGCTATTTACAGGGTCAACTAATGGGAAAAAAATGTATCCCACTTGCAATGACAAATAATCAACTGAATACATGCATACTTTCCAAAATAATCGGTCACATCTTATTTTCCTTAAAATTAATTAAACTTGAGAATAATTTACAGTGAATCTTCTTTCTCCAAAAGATGCAAGGAATTCAAATATCACTTAATTAGAGGTTTTATCTATAGTTTTGATTTAAAGAAAAGGATTAAAAAGATGTAAAAAAAAAGTGGTAATTAATTACAGTTGACTGTAATTTCTCTTATAGAGCAGATAGATTTCAGTATTCTACATTCTAATACACTTCTAATTTTGCTCTTTTATTGCTTTTTAAGAGCTTCAACATTTAGTCTCACCCTAACTCTCATTGCTCCTTCTGATCCTTTTGATTCAGGATGCAGGATAGACAACTGCGACTCCTGCTTTAGCAGAGACTTTTGTACCAAATGCAAAACTGGCTTCTACTCACACAGAGGCCGCTGCTTCCGAGGATGCCCCCCTGGATTTGCAGCCTTAGAAGAGCTTATGGAATGTGTGGGTGAGTCTTCTAGCACAGCAGTGCTGCCAAAGCAGCTCTTTTGCCTGATGGTGGGAAGCGTGGAGGAGGCTAGGTTCAAACAATTATTACTCTACTTATTACACTGTTTTAAAGCTGATGCTTAGTATTTTCTGTCAAGAAATACTCACTAAAGGATTGTGCCCAGATCTCTTTACCACAAATAATAATTTTTTCTAAACTTTGAAATATTGCATTATTGGGAATGTTGATCTGTTCTGCATCAGACAGTTCTGGCCTCTTAGTGGTAAATCACCTTGTATGAGGATTTATAACTCAGAATTTGTAAGATTTCAGGAAAACCAGTTTTTGGAATTAGAACTTTAAGTCAGGGCCATCTGCAGGCTCCTTTCCTCATAAAACTACCTGCTCGTTTTGTCTTTTACTGAGGCTGGAAAGCAGGGGCAGGGCAGATGGAATTCTTGTAGCACCTGGGCTTCAAGTTAATTTTTAGTTTCCTTGAAGCTCCTCTCTTTTCCATTAGCTAGAAACAAATAGAAACCACCACATAACTGGGTTTAGGAGAAATTTACTTTGTAACTCCGAGCCAGCGTTCACAGTTCACATGATATTTCTTGAGTCTCACAATTTTGTGTTGTACCTTCAAGTCTGGGAATTGAGTCAGAACAGACTCTTCTTTCAAAAGTATTCCTTGCATTTTGTGAAGGAGAGGACCTGGAAATGAGATGTTCAAATCCAGGTGACAATCTAATAAGAATTATTTATAAAAAGAGAGAAAAAAAAATAATTCCCATGATTTTAGGAGGGGCTTCGAATGTTGTGAACTGTCATGATGTCTATACATCCAGGTTGATAGTCTGATGATTTTATGCTCAGGTTAATGATGGCTAAAAAGATTTTTTCAGGTTCTGTAAGAGATTTTAATTTTGTTTCTAAGTTTTTTTCCTGTTAAGAGTAAAACTTTCAAGTGGTGCCTTCTAATAGTGTATTCTAATTTGAAAAAATGAAAACAAAGGAAAAAACAAACAGAATTTGTCACTTGTGTTTTCTTTTGCTCTGTCAGAAGGCTGTGAAGTGGGTCAGTGGAGTGAGTGGGGAACTTGCAGCAGAAATAACAAAACATGTGGATTTAAGTGGGGCCTGGAAACAAGAACAAGACAAATTGTGAAGAAGCCAGCGAAAGACACGATACCATGCCCAACCATTGCAGAATCCAGACGGTGTAAAATGGCCATGAGGCATTGTCCAGGAGGTAAGTGTTGTCCATGCCACAGAAATCTTTCCTTAGCTGAAATCCTATTTCTAACTTGAAAAAACCCGTTTCATCCCAGCTGAAGGTGAAATCCCATCTCTGCTCTGCCAGCCAAGGCTGAAAGACAGCAGTACTATGGCAGTCCTGATTAGTGCAGCAAGACCCCAGGGAAAGGCTCAGCATGGGAGCGATCAGTCTCTTGGTAGACTGGAACTGTGCTTTTCCCAGTGTGATACTGAGGCTTTTTCAAGAGGTGCCTTGTAGAAAAACCATAACAGGCTGCAGTTTGAGCTTCAGCATGAAAATGACACTGATGGTGGAATAACTAATTGCTCTGATCATGGCAGGAAAGATGATGATTCCAAACCTCCCTGCAGGCGACACATCCAATGCTGGTCTGATGGGCATTTAAATTAAATGAAGTCAGTTACATATAGCATTGTTAGCCTGAACTGTCAATGGGAATTTATTTCTTGTTCCAAATATTGTAGATCAGGGTCAGACTATAATAGATGTGTTCCAAACAGAATAGTGACAGATACCAAGCTTTTCAGTGTGAGCCGGCTTGTGGCAATTACTACAAGTAGATAAAAGAAATAATCAAATTGCTTTATCATGGAGTTCTAAGATTTAAGTAGTGATGCTGATTTGAAAAAGTAAATGGAGTTTAAAACTTGGGAGAGGAGATTTTGTTAACTTTTAAATTGAAATGATTAACCTTTTACTTGTGTGGACTGAACGCTTACAGAGTTCTCAGAATTTGTAGAAGTGGGTGATCAACAGGTGATAAAGATGATGTTCCTTTTGGAATTATAGGGCTAAAGAAAGATTCAGACTTGATGGGACTTCAGGAGATCTCTAGTCCACCCTCCTGCTGCACACTGCCACCCTGACATCAGACAAATAAAAAGGAATAAAGGGTTGCAGATTGCTGAGAAAAGCCATAACCTGATGAATAAGCTAAAACTAAAATAATCCTAAAATTGGTACATAACTAAGTTTGCTTTGTTTTCAGGGATTATTGAATATGTCTTTCTTGGTTTGATGGTACCACCCACGCTCATGTAACTGTGGTAATTTTGGAGCTCTTAAACATTCATAACTTTTTGTAGCAGATTCTCTTAGGTTGTTTCCAACTTCCTTGGCCAACAATTCTGATTAAAGATTTACCTCTCAACTTTTATCTTTTTAAAGGCTCAGTGGTGTGCTTTCCTAGGAGTTAGGAGATTTATTGCCTAGTCTGTATCAAGGTCTTTGACTAAATCTCTGCATTTTTTTCACTACTTAACAGGAAAGTTGTTGCTGCTAATAGAATTTCAGTATGAAAGGTCTGTAGTTCTCTTTCATAACTGTGGGCTTCAGTGAATCCGTCCTCCTATTTTTCAGAATTCTCTGCCTGTGTTTTCAGAGATAAAAACTGAAAACTGACGCTGAATACTGCTTCTGTGCAATCGGAAAACTCTGTCTGGAGTATAAACTCCTTTCTCCTAAGCAACTCCTGTGAGGGACTGTGTGGTGTTTTGAGTGCCTGGGATATGTCTTCCCCAGGCCTGGTTATCTCTGTAGGTGAGGAAGCCATGGAGATTGCCCCATTTGAAACTCCTGCTTCGTACTAGGTTTTAATTACAATTACATGCACAGCTGGTCTAAGATACCATTCCTTTATCATATTTAATTCAGTTAGCAGGTTGGCCCTCAGACACTTGAAATGTTTCTTTGCTGATGTACTCACTGTGAAGTAGCAGGAGGCAGAGGTGCTGCTTACAGGGAAGCTGAAATTGAGCAGGTCTTGGCTGTTAAGGGGGAGATTCTGTGGTTTTAAAAATACAGTCTTTTCCTAATGTTAGAAATGTTGTAATTTAACTTTTAAACTGAAGAAATAAGAGGAAAAAAAGTAAGTTTAGCACTACTGGGGGACTGAGGAACCATAATCCCTGTAAATGTTGTTTCAGAGGCTGTTAAATCTCTTTTTTTTCTAATATTCGCAGTCTGTAAACTCACACAAATGTGTAAGTATTGGATCATTCAGCTAAAATGGTTGTAGATTGTGATGGATTAAATTGAGCCCAGGAAGTAAGGATATTTTTGGTAGAACAGGGTCAAATAAAGTGCTTTTGACACATGCTTTCTACTTCTGTACATTTTACAGTTACTATTTGTGATCCACATTACAGATTTTTACTCATTTGCAGAAGATTTGGAGTAAAAATAATTTTTTCCTACTAAGTAGATCAGTTCTGTGTTTATCAAGGATTGATATGTTACCCATCTGGCCATATGGCTGTGGTACAAATGTAGCTGAAGAAGAATTCTTTGTCCTTTTCCCAGTATTTGCAGAGTTGTAGAGACAGAAACTGGAATGCAAGTGAAAGATGATTTCACTTCTTTCCTACTGAAGCCAGCAACATAAGAGGATGCTCTAGTTGATTTCAAATATGTTACTCAGTGGTATTTTCTTATTGTCAGTACTAATTGATTTAACTGTTATTACCAGATGGGAATGTCACATTTGTGTATCTGTCCATGTTATGTATGTTACCCTGTGGCTTGGGTGTAACGTGACTCATACTGAGAGGTTAGACTTAGAAGAAGGCAACTAGGATCATTCAGACCACTCTTAGCCTTGCTGGTGTTTTCCTGATAAGGAATTTTCTCCTCTTTATCTTGTAATAAAGGAACAATTTTTTAAAAAGTGATTGTGTTACAAGCACTGGGGAAATTAGCAGGCAGAAACCTGCTATGGGCTGATACAGCTATCTAGAAGTTTTCCCATATATTTATTACCAATATTCTCTTTTTATCTCTGATTTTTGCATTTTTCCCATGTTCAACTCAGTAAATTGCTTCTCTTTTGTTTGCACCCTGGAGGAAATTACAGGTGCTCTATATTTCTTATTGAGTGTTGTAAAGGAAAAAAAAATCTCTACTTTAATCTTCCGGCAGACCACAGATCTTCAAGTTATCTGATACACTAATATTACTGTATTATTTCTAGTAAAAATCATAATACTTTTTTCTGAATGCTTAATTTGGACAAGAAGAAAGAGAAATGAAGATGGAATATATGTCTACATTAATTTCCTTATCTTGAAAGACAGAAGGTAGCAGGACAGGTCGTAGAATAGAATCATAGAATGCATTAGGTTGTAAGGGATCTTTAAAGGTCATCTAGTCCAACCTCCCCTGAAGTAAGCAGGGACATCTTCACTAGGTCAGGTTGCTCAGAGCCCCATCAAGCCTGACTTTGAATATCTCCAGGGATGGGGCCCCCACCACCTTGCTGTGGAACCTGTTCCACCTCCCTTATAGTGAAAAACTTCTTCCTATTACCTAATCTAAAATTACCCTGCTCTAGTTTAAAACCATTCCCCTTTCTCCTGTCACTATATGCCTTTACAAACAGTCCCTCCCCAGCTTTTCTGTAGGTCCCCTCTCTCAGACTGTCTTTGTAGGATATGTTTCTGATCATACCTGTGGCCCTCCTCTGGACTCGCTCCAAGAGGTCCGTGTTCTTTTTGTGATGAGGCCTCCAAAGCTAGACACAGTACTCCAGGGGAGTCTCACCGGATCTGCTTGCCACAGTTCTGGAGATGCAGCCCAGGATGTGGTTGGCTTTCTGGATGGCAAGTGTGCATTATTGGCTCATGTCCTGCTGTTCCCTATCACATTAATTTGTGATAGAGATGTTGTGAGACTATAATGAGAAGGAGCTCTCTCCCTGACCCAGACATGTAATCGAATGGACTTCATGATGCTTGACTGGAGTTTGGAGGCTTTTTATGCACTAATCTTTCTTCTTTCCACTGCTGCAATACAGTTTGAGACTTCTGGAAGGGCAATGGTAAGAGCACACAATCAGGCTTTCTGTCCTTCTACTGCAGTTGCATTTCATTATTAATATTCAGAATTTATGACTGAAAAGATGAAAAGATTAAAGAATGTAAGCTTAAGTATAGAAAACAAATGGATATACAAAGCTGTTAACTAAGTAGTATGAGTTCTTTTAATCCAATGAGCTACTAGAGATATGTCAAACAGGACATTGACAATTCCAGTCTGGAAAAATATTTAATGTAGGATAAACAATATTTAGAGTAAAACTGTATATACACTTTGGTGAAAACACTTGCTATACACTTGAAGTATACTAAACTAGGAGAATTGCTAATAGAAGCCATGTTACAGGTACCGTTATGTCTAGTTGGCAAATATATTTTCCTTCTTTAAACTAATATATTTCTGCTGAGACTGAATATTTTAAAATTTCTGGCTTTAACCTGACAGCCTGCAGTACAAAGGCTCAACAATTTTCATGTGTCATCCCACAGGCTCTTCCCAAAACTTTGGTGCTAAAGTTTGTTTTCTTTTGAAACGTAGCACAGGAAATCAGGATTTCTCTCTTTTGTTAGATTTATTTAAAAGAGTCTAACAGAAGATATATTTGCATAAAAGACAAAGTCATAGAATTATTGAATAATACATCTGAAGGGAGATAAAGAGGTTACATACTCCAACCCCCTGCTCAAAGTAGGGTCAGGCAAGGCGGTCCAGGGCCATGACTTTGCTCTTCCCTTTGTCGAATTTCATGAGGTTCCTTTCAGCTACAATGAATCTCCACTTCAAAAGGAGAAATAATTTTTTTTAAAAGCTGAAAATAAATGTATCACCAGAAATCAGTGAGTCATTGCTGTGATAAGACAAATGATTATGTTCTTTCAAGCTTTTTGACTACATCTACAATGAAGTACCCAATATGGAAAAGTTCTAAACCAGAGTGCTTTCAAGACTTTAATTTATACCTTGTGCCTGTAGTCACAAGTAGGCAAAATAGCTACAAATGTTGTTTGCCTTTTAAGTGTCAGTGCTAGGGCTCTCTCTAGGTGATTCTCAGTAAATATATCTACCACATTTTACATCTCCTGCTGGCTTTGTTATGTTGCCACAAGAACAGGTAGCCTAAGTGTCAAAGATTTGTGCAGGAACAGCAAGAACTGTTGCCTTCTCCACAAGGATGGTTGAACACTGGGCTAGAGTTGTCCGTAGACTGTGCAGTCACCATCCTTGGAAGTTTCCAAGATCTGAGTGGACAAATCCCTGAACAATTTGGTTTGAGTGGTCTTGATGCTACTGAGAGCAGGAAGGCATGTATGTGTCAAGTTGTAGATAAAAGAAAATTACCTTAGAAAAGATGATCTTATAAGTTGAGTCATGATCTGAAGAGGGATGGTAGCAAACGAAAAGCATTGTGATTCTGGGAAAGATGACAACATATACAACAGTAAGGTATTACTGCTTTGATTAGCATGAATCTTTAAAACATTGCAATATTATCTGTCACTGCAATACCAAAAATTAGTATTTACAAGTCTTATCAACATTTAAAATGAGACAGTAGTGCATAGTATTTCCAACAAAATACTGTCATTGCCTGTTGCAGTTCTCTGTTAATTTTGCAATAGAACTGGACCAAATCTGCCCTTTTTTGCCCTCAGCCGGCAGGTAAAAACTGCATTAAATGTAACTGCTCTGAATACTGACTATGCTAGGATATTGGTATCACCAAGCAGGTTTGCCTCCTTGATATATTTTGTGAGCACCAATTACACTCTGACCAAGAAGGCTTGTCTGAAAGTGTAACCCATAATTTTCTGTTACACGGCATGACTCAAAGCTTCTGATGGGAAAAAACACATTCCAGCATCAGCAGAGAGCTTACAAGAAGTAAACTGCACCAGAGACACTTGTTTGCACAGTGCAGGTTTGGAAAGCAATAGCAACAAGCATACACTTCGGTGAGTATTTTAGTCAGTGGCTGTTCTGCACATATTGTGGAGGAGCTAGCACATGGGAACAAGAAGGGACAAGATGAACATAGTTTGGAGACTTTCCAGAAAACAAGAACTGTTTTATAGCATGGCTTAACCCTCAGAGCCTGGCACGCTTGTTAGTAAGTTTGTTCAGGAAACAAGTTTTTGTCAGCTGCACAATGTGCTTGTCTGGATTATCAACATCTGCTTCGTACAGAGAATGTTGTGCTGAGAAAAAAAATAAATTAAATACTCTACCCTTTCGCTGACCATATTCAGAAGGGACTGCTGCACGTTAAAACTAATAGTGTAGGAAATACAAACCCCAGGGAAAATAAGACTCATAATATTGTTTATTTCAGTGAGAGTGCCTGCAACTAGACATCAAGTATTTTCAATTAAGGCTCATAGGCAAGAGCTATAGGAATATTATCAATAGTCAATAAGTTTGTTCCAGCTTCCCAAAAAAAAGAGCATAAAACTAATTTTTTAAATTTTACCAAATAAAAAAGACATAATTAAATTAGCAGTTCAGGTTGGAAAGCTTTCCAGTACCTGAAGGGGCCTACAAGAAAGCTGGGGAGGGACTTTTTAGAAGGGCATGGAATAATACGATGAGAGGGAATGGTTTTAAATTGGAAGGGGGTAGATTTAGGTTGGATATTAAGAAGCAATTCTTCACTATGAGGGTGGTGAGACACCGGAACAGCTTGCCTAGAGAGGTGGTGCATGCCCTCTCCTTGGAGGTGTTCAAGGCCAGATTGGATGGAGCCTTGAGGAGCCTGGTCTAGTGAAAGGTGTCCCTACCCGTGGCAGCGGGTTGGAACTTGATGATCTTGAAGGTCCCTTCCAACCCAAACCATTCTTTGATTCTATGAAAGGACCCAGAAAGTCATCTACTCCAGCTTCCTGTTAAATCAGGTCAACTGTGAGGAAACCAGGATTAGCTATTACTCTGAAAGCCTCAGAGATTAAATATTTCCCTTTTTGATCATAGCTCTGTTCCTCTTCACATATTTATTTGTGAGATGCTGATTTATAGATTATGGGAAAAATGGTATTATTTTGGTTTCCAAGTGTCCTGGTTCTGCTCAGACCAGAGTTAACCTCCCCAGCAGCCAGCACAGGTGAGCTGAGTTAATCTTGGCTGTTTTCAGCACCACCTGACACCACTTCCCCGTAAAAAAAAGCTGGTTGGGAAAGGGCATGGGCTTGGTATCTCTATGACAGTCTGAGTGTGGCTGGGGTGTTGGTGGGTTGGCCTTTGTCATTGAGCAGCACTCTGTAACTGTTGGGTCTATAAGGTACTCTGTGTTATCACTGGGTGTGAGTGTAATTGGCCATTATTGTTCAGGGTGATTTTTGTCAGTAAACTGTCCTTGTCCCAACCCATGGAGGCTCTGACTGTCTCTCCTGTGGGAGTGAGCAAGTGGAGTGTGGTATTCAGCCACTGTCTGGGGCTGAACCACCACACCAAATGTAAAATACAAAGATGTACCACAAATTTTCATTCATTTAGACTTGGATCTGAAAACATTATGTAATATGGGTATGCACCTGTATTGGAGCACTTCTATGTCTGATGTCTCTTGGATTTGCAGATAAAAGTTAGGCAGTGTACCTCTCAGCCAACAGATTACTACAAAATGACAGAAATATAGCAAGAAACTCTTATTTTTATTTTCTGCATTAAAGTATATAATTTTTTCCTGAGAAACAAAAAACTTACATGGCTGTTTCTTGTGTGTTTGTCTTCTATTTCCATCCTACAGCGGGGATAGAAAAATTAGGAATTTGTTCTTCTGTCTCCTATTGTATCAAAGCAGTAAAGAAAATTTCATTGAGGCTGATGAACATCCAATCTGTTAAACCTGATGACCCAAAATGAGATGTTGATGTTCACAGCTATAGGACAGAGATACAGAAATGTTAATATAACTACTACTTTTCAAACAAAGTAACTAGTGTAGTATTTTGTCACATGAATGAGGAAATATGTGATTGAATTAATCCTTATGGGCCCCTTCCAACTCAGGATATTCTGTGATTCTATAAAATCCTGTTTGGCAACTAACACACAAAGTGTTCTAGCTGAATTTGTGCTATGACACTTGTTTTAAAAAAAACAACTCCCACCTGAGCGAAAAAAACTCTGAATGCATGGAGAAAAGAAAATGTATAAATATCCATGAGCTAAGACAATAAATAACTGTATTACATATGCATTGATTCATATTCATTGAAATGAGTTCAAGTATAAACTTGGTGTGAATTTAAGTTGGATTTTTCCATTTATGTTGTTAGAAGCAATCAGTTCCTTAGTTATTTTCCAAAGGAAAATTGCAATTTGATTAAACTCATGTCCATAAAGTTGTTAGAAATAGTTTTTATAAACTTGAACATTGGTTTGAGTAGCAGTTTCATGTTTAATTCTAAACCCAAGTATTATCTGGCAAAGACCAACATCCAGGTTTCCTCTGCAGATTTAAGAGCAATGACTCCTCTTTGCTGTTCTTAAATTACATCACATTGCTTGATGGTCTAGTTGATTGTCAAATCTCTGTGAGCAAGATAAGGCTGCTGACTCATTGTTCTCTGTTTTTGATGTGTTTGAAATAAGTCTAGTTGATTTACATAGTGAAGAAATTAAGTGCTCTCAAAATCAGCAAGACTTACTAAAAATAACCCTTCCAAGATTTAGGTAATTAGTATGTATTCTCTTGGCTTATGCCCATTCATTGTTCATAGAATTTCTCAAAGTTTGAGGGTTATTTTAATTGTTTAATGTTTGGGTTGGTATTTTCCTTGATACTGGTGTGGTGGATCTTGCACGAAGTTGAGTCAGTTTCATACAATGTCACAGTACTCCTACAAACCTTTTCTTCTGGTTTAGTCCAGTTAAATCTTACAATGGGTTACATCCACAGTTATTGACATTTGTGGGTTTGTGTGAATATGGTGAAACAATACATTACTTTTAGAAATAAAATCTGTCTAAAGTGACCTTTAGAGGGTCCCTTTCAGGACCTTAATGAAACAGTTTTGGGGGATAGGGTTGTTGGCGTCTGATTTCTGTTTTAGTTTTCCTTCTTTAGCACCACTGCCCACAGCTTGTCTTGTAATGGACTACATATACCTGAGTGCAAAGTTTTAGCTCAACGTACCTACAAGGAAAAGTCAGCCTGTGGAATTTTATGTATTGTTTTATCATACTGCAGTGTGATACATTTTCAACTTCTTTTCAAAGGATTATCAGGCAATTACTGACAGTTCAGAAGTGGCAACTAAAGCACATTTCCCCCTTCCTTCGCAACATAAATTTTCCTTCAATTTTTCTTTTTAGTTAAAGTACTAGCAAATATTTTCTTGGGAAGACTTTTGCATAGCTTTTCCATTCATTAAAAGGTTGTATGCACATTTTATTTATTGCTATTGTTATATCTTAGACGAGATAAGTACTTTCAACATGTGTGTTTCCTTAAGTATACTGTATTTCAGAAGTAACATAAGCATCATGTGATGCAGTATCTCCTATGGGAGCTATGTGTTTTTAATGAATAACTAAGTACCAGAGTGTAAATCCTGCTAAATGACCACAGTGTGAGTTAGAACTGTCCCATGGCAAATTTACAGTTTCAGGGTTGTTTAAAAAATGCTGAAAGAGAGCCAGCTGCTAATCCACATGGAAATACAAATACTGAAAAGAGCTGTAGCTGATCCAAGTGCACAGATTGAATTTGTCCATAAAAGGTACCTGACAAATTTTATTGTGCATGCTCTTATGAAGTAACTCATGTTGATTTTGTCTGTTGCTCATTCTGAAACTGCAATCCACCCGTAGGAGGAAAAGCCATATACTTACTCATTTCTGAGTCTCTGCCAGATAGCTTTTTTTAAAATAGATTATAGTGTTAGTAGTTTCAATCACAGCAGAGAAACCAGCACTCACCTACCTGAGTTTGTATTTTCCTCCCTGAAGATCAATCAGAGAAGCATATTTTCTATGCCTATCCTCTCCCAAATTACAGGCCTGGGTATGGCAGGTCTGGACAGCGACCCGTTTCAGGTACATATGTTAGGAGAGTGGCTGGCCTCACTCATTTTTAAGGATTCATTAAGGCTTTCCTTGCACAGGAGACTCTTCTGAAGTAATAAACATTGTTTTCACAATATTGATACAAGGGCCACAAACTCCTGGCAGAATTTCTGGTTGAATGTTTCTGATATTCGGCTTTGTACTCTTCACCTCTCCAGCAGAACATGTACTAACAAAGGCAGTGTTTGGATATTGGAAGTTTTTCCACAAATAATGGCAACTGAGACTGAAGTAGAACGACTTCATCATATTGTAATATTTAGAAAATATGCCGTATTTGTATGAATATTTAGATTCAATCTGTGTCATCAACCTTAAGGATGATGTAAGAAAACACATATATGACTCTGGATATTGAGCTTTGCTCTGCAGGACTGGCTTGGTGATATCAAACCAACTGTGACTGAAACTGAATTGTAGAGTCGCAGAATCATTTGAGTCAGAAAAGACCTTTAAGATAGCCAAATCTAACCATTAAACTAACACTGCCTGGCCCTAAGCACCACATCTACACATCTTTTAAATACCTCCAGGGAGAGTGAGTCAGCCACTTCCCTGTGTAGCTTTTTCCAGTGTTTGACAACTGTTCTGGTGAAGAAATTTTTCCTAATATCCAAGCTAAACCTCCCCTGGCACAACTTGTCCTATTGTTTGTTACTTGAGAGAAGAGATTGACACACACCTGGCTACATCCTCCTTTCATATAGAGTGATCAGGTCTCCCCTCATCCTCCTCCAGGCTAAACAATCCCAGTTGCCTCAGCGGCTTCTCATCAGACTCCAAACTCTTTACTAGCTTCATTGGTCTTTGGACTTGCTTCAGCACTTCAATGTCCTTCTTGTAGTGGGGGGATCAAAACACAAGCACTTGAGGTTCAGCCTTACCAGTGCCAAGTACAGGGGCACAATCTCTTCCCTAATCCTGCTAGCCACATGATTTTTGATACAAGCCAGGATGCTGTTGGCCTTCTTGGCCACCTGTCCACACTCCTGGCTCCTGTTCAGCTGCCTGTCTACCAACACCCCCAGGTCCTTTTCTGGTGGGCAGCTTTCCAGCCACTCTGCCCCAACCCTGTTGAGTTGTACAGGGGTTTTGTGATCCAGTGATTCTTTGGATGCACAAGTGACCACCAGTGGTTACATTATCAGTTTAAGCAGATAAACCTTTTCAGTTGAGACATAAATGGGTGCATACTCATTGCACAGTAACAATGCAAAGTAAATTATCTAACCATACCTCACCCTCTGACTTGCAACAGGCAAGTAGTGTACATGCAGCTAATTACAGCTGTTGAGCTAGGATCTTATTACATTGCTGTCACTTGATTGATTGTGATGGCCTGTCTGTACCCTTTATGATAGTGTTCTTCCTCTGGAGAATCATTTTGAATGGTCCGTGGCTTGATTGCTACTGGCAACCTAAGGTAGCCCTAGGCAGGAGCATCATGTATTCAGGCTGAATTCAGGATAATTTTTTTTTTCTTCTATCCTACAGCCAGACAGGACAAATCTTGAGAGTAAAGAGTCCAGCAAAGAGGAGGAGAGGAAAGAATCTGAGAAATAGGCAGTTAGGGCTTCTTCCTGCTCTTCGGCTTGTTAAGCAGAAAAAAAAAATGCTGTTTGGACACCTGTAGTTAACGGCTTTGCTAGCCAAGTGCAAACGGTAAAGATTTTCCACTCATGCTGCTTCACTGACAGATTTCCAGTTCCTTTTAAATTCTGACACAGAGCGGGCACCTCCACAGTAATGTCTAATTCAGAGGCTCCCAAGCTGGTGCTGCATAAGGTAGCTCAAGAAACAGAAACAGTTTAAAGGTGTCTGCATAATACTGTGCAAGAGTTAATTACCCCCCGAGAGACAGGATTTATTAGGTCTAGCACAGTGCTGTGCAGATGTAATGTGACAAGGCACTATGTTGGGATAAAGAACTTGATTTGCTGGTATGGGGGCATAGTGCATGAGTGCTAACATGAGAGGGTCATTCTCTTTTGGGGTTTATTTCTGTCAAATCACAGGAGCTCACAAAAATTCTGGAAAGGGACACTGCACGATTCATAAATGCAGCAGCTTCCAGTACACTGCTGTAGGCCAGATTTAATTTAATTAACTTGCTCCAGCTGGCTACAGGGGGAATGCCAACTGGGAATAGGTGGAGGAGGGATCTCCCCAGCTGCTCTCACTTGATCAAACCTCCTCGGTATTAGAACTAGGCTAGAGTCAACTGCTCTGATTTTTAAGGATGTGCTGTGGACATCCTTTATAGAGAGCTTCCAGATATGTCTGCATCTTTGTCTTTTATGAGCAGCACAGAAAGAAGGGAATGGGAGAAAATATGAGCTTTATTATTATTATTACTGCTTGGTTTTGCCTGATTTTTTTTTTTTTTTGGGGGGGGGGGGCGTGTTCAAGTTTTCTGAGATAATTTCACCTCAAATTGGACAGCTTGGACACCACTGATGGACACAGTACTGCAC
Source organism: Gallinula chloropus (assembly GCF_964237585.1). NCBI lineage: Eukaryota > Metazoa > Chordata > Aves > Gruiformes > Rallidae > Gallinula > Gallinula chloropus. Next base: position 20,191,216 of record NC_140086.1, read on the forward strand.
CGATATGTTTGGTTCCCAAAGAGGGTCCTGTATGCCTTTATGAAGCAAGTTCTCTTTCTTAAACATATGTATTTTGTGTGTCTAAACTGCCACAACTTAGATTCTGAAGGGGCCACAAAAGTCCAATATAAAAACTACTCCAATGACTTAGAATCTTACATGACCTGTGACATTTAACGTGAAAACTTACTGTGTTCTTCGTACAGCGTGAATCAGGAGGAAGGTTATTGGAGTTCAAAGGAATTCTGAGTTTATTCAGCCTTATGTATTACCTCCAAGTCTGACACTTTAATCTCAAATTGTGCACATCTATTTACTGTGTATAAATATCACAGGCAGTAGCTGCAACTCTTAGCTTGTCTTTTAAGGTCCTTCCTCTCGTAGAATCTGATTGGCTTGGCTGTTCATATACTTATCCATTTTAGGCTTTTCTACTCAAGTTGGTTTCCTTGGCATCCTTAGCAGATTATACACTTAAGTCTCATACCTTCTGGGAACCTGGTATATCAGAGAGCAGAGAAGTATGCAGGTATCTGGTTGCAAAGAGCAGTAGGGCACCAATAAGAGCAGGTGCTTTTCAACACGTTAGAGTTATTCAGAACTTTGTTTAACCAGTTCAAACAAGGGGCAGGACTTTCAAGCACTATTCATGTAGCATAAAAATCACAAGTATTTCCAAAGACATTAATATCCCCTGATGACACCATGGCACACATTATAGTGAACTTCTGATGATAATGACAGCCAGCTCTTAAATAATTCTGGTTCTCTGTCAGATACCAATGTGAACATCTTGAAAGGGTTGCCAAATGTATTTATACAAAGAGTTCAGTGCAGTAGAAAGAGTACAGTAAAAACTGTCAAACTTTTTTCTTTATTAATTGCTTTTAAGATGCACAATGAAACCTTAGCTTAGATGAAAGTGCTAGGCAACTTTGATCATATCTTGTATAACTGTCTTGAAGCTAGATAACATTTAGCCTTAATAGTATAGTCACATCAATTTTGACAAAAGTACTACATTTGTCTGCTAGGCTACCACAAATCCTGGCTTTGTATTCTTGCTCTGATTTTATGGACCAGATGTAACTGGCAAGTAACTAACAACAGAATGAGAAGAAATGGTTTCAAGTTGTGTCAGGGGAGGTTTAGATTGGATGTGTTATGAAAAATTTCTTCACTGAAACTGAAAGAGTGGTCAGGCATTGGAAAAGGCTGCCCAGAAAAGGAGTGGAGCTGTTCAAAAACTGTGTAGATGTGGCACTCCAGGACATGGTTTAGTTGACATGGTTGTTTTAGACAGATGGTTGGAATTCATTATCTTAGAGATCTTTTCCAGCCTTAAATAGTCTATGATTCTATGATGTGGTGGGTTGACCCTTGCTGGACACTGGGTGCCCACCAAAGCTGCTCTATCACTGTCAATGGTCAGCTCAAGGGAGAAAAACATAACAAAAGGCTCATGGGTCAGGATAGGACAGGGAGAGATCATTCTCTAATTATCATCACAGGCAAAAGAGACTCAACTTGATAAAAAATTGAATCATAATCAATGAAAACAAAATAGGATAATGTGAAATACATAAAAAAATATCTTAAAACACATGCCCTCACCCCTCCCTTCTTCCTGGGCTCAACTTTATTCCCAATTCCTTTACCTACCCCCCTGCAGTGGCACAGGGGGGACAGGGAATGGGGGTTGGGGTTCCTTCCATGGAGTACAGACCTTCAGGACCAGACTGTTCCAGTGTGAGCTTTCCATGAGGTCACAGCCTCCTTCAGGTGTCTCCACATTCTCCAGTGTGGGGTCCTCCATGGGCTACAGGGGGACAGGCTGCCTTGTCTTGGTCTTCTCCATGGGCTGTAGGACAATCTCTGGTACAGTGCCTTGAGCACCTCCTCCCCGTCTGTTGCAGTTTTGTGTAGTTGGGTTTTAATGGAGGAGGGGGGTGCTGATGAGATGGCTTCTGCAAGAAGCAGCTAGAAGCTCTCTGCAGGCCCCAGAAAGTAAACATTGGCCTATTCAAGGCCAGAGTTGCTGCTGACCAAGGCTGAGCACATCAGCAGTGGTCACAGCGCCTCTGTGAATCACCAGAGAAGGGAGTGAGAAGATGTAAGAAACTGTGCGGACACCAAGGTCAGGGAAGAAGGAAGGGGAGGAAGAATGAGGCACTCCTGATGCTGGAGAAAGATTCCCCTGCAGCCTGTGGAGAAGACCATGGTGGAGCAGGTGTCCCCTTGCAGCCCATGGATAAGGATGGGGAGCAGAGACCATCTACTGCCTGTGAAGAGATTGACCCACGCCACATCAGGTTTCTGGGGCACTTGTGACTCTGTGGGGGACCAGGATGGACCAGTCTGTGCCCAAAGGTCAGCACCCCATGGAAGGGAGACATGCTGAGGCATGTGGTGAGGACATGACTCCCTGATAGCATGGACTCATGCTGGAGAAGTTCGTGGAGGACTGTCTACTGCGGGTGGGAGCCCACGGTGCCACAGGGAAAGGGTGTGTGTGTGTGTGGAATGCCCGTCCCCAGCTAAGATGGAAGACAACTTGGGAAGAAGGGACTGAAAACTTCCATTTCCCCATTCCCTGCCCCTCCCTGTGCTGCAATGGGGGGGAAGAAGGGAGCGAATTCATGACTAAAGGAAAGTCTGCGAAGAAGGGAAGGGTGGGGGGGAAGTAAAAGTGTTAAGATCTGGGGAAGGAAAGCAGCTTATGAAGAATTGACCGGAACCCCACTCCCACTTCCCATGCCATGCTGGGGGGGGGGAAGAAAGGAGCAAAATCATGAATAGATTTAAGTCTTCTAAGAAGGGAGGGTTGGGGGAGGTGCTTTAAGACCTGGCTGCACTTCTCATTACCCAACTCTGGTTCACTGGGTGTGCAGTTGTAGTGTAATAAATTACTCTTTTTTATTTTGTGTTGAGTCTGTTTTGCGAGTGACACTAATTGGAGAATGATCCCTCTGTCCTTATCTTGACTCCTAAGCCTCACAATATGTATTTTCTCCCCTTATCAGCTGAAAATGGGAGTGATAGAGCAGCTCTGGTGGGCATTTGGCCTTTAGCCAGGGCCAAACCACCACACCTTCCTTCTGTGCTTGGTGTCTTCAGAGTTTTTCATATTTAACTCCTCTCTCTGGCTGCAAAAACTGCTCCTAGGGAATTTTTTTCCCCCTTCTTAGTATGTTGTCCCTAATGTGCTACCAGTGTTGTTGATTTGCTTGGCCTTGGAGCTGGCTGGTATTGGCTCTATTGAACATAGGGGAACCTTCTAGAAGTTTCTTACAGAAGCCACCTCTGTAACCCCCCCTGCTACCAAACTCTTGCCATGCAAACCAAATTCACTAGATTGTTTAGTTACCTCTTGTCATGGTTTAACCGCAGACAGTAACTAAGTACCACAAAACTGCTCACTCATCCTTCCACCCACCAAGGGGATGGGGAGGAGAACGGAAATAAAAAATGTTTGTGGGTTAAGACAGTTTAATATGATAACAAAGGAAGATAATAAGAATAATAAGAAAACAAGTGATACACAAATACAATTGCTCACCACACCTGAAAAAATATCCCCTGATGCTCAGTCTGTTTCCAAGAAGCCATTCTGCCTCCCAGGTGGTTTCCCCAGTTAAATATGGAGCATGATGTTCTGTGACAGGGAATATCCCTTTGGCCAGTCTGGGTCAGCTGTCCTGGCTGTGCTTCTTGTGCACCTGGCAGGGTGTGAGGAGCACAAAAGTCCTTGACTTAGTGTAGGCACAACAACTGCCAGGCAACAGCTAAAAACATCAGTAGGTTATCAGCATTATCCTCATACAAAATCAAAACCACAGCACTATACCAGCTACTGGAACAAAAATTTACTTCATCTCAGCCAAAACCAGGACACCTCCAGATTTACCATCTGTTCCTTATAACATCTAAACTAGAAGAATCAACTTTTCTGAGGCTTAGCAAAGAAAACATACAATTTAGCCAAATACGGACAATGTTTTAAGCATTGCAAAAGGTTTTTCAAGAAAGAATAATAAGACAACAAGTGATGCTAAAAATCAGTTCACAACACTGCCTTACAGCATTAAGAGAGATATAGACAAGCAGGACTATTTGAGTATTTACAACAGAAGAAAAGAGATCTTATTTGATAACCTATGGCTAAAGATAGCCATAAAAGTTACATGGTTAAAAAAATATGTACTGAGCAAGTCCTGTGTCCGGCTTGAAATTTTTGTTCTGGTTTGTCAACTAGAATATCTGGTAGAAGATTTCTAGCTAAAAGAAGGTTCCAAGCTAGACTACACAGAGAGGTCTTAACACAAAAGGAGATTGGTTTCAAGTTCATTACAGGCTGTGTCAGTTTTGTAATACAAAATACTGACATTCAGATGCAATGGTCAGAATCAATTTGTTGTAAACATTAAAGGTGATTAAATATACTTTGTATTCATGGTTTATGAATAGATGTATCAGTTGTAATTCATGGCACTCGGCACATGATTATTCTGCCACCAGGCTTTGCTAATCGGCTCTGCAATCCAATGCCAGCTTGAGTGTAGGCGGCAGTAATACCTCTGTTGAGAGTGAGGGAAGCCAGTGGATCCCGAGTCCTAGATATATAAATGGAAAAATCCCATGAGATAAGGTTTGCTTTTTCTAGCAGCTGTGGCAAGGAAAAGAAGAGGGATTTATCATTTCTGTAGAACTTGGTAATAGAGATGGTCCAAAAAACAGCAAAGTGTTTCATAAGAGTTTTATAACATGCTGAATATTTCTTTCAACTGGAGTTTTTTATTAAACAAGTAATTGTCCTTAGAATTTCTTTAAAAAGTTGATTCATACATCTTTTCCAGCATAATGGTTTTTTGGGTGGAACATATTGTGAAAGAATAATATATTACTTTACTATTATTTTCTTCCAACCGTTTGAATTATTTTTTCAGGAAGATGAAAGAAATTCCATTTCTTTGGAGGGGAACACTTCCCTTCCTCCCCCTTTTATTACAGTGTCATAGGACTGCAGCTTAAGCTTATAAAGCATTCACATCTTAGTTGTTTGGGTGAGATACTTATCTGGAATAAGTATCCAGATACTTATCTGGAATAGGTCAGTGTTGTTCTATAGATGAGGTCCTATTGATCTCTCCTAGCATTGAAGAACATGAGCTTCTTGATGGATATTGCCAGAATTCAGAAGTTCCATCAAAACCAGCGAAATTTCATTGCTTGATTGGTTTAAATGAGAAGCAAATCTGTCTGTTTTGTAATCATTAATTGTTCCTCAAAGTAATAGGATCCCAAAACTTAAAAGTGAACTTAAATAGGAGCCAGAATATCACTGTAATCCTTCTCACTTCATTGAGCAATTTTGGAACTTCTCTCTAATTCAGGCTAGGTTCTCCTAGAAGAAATGAATTAAAAAAAAAAAAGCTACACTTTCCCCAACCAGTTGAGTACAGAATAAGAATTTAAATAGTGTTGCTGGACTTGGAGTTATAACTGGCTGCATTAGTGTGTACACTTCAAAGCTGGGAGCAACATGTTGCAAAAGAACCACTTAAAATTATTTCTCTTCATTTTTTTGTTTTTAGACAGTTGTCCAAGTCAGCATCTCTGTATCATCTTTCAGGACTATTAAAACAGGATGTGAAACTATTGATAGGGATGTGTTGTATTTTTCTCTGAACCAAAATTTCATCTAATTATACAATTAACTGTGTAAACACCCTAGAACTGTTCAGTATGTGGTAAAGACATCATGTCAGCTCACTGGCAGTTGAATTGTTTTCCCTGCCTTTTATGCTTATGCTAATTTTTCTAATGCTTTTCTCCTAAGACAATATTAAACAAGAGAAAACCTTTTTACTGAAAACAGGGTGATGTGGAAACGTCCAGCTTTCCCCTCAATCAAAAATTACTGATTTTTGGAAAGTCTTTTTTTCAGGAAATGAAACTCTCATACTGTCAATATTGCAATGCTTCAGCTGCCAAAGGAAAGGTATGAGATCACAGTAGCAACTGCCCTGAAATCTGTTAGGGTATTCATCCCCTGTGGACACTTGGAGAATGCTCAGGTACTTCCTTAGCAGAACTCTTCAAACTGTGGAAGTCACTGTGCATCATTCTTGCAGGAATTGTTATAAAGTGGCTTTATCTTACTTCCTAAGATGATTCAATGAGGAGAATAAAGTAGTAAAGAGGACTTTAACGGGAGTTCCCTGTATTGCTTTGTGGTGTGATTTTTTTTTTCACCAGTTTCCTGATTTCTTAAAGCTCAGCTGCTGAAACCACTGGATAACAGTTTTCATGTTTTAGCTGTTTTTCCAGTCTTTGTAGCTGCAGGCAAAAGTCTGAAAACATGGACACCCTGAGTGTTTCAACATCAGAAATGAAATAAAAAGCACTGAAAATTAATTCTTGCTTTAAAATCTAGTGGTTTTAAATTTTACTTGCAACTGCTCGTGATTTTTGACTCAGTGTGGTTGTCAAACTTGTACCTGACATCCAGTCCCAAAAAGAACATATTTCAAGGTGCTGGTTTAGAGTTTTTAATGTTTGCAAAAGCACTGTCTCTCATTTGGTATCCATATGAAAACTCAGATGTATTTCTGTATGAAAACATTTGGCATACAATTTATGAAGAAGAGAATGTTGTCATGTTGGACTACAGATTTGGCATATTTCCAAAGAGCTTGTTTTCACGGTATTTATGTAAAACCTCATCAGCAGCAAAAAAATCAAGGGTTATTAGGGAAGAAACATTTCAATGCAGTGGTCTAGCATGCTAATTTGAAGAGATTAGAAATTCATATTCTAGTTTAGGCTCTGAAAATGAGCTAACACAACTCATTGTGACCGAGTGAAATGATAGCTGGCAATTTACTTCCTTGGTTTCCATCAGCAGTTTCCTTTGTGTTGAATAGGTATAATTGTGTATCCTTAAAGAGATTGCACTAAACCCCATTATGATATTCCAAATCCTTCATTAAGCACAGTAGTTTCCTGCTACAGATGAAAATCCTTCAGCCTTTAGTTATATTTACAGTCTGCCAGTACAAAGTAGCCTCCTTTTAAAAATGTGTTACATGTAATCTTCAAAGTTGATTTGATTTCTGTTATTAGATCAGTGTTAGTGTGAATAGGATCTTCAGCTGAACCAAATTTAAAATAAAAGATGCACAAAGGCCGTGGAGTGGTTGTGATGCCACCATGCTGCCACACGTATTAATTTTGAAAGGCGTATAATTTATGAATTATATGGCTTTCTGATTGTTTAACAGTTCAGAGTGGTCCCAAGGGGAAAGTGTGGGAGGTTTCAAACCTAAGCCATTTTGCAGAAAATGAAGTGATAACAGTTAATGCCATTAGCCATATGACTTGGTAGCAACTTGGAGAAAAATTGTTTGGCAAAAGTGAATACTAAACAAGCTCTATAATCTCATTTTTGCAAGCAAAAATATTTTCCTGTTAAAAAGAAGCTAAAATGTTCTAACGGTGATCTTACACTTCAGAAGATAAGTGCAAGAGTTACTTTGTCTTGTTTGGAAGTTCCAGGGTATTTTTCTGGCAAATTCAAAATAATAATAATAAAATAATCAGATCTAGATCTTCCTTGCTCGAAGTGTCATAAAGTGTTTATTAGCCTAGCTTTATTTTGACGGAAAATAGCAGGAAATGGAGTATTTACTCATGTACATACTGTTAAAATTTGGAAGCATTTTTGTTTGAGTTACTGTAGCTCAAAAGTTAACATTAATTCTGCTTTGATTTTTATAACTCTCAACACATTTGGCTAAGAAATGGAAACGGAAATTTTGTGGGGGTTTAATTTTTTTCTCAATGGGTTTGACATCTCTCATATTTTTCATTTCTACCTAAAACTCATCATGTTATCCCCTAAAGCTATGCTCCACATTAGAGATTGAGACAATAGTTGTTTACATATAATACAAATATTAACATGTATAGGGATAGAAATAAAAGTGTTTGCATGCTTCCAAGCTTGCTAGTATTTCCTAAATCCAGAAGATACTTGCAGATAGAATAATTTGAATCTTTAGCTATTGGTACTTCTTTTAATATACAGCTGTTGTTATTCAGGCTTTCAAAAATTTGTTCCTTAAGAATTCTATTATTAGGAGGCCCCACTGAGTGCTGAGCACTTTTGAACATTTGCTGCTTAGGGTATCCTTTTAGAAGGATGAGAGGGTTTTAAGACATTCCTCTGTTTTTTTTCAAACTGCCTTGCTGGCTTCTAGTTGGACTTGCCGTTTTGAATCCCTCAGGGTTTGTGAAAATTTCCATCTCAAACTTTCTCTGCCCAAAGTAGTAGTATTGTAGAGCCTGCTGTGGGGTTTTTGCAGTCTTATAGTTCTCCATACAAAAAATCAAGATTGTAAAATACTAGGGTACAAATAATCCCATAGAATTATGTTGTTGTTTGTTTTTTTTTCCACCCACCCACCCAATAACAGTGACCTAATTTATGAAGTATTCCAGACTATGTTGCAGTTACACATATTGGCCCAAATGGGAAAAATAACCCAGTGGTCACATGTGCTGAACAGTCCTCAAGGAACCCTCAATCACTTTGGTTTAGAAATGGGATTTGAAACAGTTTGGAAATAATAATTTTTTTCACTATTCTTGGAATTGGCTGATAGCAGTGAAAGTATACTTAATTTATTTTCAAGTACTTAAACCCTTGGTTTTGTAAGACCTAAATCAAGGAATAGAATAATGAAAGGAAGCATGATCTATTTCAGAGATTTCTCTATTTTATCTACCTGTAAATTACGGAATTGGTTTGTAATAATCATAGCACAGTACATATTTGAATACCATCTAGATATTAACCCACATCTGTAGAATCTTAACCATGACTTAGAGAGTATTTAGCTGTCTGTATCATTGCAAAAGTTCCTGACCATCATTTATTTTATCCTACCCCCTAAAAAGAAGGGATAAACATTTCAGTAGGTAATAGAAGCATGTAAAACCTTTCCTTGAAATTATGCCATAAGAACAATCTTTCTTCCAGTCTTTTGAAGCTTCCAGTACTGGCATATTGCAGAAGCATATGAAAATAGTCAAATGGTGGTTAACGGATTGTGTTTTGTCTCATACAATCATATTGTTATTGTACTGTGTATAATTGTGTTACTTGATATACAGCTATTTCTCTAAATGTCAAGATGTGGCTAGTAAATAACCTTAAAGCTCCATTTCATGGTTACTACAAAAAGAGGTTCAATGGAATAATGCAGTTTGGAGAGGAGACATAGCTCTTGCGCACACTGTGCATTTTTGTTGGGACATTCCTACTTCTGGTTTCTTAGGGCTTTTTTACTTAGTTCTCTAACATGGCCATGAGACAATTTATGTTTTTTAAGGCACTTGAGGAAAAAAAAAGTCAATGTTCCATTATGCATAATTTTTCAGTTTTGCTTTGAGACAAGATCTGATATCTTTTTTTGATGGATCAACTCTTCACTCAGGATACTTGTAGACAGACAGGTCTGTTCTTGTACAGGTGTTTACATAGTGTATACTAAAAATCAACACTCCAGTTTTCTCCCTTCCCATAAAATAATTTCAATTTAATAATATATTAAATATGTAATTACTTAATTTTGAGGGTGATTGCAAAAAGCGTCACTTAACATAAATTCACCAAGGTCTTTATGTGTCATTCCCTCTGCCTTTGGTTATGCCTAATGGCTACCAGCCTCCTGGCACATTTCAAAACTATTTCCGGACATCTTCAGTTCCCTGCATGTTCTTTTCTTCCTTCTCTGCTTGATACAGTTCTCCCTGTTTAATTATATTCCTCCCTGCTTCCTTGGTTTCCTTCTGCTTCCAATGTTTCCTTTTTATTTTTTTAATAACCAGAGTTTTCAACTCTATATGCCTCTTATATTTACTCATTAATTCAGGCTTCCAGTTTTGCAAGCTATCTTTCATTCTGTGTGAAATAAATTAATTGGTGTAATTAACCTGGACTGATAATATCTCTATCAGCCTACCAGATAATATTGATGTTTGGTGATGGTACTGTTTTATAATCATAGGTAATCTAAGTAAAGGGGATATATTTATAGAGTCTTTAAATAAGAAATTTCAATATATTTATATATTTGAGCTGCCAATGTGCCATCACAGCAAAGAAGGCCAACAGGATCCTGGGCTGCATTAGGATGAGAGTAGCCAGCAGGCTGTGGGAGACCCTTCTCCTCTGCTCAGCATTGGACAAGCCACACCCGGCATACTACATCCATTTAGGAAAAATTTCTTCACCAAAAGACTGGTGAAGCATTGGAACAAGCTGCCCAGGGAGGTGGTGGAATCACCATCCCTGGAGCTGTTAAAAAAATGCGTATAGTTGTTGCTCTTCAGGAGATGGTTTAGAGATTATGGTGGTATAGGGCGGATGCTTGGATTTGATAATCTTGAATCATCCAACCTTGAGGATTCTATGATTTGATGATGGTTCTATGAAAACCAAGACAGCTGGAACTGTTCAACCTAGAGAAGGGAAGGTTTGGGGGGAACCCATCAATGTGTGTAAATGACTGGAGGGATGGTACAAAGAGGGTGGAGCCAGGCCCTTTTCAGTGGTGCCCAGTGGCAGAACCAGAGGTGATGGACACAAGCTGAAGCACAGGAGGTTCCCTCTGAATATCAAGAATTGCTTTTTTTATTGGGAGGATGACTGAGCCCTGGCACAGGTTGTCCAGCAAGGTTATGGAGTCTCACTCCTTGGACATAGTAAAAAGCCACTTGGATGTTGTAATGCGTAACTTACTTGAGTCCTACTTGAGCAGGAGGAATTGGACCAGATGACCTCCAGAGTTCCCTTCCAATTTCAACCATTCTTTGATAGGCACACTTTGATTTCAAAGTGCAATTTGAAGTGATGGTAAATTAACCATAAATTGTCATGCTATCTTTAAAAGCAAGAATATTGCCAGAGGTAGAAAGTTCCCATTTTTTAAAATCAATTATATGGCTCTTCATTAATAAGAGAAAAACAAGTGATGCAACATGAGCCTTGGTGTTATGTAATTTAGGTACTTTAGTCCAGGAGTAGATATTGCCATACTGGGGAAAGGTGATTCATGTAACTAGATGAGTGATGGGAAGCTGTACACCTCACTGAAACACTGAGGGTGATGTGGAGAAAAATTCTGAAACCTCAGGAGTACTATGGAAAAAAAAATGAGAATTTACCTAAGACACAGTAATGCCAGAAAAATATCTGCAGCTAATTTGATGTGTTGAAGACAGAATATCATTTTTGTTACACTGTGGACGCTCTTTTCTTACAGTTTAGCACCATTTTTGTCTCTTTTTTACTATCTGTGTGGTTTGACACTATCCTATAAGACTTCCTCTATCTTACAATCAATCTGTCAATCTCTGTCTCTCTGTTAAAATAAATAATAACAATAAATAATGTGACTGTAGAACCTGAAAAGATTCTTTCTGCCTTTAAATGTCAATGTTAAAGCCTGAAAACCATTATGCACTTTAACTTTGATTTCTGAGTCACCTTACATCTTAATCTTCTCATATTTACAATTTAAAGTTTGCGGTTTTGGTGGTAGAAGAGTGGGACAGAAGGCACTGTGCTTAAAGTTTTTGTTTCAAATACGTATTGAACCCCCTCATCCTCTTCTGTGTGTAGGTTCTCCCTGCAAGAAGCCCAGATGATTTGGCTGAATTACATTCAGCTGCACATCTGCAATGAGCTGTTATCATTTGCATTACACAATAGTTGGCTGAATAAGCTTGCCTCGATTCAGAACATTAACAGATGCCTTTCTCTTTTCTGACCCCATTTAAGCACAGGGAAAATAATGTTCTGTTGCCTTTCCCAAGGATGATACATCTCTTAATTTAGAGTGTTGTCTGATGTAGTCAGCTTATAAGACAGGGAATCTTAACTGGTCATTTTATGAGAAATTTTTGTTTCCACATGCTTTCATCTTTGGTAACTAACATTCTGGGCCAGTCTTTCAAAACTGTGAGCAACTGGAAGCCACAAGCAAAAAATATGCAATCATTTTCCACAACTGCAAACCTAGACTAACCAAAGTGCTGGCATATTGTGTCTAATTTAAATTAGAAATGGCATGATGCATGCATTTTTGGATGATTTACAATGGAACTAAGTTTTTTGGTGGCAAACTGTGTGAATACACGACGCTGTAGGTCGGTATTGCAAAAAGGTAAATTTGTGTCCTATCGTGTCAGGAATGGACCTGATGTGCAGGGCCACACAATGTGAACAAATATCTTGATTTCAGTATGAAAGCCTTGTTATGGTCAGCTGTAACTCCACTCTTTCTTCCACTCAAACAGCAGTTCAGATTTTCCTTTGTCCTTTCTGGTCTCCCATGTGTAAGGCAGTACATGTCAGACTTGAAGGTTTAATGTGTGTCTGATCCTTTTTCTTTTGGCAAACCTAGATTTCATGCATTTTCAGTGTCACAGAAATTCTGCTGTCCCTTCAGTGCAAGAGAAGTTTGGCCTAGATGTATAATCGGCTGAAAAATTATGTGATGAAATGCCGTAGTTGTGTGATCCTAACTAACTTTGCAGGCTTAAGATCATGAAGTGGCACAAAAATTCCTGAGTGGCAGAAGGATGGATAGTGGGGCTTTTGCTTGTGAGACTTCAACTGAAAAAGACATTTTCCAGCAAAAACCGATTTGCAGGCCCTTTCTTGGTAAGTGACTCCCTGTGACCATGTACATGCCAGGCCTCATGCACGGTAGTGAAGTTTCTTGTGGGAAGAAGCAAATATTTTTGTCCTATTCTTTTACTGACATGTTAGTTTGGGCCACTGTTGCAACATGGTTTTGGTGGATCCTTGGTTGACCCAGAGCAGCTGCTTTCATGTTTTTGTATCACAGTGCTGCCAGCCTGTAACATTATGCACATTGGCTTGTAAGGATTCATGAAATCTAACAGTCAGTGCATTGTTCAGGACTTATGGCCAGCATGGAAAGAACAAAATTCTGCTAGCGATAGTAACTTATGTCTGATCTGTTGTTTGAAACCTCAGTTATGTTCCCAAGCAATAATTCTTGCATGTAAGAAGAGAGTAAACCAGTTCTTGAAAGATGACCATATTTTCACTGCCAGATGAAATTTCAGAACAGAATCAGTTATCAAAACATTGTTTTTGAGACATTATGAGATCAGGCCAGTTAGATTCTTCGTTATGTAAATTATGGATTGAAATCAATCCCATCTATTATAATTTAGAAAACAGAAAAAAAAGAAGTGTCTTCTCACTCCATAGCATATTGTTCAGTGTTAGTTTTAGCTTCTGTTCTTGGCCTCTCCCTAGATCTGCAGCCCATTACAGTGGCGCCTGTTAGAGCAAATACTGCAAACGTTTTGCCAGTTTCTCTATGATAAACCATGTTTTCCAGGAATTCATACTTAATCATAAAAAAAAATCCCTCGCAGTTGAGACTTGGCATGGAAAGTCTTGATTCCCAAGGATTTCACTTGTATATTTATCCAGATTTTCAAAAATAAATCAGTCATCTAATTTATTAAGTCAGAGGTATTTCAAAATAATGTATTGTTTTAAGGTCATAGAATTGTATTTGTTGGAAACAAAATAATATTATGGTCACTTAATCTAAATAGACACATTTCCTGACAACGAGTAATTACTTTGTTGCTCTTACCTCACAAATCACTCTTAAATGTTTCTGTGTTTTGTCTATTGGGTAGATCCACACAGAAACTGATCAGTAGTTTAAAATGGTCAAATTATTTTCAGTATTCTAGAAATACTCAAATAGATACCATATTTTTCTTTGAAAAGCTAACTGTAACAATGAAAATTTAACTCTATAAATAACTCTTTAACTTATGGTATGATGTTGATACTATATCCTAATGTGCATTTTAAAACTTGGGTTTTTTTCTGAACAGTGTGCTTATTTTATAGTTGACAGAATTTTTCCATTTACTAAATTACATGTAAACAATTATTCATGCACATTGTGAATGTTCATCATGGAGAGAGGAGAGTAAATCTGTGACTCTTACCTAGGATGTTTCCAGAGTTCTGATAGAGTCAAACTAATAATCCATATAATTATGCAGGTTTTAATTGTCTGCATAGACAGGCAAACCAGGAAGAAATGCTTATTCTTTATTAAAAACACTTTTCTTTGACAGCACATAAGTACTTTACCTTTCCTGTTGTAATCAGGTTTGGCGAAAGAGATAGTACCTCAAGTTTATTTATACAGAAATTAACAGCAACAATCACATGTTCAAAGCCTGTATGTAGAGAAACAAGTTTAACAACAAATAACTGGGTAGTGTTAAGGGCTAAGTAATCATTCGGCTACACAAAAGGAAACTGAAAGCTGTTAAGCAAAACTGGAAAGAAAATAAATTCAAACAGGATTTTGAAAGGAATCTCCTGAAGTCAGCACATGACAAGAAGAAAATGCTACCTTCCAGTCTGATTTACAGAGAAGGAAAGTGCCTATATTAATGGATTAATTGCCTCTGTAGAGAAAATAAACAGTTGAGTAGATACTTGTAACTAATTTGATAAGTATGTCACACCCGAAATGATCCGGTTGTCACCCACTATTAATCTTATAGGACAGTTTAAATCAACACATGGAACAGATTGTGATGAAGGCACTGGCCAAGAAATGAGTATTCGCTAACATGATGAAATAATTAGCATTCAGTAGAGATCAACTACACTTCAATGTGAGAAGCTGATAATCATTTATGTGAGCTTGGTTCAAATAAATACTTCCTTCCAGCATTCAAATGGTATTAGCCCAGCCTGAGTATGCAGCTAAAGTTATACACTTGCATGCCTGGTTTTCAAGTCTGTGTATTCCAGTCCACTGTCCTACCATACATATATGCATCTCTAATCAGACCTGATTGTTCAACTTGAAAAGCAACTGTTAATTTGAAATGAGTGATGTCTCAAAGGGCTAGGTAAATGTTTCTTTCATCATCCCTTGGTCTTCTGGACAAGGAATGTACAGATAGAAATACATGATTCTTGAGTGAAGTAACAGTTGGCACAAGTAAGAAATGTGCCAGGAAACCTGCCAGCCTTCCAGGACAGCATTCAAACCTGTGCTCTGGCTCTTCT
Organism: Gallinula chloropus; assembly: GCF_964237585.1. Classification (NCBI taxonomy): domain Eukaryota; kingdom Metazoa; phylum Chordata; class Aves; order Gruiformes; family Rallidae; genus Gallinula; species Gallinula chloropus. Next base: position 20,206,376 of record NC_140086.1, read on the forward strand.
TAGTTTACTGATAAGATGTAGCCCTTGCAGCTCTCCACCAGTTTAGCAAGAATTGTGGCTTGTGCTACTGTACCCACTGCAGGATGGGCTGTCTTTGTATGCCAGCCTCAATATCTACTGGTGGAGATACATCTGGTACACAAAGTATTAGGCACTTCTAAGTAAAAAATAAATAGTTCCTGAACAATTTCTGTTATGTAATGTTTTTAAGCTAATATTGTCACAAAATAATGAAGCCAAGATCTCATACACATCAGAATCTCACCCAAACTAGCCATAAGAATGTTATGATGTAGAGCAGGAATAGCATATAAATTTATATTTTTCATATGTTTAATTAAACCCATAGAATCATTCTGTACATGCTAAGGGTTTATTGGTAATAGAATAAAGAATTTCTTTTTGGAAAAAAAATAACTGATAATTACTTCTCTCTGTGCTTTTAATCATCAGTCTTTGATGTACATGTGTTTTTTTAAGTACATCTGTAACTTCCAGTCAGGAAAAGCCTTTTATGGCAAGTAACCTTCAAGCTACATGCGTTTATTTCATTTATTTTTCCTTTTCTTCTTAAGAAAGCATCCACACATTTGTCTTCAACTTTATCAGTGAATATATACTTTAAAACATGTTATGCAAGAAGAAACTTTAGTTTTCAATTTATTTTAGACTGGTTGTTTAATTGGATTATAGCACTGTCTTTCTTGCAGATGTATTTCAAAAGAAGACGATCGTCTAAATTGTCCACTACTTGTGTATTACTAGACACCATGTTAAACTGCATCCATCCCTGGATGTGTTCAAAAAAAGGGTAGATGAGGTACTTAGGGATATGGTTTAGCATAGGATGGGAATGGTTGGACTCGATGATCTTCAAAGGTCTCTTCCAACCTTGTGATTCTGTGATTCTTACATCATACGATGCCAAGGCTGAATCCAACTGCTGTGTATACAAGGGGGTGACCCCCTGTGGCACTGAGAGCATAAAGGAATTGCTGCAAACCATTCATTCATCTAGCAAGGAAATTGATGCCTCTTGCCTCTAGGAGGGGAAAAAAGTGTTGTTGTTGTTCAGGTCAGTGCTAAATATAACAAATGCATGATTTTAAATACACGTTTAAACACTGATGCACTTACAGTCTATTAAAGCATGTGCAACAGCTTGTGAATAAGTTTCAGTTTAGTAAAATGATTTTAAATAAGCCTTTGTTCAGTTCTACATGGCTGAACAATAAATTGATTTTATCCTATGTATGAGCAGAACTCTGACACCCAGTCTGAGACTCACATTTTATAGAAGATTCAGGAAAACTGCCCAAGGATTCAGTTGACAACTTTGCAGATAATAGTCAAAAACTTTATTTGAGAGCTCCAAACTAAGCTTTTAAAAAGGTGCACAAAAATTCAAAAGCACAAAGCATTTAACTTCTCAGAAAGGTGACGAACAGAGATTTATCTACATAAGTAGAAAGGTCTGATCCAGGGCAGAAAGGCATAGTGAGAAATAATAGATGGATATTCATTTTAAGTTAGGAATTGGGCAAATATTTCTGGTGTTGAAATAATTAACTGCTGGGACAATTACCAGAGGAAGTGGTGGATCCTCTGTTTTCTCTTGTCTTCAGATCTAGACGGGCTGCATTTCTCCATCAAGTTATTAGCTTCAACAGTGTGAGAATAGTGTTTGATTTCTTATGTTTGTGTTCAGAGAACTTGATAGAAGTTCTCTCTGCTCCACTTCTTGCTTGCAAGCACTGCATCATCGTAAGTTTTAAGGAATAAAACATGTTTTCAATTAATATAAAGTGTAAGAATTCATAAGCACACATGCATTATCTAATTTTCCTATCTAGGTATTTATTATTTAATCTACAGACTCTGAAAAGGTATGCAGGTTTGAGACAATCTGGATGCAGTGAACTTCAGATAAGAACTGGTTCATCTGGCTTCAAGGCAAACAAGACACTTTAAGTTATTAAGTCTAACAATAAACTTTGAGAAATCACAGGTTATTTGGCTTGTGGTTTGCTCTTACTATACTCCCATGTGCATTTGCAGTAAAATCTAATATAGGATACATGATATCTAATGATATGTGGACTTGAATTTATTTGGAAATATTGTAGAGCATAATTTAAAGATAGTACAGCATAAATTGTTTGGTTTTGTGTGAATTTCCATTTTAAATAACCATAGCTTTAAAAACACCTAATTTATATCCTTCAAATGTGAGACTTTCACTGTGAAAATCTCCAACCATATCAGATTGAATTTGCTACTTTAGTCTGCTTTGTACTATATTCTGATTTTTAAAAAAGGGGGGGAGGAGGGGAGGAATGCCTTTCAGTAACTCAACATCTAACATATCCATTGCAAAAATACATATTTTCCACCCCATTCACTGAAACCCATTAACTATCATAACCCATTAACCCATTAACTATCATATTTTTAAAGGCTCACAATACCTTGAGTAAAATTAATTTTCCAGGGCCCATGAAGTTCATGAGTGGTATGCACTAGCTTAGTGCTTTAGGGGTAGAAAAAATTTGGTGGTCCTGTGGTCTGTTGATGCAATGCTTTAGAGAAACCCTACCAGAAAAACTTCTAAGCTCAGTTTATCTTAGGCCATTGATCCTGACTTCCTGATATTTCCTCCTGGCCTCAGCCAGCTCATGTTCAAGCCTCAGTTGCCAATTGGTTAAAAAAGTTTAACTAACACTTCACAGCAACGTGGGGACATTTAAAGAGTTGCTTGTGGTTTGGGTTTTTTTTTATGGGGATGGCGGTGCAAAGTTTTTCCTGTGACAAGAATTACCCAGGCGGGTGAACAAGCAGAAAATCCGGAGTTGGAAGAAAATTGGTTCAGTAGTTCTAAATTCATGATGAATGTTTTTACAGTTTCAGGGTCCAGGGTTTGAGGTGACCCCCATGGACACCGCCTGTGTGCCAGAAACATATCTGGGCTAGGAGCCAGGGGTACAGCAAAGCTCTAGGTCTGTTCTGTGCAAAGATGAAAATAGGCTTAAGGGTACTTTTCTATGAAATGAAATAGACAATAACACAAACAGCCAAAGGTCCTACAACTTCTCTTTCTTTCACGTTCCAAGACAAGTCTGTCAGGCAGCATAAAACATGTAGTGACTGCTCTTATAAGCTGAAGAAGTCTCCTTTAAAACCGTAGGTCTTACACATTGACTATGTTTTAGTACAACACGCAGTAGTTGCATACCTGTTTGAGTCCCAGTTTTGAGGTAGGGAAGCAACTGTGTTTTTTCTGGAGTGCTGAAACTCACCCCTTAGTCCAGCTGCTCTTTTCCACACCTGCCCCCATGGCATATTTGCTGCAAAAGCACCGACATCCTGGGAGAGCTGTGCTGCCACTTCCCACAGAGGCTGCTGGCGGGCTCCCCGGCTCTCTATGCAGGTGCTATCACCCTGACACTTTTTGGATTCCTTGCAGAATTCCTCATGTGCTCCTTTTCCAAAGATAAAAGCTCAACTTCAAAGTCTGGTCCATGTGATAGTTAACAGAACCCAGTCATAGAATCATAGAATCATAGAATCATAGAATCATAGAATCATAGGGGTTGGAAGGGACTTGGAGACATCATCAGGTCCAACCCCCCTGCCAAAGCAGGTTACCTAGGACAGATCACGCAGATAGACGTCCAAATGGGTCTTGAATATCTCCAGAGATGGAGACTCCACCACCTCCCTGGGCAGCCTGTCCCAGGGCTCTGTCACCCTCACTGTGAAAAAGTTCTTCTGCATGTTGGTGCGGAACTTCCTGTGCTCCAACTTGCAGAAAAATCAGTCAGCTGATTTTATGTTCCTAATTTCATTGTCAAAAAAAAAGAAAAGAAAAAGGCTTTTTTTACAGGCCATAAAGGTGTTTCTGAAGTTGTGACAGCAGTTTGATGAGACTAGTACACAAACAAAGCTTCAATACGCTAAATTGATGCACTGGATACTGAATTTTTTTATGAACGCCTCTGCAGTATTAATTTTAATATCCACGAAAAACTGGTGAGTGACTATTGTGAAGCACGTAAGTTTCAGGGTGAAACGTGCCCTACCTCCAGCTTCTGATAATGAATAAACTTTCTGTAACAATATGATATGGAATTAACTGATGACGGCATAAATCAGCCTGGAATACTTAGAGTTTTAGGTGCACAGTCAGGAGTGGGGGTGGGAAATGCTTCCCTCTAAGCCAGCAAAAAAAGCCACTTTAATGGATTTAGGGATAGAGCCATCCAACTCAAGACATCTGTTAAATCCTGACTGGCCACGTCTCAAAGATGGTGACTGTCTCCATGGCTGTTAATTAAATGTGCTGGGCTGTTGCCTGGCACTGCATGGAGTGGCACTGATTGATCCATGTCCGTGTTGCTCTGCTTCCAAGCCAAGGAGATGCCTGCAAGGAGTAGCCCTGGCTCATGGGTGAGCACTGGCTGCTCCAGGTCAAAACATGACAGGCAGCTGAGATGCGGCATTTGGGGATATTCGCAAACACAAATTTAGATGGGCTCGATGAATGCTTCCTGTGTCAGCATCTTCTGGGGCATAAACATAATTAAGATCAGCAAGCCACCCAGGTGCAGCAGTACATCTAATGTTTTACTGCTGATGAGAGGATGAGGTAATATTTTTACATCATATTTTTAGAAATAACACATTAATCTTTACTGATAGGTAAACTGTCAAAACTAAATATTATTTCACAGAAAAAAAAAAAGAAAATATCTAAAATGTGTGATTTGCATTATGAAAGGATACCTTTCAGGTGACATGAATAAATGTCTGAATAGAATATATTTTCTATTCTCTATAGGATGAGATTAAAATAAAATTGATTAAATTGGATAGAAAAAGGGGAATTAGGTGAAAAAAAATATCTGCTTGATACAGTAGTCAGAGGGCGTTTTCAGTCAGAACAGTGTCCAATCAAACTTAGAGAAACTCTAAGCCAATTAGTTCTTTGCTGTAATTGTTGCCTATAGAGTTAAAATAGATTTACATGTGTAAGTGTACTCTTGGCTGTGTAAAACTATTTTTTATTATTTTGAAATTTTCTTTATCTTGCACCATGAAAGGAAGGAAAACAAAGAAACCCAAACCTTTCATTGGAAATATTTTGCTTGGCTCTGTTAACCAAGTGTCTGATCTTACATGGTGTTGACAAAGATAAGAATAGTGAGTACCCTGTATGCAACTGATACTCTTATCATTTGAATTCTGAGCTAAATCTACATTAGAAAAACATTTTGGCTGCAGTGGAGTTCCACCTGTTTTCATACAACTGAGACTGAAAGGACAACAAGACCCAATATTTAAAGATCTATGGCATTCAGTTAAACATAGGTCTGAGTTTCATGAGAGCTAGCAGCTCAGAAGGCCAACTGTCTCCTGGGCTGCATCAAGACCAGCAAGGCCAGTAGGTCTAGGGAGGTGATTCTGCCCCTCTGCTCTCATAAGACCCCACCTGGAGTACTGTGTTCAGTTCTGGGGTCCCCAGTGCGGGAAAGACATAGAGCTGTTGGAGTGAGTCCAGAGGAGGGCCATGAAGATGATCAAGGGGATGGAGCACCTCTCCTCTGAAGACAGGCTGCAAGAATGCAAGAGTTGGGCTTGTTCATCTTGGAGAAGAGAAGGCTCTGGATGACCTAATTGTGGCATACCAATACTTAAAGGGGTCCTACAGGAAAGCAGGAGAGGGAGTGTTCGCCAGGGAGGGCAGTGACAGGACACGGGGCAGCGGCTTCAAGCTGAAAGAGGGTAGGTTTAGGTTATACATTAGGGAGAAATTCTTTACTATGGGAGTAGTTGCCCAGGGAAGCCCCATTGCTGGAGGCATTTAAGACCAGGTTGGATGAGGCTTTGGGCAGCCTGGTGTTGTGAGGGTATCCCTACCCATGGCAGGGGGGGTTGAAACTAGATGATCGGTGAGGTCCCTTCCAACTCAAAGCATTCTGTGATTTCCCTGCTGTGGTTTCTTTTGCTTTCAGTCCCTATGTGTGATTTTTTTTTTTGCCGTTTTTTATATTCATTATTGAATCGAATGGCTTATGTTCTAGGCAGAGTAATGGGAACTTCTACAAAAAAACCCTAATTTTCTTTGAAAAGATGGAAGCAGAAGCATTCTCAGTTAATATCTCACTGCCATCTACAGTGCATGGTGGAAAACTGCAGTGTGGGAAATGCATTGCATTTCAGCTATGTAAAATTACTCTCTTGTCAGTGAATTTGCCCTAAAGTCGAGCAAAAATCCACTGAACTCTTGATAGACTGTGACATGTAAATTCCATTCTTTGTGGAGGAATCAGTATTTCTTAAACAGATGACAATGTCTGATGATATTCAATATTGTCCAGAAGGAAAAAACATCAGATTCTAGTATTGCTTAGGTAGTTTATACTCTGGTCAGATGAAAAGTTGATGTGTACTTTGGGAGAAAGAGAGGACCCTACTTTGCTTGTTCCTGCCCTCAATAGTAAACCATTTAATTTTGTAGTGGCTGTGTCAAAATAAAAGAAGCTAGGGGGGCTAAGATGCAGAAACATGGGATAATTGTTTTTTTCAGTTGAGGAATTCTTTGAGTCTTTCAAAGTAGCTTTTGTCTCAGTAGTTGATATCTGGTGTATCCAAACACCAAGTACATGCAATGTTAAGTGTTGGTTGGCATAAAATAATGTAGCTAAAGTTGTGAAATTACGGTGTTGAAAATAAAATATCAGGGTTCTGTCTGTCAGGAACTGGATAAGCTATCATGTACTACCAGTGCTTCTGTAACGCTTTCTGTAGAAATTACAAGGTTTGCTCAAGACAGAAATTTCCCTGATTTTCATCATGAAAGCTGACACCAAAAAGACAAGAATGCATGAAAAGCATCAACCTGTGCATTTTACGTAAGGCAACTAATTTTCTTAGTCTATTAAATGTATTGGTATGGTATAGGTCTTAGTCTAACACATATCATTTATACCATTAGCTATTAGTATTGCTCCAAAAGGTACAAAAGAAGACTGGTAAGCTCACCAACTCGAGCACTTCAAAACTGAGGAAATGCCTTAATTTGCTCCTTCTTTGTATTAGTTGTGATAAAGTCTGTAATTATGGTATTTTTTTATATTTTTATTGAGTAATTGTTCTAAGACCTTACCTGTTCAATGTTATTCAGCCCTTGCAAAAGAAGAAAAAATGGTAAAATAATTCAGAGTTTTTTATTGTGTCCATTGCTATGGTGTTTCAGTGCTCTGCAAACATACTTAACCCAACTTAAAATTCTGGTGTTTGAAATGATGCTGTGGGCAGCAGATATACTCCATATGATCATAAAATCCTTTCTCTAATCTTCAGAGGCAAATATGTGTTTGCAGGACTGCTTCAGATGACGATTTTGCTATGGCTGATTTCTGCCAATGACATTTCTCCTGTACCCCACATCCAGTGTAGCCAATTTCAGCCAAAATTTGATGGTGTTTAAAAAAACCCTGCCAACTAAAGTTTCATTAGCAAAGCTGTCACAGATTCGGTAGCAGGTGGCATTGGTAGTGTTGCCCATGGCATGCAGTTTGCTACATGATCGGAGCTCTTCAACATCCTCTTCCTGTGGGCCACTTGTCAGTGTTGTTTTGTAAACCATCCTTTAGGAAGAGGTTAACTTTTTAGCAAGGGGTAAATATTGTCTTTCACTGAGTGTGTGTTTATAAGATTACTTAATAATTTTTGGATTTATCTGGCAGTTTCCTCATCTAAAACTTTTAACACTGAAACCCCCAGGAAATAAATTACCTTTGGGAAATTATTTCTGGACTGAACCCTTTGTTTGCTTCATTTTTGGATTTTTACAGTCACTGTTTATGTGTATCTTGATGTGTGGTGCAAATGGATAGTAAATGATGAGGCATGTGTAAGTCTGTGCAGGACAGAAGTTGTCCTGCCAGAGAGGGCTCCTCCAGAAGCTCACATCTGCCATCTTTCTCTTGAGGCAATCTGCCATCCTTCAGTGATATAATTTGAGTGTAATAACTTTTTTAGCTTACTATGCAGATGAGATGGTGACACACATGGTTCTATCTATTATAGAACTGCTGCATTGGGAGAATGATGTACAAATGTGAAACATTTAGTTCCTAAAAGGACAAATGAAAGGGAACAGAAAAGATGGGTTTAGCGAGGTCTGTTTTTATCCCAGGACACCATCATGGCTTTGCTGCTAGCAGTGAAAGTTCTGCATATAAGAATCGAGGGAAGGGAAGCAGGCAGACACTTCTAAGTCCCATTGTTAACTAATCATCAATAAAATAGAAAAATATTTTAAACAAAGGAATATCAAACATTGTGAGATTGTTTAAGTCATTTTTGTTAGGTGAAAAGACTGAAAATCTGAGAGGGACTTGCAGTTTGAAAAAAGTTGCAGATAATTGTTGGGGTTTATTTTTTTCCGCTATTAAATGTTTAAAATTTAAATCCTTGCTGCCCTCCTGTGGATATGTACTGTGTTTCCTCCATCTGCTGACACTGGCAGTGGACAGGATTTCGTTAGAATATCGAGTACATACAACAGTATTTATACAGCAGATGAAGGACAATCCAGATACTGAACTGATGCTGTCTGAGACAGGGTTAATGAGCAGCATGGCTGGGAGGCCCTCTGAATACACCTGCTCTATTTTAGTTCTGGGGAATCAGGAGAGCCCTGAGTGTTAGGAATCTTCTACCCATACTCTGTCTGGAACAAGCTGCCTGGTGATGAAGGCCTTTTCACAATCAGGTAGTGTGCATCCTGAATTAACCAGAAGGAACACTCAATATTTCCAAGCACCTTTCAGCTCTGGGTATGAGACAAACCAGAGAGCTGATCACAAGTCTCTAATATATCATCATGCAGCAGCTACAGGAGCAACACTGATAAAATGGTACAAAAGCAACAAAAAAGGACGAAAAATAATCCAGCAAGACCCAAGACAGTTGTTTTTGTAGCAGTTGCTCTCTAATGTATGGACAATCGCTGTGTGCATTAGCATAAACAGTGTTTTTTCAGGAATTTCTGCTGGAATTCCATTATTACTTATAAGCTATTGTACCATTACCTATATGTTATCATACTGTTAGAAGCTGTGGTACATTATTAGCTAACAATAATACTTCATTGCATAGTGTATTAGTTTCCCATCTACCTGTCATAAGCAAGAGGTCCAAAAAAAGTTCAATGAATAACGGTGTAAAGATAACAAGCATTGGGATAAATTACTTAGTAGAAAATGAGGACTTATTGGTAATTTATACAGCAAACAGCAAAACTGAATTTTATAACATTGCGATAAAAGTTTTGAATGAATGGCTGACAATCTTGCTTCTGTAAAATAACCTGTGCAGAAATGTGAGATACTGAATTATAGATAAGCTTTTAAAGGTTTTATTGGCTAACTACATTGAAAACCAGCTTAGTTTCATATCTTTCCTAGGCATTTTACATTTCAATGTACACATGCAACTCTATGGAATATTAATAAAATACTATAAATGATATTCAGAGCTGTCTGATAATAAAATTGAGGACTTCATTTTTAGCCAGTTGGAAACAAAAAGCACTTTCCAAGGAAATATTAGTTAGCTAGTTAGTATGCAAGGAAAAAGGCAATCAAAATGCAAACACGAATACAGTAACCTGAACAGCCCATGTTCAGGTATCCTGCTCTTTGATTGAATTATTTGTATTTGCTCCTATTTCTGTTGACACCAAGGACTTTCAAGGATAGATTGTCTGCAGTCATAAAATGACTGCATATGAGACCTGATGTGGAGGCTTGCGAGTTGAAAAGCAGAAGCAAGGCACGTGACTACCTGTGAGTTGTCTCTAGGAAGGATATAAGGTCGCATGAAGAGTAGTGTTGGCTGCAGATCTCAGGCGGCTGTGCTAGATGAGCTGAGTGCTGTTTCTGATCAGGAGGGGTTTATAGGCTAGGTGGATACGACTTAACATCTGAGATATTGTCTCTTTCCTGTGCTGTTATAATATAACCTCTCATGGATACTGGAGAACTGGAGCTAGTTGAGGAGGAAACGCTGTACTGATACAACCTGCTGTGCTGGAGCCTGGCGTGAGGCCTCAGTGCCTCCCAGGACAATTGGGTGTTGCTCCATTTCTGCCAAGCAGCCCTGTTTTTACACAGCAGGTTTCAGCATTTTTTAGAGATTGCTCCTCATTCTCTCCAGAGGGGTGGCTTGTTCTCCCAGCCTGCCTGGCCCATGCTGAAGAGGTTTTTCTGAGCAACGATAGTCATGGATTTCTTATACATCTTGCTCCCTCCATACAGCATGTTGTAAAACCACTCTAGAGAGGCAGAATAATTTTACTCTCAGAAAAAAGAATCCTTGTTTGCTTCAGCCAGGAATTTCCTTGTGTGTGCAACAGCAAGTTCTGGACTATGCCACACTGCTGCTGAAATCCACTCCTTTTCAAGTGCCCAAGCAACACCTAGCACAGAAGAGTCCTGCCACTTCCTATGGATTGAGGGACTTGTGGTCAGGGCTCTTGCTCTCGGGAGTAGTGAGCATGTCAAGGCTTGCGGGATGCTGTGCAGACAAGATTCTTCAGGCCTATGGCACAGAACAGAGGAAGCCTCTGTCATCCCAGCCCCAGGGGAGTGCCTTCTACATCAGTTGTCCGTGCTTATTGCCTTCCAGATAAGGAACTGGAAGAGTTTGGCTGCCGGATCCAATTTGTGGATATACTCTCTGTATTATAAGCATCATGTTCTTCAAAAACGTCTGTAGCAAGATATTCAGAAGTTGCTTCTGTTCACCGTGTTTCTGCTGACAAAATAAGCACTGTAATGGAAATCTGAATTTAATAAAAGTTCTGCTGCGTGGGGGCCTTGGCAGCATTCTTTGTTTGAAATCTCTGGTCTTTATAGTCACTTTTTTCTTGCTAATCTCTAATCTTTGTGGCGTTTTAGTAGCAATATGGGAACTGATGGTTAGCCAAGAAATACCTTCTACATTCAGTTTTCTTTTTAAAACGACAGTTGGAATTTGGGACTCTGTTGGCCTTGCCAGCCATCTGTTTTTTCTCTGTTTTAATATTGTCCCGAAAATAATGAAACTTATTCTGTACAACTCTGGTGGCTTGACCCTGGCTGGAGGCCATGAACCCACCAATGTCGGTCTATCACTCCCCTTTTCAGCTGGACAAGGGACAAAATATATACTGAGAGACTTAGGAGTCGAGATAAGGACAGGGAGAGATCATTCCGCAATTAGCATCACGGGCAACACAGACTCAGTACAGAATAAAGGAAAGAAAACTCTCTAATTTAACACACAGTCACACTGCACACCCAGTGACACCAGAGTCGAGTAATGAGAAGTAAGACCAAATCTTAAAGCAACTCCTGATGGACTTGGCCTTGGTCAACAATGACTCTGGCCTTAAGCCAGCTGGTGTTACCCTCTGGGGCCTGCAGAGAGCTTCTAGCTACTTCTTGCAGAAGCCACCCTGAAGCACCCCCTTCTCCATGAGAACCCAGTTATACAAAACTACAGCAACGGAGTATTTGAAAATATATTCAGCAGCCAAAGAGCTCACTAACAGGAAAATAAGTTCTCAGGTACCAATGGCGCAGTGGTACTGCTTTCGTATGAGTTGTTACTCCATGGCTCACATAAAAGAAAGAAACTTGCCTTCAACATGCTGTGGGGCAAAAAAGAATACAGGGATGGTTACTGCAGAGTAACAGAAACAAGGTAGAGTGTTTGTTGTACAATGACATCCCAAATCACTGAAATCAATTCTACTTCATTTATTTTTCAAGGATATTGTATGGGGAGTGTGCTGGCAGTTTGGTTTTATGCTTACCTTACAGCCTTACTTTGTAAGGCTTATATGAATAGATACCAAGTGGATTATATGTCAGTTTATCTGTGCTTTTCAGAGGAAAAAGAATAGAATCTTCCTTAAACTTACAGCATTTACTCTAGTTATCTGGCGGTGATTGTAGAGAAAACTAGATATGACACTGGCTGGAGTTTATATTTCTTTTACTGATTGGGCTGTACAGTGAAAAACTGCAGAAATTAGCACACAGGATAACAAAATTCCACTTATGCTCTAATTGATTCTGGTGGTCTTCTTATGAGCAGCTTTGCCACTTGTTTCAAATTGTTTGCCCTCATCTACTTCTTCCTTGATAAATATTCAACATTCAGGTTAAAAAACCCAGAATATTTAAAGTTCCAGATAGAGTACAGTGTTCGACTATGCATTCATCCCAGTTCTGTTACTTTATAATATACCAACTAGTAGAATCACATGGTAAAATTTTGATATAGAAGTATCTATAATTGAAACCATCTTGTAATGCCATTTTGTGTCAAGTATTCCTTCCCTCTGACCTCATTAGGTGTGCCTAGTCATTAGATACAGTGTTACTAAAGAGTTTTAACCTAGAAGCTGCTCTGATTAATGATTGGTTGGACAGAGGTTTTACTATGTAGGATTAACTAGATTTAAAAATGGCAAAATGCCATAGCAGCATTAATGCCAGACTTTAATGAGAAGCAGAAGTAAACTCAAAGGACCCTTATGATTTTAATATGGACTAAACTCATGTGCTCATTACATTAATGTCCTGTCCTATTTTATATACGAGTATTCCAATAATTCCTAGAGAATAGTGGCCTAGACAGCGTGTTACAAATATGTAATGTTAAGTACATAAACCTCTATTTTTAATGAATCATAAATTTTGATAATTTTAGGATTGGATTTATGCAATGCTATTATGAAATAGAAAAATACCTCAAACTGGTTTGGGTCTTTTTAATTAGGAAACAATATGGAAGTAAGACGAAGCCTGACTGGCAGTCCCTCTCAATTAATAATGTACTGACATTGTAGATGAAAAATGCATTTTCACATTTTTGTGTCATCTGCTACTTGAATTTCCTTTTACTCTCAATTTAGTTATCCTGAAAGTTGAAACCTCTAGAGATTAATAACATTATTTTTTTACTATTGGTCACATGTTTCAGTATATGATACTGCCAAGAAAACCCAGACTGTTCTCACTCCAGACAGCGTTCAGTCATCTCCTTAAATGCTACTGTCCTACTCTCAATAGGATTTAAGCATATGCTTAAAAGGTAATGCCTTGCTGAATGAGGACCTTTAGATCTAGTATTTTTTCAGTTCATGGTATCATTATTGAGATAACTAAAGGGCACAGATTTATTATTAGAGTTGAATGGAAAAAAAATTTTCCCATATCAGGAATCTTTGATTTTATTTTCTTTTTCCTGCATTGATCCCGATTTCCTGATTTTGGTAATTTTCAGAGAGCTTCCAACAAGAAAAAGTATGGAATTTAATTTTTGTTCCTGTAAATCTATATGCTGCAAGAATTAGGCACTGTGTAGTAATAAGCAATAATAGCATTTCTTCACAGAAGCACCACTGCTTCTGCTAAAGCATGTAGGATGACATCCAACCAAGTACTTGGGCTGTAATGCCTAATTTCTCATCGAAAACACAGATATATTGGACTTGACTTAAATAGGATTACTCACTCAAGCAAATTTGCGCAAGGGTCCCAGGCACACATCCAGCTTTCAGTGAGTTAGGAGTCTGCGTTCTCATTTGGCCCTGAGCCCCAGGCACTTGCATAACATTGCTTGCGTGAGTTATCCTGCCGAAAGCGAGACCTACATCAAGATGGTTGCTCATACCAGCAAAATTGTGCCTGTGGACAAGTGATGACAGTCGAGGCTCATGCTTCCTCTTGCCCCACATTGAAAACTTGCATTTTCACTGGTGACTGAAGCTTGTTAGCCAGCATTACCTTTGCAGTCCCCATCGATAATTGCTGTGGGACTCAGTTTTTTGACTGCAGTTTAACATCTCTTTATACTCTTAATTGACTCATTGATATTGTTTTTCCTTTTTGTAGGAAGAAGGCCAACAAAAACAAAGGACAAGAAAAAGAAGAAAAAGAATTTGATGGAAAGGGCTCAGAAGCAGCACAGCATTTTTTTAGCGACAGATAAAACAAGCCAGTAAAGACTTGATTTTCTTTAATATATTTTTTTTTTGCAAAGTGCACAAAAGCTGCTATGTGCTCCTGCCCATGGATGCACTACGATTCAGCTGCTTTGACAGTATTGGTGGCAAATAACTTGTGAAGAAAACAAAAATGCCACAAGCTTGTTTGTTTTATTTATATATTTTTTTATTTTATATTTTTCCTCTCATTTTTGACCTGAAGACTTCAAGGTCAGGAGCGCACTGAGTTGAATCAGTAGAAGTGGTGCTGAAGTGCATCAAAGATTTTGTCCTGAGTGCCTGGTTAACATGTTGACATGGAAGTGAAACAGGAAAGAAACCTCTGGATCACTATTAGGTGGACTTGTGCATATTTAAATAAAACAAAAAGGAAGTCTTGGAGGTGTAGGTACTATTGCATTTATGATCTTTGTTTCCTATATTTGTACATTTCAAGAGTAAATGGATATGACTTACCTACTTAGCATTAATGTGTGTTGTTCTCAGCACCTGCTACATTGCAACAGTTGTATAATAAAACTGCATTAAGACGTCATACCACAGGAATTACTGCTTAGAGTTCCAGAAGCACAACAGACCCTCTGTGTACATATTACTCTGTCTACATATGAATGAACATATTTACTGTACATCTATGCATTTTTATGTACAATACTTTATACATGTTAAAAGTTATGTCCTGTTGGTTCTAGTAATATGCTTTAAAATAATCCAGTAAATGTTTACTTTTTTGCTATATTTTAAGTATCTTCTCCTATTTCTCAACAGTTACAAACTGGATTTTTTCCCCTCATTTCTAAAGCACATTCTGATGGCGAAACTACCTTGTACTGACCCTCGCAATGGGGTGTTGGCTCTGAAGTATACTTGCCAGACCAGTAAACCATGAGTCTTCTCTGCTATTCTGTATTCCTATCTCAGCCACCATGTATTTTGTCTCAGAAAAAGAAACTTATTTTAAGATGAGGCACAATGTTGATAGATATTTTGAGGGGCACGAGAGAAATTATGTGGAAAGTTCTTGGTATCTAAGATTGTATGTGGAGGGTTTTTTTCAAAATAGTGCCCATTGTTTTGTTTCTGTTAGTCCTGATCTAGTCAGATAGAACAAACACATGAATAAGGGAGAAACAGAAGAAAAAGCTGTGTAAGTTCAATCATTCAAAAGTATAGCAAACCCCAGACAATGTCCCAGTTATTTGTAGATGTTTAACAAATTTAATTTGCGTATAGTGTTTTGAGTTTTTTTTTGGGGGGGGGGCAGGTGGAGAGAATTTTCTGTATAGGAAGTTAAAAGCCCTCAGGATGTGTCATTTGGTAATCTAGCATTATTGAGCTTGCATTTGAAGAGATGTTTGAATATCTGCTGGGAAAAGCCCACTCTATAATGGCTGTCATTTATACTGTCATTAGAGAAGTTATTCCAGTTCTAGGACTAAAACTTGCATATGACCTACACAAAGCAAGGAAAATGTAACACAGATTCCAGCCCTCTATAAAACTCTTGTTGACATATACTTCACAAAAATCTCACAAATCCCAGTTTTAGTTTTATGGGTTATATGCATAACAAATAAACTAGGGAAATAAACCACCTACAAGCACAGATACATCCGTATTTAGTTAGGACAAGTGTTGCGACAATAATGTGCAGTAGTGAGTGAACCACATGTGAATGTGAACCACTTGTGGATTCCCACTTGACCACGAGATTTTCGCCATCTTTCATTTACAGTACTTTCATATTTGCCTAGAACATACCAATGTTAAGGACAGTAAGATTGTTGTGATCCTGGGCTTCTATTTTGGACATTAAGTGCGACTTCAAAATGAAAAAAAAAATGGACAGTAAGAACTGTAGCTGCCTGTTTGCTTACTGGTTATCAAATTTGGCTGTAAGTGCAGTGAATGCCCTCATACCATCCTTTTAGTCATAGTTACAAATATTGTATTAGGCATGTCATGGAGAGAATGCTACAGAATACAATAAAATGATGTCATAAGCTTCTGAGTAAAATATTTTTGGTCCTTTTTAATTTAAAGACTGTGTTCCTTTGGACTGGCATATGTATAGAAGAGTTGGAGAAATGGATGCAGATTTTCTCCCACTGGAGTGGAATCAAAAGCATTGAAATATCCATTAGATATACCTTAATTTTTCTTGTCCCAGTCACCTTCATATTCAGTGTTTCCTTGAGAGTGTATGTACAAGAAACTCATTCCTAAGTAGCAAGTGCCCTTATGTATTTCTTTGTCCTAAACATCTGGTTTTATCCTTTACATAGGGGTTCATATCAATGTATTAGTAGCAGTGGGGGTTTTATAGGATTATACTTGGCCCTGAGGTTAGAAAGGGCCATTCTGTGGACATTGGGAAAAGGTTCTTTACTGAGAGAGTGGTCAGTCACTGGAACAGGCTTCCCAGAGTAGCGGTCATGGCACCAAACCTGTTATAGTTCAGGGAGTGTCTGGATAATGCTCACAGTCATATAGTTTAGTTTTAGGTAGTCCTGCAAGGAGCAGGGAGTTGGACTTCATGGTCCTTAGGAGTCCCTTCCAACTTGAGATATTCTATTATTCCATGATTCTATGATCTTGAGACACCATCTAGTCCCAATCTATGCTTGAAACAGGGCTAACCTCAAACTTATATAAAATCTGCCTGAGGCGGAGGGTTTCACATCCGCTTTAGTCTGTCTTGCCATGTTTGACCTCCTTCTCAGGGATATTTTGTTCTTATGATTTGTGTACACTGCCCTTTCTTCTTTTGCTGCACGCTTCTGGGAAGAGTTGAGCTCAGGTTCTCCCTCTCTGCTCTGCCTCAGACTACATTTGGAATATTATGTCCTGTTCTGGGCCCCTCAGTTTAAGAAGGACTTGAAAGAGTCCAGCCCAGGGCCACCTGGATTAAGGGAGTGGAACATCTTTAGGAGAACAGGCTGAGGGAGCTGGGTCTCTTTAGCCTGGGGTAGAGAAGGCTGAGAGATGACCTCATTAATGTTTATAAATATGTTAAAGGTGAGTGTCAGGAGCACAGAGCCAGTCTTTTCACAGTGATGTCCAACAGAAGGACAATGGTCAGTGGGTGCAAGCATAGGAGGCTCCATGTGAACATCAGGAGAAACCTTTTCACAGTGAGGGTGACAGAGCACTGGAGCAGACTGGAACAGACTGCCCAGAGAGGCTGTGGAGTCTCCTTCTCTGGAGACATTCAAAACTCCCTGAATGCGTTCCTGTGTGACTTAGTCTGGGTGATCCTGCTCTGGCAGGGGGGTTGGACTAGGTGATCTTTCGAGGTTCCTTCAAACTCCTAATGTTCTGTGATTCTGTGATTCCCTATACACCCTGATCAGGTAGCTGAAGACTGCTGCTAATTTTTCCTTTAGCCTCCTCTTTTCCAAGTGAAACACCTGGTGTCTTTGGCCTCTCTTTGGACATACTGTTCTCCAGCCCCCTAACTATTTTAATGAACCTCCAGTGGACTTACTCTATTTGCCTCTCATACCGAGTACCCCAAACCAGGCCCAGTACCCTGGTACCCACAGCCCTCTGAGTGCTCAGCAGAGCAGACCCAACCTCGCCTGGACTACTCTCTTTTGGGATTCCAGAGTAGATCCTCACAACATTGGCTTTTTGTACTTCTGCTGGATGCTTGGAGACCTGGGGACAGCTCTGCGTGAGGACTGGTTTACCCTACTGCTTCAGAATCTTCAAACAGATACTGTTTCTAGATAAAGTGGTGAAGAAAATCAGGTTTTCAAAGCTGGATACCATGAAAAGAGCCTGTGTACACTCCACCTCGTATGTCCTATAAATTAAATCTTTTCTAGTAAGCAGCTGACAAGGTACAGATACCACTTTTTTCCCCTTCTAGAGCTGTTGTTACCTTTTTGACTCTGTTTCTCTCAAACAGCAGCAGGATTCACAAAATCACAGAATCACACGGTTGGAAAAGACCTTTAAGATCATTGAGTCCAACTGTTCCTGTCCTATGCTAAACAATATCTCTAAGTATCTCCTCTACCTTTTTTTTAAACACAGAGCAGTGGAGCTTCTGTGTTCACAAGGTTTTTTATGCCCCTAGTTTAATGATTATTTATTGGGAATTTGTTTAAAGCTGGAAGAGATTTGCTTTAGTAGGATAAAGAACTTTCCATGCTGTAACCATTGGTTTAAAAAAGCATTACATTGCCATGATCTTCAAAAAGTCATTTTTTCAAAATGTACGTTCTTTTATATCTTATTCACCTGCCCCCAAAGGGACAATTGCATACCCACACTCTGCATTTATGATCTCTGAATCCTCAGTATGCCTTAACTTATCTTTAACTCCTAGCATCTTTCTCTTTAAATGAATAAAGTAAATAAATAAATCTAAAACAAACAAATCCACAAAACAAAACAGGTGCAAGTTTAAATTATTTTGTGGCTGACTGGTCTTTAATGCATCTCAGCTGTTCTTACTAGTGAGAAATTATTGCTATATATATTATATATATTATATATATATATTATTGCTTCTTATTCCTGAGGGCAAAAAAAGAAACAAAAAAGAGGTTGTGTTCCACATCATGACAATGCAAGCTTTCTGCTTCACACGTCAGTGTTAGGAAATTGCTCTCCTCTTTTACACCTATATTCTTAACACAAAGATGTCAAAGAAAAGTGAGTATTTGTAGAACTTATATGATTTGTCGTCCTTTATCAATATGAGTTTATATACAGAAACCTGCAGAGCAGGAAAAAATAGAAATTTTCATTTGAGCTAAAAGTAATTAAAGAAATCACTGAAGTGGCATGTTAAGGTTATTAGTTTTTATCAAAACAAAAAAATTAATAAAATTTTGATTGAAAACTTCTAAATTGAGAAGACTTCTGGACAGATTAAGATCAAGGTTAGTGTTTCTACTTTGTGTTGCTGATGAAACAGAATACAGAATAAAATTAACTGGATACTACTGGCACAAGTGCCACATTTTTAAAATTGGTGATGCTAGTGATGGCCACCATTTACAAGGGTCCATTAGAGATTTTTGACTTCAGACTGCACATCCCTTCCTCTTCACCAACAAAATGTGCTTGTCTCTTAACACTAGTTCACTTTCACTTCCAAGGGTGAAAGCCAGCATAGATTCCAGTAAACTGTAGACTGATGTTATTTTGGGCTGACACCAACAAGAACAAAACGTACCCTTCTGAAAGTGTAACCCAGAAACCACTGTCAGCTTTTTGTGCAATTCTTTACCGAAAGCCCCGTGCTGAGCCAGGCATCATTTCTTTCATGAGAAGACTGTCCAGGAGTGAGAAAAGGACATTAACTTGAGGCAGCGTTAGAGCAGCCTGACCTACAGGACACCTGAGGCCAGTGTATAAACTGCAGTTCCTCTCAGTAATGAAAAAGGTTGAAGGGAAGTACAACTAGAAAGAGCATCCTAAGTAAGCCTAGCCTTCAGCCCATTGTCTAACTTTTCTAGGCTTCAACTGATATTTTTTTTCATGCAAACCAGCTCTGTTTATGTTTAATGAACATACATCCTTAACCTCAGTGAAACAGGATCCTTACTTAAACAGTCTTGCTGTGAGTCTGTGGCCGTGCCAGCTGTGACAGAGCTGTCCAGCCTCCTTGTTTTCAGATTCTGTCTTCAGTGACACTCATGTCATCTTGTTGATTTTAATTGGACAACACCAATGAAACTAATAGTTCATAAACCACAAATGAATAAACATTGAAAATGAGGCTGATTTGTTTTTCCCCAGCACTTCTCAAAATAGAAATTCAGCTCTACAAGGCAAACAGTGGAACTTAGAGAATATGTCATATCTTGGCTTGCAACTGTGTCTTAGTTTCCTTGTCAGACTTTAAGGGGGCTTTATAGGAAAGATAAGAGCTTTTTTTTTTTTTTTTTTCCTTCCCTTGAAGTCATCCTTTTATCAAAAACTTCAGCAAGAGGTTATGTTTTATTTCTCTTTCTGAGGGGCCCTCAGCTGCAGGGAGGCTCCTGATCTTTGCTCCAGAATTGTTTCAGTCTTTTATCTAGTTGCTGTCTAGTGATATGTACACAAAAAAATTCAGGGACATGGAGTGCAGCCACAGGATTTCTCTGTCACAGTTTGGTGCTCTCCTTTTAGCCTCATGTTCCTTGTTTCCCTGTGGCCTGGCTTTGGCATGAGCAGTGAACAGCCCTTCTACCTCAAATGTCTTAGCTTATTCTTTTCACTAGGGCATGTGGATTCATACTCCAAGGCTGATCCAAATAACTTATTTTATGATTAGAAACTTTCCCTTTAGATAATAAAACAGAAATTCATGGACTAAAGGTCTATAAACTAACAATGAGAGAATGGGCAAGTATGTATCCTCTACATCTATAATCTAAAACAGGAATAACTAAGTATATAGGCAAGCATAATGACAACCTGATCCAATGATTGCAGATGCTGAGGGAGTATAAGATAAATGTACTGCAGATAGTGGATCATGTTCTCACCTTACACAGTATTGACCATTGCCACTATTGGAGGGAAAATATTGAACAATTTGTTTAACCCATTAGGGCCTCTTTTGGAGTTTTTATATAAAAGTATACAGTGTTTCTTGTTCTGTTAAGGTAGTCTAGATGATAACAGTTTTTATGCCCTTTTTTTTCCTTCATCGTATATTCATCATGAATTTGTAAATTCAAATTAGTTCAATCCCAGTTCAATGCGAGTCTTCAAAATCAAAATCTTTGATCAGTTCAGTTGATAAAGACAGTTGGAGACTTTGTCAGGGAAGGTGCAAGGTTCTTATCACCTGAAGGTTTTTTTTACTTTGACCTAAAACTAAAGAATTTTCCAGTTTATGACAAGATTGTAGTTCATAGAAGATTGACAACAGTAGAAACAAATGTAGAAGAAATTTTCCATCTGAATTTTGAATGCACTTATAATAAGAATACATCAATGCTGAAGGAAAGCATTTTGAAAATCTCTACTGGGTTGATCAGAATTGTATTTCTTCTGATTATAAATGAGCTGGAGCTTTGCAATGCTGATTAATTGAATGAAACGATCATTATTCATTCTTGTTCTCATTTTGTTATTATTTTTTTTCCTCCACACAAATAGTGCAGCACAAAGGTTTGGGGATTTTGCCTACTCTTTCTTCCTCTTCCTTCCTGCTCTCCAGTGCTCCCTATACCATAATTCAAGGAATTCCCACGATCTCTAAGCTGCAGATGCTTTGTAATATATAGCTGACTTGCAGATGTTTTGGCATGTACCTCTGAGCCAGACACTCTGAAGAAAATCCAGATGTTATTTAGAGAGACAAAGTAGGGAGCACATGCATTCTGGAGGAATATATTAATTTCTCTGGTCAGTTTAATTTTTTGATGTGTGATGTAAAAAGAAAGGACAGATGTGTTACCCATGAAGTCTCCAAATCCACTTAGAAAAGTGAGATCTTTGACTATACTGGCACTGAAAAATATTAGTGTGGTTTTAAGCAGAAAACAAACATTACTGTTCTAAATACACAGACAAGGTGGAGACCTCAGCTGTACAACAGAAATTCCTGCCACAAATAAACAACCCAAATTACCTTTTCCCTATTAAAGTGGCTAATTAACAGATATAAATATATATGAAGGCATCTTGAGCAAATATAGGTCATTTAAGGTTGATAGACCCTTTGCTAACAATGAAGACATGGTATGCCTTTCAGCCTGGACTATTGTATCACCAAGGCTATATTCAAGGCCAGACTTGAAACCCAGTCTAAATTCCTTAAAATATGGAGTAGGACTTGAAGCCTAGAACAATTTTGATTCCTAAGCAGAATTCCTTCTGTGAAATATAGCAGGTTATACAACATAATTGCTGAAAAGTGTGGTTTTCCCCCATCTGAGCCAGTCTCAAAAAAACCCCCATCCTATTAATTCTCCGCACATCTAGCTTCCAATGGAAGGACCTTCCTTCAACCTCTTTTCATCTGCCTTATTATTCCAGTAGTGTAATTTTCCACTGACTGTAGCCCATTTTCAGTGCTTCAATGCCAAGCAGAAATCACTTTCCTTCCTTGTAGAAAACTTTATGCCACACCTGTCCTTTATAAATAAAAAATGTAAAGGTTTTAAGAGTAGATCATGATCCAGAATACAGCAGTCCTGAGGCTGATCAACAGCAATGAGGTCTTTTGTTATACACAGTACTGTGCATACTTTTTGCCCTCTTGTGAATTAGGCAAAGGTGGCTTTATCAGGCAGGTTGAAATGTCTGGAGAAACCTGGAGTGAATGAGATCCTGACTTCTACTGTGGTGGTGTTAATTTTAATGCATTTCTTTCTCACACATAAGTTATATTCAACACTAAGCACACATATCGTCTGCTCTGCTGTTATGTGCTATTCCAGTTCACCTCTCTCACATGAATATGAAAGTCCTCTTATGCTAATTTTTGCTACCTGTTGTTTGTAAAAACACTTTCACAAGGTGAAAAGCTGCATTGAAAATTTTGTTGATGAAAGATCTCGCATAGGACCAAACTGTTTTAAACACAGAACCCACACATTTTCCACATGCCATCTGCTATGCAACATGCACCTGGATCACTAAATCCTAGTTCAAAAGCTCTCAAAATTGTACAGTATGAAATTAAGAATATAGGTCCAAGTAAGACTTAATATCAAGCCCCCCTCAGCATATATAAAATCTTGACTTATTAGAGCTTTACTCTGTGTGGCCTAGCCTATTAACTGTACTTTTGCCATCCACTGGACATAGAAACCCAACTAAGTGTGAAGTAAGCCACTTGCAAGGGAGATTAGTTACCTGAAAGGAATCCATGATAGCTCTACATGTATTTATTTTTCTGAAAGAGTACATGTGTGTATGGACAAAGAGAGGGGCAGTGCACAGCCCGTAACTAATTTCTCATTCTTGTATAAATGTGTCTGTTCAGTTGAGGTGGTACTGCTAAAGACTGGCTCACAAGCCTTCTTTAAGTTAACTGTGGCTCACAAGCCTTCTTTAAGTTAACTGTGGCTCACAAGCCTTCTTTAAGTTAACTGTGGCATCCAGACACTTTGAAGTTCCCAACTGTTCTCTCCATAGACTGTCAGAGGTCATCATCACCAACCTTTCTTCTAAGTTATGACTGTTGAGTGTCATGCATATTCATCTAAATTGAAATAGATGGAAAAGTATCTGTGTTTAGGAGGCTATCGTTTACAGCAGCCCAGAAACAAACATTCTAGCATGTAACATACTGCTATGTCACATTAACCTTCAAAGTGAGACAGGTATCTAGGTGCAAGAGATTCATCTGGCACTGCAACTGAGATGTAGATCTTTCTGAGATGAAGCAATCAGATACCACTGTGTTCATTTTGTTTGTGATCTCCCAGAAGGCCAATGGAGACTTCAGTGAATCACAATGAGTACGAGGAGGTACAAATTATTTTTTTAATCTGAAAAAGCCCATAAAGCTATCTTTATAAGGAGACAGTAAAGGAAATTAACTGTGTTGGGTTTGTTGGCAGCTTAATGCTGATTCTTCTTCTTTGCTTCCTTGAAATGGTATTAGAGGTTGTGTGCAAATATTTCCAGGTAATTTACTGTCCAAAATGATGCATTTGGCAAGAGTGCTGCGGAGTTTCAATCTCTGATTGGAAATGTAACAGCAGTACTTAAATAAAAAAGAAAAAAAAAAGTATATCAGTGCTTTTAGTAAGGAACTCATCTAGTAGTTTTATTTCATTGTGACATACTTCATGTCAAGTGGTAGCTACTAATTCTTTTTGCAGACAGTAATGCACACATAGAATAGAAACAGATGCTTCACAAAAATCGGTGTTCTCAAATGCCCCTATGTTACAGGATCTCTGATGTTACCCTTCTGTCTCTTAGGTAAGGTTCAATTCAAATCCATTTAACACATAAGCCTAGGTTTTTAAGGGGGCCTTGGCTGAACACGCTGTACTCGAGGCATCTGCAGCAGCGGAGCCAGTCCAGATCAGTGCCTCAGCCCTCAGTGAGCACAAACTTCAGCAGATGAGCCAATATTGCAGGTTTTGCTGGCTCAACAAGTTGGAACTACTGTAACTTGCTGCAGCTGTATGGTATTGCAGTGTTAATCCTCTTCTCAAGAATAAGTCATTCAGGTGAGCACTGAGGCCACAGTGTTCTGCAAGGAAGCCCATTTGCACTGACCTGGCATTTTATTTAGTAGTCTACATTAAAAAGCAGTTGGAGAGAGAGGAGCCTTGTTAGAGGGAAACATATGAGGGAAAATGGTTTTCCCATCACAGGATTTTAACGGTTGGCTTTCTTCCTCAGCACTGTGGGTGAGATTTTGCAAATAACCTGGAGTCTAAAGTTTCGTGTGACTGTATCCAAAGCGCTATTCTCCAGTACTCTTCCAATTGCTTGCCTGATCCTTGTGTGTGGATCACTTAGACTAGATGTCATAATTCTGATTAAAAAACTAATGAAAGATAGGAATTTCTCTTCTTGATGTCCTAGTGGACAGCAGGTTCTCCATGAGCCAGCAGTGTGCCCTCATGGCCAAGGTCAATAGTATTGTGGAGTGCATTAAGCAGAGCATAGCCAGCAGTTTGAGGGAGAATCTCCTCCCATTTTGCTCTGCCCTGGTGAGGCCACATCTGGAGTACTGTGTCCAGTTCTGGGATCCCCAGTTTAAGAAATAAGACAGGGAAACCCTGGAGAGAATCCAGTGATGATGAGGCAACTGGAGCATCTCTGGTTTGAGGAAAGGCTGAGAGACCAGGGTCTGTTTAGCCTGGAGAAGACTCAGAGGGGATCATGTGAGATTTTATAAATATCTTTCTGGATGTCTAGAGCTTGGGGCCAAACTCTTTTCAGTGGTCCTTAGTGACAGGAAGTCACTGTTCTGTTCACTTTTGCACAGGAGACAGCAGAATTGCCCACTTCTGTGTATTAGCTGCATGCTGCTATACTTAGCAAAGCTGAGTTCCTTCCTTAGGATTGATGCCACATATTCAAGCAGATGCCAAATCTGAGGTATTATAAATTTTCAAAACCTTCAGTTTCTGCAAGAAGTCCTCAATCACAGCTCATGTTTGTTGCATTCATGCACTTTCCCCTGACTTGCTGTCATCTCATAGAATACTTATAAGCCATGCTGCCCTTTAATTCAAGATCTCTGCACAAAACCAGTGGAAATATTCAGCCATTGCACAACAAAAATGTTTATAATAGTGAAAGATACCAAGAGGGTAACTAAAATAGTAGGAAAGATGTATTAGCTCAAAGATGCATTAATAAATTTAATGTTAAATAAAGCTGAATCTTTCTGAGGTAAATATTTAAATCAAGCTGCAGAGATGGCTCAAATTGTATAAAGCTTTGAGGAAGTATGGTGTGGTTTGTTGAAGAGTTCTGCTATGAGAATGCTAAAATTTACATTAAACTTTATGCAGATTTCAGTGTATCAGAAAACTGAATAGAAGCCAAATAGGATATTTTCCTTTGTTGTGTTATTTGGAAGTCAAAGCACCACTCAGAGGCCTGACTGACAGTTGTTTGCCCTCCATGCTTATAATACATGTTGCCAAGAGAACAGCAGCACTTCGTTTCTTTCTGCTTAGTCCTGGCCTTTCTGGACAAGACCCTTGAAAGGAAAGCCATCCCAGAGGAGAAGGAAGGCAAGAGCATTCCAAAGCTCTGAGCAGAAACATTTTCATCCTCGTTAGCATGAAAACTAAGAGCAACCCAACATGTTTTGGGGCTTTTTATCTTTTCTCTTAGCAACTGAAGAACTACAGCCCACATGAGGAAGGGAACTGTCACTCACAGAGAGGCTGAGAAATCTTCAAAGAAAACTGTAAAAGCAAAACAGACTTTAGCTCCATCCCTGCAGAAGGCCACAGACTGTCCAGGGACTTCAGCGGAGCATGTGACTGGAGAGGGGCATGATGCAGACTGCAGCAGCAAAGAGCTGTGCTGGAGCCCCTTCTGTTACAAATATTGAGTGTATTTCCTCAAAGAAATGTGAAAAAACAGTTCATTTTCAATAACAATCCTTGCCACAATATTCTTATGTATTTCTTTCAGAGTGATGGTGTGCTGGTTTCAGCTGGGACCAAGTTTATTTTCTTCCTAATAGCTGCTGTTATGCTGAGGTTTGGATTTAGGAAGAGAATAATGTTGGTAACACACTGATTTTTTTGGTTGTTGCCAGATAATGTTTACAGTGAGTCAAGGACTTTTCACCTTCTCATCCTGCTCTGGCAGTGAGGAAAAGAAGCTGGCAGGGGTCATGGTCAGGACAGCTGACGCAAATTGGTCAAAGGGATATAGCATACCCTATGACATCATGCTCAGTATATAATTTAGGGAAAGTTGGCTGGGGGCTGGGTCTGTCTGAGCATCTAGCTGAGCATCAGTGGTCATCAGGTTTAGAGCAATTGCACTGTGCATCTGGGCATCACATTTTTGTGCATTCACCATCATCATCATCATCACCATCATCTTCCTTTTTCTGTCATATTAAAATGCCTTTATTTCAACCTACAAGTTTTACCATTTATATCTGATTCTGTCCCCCTTCCCTCATTGGGGAGTGAGCAAACAGGTTGTGGTTGCCCTAACTGTTAAAGCACAACAGATGGAGAAGGGGACTGCTTTGAGCACATCACTTTCTAGGATTTTCTGAACACCCTTTCATCCTTCATCTGACTGTACCTCTCCTCTTTTATGATATTAATTTTTACTATTTTTGTTTACTTACCACTGTTTGTTTCAACAGTAATAGCTTGCCTTCCAGTTTTGTATCAAAAAATAGTATGCCATTGCTGAAAGAGTTGTTTGAAAAGTTAAATATTTTACTACTATTTTCCAGATTGAGCAAGCAGATTTCCATACAGTATGTTCCTTATGCATAGACACCTCTGCTTAGGTAGTAATAGAAAACACTCAGTCTTTTTTGGCTGCCTGGGATTCCTTCTTCCTTAGCCTCAAGCCCTATGAAAAATATTGCTATATTCATCTGTCATACATGCTCTTAATTAGAAACATATTATCTTTTAATAATATATGATCATCTATGCATTATCAGCTCCATTGTTTTTATTGCTATTGCACAAAAGGGAAAATGTTCCACTACCTTGCCTAAATTTCCATCAGAAGCTTCATAAACTGGGTACTACAGAGCAGAAACTGTGCTGTGCTAATATTTGTGGTCTTCATATACAACCAGTCAACTTGGTGGTTGTTACATCCTAGCGAGGGACATTTTGGACAAGGCCTCTCCTTTTATTTAGCTGTCACATTATATTATTTAAGCATAGGTGGAACGTGTGACAATGAACTGTCTTCTGCACTCTGTGATTCATGCACTTATGGGTGTTTGCCAAAGAACAAAGCTTACCAACCTTTGTTCTCCTGGATTATCATCAAGGTTGCCTAAGGTTTCTGATCTGTGGCTCGTGTCAGTGCCATGTAAACCTTGGGCTCTAATGCCAACTCTGAGTTGCTCTTGCAATGCCTTATTATTAGCTATAGTCCTATCCTGTTCATTTCCAGTTAATCACAGAATCACGAGGTTGGAAAAGACCTTTGAGATCATTGAGTCCAACCATACCTGTCCTCTACTAAACCATATCCCTGAGCACCTCATCTACCCACCTACCCATCTACTCAACCACCTCCCTGGGCAGCCTGTTCCAGTGCCTGATAACTATTTTGGTGAAGAACTTATTCCTAATGTCTAATCTGAACCTGCTCTGGAGCAGCTTAAGTCCATTCCCCCTCGTCCTATCACCTGTCACTTGGGTGAAGAGACCAACACCCATCTCTCTATAACCTTTCAGATAACTGTAGGCAGTGATAAGGTGTCCCCTCAGTCTCTCCTTCTCCAAGCTAAACAACCACAGTTCCCTCAGCTGCTCCTCATAAGGTTTGCTCTCCAGCCCCTTCACCAGCCTGGTTGCCCTTCTCTGGACAAGATCCAGGACCTCAATGTCTTTCTTGTAGTGAGCGGCCCAAAACTGAACACAGCACTTTGAGGTGTGGCCTCACCAATGCCAAGTACAGGGGCACAATCACTCCCCAGACCTGCTGGCCAGGCTGTTTCTGATACAAGCCAAGACACCATTAGCCTTCTTGGCCATCTGGGCACACTGCTGGCTCATATTCAGTTGGCTGTCAACCAAAACAGCCACCAGGCCCTTTTCTGTCAGGCAGCTTTCCAGCCACTCTTCCTCAAGCCTGGAGCACTGCATGGGGTTGTTATGTTCCAAGTACAGGACTCTGCACTTGGCCTTGTTGAACCTCCTCCCGTTGGTCTCAGCCCATCAATCCAGTCTGTTCAGATCCCCTTGAAGGGCTTCCCTACCCTCAGGCAGATCAACACTTCCTCCCAGCTTAGTGTTGTCTGCAAACTTACTGAGGAAACATTTGATCCCTTCATCCAGGTAATTGATAAAGATACTGAACAGGACTGGTCCCAGGACTGAGCTCTGGGGAACACCACTTGTGACTGGCCTCTGGCTGGATCTAGCTCCATTTACCACAGCTCTTTGGGCCTGGCCATCCAGCCATTTTTTTACCCAGCAGAGGGTGTGCCTGTCCAGGCCAGAGGTAGCCAGTTCCTCAAGCAGAATGCTGTGAGAAATGTTGTCAAAGGCTTTGGCTATATTTTTCTAAATACCCTTCCATCAGACACTTTTATGGATCCACTACCCTACAGCCACAGTGTTCTGATGTTGTTATCTTCAACAGCAATAAATCACGAGTATCAGCACTGGGAAGAAAGACTGCTACTAGTCTTTCAGGCTTTGTCAAGAGGAGTCAAGTACTTTATCATCTTCCTCCCATCTGTAATCTCTAAACAGTCTGTCACTGTTCAGCAGAGTGTAATAGAACATTATTATCTAACAACTATTAGGTTCATGTATGACTTTGTGCTAACAGCTTAACAGTTTTGCATCAGAAGAAGATTAACAGATTAGATTTCACAAAGAACCCACATCACACAGATCTTCAAAAGATCTTCTCAAAGGAACAAGAACCAAAATAAACACTTATTGAAAATAAGGCAGTTGATGAAATTTGACCACTGCTTCCTTTGAAAGTAATCAAATGAAGATTTGCGGGTAAAAGGCATCCTCTGGAGGCAGCAACACTGATTTTTTAAAATGAAATATATTAATGAAGAATTTAAAGTACTTCATTCTGCCTAAATTCAGATCACAAAAGGCCCTTCATATGTAAGTAATACTGAGTACAAACATTTTTTTTCCTTGTTCTTCCCATTAGAAAAGATATTATGAAGACAGCAGCTACATATGCCAAAAATAGTTTAGACTAGATTTTTTGCTAATTCAGATTCAGATTCATTTTATGCACAAAATAAAGGGTGGTTTCTACTTCCTGCACATTAAACATTACCTGGCTAATTATTTGATTGGAAAAAAATAATGACTTATTCTGATGTCATAGGTTTTAGTAAAAAATGGTGTCTCATTTCCAAAACCACTCTGATGCGGAACTATGAAGGAAATGTCAGATCCACTAAACCTGCAAAAGTTTTCAAAGAAATCCTAACAGAGTTTGGATTATAGCCTGAATAGCATTTTTATTAAAAAAAAAAAAGAAAGACAAAAATGTCTGTATTGCTCCAAATACCATTTCGTGGGAACTGGGATGAGTGGTTTGTCTCAAACAATCTGTCTTGCAAGATAACAGAACCTGCAGAGGCAGGGTAATGTTCTGTGGACTTGGTCCAGCCTCACAAGGGGCTTGATCCTACAAGCATTTGTGGGGCATTCAGGACTCACATTGAAGAAGTTGATGGAGGACTGTCTCCCATGGGAGGGACCCCACACTGTAGCAGTGGAAGAGTGTGAGGAATGCACCCCCAGCTAAGAAGGAAAACAACTCGTGAGGTACTGACCAAAACCCCCATTCCCTTGTGGAAGGGGAAGTGAAGAAGGGAGGAAAATCATGACTAAAGTGAAGTCTGCTAAGAAGGGAGGGGTGGGGGGAACGTGTTTTAAGATCTGGTTACACTTCTCATTATCTGACTGGTGTGACTGTGTGTGCGTATAGTGTAATAAATTAGAGAGTTTTCTTTCCTTTATTCTGTTTTGAGTCTGTTTGGCCCATGATGCTGATTGCAGAATGTTCTCTTCCTGTCCTTATCTCAACTCCTGAGCCTCTCAATATCTATTTTCTCCCCTGTCCAGCTGAAGAGGGGAGTGATATACTGACTTTGGTGGGCCTCTGGCCTCCATCCAGGGTCAAACCACCACAGAACTTCATCAAAGCAAGTGGCCAAGAAACCAACATGTGTATTCATGTGCCATGCCTCTTTTTTTTTTTTCTTTCTTTCCCTGTGGATGAGAGCAAGAGCATTTTTAAGAAAAAGGAGCCTGACCCTTCAGGTTTATCTCTGAACAAAATCAGAACAGTAATATGTGTGTGTGTGTGTGTGTGTTTAGTTTCAATAATCGAAGGCAGGATCAGAAATGCTTGGTTATTGTGGGAAGCCGCTCTCTCTGCGCTTCCAGCTTGGCTGAGTTACTGCATCGACACTGCGCAGCTCTTCTGTTTTCCTTTAGTTTTCTAGGGATAGCTTTAAGAAACGCGCAGTTTTGAAAACAGGATTAGTTTCTGATGGGAAATGTCTCTGCAGGGTAGGAATAGACAAGGTGCAAAGCTGAGGAGCGCTCTCCTTCCCCGCTGCTCCCCGGCGGCGGAGCGCGAGTGCCGCCCTGAGGCCACGGCGGAGGGCTGCAGCCCCGGGAGCCTCGCGGCGGCACGCCGGGTTATCGCGCTGACAGCGGCTGCTGAGGGTATCCTAGATTTATGGAGGCTTTTCAATCCCTTGTGATCCCGGTCTTCGGTTTGTATGGGTGATGGGAAAAGGTCGGGGCTCTTAAACCTTTCGTGTATCTCCTTATCAGGCAATGGGAGAAAGGGGTGCAATTCACCCAGCGGATGTTCTTCAGGACAGGGAGAAGGACCCTTCACTGTAACTTAAGGCAACATATGAAGCTACATCATTCTTAGTGAAATATTTCACAGAAGAAGAAGAAGTAGAAAAAAAATTCTTTCATAAACTGAGGCTTTCTCATTTCTAAACTGTTTGTTTCCAAAGTTGGCAACACAACAAGAACATTAAACTAACAAAACACCTCCTGCAGGTTCCTCACAGTTCACATTTATAAGTGTACCTCTACACTTCACCTAAACGAGTCAGATTAGATGTTGAGCCTTGTTTCTTAATGATTTTTCTTAGTGTAGTAATATAAAGATGTATGTGCTAATATTTCTACAAAACAGTGATAATAAATACAGAGCTCTAAGAAAACAAACAGTGAATGTAGTTCTGAAAGGAGGCAATATTTCACATGAGGATGTTTTTAAACACTGATTATTTTTCTTAAACCCTGAGAAAGTACTAGGAAAATTTCACTGAGTAATAATGCACAGTTGATTTTTTTTACTTCTGCATCTGGATGGGGGCATATATCTTCCTCTGGATGGGAGCTATCTTTTTCCTATATATCCTACACTGATAACCACAAAATCACAAAACGTTAGGAATTGGAAGGGACCTTGAAAGATCATCTAGTCCAACCCCTCCTGCCAGAGCAGGATCACTAGACTAAATCACACAGAAACACATCCAGGTGGGTTTTGAATTTCTCCAGAGAAGGACACTCCACAGCCTTGCCCTTTTCTTATTGCTGGCCATCACTGAGAAGAGCCTGGCTCCATCTTTCTGACTCTCATTCTTTATATATTTATAAACATTAATAAGGTCACCCCTCACTCTCCTCTTATCCAAGCTAAAGAGGCCCAGCTCTCTCAGCCTCTCCTCATAAGGAAGGTGTTCCACTCCCTTAATTATCTTGGTGGCCCTGTGCTGGACTCTTTCAATGAGTTCTATGTCCTTCTTGAACTGAGGGGGCCGGAACTGGACACAATATTCCAGGTGCAGTCTCACCAGGGCAGAGTAGAGGGTGAGAAGGACCTCTCTTGACCTACTAACCACACCTCTTCTAATACACCCCAGGATGCCATTGGCCTTCTTAGCCAGGAGGGCACATTACTGGCTCATGGTCATCCTGCTGTTCACCAGGACCCTGAGGTCCCTTTCACCTACACTGCTCTCTAACAGGCCAGTCCCCAACCTATACTGGTACCTGGGGTTGTTCCTGTTTTGTGGAGACTGTGACATGCAATTTTCCCTGACTGAAAAATGATCAGGGCAATACACAAATTTGATTATAGTTCAAAAAAAAAAAAAAAAAAAAGAAAAAAAAAAAAAGAAAACCAGTCTGAAAAGCTGAACTACATGAATGTTGTTTGGAACTTAAACAGTTTTATTGTTGAATTATGTGATATTTCATATGACTTCTGTTTAGTCTCAGTTCATTTTAGATTTGAGGAGGTGATCCATTCTCAGATCTACCTTTCACTTAATATTACAGTGAAATGAGAGCTAGCATGACGGATTCATCTTACATAGTGTGTTGACATCTTTGGATGTACTTACAAGTATTTGTGCTATACACTCAAATCTTAATAAAAACTGAGATTCTCTGGTGGCCTATTGCAGGTGCAACAGTTAGAAGGAAAAACAGTACCAGGATTTGGAAGGAAAAATAATTTTTTGTGGACTGAATTAGTCTAATGAAAAATATAAAACTCTCTACATCTTGCCTGTTGTTTAAACCATAATTACATGTAGGCCCATGCTGAGACATTTCATTATCAAAGGACAAAGGGAGTATTGCTTCAAAGTGCTGCAGTTCATTTTTTTTTTCGCCTGCTCTACACTGGGGGAAAACCCCTACAGCTAAAACCAGCTGTATCTGCAAAAATCAAATAAAAGTTAAATATGTGGCTTTAACATGTGTGTTCCTGAAGAAATATTGCCTGTACTGCTTCTAGGCAATCCACTTGCCACTTGCAAGGCATGTATGTTTTATTAAAAAAAAAAAAAAAGAGTAGTATCCCAGTTAGAAGGGCTGATGAGAGCTTTTTCTTTCTAGTTTCTTGTTACTCACTTGTTGCTCTCAATTGTGTATGCATTTCTGGTATTCTCTGAGTACTTGAAACCCTTTCAATTTTCAATGGATTTTCAATGGACTGAAAGGTTTAAGCTTTTCTTTTGCAAAGCAAGGGAGGTAGGTTTGGAAACAGAACCACCAAACTATAGAATAGTTGCGGTTGAAAGGGATGTCTGGAGATCCTCTAGAATAACCACCTGCTCACAGCAGGGTCATCTAGAGCATAGTGCTCAGGGTTGTGTCTAGCCATGTTTTGAGTATGAAAAATTCACAACTTTTCTGTTGAACAGGTTTTTCAAAATACTCTATCACCTTTAGAATAACAATTAAAAAAATAGTATCTTAAGTTTAGATGGAACTTCCTTTATAATCAGTTTGTTCCTTTTTCCTCATCTTCCTTCACTGCACACTACTATAAAGTCTGGCTCTGTCATCTTTATTCCCACTGATCAGGTATGTATTAATTTTTGTGATATCCTCCTGAGCCTTCTCTTCTCCAGACTAAACAGCCCAAGCTCTCTCAGCCACTCCTTGTGAAATAGATGATCCAGTCCCTTAGTCATATTCATGGCCTTTCATTGGACTCACATCAGTATGTCATTTGTTCCTTTGTTGGGGAGACCAGTGCTCTGGCTGTGTCTCACTGTGGTGGTTTAAGCCCAGACAGTAGCTCAGCCCCGTGCAGCCACTCTCTCACTTCTCCTGGTGGGATGGGGGAAAAGTGAAGGTGAGAAAACTCGTGGATTGAGATAAAGGCAGTTTAATAGGTAAAGCAAAAGCCACATGTGCAAGCAAAGCAAGAGCAGGAATTCATTCCTGACTTTCCATGGACAGGCCAGTGTTCAACCACCTCCAGGAAAGCAGGGCTCCAACATGTATAATGGTTACTTAGGAAAACAAATGTCATCACTCTGAATACCACTGTGTCCCCCCCCCCATTCCATCCTCTTTCCAAGGCCCCACATAAGCCAAGAGTGACGTCATACAGTACGGAATATCCCTTTGGTCAGTTTGGGTCAGCTGTCCCAGCTGTGTCCTCTCCCAACTTCTTGTGCACCCCCAGCCTCCTCACTGGTGGGGTGAGGAACAGAAAGACCTCGTCTCTGTGTAAGAGTTCTACTTAGCTCAGCAACAACAAAAACCACCTCTCTATAACAAGGACATCTCTATATCATCAAGTGTTTCTGGCACAAATCCACAAGCTCCTATGAAGACAATTAACTTGATCTCAGCTGAAACAAAGACACTCACAAGTGCTGGGCAGAGGGGCAGGATCTCTCCTCTCAACCTGCTGTTGATGCTTTTCCTGAGGTAGATCAGGATGCTGTTGGACTTTGCTGCAAAGCACACTACTGGATCATTTTGAATAAGTTGGTCACTGGTAGTATCAAAATCTTTACTAAAGTCAGAACAAGCATCCAATGATCTCTCCTCATTCAAAGAACAGCTCAATAGCTGGAAAAGGATATAAAGGATAATAAAAAGGAATAATGTGGGTCCCCTGCTGAATGAGGGGATGTCCTGGTAATGGGGGATGCTGAGAAGGTGGAGATACTGAATGCCTTCTTCGCATTGGTCTTCACTTCAAAGACTCCCCCTCGAGACTCCTGGACTCTGGAAGAAACAGAGTTTGGAAAATAGAGAGCTTCCCCCTGGTTGATGTGGGAATGGTCTGGGAGTGTTTTGGTGGGATCAACACAGACAAATCCATGGGGCCTTGTGGACTGCATCCACATGTGCTGGGGGAGCTGGCAGAGGTGATTGCTGAGATGCTCTCTATCATCTTTGACAGGTCTTGGAGAGCAGGAGAGGTGCCTGAAGACTGGAGGATAGCCAATGTCACTCCAGTCTTCAGAAAGGTCAAGAAAGAGGATTCAAGAAACTACAGGCCAGTGAATCTCACCTCTGTCCCTGGAAAGGTGATGGAAGAGAAGAAGGTAATGAGGAGTAGTCAGCATGGATTCACCAAGGGGAGATCATGCTCAAACAACCTTGTAGCCTTCTATGATCTCATCACCAGCTGGACAGATGGAGGGAGGGCAGTGGATGTCATCTACCTTGACTTCAGCAAGGCTTTTGATACTGTCTCCCATGACATCCTGATAACAAAGCTGAGAGAGTATGGGATAGATGAGTGGACAGTGAGGTGGCTTAAGAACTGGCTCAGAGGGTGGTGATCAGTGGAGCAGAATCTGACTGGAGGCCTGTTACTAGCGGTGTTCCCCAGGGCTCG
Source organism: Gallinula chloropus (assembly GCF_964237585.1). Lineage (NCBI taxonomy): Eukaryota > Metazoa > Chordata > Aves > Gruiformes > Rallidae > Gallinula > Gallinula chloropus. The sequence goes on from NC_140086.1 coordinate 20,241,720, forward strand.
GTGTTGGGTCCAGTCCTGTTTAATATCTTCATTGACAACCTTGATGAGGGAACAGCATCCACCCTCAGCAAGTACGCCGATGATACAAAGCTGGGAGGAGTGGGTGACGTGCAGGAACACTGCGCTGCCATCCAGAGAGACCTGGACAGGCTGGAGAGCTGGGCAGGGAGGAACCAGATGAGATTCACCAAAAGCAAGTGTAAAGTCTTGCACCTGGGAAGGAACAACCGTTTGTATCAGTACAGGCTGGGGGATGACCTGCTGGAGAAAAGCTCAGTGGAGAAGGACCTGGGGGTCCTGGTAGATGACAGGTTGGCCATGAGCCAGCAGTGTGCCGTGGTCACCAAGGAGGTTATTATACAGCTAGTATTGATGTATACACTGCTACTACCAGATTCTATCTGGATTTCTGCAAGGCCTTTTACACGGTCTCCCACAACATCCTTCTCTCTAAGTTGGAGAGATATGGATTTGATGGGTGGGCTGTTCAGTGGATAAGGACTTGGCTGGATGGTTGCATCCAGAGGGTGGTGGTCAAACGCTCAATGTGCAGATGGAAGACGATGACAAGCAGTGTTCCTCAAGGGTTGGTACTGGGACCAGTGCTGTTTAATATCTATATTAATGATATTGACAGTGGGATTGAATGCACCCTGAGGAAGTTTGCTGATGACACCAAACTGGGTAATAAGATTAACAAGTCAGAAGGATGGGATGTCACCCAGAGGGACATGGATAGGCTGGAGAAGTGTGCACAGGTGAACCTCATGAAGTTCAACAAAGCAAAGTGCAGGGTCCTGCACCTGGGTCAGTGCACCTGTAGGCATAAAACATTACTAAGCTGAACTTTTCTTGATGGAAAAATCAAGACAAGCAAGAAAATCTCAGAGTAATTGGTAAGAATATTAGAATTGTATTATAAACACAAGGTGAAGAAGGAAGAATATATACTTCATATATAAATATAATTGATCTACATTTCTCAATAATAAAGAAGTGTATTTAAATTGGTTTAGATTGTGTTATATTACTGGCATTTATATAAGTTTTAGAGCCAAAATGATAATCGTATATGTGTGCTGGTTTCAGGTGAGGTAATTAGTATTTGCCAGAATTGACTGTATGAAAAATGGAATATTATATATACTGCATCTTAGCTATGGTTGTATTAAATCATCTTGGTTCATGCATTTGCAATAAATCTACTAACTCTTCAGGGCATAACTGGATGCTTCTTTCTTTCTTTAAAGAGTAATCTGGCTTCAATTTTAACATTAACATTAAAGTGATATTCATCCTTTTAATGTCAACTAAACTGACAGCTGACTCCAATTTTTTTTTATAGGCGTACACGAAAAGAACATAAAACGTGCTCTTCAACAGCCCTTCATGGTATAAAGTGCCACTCAAATTGGATACTTTCTCAGAAAAACTAATTCTTACATAAACAATATTGTACTTATAATTGGGTATCAGTGATGTTAGAGCAGACAACAAATGAACAGAGGAATAAAGTAACATTTTTTATGTTCTAGTCCCAGTGCAAATGCCATTGACTTAATATGGTTCTGAAAGCAGTGATGTAAGTTTCATTTCTAGTGATGTGCTCTGACTGCTCCATGTGAGGGTTTTTCTGAGTCCTTGTTGATGTGTTGACTTTCAGAGCTCAAATCTCTTGCTGGTCTGGCTCTTCGGGCTTGGGACTGTGTTCAGCTCTGTAATTTGCTTATTCTTTTTTCTTTCTTCTTTTTCTTATTTATAAAAGTCAGCAGAACTTCTCAAGGACATCTCACTTTAATGAGATGTTGCTCATAGCGAATCTTTTTTTCCTTAGGTAATTTGTTTAACAGTGGAAAATGCTGGAAATGTCAGAAGCTAAATGAAAAGCATTTCACATTTTTGCACAGTGGTTAAAGGAACAGTTACACATTTTTTCCTCTTATTTTTTCTTGTTAGTTTCAAGAGAAAATATAAAAATATGCAATTATTTTGCTACGAGGGGTTTCCTTCCTGAGTTCTGTGAATAACTTAATACCCAAGTGAGAAAAGTCCATTTTTTTCAGACTCTGCAAACATGGCTAGATAGAGCATTCAAAGCATGAATTTGATTTAAAACATGTAGTGGTCTTTCCCATTACATGGGTAAATTATTAAAAACAACCCCAACAAACCTATTGCTCTTCTGGAGCATAATATGGGACACTGGAAAAGAGCATATTGTTCTAAAACTTGTTATCCTGCAATTCCAACTCATTGTCAAATTTTCAAATAAAAATGTTAAATCAAGCTGCTGTCACTTTTGATCTTGGTTTACCATGGAGTTAAATCTTAGCCAGCTTTTTGAGATTAGATTTCTATTACAGATTTTTGTTAAAAATCAATCCATCCTTCCCGCCGTTCCCCCACCCCACACCTTTTGGAGAAGGAAACCTGCTGATAAAGAGTGGCTGATATTTCTGTAGGTTTTTTTCTCCTCAAACTGAGATTGAGAAAGAACACTCAAATCGCTGTTATGCCCAGCTCTCTCCTTCACATGCAGCTCCCCCCGTGTTTCCTTATACCTCTTGGGTCTTTGGAAATAGACTTGTAGCATGTAATGATGTTCAGGCATAGGAAAAAAACAAAAATTCATGCTGTCCAGACCATATTTTGAAGCAGCAGGTCTTTGAGAGTTGTTTGGGCACTTCCCTTGCTCCATATGTACCAGCTAATACTTGGACAAATTGTTCCAAACTCATATTTACTATTAAAATGAATGGAAACTTTTAATGAGAAAATGTAACACTCTCTTCACTTCCTTTTTTAGATTACAGCATTAAACTCCTTAGGGAAAATACGAAGACAAATTGTTATGCAAATGAAGAATTAAAGGGATTAGAATATCCAGCACATTTTAAAACTGCTTTAATCGTAGATTGCTGATTACTAGCTGCATGTCTTACATGACTCTTAGAGCAGTGTTTATCTTACAAAAAGTATAAAGAGTTGGGAGACAACGGGGAATATAACGCTTACATGCAACACTGACAGCTGTGAACAGCAAGAATTATTAAACCTCATACAACCAGCCCATGCAGTTAACTCCAACATCCCTAGACTCTTTTATTTCTTTCATGAAGCAAACATATGCATTCCTTTTAATGCAAAATTTTATGGAGAAGACTATGATTTCTCTACATGGTCTAATAACAAGACAACTGATTAAAGAGATCCCAAATGTACAGATCAGATTGGAACATGCAAATGCGCTTGATATTAAAACATACAGAATTGTTTAAATAAGTGCATTTTAGACTGTAGCTAGCCCCAAAAGGGAAATAATAGAATTTAGAAAACATTTTAGAATGATGAGGGGAAGATGTCTATTAGTGGTGCTTCCTACTCATATATATTCTATAAATATCTGTAAAAAGTAGCATTAAAGAAACACAATTACAGTTTTATGATGATTCATAAAATCACCAAAAGTGATAAATTTCCAGGGTTAAGGCTTTAAGCAGTTGACTTGGGATCCCTCAGCTTACAGTTTTGTCCAACATACTTCATAGGTCTTGAAAGAATTAAGTCAACTCTTCTTAAACTCGTAATGGTGCATCCTTAAAACTTGTACTAGATGCTGAACAATACAACATCTAAGCATGTTCTGGTCTTGTATTCCTCCATAATGTCAATGAACTTTTACAGAAAGACAGACACTCATGAATGTAGCCAGCCTTTTGGGTTTCTAGACATTTTTTCCAGATTAGCGTATTCTGAATTCGGAACAGTTGTATGAGCATGATACACACAATTTTTTCCCTCTCACAGCCTCCCAACTTTTGAATAATTAGCTGGTTTTATAGGTGCCTCCCTAAATAAGAATAGGTTTGTACAGCTATGTGAACCTTTCTGTAAATGTAAGTCTTCAGGCTTCTCTGTATTTCTTTTCATTTAATTAGATAGTGACAGGTATTGTTATGATCTCAACTAACTTACCAGAAAGTCATTAAACATTTTTTGCTCTTTCTTGGGTTTACAAAACAGCAGACCAAGGTTTTAATTTATCATCACTTTTCAGGCCTCAGGACTTCTTCTTAACAAAAAGAATGCAAATGCAAAATATTCTGGCAATTTTACAAGAACAGATTGCTGGTCCACACTTCCAGGAGTAATATAGGGACTTGTTGAATACAAGAGGTTGTATGATCTTCAGACATTTTATGAAAAATGCTCTAAAGAGTGCCCATAGAAAGGCTAAGAAAATGCTCAAGTAATTCTTTAAAGATATGACTAAACTGTATAACATTACTGATGCAAACAAATCTTTGCTCAGTCATCTGTAATTTTCTTTTTAACAAATTAAGGGAACTGGGGATGGAAAAGTCATTAGATTTAGCACAGATTTTACTGATTTAGGTAAATGGTGTATTTATTATATAATTCACTGCATCTGTTTGACTAAAACTTTGTTAACTAGTGCTCAGTGAATAAATGTTATATGTTGTTGGGGACAAAATATAATCATTTTGAGAAACAAAAAGACCAACCCTAAACTGACACAAAAGTTTAAGAATTAGTCTGCATTTAAAAAAAAAGAAGAGGATTTTCAACAGTTAAACTCCTTCTGAACTGAAAAAAACCCAAAGCATTTATTGTTAAAATTTAGAATAGATGACCTTTCTGAATCACTTCTCCTTTATTTCCTTTTTTCGTATGACACAAATTGTTTTTCTTGTTGGCAGGAACTCTATGCTGCTAAAAGGTCATCTAGTTCTGGTGCTAACTGCTATTGCATGTTAGGGTTCACAACATGGTGGTTTGACCCTGGCTGGAGGCCAACAAAGCCACTCTATAACTCCCCTTTTCAGCTGGACAGGGAAGAAAATAGATATTGAGAGGCTTAGGAGTCGAGATAAGGACAGGGAGAGATCATTCCACAATTAGCATTGCAGGCAAAGCAGACTCAGCACAGAATAAAGGAAAGAAAAATCTCTAATTTATTACACTACATGCACACACAGTTAAACCTCACACTCTTCCCCTGCTCCAGCTCCAGCGCAGGGTCCCACCCATATGAGACAGTTCTCCATGATCTCCAACATGAGTCCTTTCTGTTGAGGCTTCAGCTCTTCACCAGCTGCCCCAGTGTGGGTCACTTCTATGGGGTGCAGTCATAGAATCATAGAATGTCTCTCAGTCTCTCAGGCCCAGACTGCTCCAGTCTGGTCCTCTATGAGGTCACAAGCTCCATCCCCAAGCCCCAGTAAACCTGCTCTGTCATGGATGTTTCTCCCTCTTTTTCTCTTCACAGGCTGCAAGTGCTGGCAGAAGTTTGCTCCAATGCAGGTCACAGCATCTTCTGTATGTCTCCACCTGCTCCAGCGTGGGGCCTCTCCATGGGCTGCAGGTGGGGACTCAGCCTTTTCCATGGGCTGCGGGCTGACCATGGGTTTCTCCACAGGCTGCAGGGGTATCTTTCTCCCCAGCAGCTGGGGCACCTCCTCCCCTGTTTCTTCACTGGCCTTGGTGTCTGCTCAGTTTCTTACATCTTCTCACTCCCTTCTCTGGTGGCAAAAAGAGGCTGCTTGCATTTTTTTTCTCCTAAATGTGATTCCCAGAGGTGCTGTGACCATTGCTGATGGGCTTGGCCTTGGTCAACAACTCTGGCCTTGAGCTGGATGGTGTTTGCTCTGTTGGGCCTGCAGAGAAGCCACCCCTGCATCCCTCCCTCCTCCACCAGAACCCCACCACACAAAACTGCAACAACCAGCAGGGGAAATGATCAAGAAACATGAATTTGTTTCAGGAGATACAACCATGTCCAGAGCGAATGGTGCAACATGTTATGGAGGTACCTATGCTCCTCTCAGAAAGTGTCCTTTTTCTTCTGAACTTAGAAGAATCAGGAGGACCAGCTTCCCACTAAAACACTAAAAATTTCAGTTAGCTGTCCAGGAAATAGCTCTGGCTAATACAGGACCAGTTTAATCTAGATGTATCACATTCAGTTAGAGATATCTAATCACGCTGCATTGTTTAGTGCAAGCTTAGTGTAAAGTAGGTGTAAGGGTTTTACTTTTAATGAAGTCACAAAATCCCAGACACCAGGCTTTACAACAGAAAGCAAGTGTGAAATTGCCTACAGGTTTTTGTTGTGGGTTTTGTTTTTTTCTAATATACATCATGCCAATGTATACTTTGTGAATTACAAGTCCTAAGAGAGTTTCCTTTGTTTATGGATTTTTTTTTAGTTTGTTCTAACATAAGAGAGGAGTTAAGCTGTCACATTGTAAGAGCAGAAAACCCCCCACATGATTTACAAAAAAATTCCAAATAAAACAGTATGCCTATAAATCACAGCTCCTAGAAAATGTTATTCTGTACTTCAAAGACTGTTGAAACACCAAAGGAACTTTATAAAATAATTTAAGTTTCTGGTTTTTAGTGGCAAATTGTTGGGGAACATCTGTTGTAACATCTTCTAATAATAATGTGTTGTATTTCTCCAGCAGTTCCACCAAAGATTTAAACATGTTTTGCAAATAACTTCTTAAGAAGTTAATATAGTGAGTGACCAGTGTATATTGCTGTTTCTATCACTGCACCACAGTTATTTTCTCATATTATTTTACTATCTAGACACAATATTTTTAAGAGTGTATGGCTTCAGAATTAGAAGCATGAAGTATAAAAAAATAAATCTGACACACAATACTTTTCTATAATAGACACTATCATTGTAATAGCTGAAGATTGTCTTGTGAACAAATTCAACATAATCTTTTCTTTTTTGATACTTTGGCATTCTAGCTTTTTCTTTATTTTTATCAGTGATGAAGAAATATAGAAGAGGAGATGAGTTATTCTATGATTATGGATGAGTTCAAATGAAAAAAATGAACAGTGAATTTAGCAGTGCTTTTGGAAGCAATTTATTAGTTGCATTTCTCTGGGAGAAATTTTTGTATTTATAACCCCAATTGAATGCAGAAAATCCTGTTATTAAAACAAAAAATGGTAGTCCTAAAGTTGCCTTGAGAGATCCCATTTCAGTAAACCAGTATAACTTGCCTGTAAGAACAAAGTCTTCATTAAGTCATTTTACTCCTTGGTATTTTTAGTTTACAGAGTTCTTTAACAATTATAATTCCTTGTAACTACTTAAGTGCATTTATAACTTAAGAACCTTTCCAGGTATAGCTACATTTTTATCTGCAAAATTGAAGCCAACATTCTTGTTGACAAGTAGAACTCTTCCCTATTCCCTTCATATCAATAATTTTTCATGCCTCTGTGTCCAAATGACCCATTGCAGGCCCTGGTTTGGAGGGGCAGATGAAATGCTGAGGCCATCCTACAGTCTATAAATGGATATTTAGTGCATAATAGTGCTTTTATCTTGAATTTGTGGGATTTCCTATGCTTCCAATTGGAAACACTTCAGTCCTATGGTGAACTTGTCTAATACAGATCGTAAGTACAGAAAGATGATCACCATCTATTTGCAGTGAGGGAGATGTTGCTAAGTGTTAAGCCATTTTGAATATAAACCTGTATAAGGAGAACTTTTTTGTATCTATCTGTAGCAGCTACAGTGTTTTTACAGTGAAGGAGCTGATAAAATACCATGCTGTTTCTCGATACAGACAATTTTATTATCAGCACTGAAACAGAAAAAGACTTTAAGTATGCCCCTGAAAGAAACAGCTTTTTATGCCTCTGACCTGTCGTACATCATATTATTACAGCAGTCATTGTTCTGTCTGCAATAACTTTGTGCTTTGAATGATTCTATCTTCCTGTAAGAACCGTATCTGCACTCCTCGGATGAAGTGCATAGCCTGTGTCAATTCATCTTTCAGCACTCATCTTATTTTTCTGTAGATGCCTTGAACTTGTCATCATTAATGAAATAAATCCACATTCTTTGGCTCTCACCTAGAGTTTTGTTGAGGAATTTCTACTCCTGTGCCTTTGACAAGCTCCTAGCTATCTTTATGCTTCTAGTATTATCACTAATTATTTCTTTATGAATTCCATATATATATTTATGTAGTTTGTATCTTCTCTCAATTTTTTTTTTAAACTTAATCCAGTGTCTAGCAATGTCAGTAGAAGTCTTTCTGTTGTCTGTGGTGGACTTTGCACTGAAACCTTTCTAACGCTTGTATGGTATGACTAGTCTGTCATGGCATTTTGCATTGGTATATGTTCTCAGAGAGTTTGACTAGCTTCTTCTAAGTCCTGCTTTCCACAGTAAAGGAGAGAGATGGATAAACTTGTAGAGTTCAAAATGTATTCAAACATGTTTTTTTCCTTTTTGTATGAGTAAGTTATTTGGATGAGCTCTATCCAGGAAAGGAACTAAGAACCTATGGGTTAGAATCCTTGTTTGCATCTGCACATGTAATTAAAACAGATGCAGACATTAGGGAATGTGTCATGGCACAATTTATATCCATATAACTAAATGTTCTTTCTCCTATACACTATTCTATCCCCAAACTGTTCTCAGATGTTGTCTGTAAGAGTGCTCTTTGGCACGAAAAAAGAAACATGCCAGGAGGATTGCTAGTAATTAAACAATATAAATTGTCCATAATACCAGCTTTTAGACAAAGAAGGCAAATTGTGGTAAATTAAATCCAGAACAAATGTAAGCAAGGCACTGGAGAGTTTAGAACTTGTAAAGGATGGTCAAGAAGTCTTGACTTTTGAGGAAACATTATTTTGCAGAACTTGCACAGACATTTATGAAGACTATAGATGGGCATTTTTGTCCATTTAGGACTCAGAATGTGAAGTTCTCTCCTCAGATTATGTATCTGTTCTTTGGCAGAACAGTGTAGTGTTTAATTTATTGCAGAACAGTCGAGGTTGTGTTCCCTGATTTCTGTGTGCTACAAAAGCAGCTAGAGCTCTTGTTAGAAAGTGGGAGTCTTACAATCAATATACTTTTCCAGTCGGTTAGGATTTAAATCCACAGGTTCTCAGCCAATGAAGACATGAGTGGGTGAACAGGATCACTCACTAAACTACAGAATCATGCAATAATTTATGTTGGTAGGGACCTCCAGAGGTCATTCAGACTGACACCTTGCTCAAAGCAGTGCTACTTAGACCAGATTGTTTGGGTCTGTATCTGGAACATCTGCAAGGACAAAGATTCTACAATCTCTCTGGGCAACCAGTTCCAATGTTTAATGAAAGAACAAGTTTTCTTACATCAAATGAGAATTTTCCATATTCCTAAATTGTGTCTTTGCCTCCTATTTACTCCTGTGATTTTGCCATGATACAGAATTGAGCTGTGTCTTGAGGCATCTTGGATCCCAGTGTCACAAATATCAGACCTTCCACATTTGCTTTTTAAACAAATAAAACAATAAAATAAGAAGTGCTTCCACGTGCCCTTTCCTGTTCAGTCTGTCAACAAATAAGAATGGGTGAACTTCTCTTTTCAGAATGGCAGGTCTTTGAATATGTTTTGAAAAGAAATGGGGAAGCTAAGATCAAAGGACCCTAGAACCTGTTCTGTGTACGCAGTGAGTATTGTTCTTGCACATCTGGGTCAGTTCACAGTAGTTTTTTTAGAGGTAGAAAATCTTCTCCCTAAGGACGGTGAGTGCTCTCTATACACTACAATCTCTTGAATTTATTATGTGAATTCAATGTTATATTGAAGTTAATCGGTTGTGACCCTAAATATTGTAGACAAAGTCTATGCTAAGCTGAAGTTCAAGTCACAAGATGTAGCTATAATTTGGACTAATAAAGATATCCGAAGTGCATGTAGATCAAATGAAAAAACCAGAGCTATGTAAGAAGCCTAAATGAGCCTAATGAAAGAAACATGAAAATGCCAGACTCCATGGTGATGCCATGTGGCAATAATATGATTTTTTTTCATAACAGCCCGAATATGATTAAACTTTTTAAAAGAAATATGTTTCATTTAGTGGTTCCAAGAAGCAGATCTGAATCACCCAAAATCACCCAAAGGTTTTTCCCACTAGACCTCCATTGGCCAATGAACACTAGACCTTCTCTTGTTACCTCCTTGCTGAAAACCAAAAATAACCTCAAACATTGACAGTTTTATATTATCATTAAAGAAAGAAACAAACCATATAATGAGCAAATCAGCATGTCCATATAAAGCTCTTGAAGCAAACAACACTGCATTTTCCTGTGAGTATTACTGAACAAGAAACCTCCTTTATTCACTACCCAGAAGGAAGACATTATAGGATATTCTGAAGGTCCACAGTGACTATACTCAGCCAACAACTGGTCCTACACCATGCCTGACAGTCACTGCCAACCAAAAACCCCACCCACTCTTTTGTTCCAGTTAAATCAAGCACATCGAGGCTCTTTCCTTCATTCTGTCCCAAAATGCATTAGATTCCTCTTTGCTTACAAGCTTAAAGATCGGTTGACTGACTGGGCAAGCAGAAAATCTCTGTGAAGCTCTTTTGTGCTCTTTTGTGCCACCTCTTTTCAGTGGTCTTTTGGGACAGGACAAGGGGCAATGGCCACTAGTTGGAGCACAGGAAGTTCCACACCAACATGCAGAATAACTTCTTCACAGTGAGGGTGACAGAGCCCTGGGACAGGCTGCCCAGGGGGTTGTGGAGTCTCCTTCTCTGGAGATATTCAGGACCCATCTGGATGCCTACCTGTGCAACCTGTCCTAGGGAGCTGCTTTGGCAGGGAGGGTTGGACTCGATGATCTCTTGAGGTTCCTTCCAACCTCTGCAATTCTGTTATTCTGTGATTACCCACCTACTTTCTCAAAGTTATAGTGGAGTTCAAGTTTTTGTACCTACTCTTTTGGCTAGTGAAGAAAACTTTATATAAGGGAAAAATATGATGATTTTAATAGGAAAGAGTAGAGAATGGAAGGCGTCTCCCCAGTGCAGTAAATTTTTCCCTTGATTTCTGGAAATGTTTGTCATTCCAGGGCGACCCTTCAAGAACTTTCCTGAGATGTAAGAAGCACCTGGATCAATTTAGTTCAATTATGTGGGTAACACAGTCCCTGAATTTTCCAAATTGATATATATATATATATATATATGATGGCAAATAATAGTATATCTATAAAGTAAATAGAAGTCAGTGTTTCTTGTCACATTCCCAGGTCAAATTATCCAAGTCAGGAATTTCAGCTGAGTGTCAAACTTTTAAGAATTAGATTTGTGGCATTAACTTTAATGGGAAATTGTGTTAAACTGCAGAATTTGTTTCTATAGCTGGTGGTTTTTCAGGAAGAGTAATAGTTTTGCTGTTTAGACAAGTTACATTTCAGAACTTTCTACATTTGCTCCATCATTAACTCTTCTTCAGAGAGTTTTTACTTCTCTGATGTTACGTTTTAAGTTGGAGGTTTTATAAGGATATGAGTCCTCTTTTCAAGCCTTTATTTTCCTCTTGTAGTCGCACAATTACCCCGACTCCCCTCCCCGCTCCCCCGCAACTGGTTTTAACAGCTCTGTAAAACTTGTCTTTCTATCCTTAAACAGTAGAGGGCAACCTGAGAATGGCTATTCTAACAGTCCTACAGCCTGAAAAGCTTCAAGTCTGGTGGTTTAAGTTATTACCAGTTATTCGTATATTAAATACACATTAAATAACTACAGTATTTGACACTGAATGCAGATGTGATACGTTTTTTATAATTGTGTAAACTTAACTTTTCACTATAGGGAAATTGACTATAAGAACTTAATAAGAAGAGTCTCACCATATTCAGAGTGAAAAAAATGTGTAAACATGGATGGGGGAATGATGCCACAGAAACAATAAACTGTCATGGAAATATTCTAGAATTTATCAAGGAAAAAAACCATGCATAATTTATGGAACTATGACAGATTTCCGTATCTTTTTCTAACATTACATATAATTCTCTGTTTACCTCTGCAGACTTGAGTAAAAATTCTGTATTACTTTTTATTGTAAAGTTCTTGAAACAACATACCAAATTTTTAGGGCGCTCTATAGTCTAAACTTAGCTGAAAATGTTATTATTCTATATTAAATTTGGTGGAAGAAGTAAGAATCTACTTAAGAGACAGTGAGACACCAGAAGACATGAAATGAGAGCCCAGGAGAAAAGAACCTGTATAATATTAAATATCATGAGTCCCTGGCAGCAATGATTGTCTTGCTGCTCATGACCTGATCCAAATACTGCAGGAAATTTATTTGTTTAGAACTATCATTTAGACCTTTGGATATCATCTTCCTGTCTCTGTATAACAGAGCTTATTTATATTCATCTGTGCTTCACCACTTTTCTATAAAGAGAAGTTTGGATTTTCAAACGCAAGTCACAACAGTATGTGTAAAGAACATTTTCTGCTACTGCTTCCCTGGGGAACCTGTATATCTTCCGCCCAAGTTTCTCCATGGTTGCATGGGACTTATTCCTCATTCTATTTCTGTTTTCTTCTCCTGTGGATCTTCTTTACAAACACAACTCCAGTTATCATCTGTATGCCAATGACTCACAGTTTTGTTCTGTTAAATTAAAATTATTTTCCAGGCTTCCCAGTGTTATTCAATACAAGTGCAAGCTCAGAATGCCTGAAACTGGGTTCTTACTCATCCCCCTTTGGTTTTCTTTATTATCTTTGCATTGTATCATCACTGCCCTTCCTGGGGCTGATGCCTGTAAAATGAGGATTGTGTTAACTTCAACCTTCTTTCCAGAGCTTTGGTTCCCATCTCTGTGACACTCTTTCCTTCTCATCCACATGGAAAAAATAATACGTTTTAACTATTACAGCACTGAAACATTCAATTTACATCCATTTAAGATGGTACTGTTATACCTAACTTGGTGTGTACTACATTTTACACCCTCATATTGCACAGCCTCCCCTTCTCTGGGTAACAAAGCACAAACTCACTGCCATCTTCTCTGCTCGCAGAGCACTTTCTTGCAACTCTTACCTGTCCGCTGTGATTCTGAGTTTCTAAACACGTCATGTCTGCCAGTGTCTCCCATCATCACCTCAGTTACATTTTTTTCAATGAAATATTTTGATCCATTTGCTCTTACTATTAGAAACAATCTGCCCACTTAGAATAATTTGTTGTGGTTAATCCTATTGAAAATTTAGGAAGAATTAAGACTTAAACTTCACATTTTAATCCCGTCTTTTCCCACTTTTCTCAAAGCATGAACAACATGACAAAATTAATTTAGATCAGAATTTGCTTTGTCATAGAATTCAAGGCGTTATATCCAGGTAATCTGTTCTGAGTGAGGAGTTGGTAGAACATGGACAGGAATTAGCTGCTCATTCCTCTGTCTCGCTTCAAACACTAAACCTTAAGGAATTCAAGGAATCTGTATCTCCCAAATACTGCCATTCAGCCTAAAAACCAAGCCCTTTCTTTCTTTCTTTCTTTCTTTTTTTTTTTTTTCTGAGAAATGGCAATTCTGGGATTTGCTCTGTGTCAGAAGTATGCCACATTTTCGTTCTCTGCTTATTTGCATTGCCTTTCCCTGTGTACTTCTGAGAACGGTGTAACTGTTTATGTGTAACTGTTTCTGTTTCTCTGGAAAAGTGGTTACCATGCTAACTTTCAACCAGTTCTAAATTAATACGTTTTTGCAGACTGCAAGACAATGAAGGGAAAGGAAAAAAGTAATGAACTCACTAAATATGTTTACTGACTTGGTATCATGAGCTCTGTATCATCACCCATTTTTTTCATTTTTTTCTTCCTTTACTTCTCCTTTCTGTATGTTCATGTATCTTTGTTGCCTTGTAGGCTCTAGTCTGCAAGGGCTTCATGATAAGGACAGTGCAAGATTATGTGGGCATATTTGGGTAACTGAAAGCAAATAATGATAATATATATGTTATTTTGCTAGACAAAGAGTGAGTCTCTTTTTCATATGAAATATGAATGTATTCCAAAGGTCTAGTCCTTAGTTTGTTTTCTTTTTTATCCAGTGGTATGAGATACTGGACAGACATCACTTTTCATAAAAGTCTACTAAATGTTTGCATTTCTTAGATGTCCTTCTTAATATAACATTGGCAAAACCTATCCACATTCTCTAAAAATATTGGCAAGACTTCCATTGGCACAAGTGTTAAAACAATATTACTTCGACAGAAAGCAAAACTGAGTGAGGGATTAGCATGAGAGATTACAATAACTTTTTGCTTTCGTTTGTTGAAAGTGCAGTCATTATGACCACCAAGAATTTTTCCACCAACTTTAAAATTATTAAAATTGAAATATTCCTGGACTTTTTCTCATAAAGCTACAAAACATCATGGATTTTGGTTTTCTGTAAACCAGGAAAGCCAATCTGGCCACAGCTAATTTATTGTTATGCCACTGTGTTTATTCTAGCTGAGGTTCTGGCACTCTTGTCTATATTGTGTATTGCTGTCACCAAATAATTTTCTAATGGGAAATTACTAGCAACTACCAGTTGATGTTGGTACAACTTCCTAAACTTCAGTCTGCCTAGCTTGTTGTAAGATGAACATAAAAGACTCCCATTTTGGACATGTAAACCTTTTTGTGTTCTATTTCTGAGCCCTATGTGACTGGCTTGAACTGCCTTCCACTGTGGTTGAAAGAGGCACCCCATCAGGTGACAACTGTTAGGGTTCTGGTAAGTGATGCAGTCTAGTTGGAGACCTATAACTAGCAGTGTGCCCCAGGGGTCACTGTTGTGTCCAGTCTTGTTCAACCTATTCATCAATGACCTGGATTAGGGGACAGAGACACTGGCAGGAGTGGCAGACACACCAGAAGCTTGGGCTGCCATTCAGCGAGACATGGATGGACAGTCTGGAGATCTGGATGGAGGGGAACCTAATTAGGTTTAACAAGGACAAGTGTAGGGTCTTGCATGTAGGGAGTAATAATCCTGAGCACCAGTACAGGTTAGGGGTTGACCTGCTGGGAAGTAGCTCTTCAGAGAAGAACCTGGGAGTCCTGGTGGACAACAAACTCTTTGCGAGCCGGCAGTGTGCCTTCATGGCCAAGAAGGCCAGTGGTATCTTGGGGTGCATTAAGAAGGCTGTGGTCAGCAGGTCAAGGGAGGTTGTCCTCCCCTTCTGCTGTGCCCTGATCAGGCCAAATCTGGAGTAGTGTGTCCAGTTCTGGGCTCCCCAGTTCAAGGAATGCAGGGAACCACTTGAGAGGATCCGGTGGAGAGCTACAAAGATGATGAGGGGACTGGAGCATCTGTTGTTTCAGTAAAGGCTGAGAGAACTGGGTCTGTTTAGCCTGGAGAAGAGAAGTCTGAGAGGGGATCTCATCAACGCTTATAAATTTCTAAAGGCTGGATGTCTAGAGGATGTGGCCAGACTCTTTTCAGTGGTGCACAAAGGGCAATTGGCACAAACTGGAGCACAGGAAGTTCCATCTCAACATGAGGAAAAACTTCTTTACTTTCAGGGTGACATAGCACTAGGACAGGCTGCCCAGAGAGATTGTGAAGTCTCCTTCTCTGGAGATATTCAAAACCTGCCTGGACAAAAACCTTTGCTTCCTGGTCTGGATGATCCTGCTTTAGTAGATGATCTCCAGAAGTCCCTTCCATCCACTATTTTTCTGTGATTTTGTGAACTGTTTGCAAGATCAGACTCTGCTCTGTACAACTACCCCAAAAAACAGTGTTTTCAGGAATCTGTCAGACTGACTCTTTCCTCAGGAAACACAGTTGTTCTGACTTGCCAAGACGTGGGGCTATACTACCTGTAGTTCTGGTGACCATGACCAAAGGCTTCATTGCCTAGCTAGTCTGTGATCCAATCTGGAGCCTGGGGCTGGTCAAACTACACAACACTGCACACACTTCAGTTATGCCTTTACCTTCCAAAAGCCCTGGCTTCAGGTTTAATATTTGTAACCATGGTTATTAAACAGCTATTTAGAAATTAAGTCTCATTATTCTATAAGATGTGTTTTAAAAAAAAAAAAAGTATTTTCAGTAGATATGTTTCGTTTTAAGGCATTTAAGAGTGGTTATGAATATAGCCTTATGTCAGAAAGAGAAAGGGTATTGTAAAAGAGTGACTTGAATTGATGATGAATTGTACTCTTATTCAGAATAACCATGTTTTGGCTAGTTGAAGAAAAGGTTATTTATTTTTATAGAACAGGAAAAACACAGAGATTTTTAATGAAATTCTGTGTGGAGTCTTAATTCACTGGCACCTTTTTATAAATATTTAGTTTTATAAGAATATTACAATATAAAAATCTAATAAAATACACTAATAGAAACAGACTAATGCCAAAGCTGAGGTTGAATAATTTCTTTCTGAAATTCTAGTAGTTTAGAATATATTAAAGACACTGTTTCCTTCTATATTTATATATTAATAGAGTGAAATGCTCAACTCATTTTTTCTTAATATATAAATGCATTCAGGGCCCAGATACAATGTGGGTGGTCATAATGCATTCATTGACTTGCTATGTGCAAATGTGCCCTCCTTACAGCTTAGATGCCGGTGGACTCAAAGGTAAATTCAGTTTTTATGCTTGTTTACTCCTATGGCTTTTATTAGCTCCAACTGTTTATCACGGTATAATGTGCATCTATTTGTTCAATAGAAGCTGAGCTAACAGCATTGATTTATGGCCTTGGTTCAAACCTGGCTGCAGAGGGAAGGATGAGTGGTCAGTGCAGAGCAATCAGTGCCAACCAGCCAGATGAACACAAGTTGGAACCATAAGTTGGCATGTTGTAGCACAGATATATGGTAATTAAATGAAAGAGTGTAAATGTATTTGTTTGTACTTACTATGTCATATGTACCTTAAACTAGATTTGAAGGGGGATGGGGCTGTTACTGGGTTCCCATCAGTGGGGCAGTGTTCTGTTAAGCCAAGCTTTAAACTAGGTTCAAGGCGGGGAGGGCGATGGAAACAGGCTTAATGGACAAAAGCCTGGGGATAGCATACCGTGGTTGGAGGCACACTGTGCCAGTGAGTTATCAGGCACCAGGAGTGAGAGTGCAGGAGATAGAGCTTCTTTTGGAAAGGTGTAGGGATCAACAGCCTGACTGAAGTGCATCTACACTAATGGACACAGCATGGGCAAGAAACAGGAGGAGCTCGAAGCAATTGTAAAGCAATAAGCCTACAACTTAGCTGCCATCACAGAAACTCGGTTGGATGACTTGCACAACTGGAGTGCTGTGATAGATGGGTATAAACTATTCAAGAAGGACAGGTGAGGAAGGACAAATGGCAGAGAGGTGTCAATCTAGGAGGTTCTTGGAGTGTGTGTGAGAGAAATTCCTGATACAGCTGGTGAGTCAGCCAACTAGGGAAGGTGCCCTGCTGGATCTGTTGTTCATGAATAGAGAAGGACTTGTGGGTGAGGTGACAGTTGGAGGCTGCCTTGGGCAAGGCAATCATGAATTGATAGAGTTCTCAATTCTTGGGGAAGGAAGGAAGAGGGTTGGAAGAACCACCACCCTGGACATCTGGAGGGTGGTCTTTGGCCTGTTGAGGAGCCTAGTGAATAGAGTCCCCTGGGAGCAAGTCCTGGAAGGCAAAGGATCTCAGGAAGTCTAGAAAGTCCTCAGGAATGAGGTCCTTAAGCTGCAGGAGCAAGCCATTCCTCTGTGTTAAAAGTTGACCTGATGGGGAAAATGACGTGCCTGGCTGAACACAGAGCTTTGCCTGGAACTCAGGAAGAAAAGGAGAATTTATGATTGTTGGAAGAAGGGTCAGGCAACCCAGGAGGACTACAGGGCTGATGTGAGGTTATGCAGGGAGAAAATAAGGAGGACCAGAGCCCAGACAGAACTCAATATGGCCACTGCTGTAAAAGACAACAAGAAACAATTCTATAAATACATTAATAACAAAAGGAGGGCCAGGGAGAATCTCCCACCTTTATTGGATTCAGGGGGAACCATTGTGACAAAGGATAAAGAAAAAACTGAGGTACTTAATGCCTTTTTTGCCTCAGTCTTTAGTAGTAAGACCAGTTGGTCTCCTGATATCCAGACCTCTGAGTGCAAACATGGGGCTGGGAAGCAGACTGAAGCTCCCATAATCCTAGGGGAATTGGTTAGTGCCGCTTAGATCCGCACAAGTTGATAGATCCAGATGGGATACACCCAAGGGTACTGGGGGAACTGGTCGGTGTGCTCGACAAGCCACAAGTTGACAAGTGCAAAGCCCTAGCAGATGGGAGAGACTATCATGTATCTTTCAACCTAAGCCTTCAGGTTGTAGAGCACTTCCACACACCACACTCTTGTTGGATCCAGGTGTATACTGTAACCTTGCCTGCCCTGTACACACTGTTTGGCCTGTACACCCCTATTTCCACATCAGGAAGATGAGGATTCTCCTTGGAAAGAAAATGCAATTTTCTCTGATCATATCCTTGGTATGGATGACTAAGGTTCAATAACCCTTGTGTGTCTGCTTCCTGGGTCTAACCATATCTTTTATGACTTTGACTAGTCACAGTTCACTTGTAGGTAATAGCCTACATTTGCTACCTACTTGAGGATCAGTGGTGTAGTAGGCCACAGTATTCACAAAAAAATTCACAGTCCTTCACCAAGAACTCATATTCATGGTATAGCAGTTTGTCAATGTAAAAGAGTCCAATGTGATGCATCTATTCTTCATGCATGAATGGCTATTTATGATATCAACTACCCACTCCTGGGTTCTTTGGTTATATTCAATGAGATGTGTTTGGAGCCAAAAAATTTATTAAATTAATACATTGCTTAACCTTTCTTTTTTTCAGGTCCTTGGGGTTCTACAGGCTTTGTTACATCTGCTGTCATTGACTAGGAATAAATGGGCTATTGTTGACGGGAGTGAAAATTTTTCATGTGGTCTCACAAGTAAAAAAATTTAATGCCCTGGGACTAGCTAAAATTTTATGCTCTGCACTCTTTTATTGCCACATAACTGAGTAACATCAACACTTTGTACTTTATTGTCAAAATCATATACAAAGTTGGGCAAGTGCCCATTTTGCATATGTGCATCATCTGCTTCTGTGTATGTTACAACCATTCACCCAACTTAAGAAACCAATTATCTATATAAGCTCTTCTATGTTCCATTACTGGAGAACAAAACATTGCAGATCTAACGCTCGCCCGCCTTGGTGCACTAGTTAAGTCTCCACACTAATTGGTATTGATATACCTACTTGAAAGATAATGTGAATGTTGAACAAGAGCTAACCTTAGTCACATCAACGGAACCACCTTCCACTTCCCCACTTGCCTGGAGCAGCAGGTGGTCTTTCTGAGGATTTCAAAGGGTATGGAAAAAGAACTGCAGTGGCTTATAATCTTCATTTTAGTAAAATAGATTTAACTAGAAGCCAGCTCTGAGTTCTCTGTATATGAAGCACAGTAAAAACATGAGATGCTTAAGTCAGTTAGAGCATCATCAAATTCTATTAGAAAGAAAATTACATTGATTCAATTGTCTGTGGATAACGTCTTTCTACTCAATCTTTCTCATAGTCTATTTAACATGAAATCTTGGAAGAATAGAAACTTCTTTTAATTACAATGTTCTTACTGATCAAGTCCAGATGGTGGTCCTGGTGATGATGATGGCTATTATTATTATTTACATTGATTTCATATTTTTAGCTAACTGAATTTCTTGCATTGCATTTTGAGATAAAAGCTATAAACTGCCCACTGCATATAATAAGTACATAATTTCAGGTCGAAGTGGCACAGTGGGCTTCTGCACTGGTCTTTGATGTCTAGAGAGTTCAACTCACATTCTGGCTTTGATCTCAAGTAAAATTAAGTTTAGTCAGTCTTGTTTTAGCCTCTGTTCTCCACAGAATAAGTGCTCCCACAGTTCAGTACAATTGGCATTTTCTGTGTAAGAGAGGCCCTAGGCACAGGGTGTTGTGGGGTCAGTGCTGACATTTACTGGCAAAACTGAATGGGGAATGCTTGCATAGCAGCTTGTGTGATGCCTGCTATATATTTAGTGCTGCAGTATAAAATACACCTACATTATTAATATAGAACAATACAGTATCAAAGCAGCTGACAGATAGACATGTCTCAGTTCATACATATAAACTATTTTATTGTTATATGATTTTAAAGATTTTTTTCTTGTCACTTGACATACAGGCTTTTAAATGTACATTTGAAATCTCTCCATCATATGTTCCATCTAACATCTCTGATAAACCCATCAACGGCTGCCAAGACCACACATACCGCATAGTTTTACCTGAGGACAAATGCAATGAATCATGATTGATTCTGAATATTCAGTCATTTTTTAGCTTTGCATTTACCTCATTTTTTTCAATCAATTCTTCATAAATCTTGTTCTGTCATAACCCAGTTTGTGAAACTAATTGCTCTTCAGTTGGTCACTGAAGATGTGATACATGGCCAAGCATCAACTCCCCAGATTTAGGAACAGATCTTCCCATCAGTACTGATCTGTCTTCCTACTGCGTTCTACTATCCTTTGTTTTGTCTAATCACTGATGCAACAGTGATGCTGGTTGACATCTTTTAATGATATTGCCAGGTGAATGGATCAGTCATGTTGTAACTGAAAACAGATTATAGAAATGCATTTTTAAGAGTGCGTAAGTGAATAGATATAGCAGCGGAGATGATGTTTCCTACCTCTTCTGATAGGATGAAAAAAACAAGACCATACCCTGGTCTGCATCAAAAGAGATATGACCAGCGGGCCAAGGGAGGTGATTTACCCCCTCAACTCTGCTCTCAAGAGACCTCACCTGGAGTACTAGATGGTTTTTAAGATCCTTTCCAACCCAAACCATTGCATGGTTCTATAAAAATCAATCTTGACTCCAAACTGTGGTTGATCTGTATGTCTTCCCCCTCATCTCTTATAAAAGAAAGTCTGCCTGTCACCGTAACCCTTATATTAATTTTTTTCTTCATAAAATGTGGAATACTTCATCATGTTTTATGAAATTAAGGCATTAACTTCTGACTCAAAAGTGCATCCGCCTCTTTCAATGCACTGCAGAGATTCTTGTGATGACAGATATGTTGTGTGTGTGTCCCCCTCCCCTTTGATTTTTTTAGGAACTTCCAGAATAAATCTAAATTCTGTGTTACCCGTTTTCCTATTTTTAATAGTCACCTGCTAGTGGATGCTTACACCAGATAAGGAGTAGAAGGTAGGGTGAATACGTCCAGACAATAAACCAGTGCAGAATTCTTAAGAAAGAGGTTGCTGGGGATTCATGTAAATGGTTGCTTAAAGACCTACTTTGAGTTCTGCTTAAAATCATGCCCCACAGCATCCTCACAAGGTCAGGAAACAGCTCCCAGTTAGCTTTTCTAAGGACCATGGTATCAGTATATTGGTGTCTACCAACTTTTTCTCCCACCTTCGTTGAGAACTTCTTGCCTCATTTGTGTAGATCCATAAATCTTCACAACATCCAATGATACTTCCAAGCTTACCTATCCCTCATGGTACTTGTACTTTGTGCAACATTTTTATTTGGTGGGGTGTCAACTATTTTTTTCAGTTCTTTAGTTCTAGGTGACATCACAACTTCTCCCATCGACATATGAAATGGAAATGAAAATCAGTGGCTTTATTCATTACAATCAGTGAATTTTAACCCAAACTTGTAGTATTGTGAACAGTGTATTTGCAGCTTGTTATGGTTAAAAATTTATTTGCTTGCATTTAGTAAAGCAGCGACATGTCAGAAAGCTGGAAAATAAACAGCCATGTCTCATTCCTTCATCTTTAACAGACAAGCAGCAGGTTAAACAAAGATAGAAATCTAAGGGATTAAATGTCAGCAACAGTTTCTGTAAAATTCTTGCCAGGCAGGAACTTTTCCTTCATTGTAAACATCTGCTAAGGAAACCACACAAATTTCCTAAGGAATAAGAGGTGCAAACATTCCTACTAATACACAGATTTCAAGTAAAAGGCTATTTATATTCATAAATGGTATTGTCTAAATTAATCATAAAACCATGTATCATGCTCATTTCCTAACACTTGATTACAGCAAAGTAAATGTTTAATTAAATCTATTAAACCTTTCCAAATCATGTAGCTACCTATTAACAGCTAATTATAAAACTCCGCGTACTTTTATAATGCCATTATACTTAATTTCAAAGCGTTATTCTTGTAGAATAGGAAATGTAACAGTCACTAAACCAACACTTGGACTCCAAACAACTGCTTAAGCTTCCAAATGCTTCGAGTTCAAACCCTTCCCACCTCTGCTATGAAGACATGCGTGAAGTCTCTGTACACATTAGTGCTAACACATATTCCCTGCATCTTGATATTTATTTATTTGTGAGAGACAAAGTCTTCACTTACACAAAGAGGAGTGAGGGACAGTTTGGTAGATTGTCTCTCACACAGGCTTCATGAATCCACATGCAACCGGCAGGAAGCACGCCTGTGCCTTCCCTTCCCCTCAGTTTTTGGGAAGTCAACAGGTCCTGGAACCCTAACGGTCCTGCAGTTCTACAGGACACCAGCCAGTTGGGCAGACACAAATGGGTGACCAGCCCATAGAGAGGTGTTTGCTGGTGGGTGTGGGTAAACGCAGGAAAGTTTATCCACATGATGAGTCAGACATAAGCCAGTTATTTCAGGAGGCATGTAACTGTGCTAGCATCACGCTGCATTTTGGAGCTACCAAGCTGCAACCAGAAGATAGACATTTTGTTTGCTGCACTGTCACATCTATTCTGTTTCTAAACCAGAGCTGTGTCATCTGATGGACTATTTATATCAGTCATGGAACACAAAGAGAGATGAGGGGCGTGGTATGAATTACTTCTTAGTTCCCTGTTCTTTCCTCAGAGCAGATAACAGTCTGATAATCAGATATGGTATGAGGTAGTTTGGGAATGGCCAGTTCATTTATCAGTTATTTCTTTATTTTATTTTATTTTATTTTATTTTATTTTATTTTATTTTATTTTATTTTATTATTTTATTTTATTTTATTTTATTTTATTTTATTTTATTTTATTTTATTTTATTTTTTTAATTTGTGAGTTTGGCTGGCTCTGAAATTTACCTGCATGCCTCCTGTCTCAGGGATTTTAGCTGTACAGTTGACATGCCATCCATCATGTTGATGAGTGTTGATACTTTTAGAGTATCTGAATTCAGCCAGGAGGATTATGGTGCCAGGGAAGAAAAGACTAGGAAACAAAGAAGAATCTGTCAGCCTACTGGAAGGAGGCTATGCTAATCCTCTTCGGGGATATCTATACTGCTTTTTAAATAACTTGTTTGCAGTAGGAGTGGTTAAGGAAAATATATAAGGCAATTCCTCAAAAACAGTGAGTCCAGTGAGATATTGAGACATAGGAACTAGGCAAATAAATATTCAGAAAAAAGCACCAGCTAGACAAAACTGAGAGATAATGTAGAGGACAGATGACCTTGTAGGTTTAGTGCTGGTCTAAACTTGCAAAAGTCACGTCGCTTCCCTGCTTTGACAAAAATCTCCTGTGTGACCACATGCAAACTGCCAAAGCCAGATATTATAAGGTGATTGTGATTTACAGCTTAACCTTAGGCAAACACAATGTGTCTATGAATTTTGGAAGAAATTAGGTACCTAACTAGGAGCAGTTGTCTAAATACTTTCATAAACATTGCCTCCAGCATCTTTGTGTCCTACTGCTAAATGTACTTCCATACCTCTCAGAGGTATTGTAGGAATGAATATCTTATGCATTAGGCTGATGAAACATGTTTTGGACATACACATCTCAAGATGAAATGATGCTCTAGAAGAACTTTTTCTCCATGGACTACAATGGGAAACTGTAGATGTCACACTTTGACATCCATAATTCACTTGACTAAATCAGGGCAGATAAACCCTGTTTTATGTGGATAAATAACTCCTAGGGGATAGTATGGAGTTTCCATGACACTACTGTCAGAAAATGAGTAATGAATAAAACCTTGTGGTTTATACCTGATGAAATTATCTCTATGGATTTCATGGACATAGCTTACAAAAGTCACACAGAAGCCTGTAGGACATCCTTTTTTGTTGCTTGAGCATTACCTCTGAGAAAATGCAATTTTGTGAGCAGAATCCTACCTGGCTTTTTCTGTCATCATATGCTGGATCCTTTTCATTGACCGTTCTTGAAAGAAGTCAGTTGGGAAATGTTTCGATCCAAATGAGAATGTGACTAAGCTTTTGCTTTACCTCATTCTTTTGTTAGCTTCTCATGTGGAATTGGTCTGGTTTTCTATATACTACACAGTAAATTAAAATAAAATGCACATAGTTCACTTCACGATGAGTCTGACAAGTTAAATTAAGATGGGAGTGTGTGGCTGTGCCAAGGCTGTTACTATAACATTTACAATACTACGTTGCCAGAGAATAATCTTGGTCAATACCCAGCAGACATATCTCTGACAGACCCAATTCTACCAGTGGTTTAGGTTGGTTTGTGCAGTTGTCCTTATCATCAAGCCTGGTTATAGTTCATTGAAACAAATGTACACAAAGTTGGTTTGTTTTTTTTTTTACATCCCAAACACTCATTATTTATAAAGAGGATGTGAAGAGCTAGACCAAAAGAAATGTTATTTTAAATACAACAATATTTCAAAACCTTTTTTGTGGATCTACATATTTTAAAATTACCTAGTGGATATACACCTGTGCGTTAGTCAGAGGTAGTTATGCCTCGACAAGAACATGCCTAGGGGGTGTGTGTGTACGTATATATGAAAAATGGTACTTTAAACTGATATACTTAACATTTCACACTGTAATGGCCACTCACAACTTTCTTAGGACAATAGTGATCTCCTAGTTAGCTTACTACGAGGCTTGCAAATTCAGGCCATGTTTCAGTAATGAAAGTAAGCTCTGCCTAACCCAAGTTAATGGGTTCTACATTTCAGACTGCAGTACTTCCTTGGAGATGCATCAAATACAGGTGTCTTAATGGCTCTGTCTTATAGACTCATGTCTGTCAAAAAATAAGCAGCTGGAAAGGCCTCATTCAGAAAGAGAAAAGATTTGGTAAGCAGTTAGACAGTGTTTTACCATTAAGTCCTATCCCCAGTGGCACTCCTAAATCAATACTTTATTTTGAACTTAGGACTTCAACTCCTAAAACCTTAAGATGTTTTGGTTGTTCCAAGAACAGTTTATCTTTCTATATTCTGTTCTGAGCATTACAGCACAGTAAATAGTTAGAATTAGCTAACAGAGCTATTGTTAGATTATATTTGTGGTAATGGTTGGAGTGTATAAAATTTGACTCCTTCAAATAACTAAAAATGTAATTTGGGACAGATATTTGACCATTCTCTGCTTGCTTTAAGAAAGGAGCAGCTGCCGTAACACCTTGAAATTTTTAAATTCTTATGTTCAATATTGAAAGAGTCAGTCACCTGCTAAAAGTTTCTGCAGAGTGGTAAAGCAGCAGAAGAAAAAAATATTCTATTGATATACTATACCTATAGATATCTAGACAAGGATAAAGACTGAACTTGCTTAGATGGTAAAAAGAACTTTATACTAGGAAAGCAGTATCACTGCTTTAAAGTCTCCACCCAAAATTAGTAAAACCAGAAGCTATCATCCAGTTTTTCAACATTTTTTATAACCACAAGACAGCATAAATTTCAGATTAACATAGTAGCATTCAGCTATTCTATAAATAAACTTGGACACTACATCTTAGGGAAAAGAGGAATATCTGAATCCTAACTGTTTTTCTACTTATTTGTGTTTTCATTTTTAAAAAGTCAGTCCTTCTGCTTCTAGACAAAAAAATAAGGAAGAAAAAGGTGTACTTTAAACTAAGAATCCAGACACATTTACAAAAATTCAGTTCTATGAGGCACGAGCAGTTATGAGAGAATTCATTATACTTTATTTTCCCTTGTAAACCTTTGTGGTCAGAGAGGATCTCTGTAGAAACCAGAGGAATTTTACAAAAACCAGACACTTCTATTTCCCTAATGTCCCACTCTTCATCATGCCAAGAGGTTTTAAAAATATGTATATACTCTTTGCTTAAAATAACGCTCTGTTTATTTCACCCTGACAAAAATGTGCCAACCGTTTTCTCCACTAAAAAGATTACTGAAATCCGTAGGCTGGAATCACTAGAGAGCTCTGCAGCAATTCACTTCACTGAAATACCGTGTGGTTTTCCTTTTACTTTCTTCTCTCTGCCTCATCTCTCTCTCTATCCATTTCTCCTTCAGCAATGTGGTTCTGCACATAAGCTTTACTCAGAAATATCTATATATTATCAGAGGTAAGAAGCAGTCACTGTAAAGTGTGTTATTGAGATCTCTCTCTCTCTATATATATATATTATACACTTTATACATATACATACACACACTATCAGTGTATTTGGGCTAATGATCTAAACTGCACCACAGCTGGAAATCTTCAGATCCTGGACACTTGCCACGTTGCAGTAACATCATATATGAGAGCATACAGAATACATGTACACATATATGCACATACGTACATATATATATTCTCATGTATATGCACACTGAAATGAGGTCCAGGGCTCATAAATTCTATAAGGTCTTTTTACAGACCATAAATCAATTTATTATGAACCTTTCTGCTTCAATATTATGAAATGTAGCCAAACTTTTTTTTAACATAATATGATGTGACTTAAACCAAACATGAAAAAGCATAAAAAGAATGTTCAGCTGGGGGAGAATTCACGAGGACCAAACAAGAAGAGCTTTCATAAATCTACTTGCATGTGTTAGGACAAAGGCAACAAATTAAAGGTCTGTTCATGTGTAACAAGGCAATATTTTGCACATGTAAACATGGCATGGTTTCACTGTTAAATGATGATATGAAGGGGAAGAAGTAAACTATGAAAAATAAACATACCCCAGAGATGATGAACGTAACCATGGTGAGATAGAAACAGTCATGGGACAGTTCTTGTGTGCTGGCCTCTATGTGAAATGTTCAGACTACTGAAGGAAGCTGGACAGGGAAGGGTTAGTGAAGGCTTTGCTATAAGCAGAGAGAGATGAAGAGCAGTAGCAGTCAGGTGCCAAAAGTGAGCATAGCAAGCCACCCTTTCCTGCAACACCAAAACCATTTGCCTTGAAGCAAGGACAGTGATAGATAAGCACTTTAAATGCTCAATGAAGAAAAACGAAGTTTAAAGAAAGTAATTGATTTCTTCAAGTCTGCCAGTAAATCAGGTGTTAGAATCTGGAGCTCCTTACTGCTAGATTTACATTTATACTCAGCTAAAATAATATGGACAAAAAACATGGAAATGTTGAGCTTATGCTTAAAGTGATCCAGAATGCAGGTTATTTAATGTAAAATCCAAAAAGACTGATTTTTCAGATGAACTGATCACTACTCTTTCTGACTTACACGGTATGTGTGAAATTGGACATGCAAAAATAGCAAACACCAACAAAACTGATGATTCTTCTTTCTTTTCATTTACTTAACTTTTAATAGAAATAATTTTTATCATCTTTCAGAGAAAATTTCTAATATGTGGAAAGAAGATTACAGTACATTTTCAGTTAGGGCACTGCACAGGAATTGGAAAATCCTGTGTTAGACCATGAAACCTTATTGAGGAACAATCTTAGCAAAGAAAGGACACATAGATGCCAAACTTCTTGCAGAGAATCTTTCTATTAATATGAAATGCAAAAAGTTGCTGAAATCTATCTAAATTAATCCTTTTTTTACTGAGATATTTTATGATTTGGAGGAAAACATTAAGAGTAATGAAAAAATAGTAAGATTTTTCAGTGACAACAGTGAGTGGAAGAACACGATGATTACAGAAGAATCACTGTCTTTTGATTAGTAACTTGTTTTGCTTTATGAATATCAACAGCCACTCTGTAACTCTCAGCAAGATGTAGAAAGATCTTTCTGCATCTTACTTACATCTTGCAAGAAGTGCAGCTGCTTGTTTGCCTGCTGTTACAGAGCAAAGGGACAAGAAAAGTAGGTGAAATAGGGGTACAGTTCTCTGCTGTTAGCCACCATTGTCTTAGGCCAGCCTATCCACAAAACCTGCTATTTTGGAACACAATGGAGAATTTTGGAATTGCTTGTAGGGGAAGACCTCTTACTGACACAGTAAAGATAATGAAGAAAAGGGGCAGCAACTCACATAAAAACTTTCAAAAGAACATTGAAAGATTAGGTCCAAAAAATGTGTTGTTACAGCAACTAGGAGTTTGAGAATGTTTGACTGACTTGGATTGTGATCATATTTTACTATATGACTTTTAATGTTTACTTTAAGTGAAAAAAAGAGTTAAATAAACTGCCGTTGTTTAGTGATTGAAAGTCTACTGATTGCAATAAATTAAAACCACTGGTTTTAGGATAAACATGTATATAGTGCCTTATGTATGGGCAGAAGACTAAGACCCAACATTTTTAAATGCCTGAACTCACACTTAAAGGGTAGTTGCATAATTATTTCTAAGCAGCACTTTCTGGTTTAGAAGGCAGGTGGTCTCTTTTTATATATGTGCTTATGTCAAAATCCTCTCAGCTTCCTCAGGTGTCAAGGTAGATCTGGCTGCAGAACAAATGGAAGGATAGTTCTTTAAAAAGGCAGAAGAGTGTTCATGAGGTTTTATATTTTGGAGTAATATCCTTAATGGATATTGATACCTTTTTTTGTGGTCATGTGGAATAGGAACATGATACATTTACCAGATAACAAGGCCTTATGATGAATTTTGGTAACATTTCTTCAAGGTATAGTCTTTCCAGTGCTCTAGGTTTAGTTTTGGTTCCACATATTTTTAAAAAAATTACATTTACGACAGCAAACTGGAGAAGAGTACAATTAATCTCCACTTTGTCCGTTCTGGCTCTAGAAAACAAGTTTTAGAAATGAGTAAAAATACACCCTCTGTCTCCTCTGCTTCCGTGTTCAAGGCTCCTATCTACATTCTCACACATGTTATCAATCACTCCACATCCATCTTAATAGAGTCAAACTTCACTCTCTTGCCTTTCAGCACCATGCATACCCTACATATTCCTGTAGGTCATCAACTTTCCAAACTATCTTGGAGCTTGAAACCTTCAGCTGAATTACACTTAATCGAACAATGATCCTAACAACCAAAGCCAGGCACAATCTGTTATTGTATTTCTCTTGTTATGAGGAAAAGAACAAATGATGTAAGGTTGCATTTTTTACTCTTTTTTTAACTTTCAGAGGAGTTGATACCTTTCTATGTCCAGAGAAGCTTTCAAAACAGTAGCTTTTTTGCCCTCTTTTTCAAAATATATGAACTTATTTAAATATAAAATTGTACCTGAAACATTTCAGAATCCCAAGGCCCCCTTATGTAAACTGGTATTCTTTTAATTGCGTTGCTCTCATCATGCCATTAATGAGCAACAGTGAACGATGCCATGAATGAAAAGCAAACCTTTTTAAAAAGAGATTTGAGAGAGGGTGAACATCTGAACATGTAATTATTTTATAAATTGTGAGGTGCCATCAGTAGATCCCCATGATCCTGCAAATATTCCACTGTTTAGGCTACAAGAGGAAATACACCTTCTAGTGCATTGCTTTTAGTATTATGCCTTGGATGAATGAGGCAGACTTGTTTTTGGATGAGTGACTCCCTCTTTAAACAAATACTATCGGATCTGCAGGCACCAGCTTGATCCCAAGGTCTTACTTGCTGTAATCTCTATTCTACTTCCCTCAAAAACAAGACCTAACCCAGAACAAACTCTGCTTCATAAAAGCAGCAGCTCTCTGTTCACGCCTTCCATAGGCAGTTTGGGCCACCCAGATGAAACAGTCACAAATCAAAATGGAAGTCCCATTATGCTGTTAAACACTCCCCAAAGATAAGGCCAACAGGCCTGTAACATCGATTATCTCACCAGTAAGCGACAGCAATAGGGTTTCACAGTATCTTGTTCTTCTGACAGTTTGTGTTAAAATAAAACAGGTTGCAGGACAAAAAAAAAAAAACAAACAACCCAGGAAATGTTAAAAAACAGTCAAATCTGTGTGTCAGTTGTGCATAAAAACAATGACTATAGATAACTCTAACTGAACCAATTCTAGAACTAGTTAATGACTCTGCAAATGCATTTAGCTTTGGTGACAGGCTTCTCCTTCTATAGTAGGGAAAAACATTGAATTGTTATTGGGAAGAATCAGGCTACACATCAATTTTTCTGTGTTCCCTGGACTGCTTTTGGAAAAAAAGGATAATGTTCCATTTCCCCACGAATTAGAATTACCTCCTTCCAGTCCTTTTCTTTGGAATGGTGCAAGTTAAATCAGTCAATTTGATTTCCTTGAGAGCCAAGCAGAAATGTCCAGAAAACACCTTAAATGGTTGTGCTAATTAGCACAACTTGCCCATTCTTTTCTTAGGCCAAAGACTCAATCAATGAGTCTCTAATTTACCTGGAAAATCCTTCCTCCATCACATTTGAAAAAGGATCCATTTATCCCTTAGCCCAGGCATCTATCTGCTGCTTCTCCTGCTGTGCATCATCAACAATATTCCAGCACTCAGTATAAGTCTACGCGGCAGGTCTAAATTCAGTCATCTTAACCTGTGTTCCTCAGATCAATGGGCTAGATATTGGCAAAGGTTTCATAAGGTTGATGTGAACAACATAATTATCATTCTGCTTTACTGAAAAGCATTTAGAGAAAAAAAGTACACCAAAGTGAGGGGACTCCCCATGGGTCTGCCTTTTCTTATTTTTTTCCACCATGTATACCGCATGCACTGTCATACGTGCCAAGAACTGGTACACTAACTTTGCCAGTAGTAGTAGCCCCATGTAGAACATGATGAGGAAGCTTCAGATTATTTGGGCAGTAATATATTTAAATTCATTGATTTCTGTATTCATTTCTACATACAAAGCTGTTAATGGTATTTCTTATTTCCTGCAAGAGTCAGCCAATAAAAGTGTGTGTTGCTACATTTTTAGTCTCTCTTTTAGTAGCAGCAGTGCTATCCAGTAGTAATAGTATCCCACATTGTATCGCAAGAGTAGCAATATCTAATACCAGGGATGCAAGACGTAATAAATTCGTCAGCGTGGCAAGCAAAATAGTTGAGACTAATCCTTTCCTCTCTGCTTTTTCCAGATTAGCATTAACTATGAGGAAAGTATTGCATGTTCCATTTTAGCTCTTCTTTAACAAAAAATAAAGTCCAAACAAATAAAGTAGAAGTCATTTCTATCTTCTCTCATCATATGGAAAAGCTAGAAAATAGTAATTTTTACATGTCTAAGGTTGACAAAACAGAAAGTGAATAAAAAGAAACCAAACATTTTAATTAGAGGAAGGATCCTGGACTGAGAATTTTTTGAATTCTCAACATTGCTGGTGACGCTTCAAAATAGTAATTGACATCAAAACATTCCTTTCAACTGCAATTTGATGAATTTATTGTGCATTACCTAAGGTCTAAATTGCAAGGTTCCATCATACCTGAAATAGTTTACTTCTCTCTGTTCTCACTTGAACAGGGTAGAGGGTCGTTTATGTGATAATTTCATATAATGAATTAACTCAGTCTATGAATAAGAGAATAGTAATAATACCAAATAAAATTGAGACATTTCTTAGAAACACTTTTCATTCTTCACATTTTCTTCTTTAACATCTAAATGATTTTAGTCTCATATAATTATTTTTTTTGCCAGTTGTGGCAGTAGAAGACAATGTTGGCTAGTCTCTGGCTTCATTCGTAGTCTTTTCTAACTGGTAGGCTCTCCCTTTCCACTCTTGTGTAGTCCCATTTCTTTTAAAAAGAAGACAACTTGACACGGCAGATCTGGCTAGAGGCCTGCAGCACAGACTTTCTATGCATTTGTTCTCACTTGTCAGAGTGATTCTTACTATCCATGTTCAAAGACTCAGCAATCTACATGGCCTCCTATGTCACAGGTCAGTGTTCCCAGGCGTGATTATAAGAATTACACATAAAGAACAGTCTTCCATATTTTTAATTAAAGAATATGATAGAAGTATAATCTTTTTTCTTTTTTTTTCTTTTTTTCCCCTTGGGAGGCTTTCATAAACTTCCTATCAGTGTTTCTAAGTCTGCATAACACTAGACAGCCGTGTGGCTCTCCACTTTCAATGTGATTTTGAAGGCAGGCTCTGGAAAGTAGATAACATATTTCACGACCTTTGTGTCTGGAAGCAGTTTCCCCTGATTGAAGTCATATAAGTTCAGCTAAGTTGGAGTGTGTTGTAAATATTTATCTGGCAGTCTGACATATAAAGTTGTTCTGAAATTACAAAGTACATTCCTGTCTTTCATGTATTATTACCACTTTTTTTTCAATACACTTGTGAGCGATATTATTTAGAGAACCTTCTATAAGTGACTTATCATTGCTTGTTAAAGTTCTCACACTCTGTTGTACGGTCATTTTTTGAGGATGGTAGCTCTTGAGTTGTATCACTTCCCTATCTTTTAAAACATAAATGTGAGATTATTTCCGAAGTGTGACACGAATTTATGCAATGAGGTAAGCATGGCTGGCACATTTGAATTTAAAATCTGGTTTTGTGATACTTATTTCCACATAGGGTTCCAGATGCTTTCTATTGCTGGCAAATCAGTGGTGTTGACAGCTTCCCTAATCATTAACTTGTTTGTCATTAGCTATCAAGTAATTATATATAAAGTAATGCTTCTGGGTAGAAATTCTTTCCCAGAGACAGAATTAATTCAGCTCCACCTTCACCTGTATTTCCTAGGTTGTTTTTTATTTTATTTTCTAAAAATTGCATTTTCTGCTATATGAGGAGCTGCATCAGAAATGTATGTATTTTTCTTTACAGAGGCATAAGACAGGTTCAATAAAGCCAATGTTAAATTGAATTGTGTGCTGCTGTTGAGCTCACAGTTGGAGACCTCTCAAGTTCAAACGTAGTTTTGATTCTAAACATACTTTGCAAGGCTTCTCAGCGTGCTTAAATGTGAGCTGTTTCTCTCAGTTGGTGAATAGTGTCCATGGGAAGAGGTAGGAAGGGAACAGAGGTGACAAATCAGCTAATTTCAGCAAACTTCTAGTCCGTGCCTGTTTCAGTTGAAACTATCAGTGTTGGAAAGAAATAGCTGCGGCACAGCTTCCCTACCACCTTGTTTTTCCAGGGCCAGAGGCTATTACAGTCCCTTAAATTCACACTACAAAAGCCTTGTCACTGAGAGCTATTAGGGTTCCGTTATTAACTGCAGTGTGCAGTGCTCCTGAATGTTGTAACTGGAGATAGTTTATCCTCAAAATAATTAATGCTAGGAAGAAGTCCACGGATTACATATGTATTAAGAATGTTGGCTCATTATATTGGGTTAAGATTTTGTTCTAGTTTTGGTTTGGTTATTTTATTGTTGATTTAAAAAAAATTACTGAAATGACATAAAAGCCAATAATTATTCTTAGAAGCCTACCTTAGGCTAAATTGAAAGCACTGCTTCTGCTTCAAATCCGACTGGTACCAAAGTATAAACTACCCTGGAAACAGTAGGAGAGAATATTAACATGTAAAATACCTGTCACTTACTTCAAAGCCTTACATGCATTCATTAATGCGCATGCAACCTAAAGAAACATGATGAACAAGGAAATTATGATTATGCATAATTAGTTTGAAAAAAGCCCCCAACAATGCAACAGTAATTCTGTGTAACTAGAGCATAGATTCTCCCATTACAAGTTTAAAACTGATTAAAATGTGATCAAATATCTCTAAGACAATTTAAGGGTTATGTTTCTGGAGAAAAAAACCCAACTAATTAATTGTTTTATGGTAACTCTGTGTGCAGAAACATTTGGACATTCCCTTGGTCCTTTGTTGTTTTGGTTGAGATGCAACTGAATAGTTGCAGAAATAAACTAGCTTGCTAGTAAGTATTTGGATGAACCAAATCCAAAATTTCTTTCTGCAGCTCAGAATGTTTGGGCAGACTGGTAACTGATCCCAAAACCTACGGAGACTGGGAAAACAATAGTGTGTGTGCGGGGGGGAACGAGACTGAAATTCTTTCCTTGTTCTGATTAGCAGGAGATAGTATCATGATATTCAGTACTCTAGGCTGATGTATAACAGTGGTGTTTGACAGTTTGCACTCTATAGTGCAGGGCTTTGCTATTCTGGATTTTTAGGCATGCAAAAAAAACCCCACCTTAGGAAGACCACCTGC
Source organism: Gallinula chloropus (assembly GCF_964237585.1). Lineage (NCBI taxonomy): Eukaryota > Metazoa > Chordata > Aves > Gruiformes > Rallidae > Gallinula > Gallinula chloropus. Next base: position 20,275,956 of record NC_140086.1, read on the forward strand.
TGTTACTTATGTAAATATATTACCCTGTAAAAGATTTTACCTTTGAGAAGATGCAAGGTTCAATAAAAGATCTGATGGTATCCTTAGCTGACTACGGCCTGTCAGGAAATTTACAAGAAAGTAATGTTTTCATTAAAGAAAAAATTCTGACTATTGATGCATTTAATTGCTAAAACATAAATGAAAATTGCTTATTTTCAACACTAGTACAAAATATATCTCTTTTTCTTTATATTTTGTATCACAATTCAGTAGAGCACTTAAGTCTTTATGGAAGCACTTCAGGAATATGGGATAGATGAGAGGACAGTGAGGTGGGTTGAGAATTGGCTGTAAGGCCGAGCTCAGAGGGTGGTGATCAGTGGAGCAGAGTCCAGCTGGAGACCTGTAACTAGCGGTATTCCCCAGGGATCGGTCTTGTTTAACATCTTCATCGGCCACCTTGATGCGGGAATAGTGTCCACCCTCAGCAAGTATGGTGATGATACAAAGCTGGTAGGAGTGGCTGACATGCAGGAACACTGCGCTGCCATCCAGAGAGACCTGGACAGGCTGGAGAGCTGGGCAGGGAGAAACCAGATGAGGTTCAACAAGTTTCAGCAAGTGTAGAGTCTTGCACCTGGGAAGGAATAACCTCTTGTATCAGTACCGGCTGGAGGATGAACTGTTGGAGAGGAGCTCTGCAGAGAAGGACCTGGGGGTCCTGGTGGATGACATGTTGCTCATGAGCCAGCAGTGTGCCCTGGTTGCTAAGGGGTCCAATGGGATCCTGGGGTGCATGAAAAGGAGCGTTGCCAGCAGGTCAACAGAGGTGATCCTCCCCCTCTACTCTGCCCTAGTCAGGCCCCACCTGGAGTATTGTATCCAGTTCTTGGCTTCTTGGTATAAAAAAGACAGGGATGTCCTGGAAAGAGTCAGTGAAGGGTTACAAAGATGATTAAAAGACTGAAGCATCTCCCCTATGAGGAGAGGCTTAAAGAACTGGGACTGTTCAGCCTTGAGAAAAGAAGGCTAAGAGGGGATCTTATTAATGTTTACAAATATCTCAAGTGTGGGACACAGAGGGAAATGGCCAGCCTCTTTTCAATGGTCTGTGGAGACAGAACAAGGGGCAATGGCTTCAAGCTGAAGCATAGGAAGTTCCGCAGCAATATGCAGAAGAACTTTTTCACAGTGAGGGTGACAGAACACTGGAATAGGCTGCCAGGGGGGTTGTGGAGTCTCCTTCTCTGGAGATATTCAAGACCCATCTGGATGCCTACCTCTGTGACCTGTCCTAGGGAGCTGCTTTGGCAGGGGGTTTGGGCCCAATGATCTCTTGAGGTCCCTTCCAATCCCTACGATTCTGTGGTTCTGTGTATATCACCCCTAAAAACCTTAAACGCTGAAACAGAAAACAATAGGTTCAATGACCTGTTATTTTGGCTTTATAATATTTGTGCATTGTCGGGTGGTAACTCACCCATGGCCGATTCTGCAAAGGGAATCACAGTAACGATACTGTTCTCCATGCAGGTTCATTGTGCTTTTGTGGTGTGAAGCATACTTGATCAACCTATTTGTACTGGAAGAAGTAGTGTGTGTGTTAGGGGAACAGATTGCTGCTTAACCCAACCAAGGACAAACCATCACTATGACCCAGCTAAACATGTGGTCTAGATGAGTATGTTGAAAATTTACCTTCTATCTTAAAGGAATTCAACAGAATATTGATTTAGTTTCACTTTTCATGAAGGTATCGTTCAATGGCATGAATATAATCATATTATTAAGACAACAAAGGGCTTAAATCAAAATGATTTCTACTGATTTTATATCCAATGGAGATGTGATATAGTTAAAGGTTTGGGTAAGGTCAGGAAACAGTTAAATGTTAAAACTGAAAATTTAAAAATTAGGAGTTTGGTGTTCTGTTCTTGACACAGTCACAGCATTGAACTGGGGGGCGGGGGGCTGGTGGCCAGTCACTAAATCTCCCTGTTCTTTTTATGCACCTTTTGTTACCAGGTTAGACTGAGGCTTTATTTTCTCTTTTATTGTGTTTGTAAAGTGTTTTACTACTCTCAAGAGGGAAAATGAGTATTACCAGTGTAAAGTTATAAGGCTATTTGTGTAATTCTGCCCCTTTATTTCAATCAATGAAAAGCCTTACAACATAGCACTATATATTTTTAGCTGAGCTAGTAGATAGCATATGACAGGCAGACTGCGCTTGTTGCTGTGATTTGTATCCATTTCACTGAAAATATCTGATGCTGTTTTATGTCAAAAACAGATTACGGACAAGATAGAGCCAGTTTGATCCAAGTGGTTGATTTCTGAATTCCACAGCCTAAGCTTTTCATACGTTAGTGGGGGAGACTAATGTAATAGATAGCTTTCTTGACTGCTGTTATGCCACCACTACAGTATTAACAATATTTCAGCTTAATCGTGTTGCAGAAGTGTAACACAGAAGGTACATCCAATAAATATACACTTTGTTTACATTGGGGTGTTTTCTCAGTACTGTGAAATTGTTTTATTTACTTCAAGTAGCCATTAAGTACAAACATTTTTCCTAGGCAGAGTAAGTTTTGTGTGTGATTCATTACAGGAAGAGTGATGAACAGTAAAACATCTTTGTTTCCACCACTTAGGTCTCTGCACTTTGTCTGGTGCTGAGATTTCAAGCCTTTGGGATCCTCTTTGATGTAAGTGTAATCCTTTCTGGATAAATCTCCTTTTAAATCAGGTAATTGACTTGTTTATCCATGTATTCTACTGTTTAAAGCAAAATTTTATCATATATTTAGTCCTACTAGTCATTAAATTAAATAATCTGTTAAATAATGTTAATAATCTGTTAAATTAATAATGCTGTTAAAGCTGATGTTACAGACAACACTTAAACAAAAAATACCAGGTTAAATTCTCAAAAAAACCTCAATCAAGTTAATATTTTATCTGCATTTCACATGTGATTAATACTCGAATATCCATCTCTCTGCTCCAAGAGAGTTAGAGTTCTTGTAATGTTACAGACATAGAAAAGCACATCTCTTACTGTGTGCTTCTCCTGTGTTGCCATTTGCTATGCCTGCTTTTACTCCTGTGGATACTGCATTAAGGTGCTCTGGTTAAACAATCTTGTCACACATCAGTGATGGTAATGTACTCTGTTCTTGTTGGATGAAGAAAAATTACCTTATTCTTAAAGGGGAAAGGAAAAAAAGAAGTGGACTCAAAGGTTTATTAAGTTTAAATGTTGAAACATCTTTATATTAATAACAGTAGAGGGCAAAGCTTTCCTCAGGGATTGTGCTGCTGTATTTAAAATGTGTGATCTAGTGGTACCTTATGTCAGGAACACTCGTGTAAACTACAGTCTTCAACTGCCCTGAGCAAATGTCTTTCATCTTTCATAACAAGTGCAGCCAGCATTAAGTACAGCAATATGTTTCTATTATTCCACTGGAAGGAACGATACTGTTCTTATCACTTTATTTCTAAGTAGTCTAAGCTACCTGTTATTTCTATAAACAGGTCCTGATGCACAATGTTCTTCACAGAGAGTTAGTAAAACTACAAAACACCCTCAAGAATTAATGTAAATTCTGCAATTTTTAATTCCCGTGTCTATTCCTCAGCATCAGCGGGAAAGTTAAGAAGAGGGACGATAAGGTGCTCTTCAGTTCTTTTAACCCTTTCAAAACATAAATCCACCTTAAAATCAACAGTTGCATTATGTTTTGAAATTTCAGAGATCAAAGATTTGTAGCAAGGAAGGGAGGGACTCAATTTCAGTAGAAGAAAACATAATCTATCTTCGGTCTGTACTTTTGGAGAATCTGTCCCAGCTGGATCTTGGCAGCATTATAGATATCCATCACTACTAACTATGCTTGTCTTGAAACAACACACTGATCTGACTATTTTAGAAGCTGTGATTTAGATATTTCCACTTCATTACAACATTTGAGTTTCCATACATGGAGTGACATAGGTACTCCCAAGGATGCACTTTGTAATCTGATTAGTGCTGCAAACTGACGGAGGTGGACATGGCTGTGTGCCTCTCTGCAAGCATCTCAGGAGGGCTGGCCTGAGCAGGTTTTGCCAGATACAAGGAATGTTGCTGTGAACTTCACAATTATTACTGCAAAAAATTACAGACTCTGGCTGTCACCCAAAATACAGCAATTTACTCTGTTGACTGATGTGCTGGTTGCGAACTGCGCATACTCTATTTTGATTTACTGTGATTATAGTCCATCCCCTCGAATGACTTTTCCTCATTTTCAAGGATCTTATAGGTATGCTTCTCCCTGGAACCCAGAAGTGCAGCTGTGGGCTAGAGAGACATATGTATATGATTAATCTGATGATGATGAGAAATCAGTGCCCCAGTTTCATTATTTTTATGGTGACTAAAATGTCTCAGTTATTCATGCAAAGAATGGCTTTGAGGTGTGTAGAAAATTCAACAGCTGGATAGCAATGAGGATGGCTGAGTTGGGATAAGGTTTTTTTTAGGGCCACTTTCTTTAAATCTTCTTTTTTACAGAGAATTAAAACAGGGGCTATCGTTTACAATAATAGAGGGTTGTGGGATCAGACTTTGTCACAATGGCTGGTTCTATCAGTTCCGCCAAAAATAACTTTGAGGGCTAAAAGAATTAAAATGTTAACTTACCCAGAGAAAGAAAAATAATCTGCTGTTTCTACAAACAGCCTTTCACTGTCTCTCTACAGCTGCCTCAGCACTACTAAGTAGGATAAGAAATAGGTTTTACTTGCTCTTAAAGACCATATGAAAATATATGGGGGAGTCTCCTCTGAAATAGGAGGCTGATTCATTTTATTTTCTTTTACAAACAGAGATGAAATATGCATTACTGCACTGCTTCTGAAGGATTTAATGGTACTCCTTGCAGATATTTAGAATTATCTGAGAAACATATGAGATGCATAAGGAATTTTTTCTTTGAAATGTTTAAAGATGAAGATTTAAGTGCTAAATGCTGAGGTGCTTCTTATCTATTAGAACATGATCTATGTTTTTTTGTGCTACTGTGTTAGTGATATCTGAACAAGAATAAAATGTAGGTTTCTTCTCTGTGTGAGATGCATGTTCTTTATTTTCAGATTGTGTTTGTACACATACTCTTAGAGGTATGAATGAATGGGACTTGGAACCTGGCATGAAGCAAGGAAGATATATAGCATAAGTTAAACCTGCAATTATCAGTGTTTATTGTTTCTGTCTACCGCTTCCCTCCTATAATAGAGATAGGTAATGGTTGGATGAAATGCATGGACATGATTAACCTGTTTTCAGATAGAGAGTAATGAGATCATTGGAATTTAGCAAATGTTACTTCAAATGGTTGTTGTGTTTTATTTCTTAAAGTTTAACTGCCTTACTGAAATAAATATATGATACACTGTGACACTCCATCTGTGAATCTGTCTGTGTCTGGAGTCTTTCCCAGGACCTCCTTGAAAGAAGATTTTTTTATGTCAAGAGATTCTCTCTCATTACTTAGCTATAAATATTGGAAATATATTCACCAAACGGTCATATGTCATGATATCTCATTGTTACCATCTAACAGATGGTTTAATGAAAATCTGGCTCATTGCTTTTCCATCAAATCAAGTTATAAGCAACAGCTAATGAAAATTATGTTGAGAGGTCTCAGGAGAGTATGCTTTTCTAATTAGATTGATATTTAGATAAATTTAATATGGAGATGGCCAACAATTTGATGGGGAGTGGGCCTACACAACTGCTGCACTGAAGTTAAGAACTTGCTTCTCTCTCTCTTGCTCTCTGACTGGAGCAGTGGAACCTCTTTAACCCATACTGGAGAAAGAGAGAGATTTGTATAACAATATTTTTGTGGTTTGAAATGTATGGTAGACTACAAACCCCCCAAGAATGCTGCAGTGTAGAAATAGTGTTGAACCCTGCTACTGGAGAAAGACCAAAAGGAAAGGGCAAGTCCTGTGGGGCAATATGTTCAAGAGGAAAAAGAAGAGCACCAATAGCAATGGTCAGCATTGGTCAGCAAGCTGTAGGCATAGAAGATGACATAGTGTAGGATATCATCTCCACAAAGCCTGCTCTAATCATGGCAGTGGAATCTCTGTGTTGCTTTAATAACCTAGACCTGTTACGAAGAACTTCTTTAAACATACAAAAAGAAGCAGCAAGGATATTTTCATAGTTCTGTACTCCCTGATTTGTGAGCAGGTCTGCACTGATTTTTCTCCCTGTGGACTTGCTGGAGTCCAATAGCTATACTTTTACTGGCTTGCTCAAAGTATTCCACAATCTGTATTTTATTCCCACGAAGATCTGTTGTAATATCCATGCAATTGTTGCATGCACACAAATCACCAGTGTCTGGTGTCTACACAGTCAGCTTCTATCCCATGGTGAATCTGGAGATTAAGGAAAACCCAGGAAAATTTCTCCACTGCTGTTAAGCAACTATTTTTAGACACCTCTAGTGTTTTAAACTCTGCATTTGGACCCACATCATACTTGAACTATTCCTGCTCTTTAAAAAGTCCTGCAGACTGGACAATCTTTAAAGGTTTTAACCTGTTAGATGTGGCTGGCTTCCAGGAAATTATGGCAAGGCATACTGTAGTACATGAAAAATGTCTTCTAAGGTGGAAATAAGTACTCCAGGGGAAAAGGAGTGTCACTACCCTGTAAAGGAGTCATCACTCTTTCCCGGACTTTCTAAAGGACTCTGGAAAACAGGATGTTGTTTCTAGACTGTTGTGCTCAGGATCAGCACAATTTGCAACAGAATTTATAGTGCTGTGACTCGGTAAATAATTGATAAATGTACACCTTTATAAATATGGGAGGGAAAGGATGAACTTACAGCACTCCAGCATTGTTGGCAGAAAGGGAAAAAGGTGTTGAGAGCTGGTGCAGCTCGCCATACTTACCTTCAGAGCCATGATCCTTACTGTTGTGGCCGTAGTCTGAGATCCAGCAGAGTTCAGTGTTTCTGCAAAAGCTGAGCATGCAGACTTGTCATATTGAGGTCTGAGAATAGCTCCCCAAAAATTCTCACACTCCAAGGTAAATTATGCATCCCAGCCTTTGCAATTAAAAAGGTCCCAAAACCCAGCAGGCTTCTTTAAGCCAAAATTATTTTTCAAATACAACACCTGTACTGTATTTTAACTTTATCTCATGTCGCCTGAGGGTGGGCAATAGATACATTGTTTTCCCAAATAGACATAAACCCCAAAGGCTGTTTAAGTGTTTCAAAGGAAAGACTAGTCACTTTGATACTTGTATCCATTTAAGTTTTTCCACTATTATTGCATTTTTTTATTAAAATATTGGAACAATTAGATAAATATGAACAAACCTTAAACCAACTCTGGTCTAATATTTTCCCCATTTCCATTTTTTAACAAGTAAATTCAGTAATCCAAGAAATCCATCATATAATAAAACTACTGAATTGAAACACCCATTATCCACTTCAAACCTATTACCACATCTACAGCTACCTAGATTTTAAAGAAATGAAATTAGATTTCTACATAAGCTGAAGGATAAGGCTTGTTTTTTTCTTATCAGGTTAGGAAACATTCCTGAGCACAGGTGGGATGTCAGACCTTGGCAGTTTGCATTTTACGGACACAGCTGCACCTGTCCAGCTCTACCTAAATTTCCTGGCAGATGCTTTATGATCATACAGAAAAAAAAAAAAAACAACCCCAAACTTCCTTTCAATTAGCTACATGAGATGCTTCCAAAAGATTTAATTAACATGCACAATATCCCTGCAAAGGGATGCAGTTTGTGAAACATTTTTGAATTTCACAGTTAGTTCTCTATGTTTCAGTTAATATACCAAGTTCTCTGGTGCTGTTTTTTTTCACTCTCATTCAATTCGTTTCTCATGTGCTTCTTCTAAAGGTACTTTGCAAATAATAGCAAAAAATCCCAAAGGAATGATATATATTGAACTGGCATCTCTGTAGCAGACATATGTTTGAAATAATACACTGTGGACTGAAATAGAAGGTATCTAAATTGATATCTACAAAGACAATATCTCCTTAGTTATGGTTCACAGGCTGCCAAAGAAAATACTACATTCTCACGATGCAGCCTAAAAAATCTCTTGGTGCTAGCAAACCGAATTGGACAAAGACAAGAAAATCCACTGCTAGAGGGTTTGACATTTGCTTCTATTTGAATTTGAAATGAAAACTAAAATTTACAAAGGTCTCCATGGAAAAGGAATCCATTATGAATTAAATTTCAATCTAACTACATTATTTAATCTTAAACAATCCTAAATTAAATATAAAATCCATGTATGAATGCAATTTTTCATAATTTTAGAATTTTTAATATGGTAAAATGAATTTATTCTGAATTTGCTATTACTATCATGTATGAATGTTTTGGGTGTTATTAGTTTTTATTGAAAATGTATTTACTCATTTACAATCATTTTCTCAAATTTTTGAATTCTTTTTCTGAAGATGAACTGCTTCTGACATAGAGCTTGTTATTTTTTCCCTTCAGAGTGCCTTTTGTTTACAGTTTTCTTAGAAACTTTGAACTAGAAAATAAGACGAGCTCTCAGCACAATTTAGATAGATGCCTGTTTTTAATATCTGGATGTCAGCTTGTTTGCATTTTGCTGTAGTAATAAAACAGCTGCTACTCCAACTTGCATTGAGTGAGACACCTTACTTTCTTGTTCCAAGTATTTCTTCCCTTATTTGATTTTATAATGGAGTGGTTTTACACACTGATTCAAGGTGTAGAATTGCTTTCTTATGACAGAGGAGATACTCTGAAGAAGTGATTAAAATGAAACATTTAAAATGTTGTTCAAAGCTTCCCTTTAGAATGTTTAACATACTTTCAAAAATGTAAAAAGTAAAATGCGTGGGAGGTGTGATTTAGAAACTGCTGAAACCCAGAGGAACTCATTCCTAGAGCAGTGTGAAGCATATTAAGGGCTATGAACTGTGAAGGCCCAGCTGTGATGGGGAGCTGGGATTTCTGTGGCACGGTTTCCCAAGGAGGTGGCTCATGATTCTTGAAAGTCCATCAGCCCAGCTGGTTCAGGAGCTGGGGCAATTGCAGACAAGGCTTACAAACTGTCAGAAAACAGGTTTTCTCTCATTTCCAAAGGGAAGATATTGAAATAGATGCATTCCTACAGCATATGTCATCCTTCTAACAATTCAGTATTTTTTCCATGGGAAAACATTGCATTTCCTAACCAGCTCTCCTAGGGAGGTAGCTGCCTAATCTCTCTGTAAGTCACAACAAACTTGCTTCTCCACTCACTTCAGGTTAAAGATCACTCATAACTTCTATATGCTCATGCTATGACTCAATGTGCTTCTCTGTTTACAGCTCATTACTCTGGAACATCACTAAGACTGAAGTCAACACCATTGGCTAACCCACCTCACAGCAAGACTGATTTTTTTTTTTTTATAAAAAAGCATTCCTGTTTAAACCTGGTTTCAAAGTATTTTTCCCAGAGTGAAGCAATGCTGTCATTCCTCTGTAATAAATGAGATGGTTCTCTGTGAGGCTTAGTCTAAAATCTTAGCTTGCAGACATCATAATAGCTGTGTGGTGCTCACTGAACAAAGATTTCTGATAGCAATGGAAAATAATTACTTTTCAACCAAAATGAAATGACAAACTTCAACACATTGTTCTCAAGCTCCAGTGAGTTCAACTGTTTCCTTTCAGATGCAGATCAGTTACAGCTCTGACTTTCAGAGTTCAACTCTCTAGGTCAGGAGAACAATCTTACAAATCTGGAGATCATTTTGGGTTCTTGGTGTGAACTGATATTGAAATTGTCACACAAACACTAATAAAACCTTCAGTTTCTGTTCACTTATTCTTAGGACTTAACATTAACCGCACCTAAATATAACTGTTGTGCTATCTAGCTCTTAGAAAATTCGATGTTTTAATGTAAGACAGTATTAATACATAGCCAAAAAATTAGTCATTGTAGGAAAAATGCACTGCAGGTTTTCTCACTACATGAATCAAATAACAGACTACAAATTATCAATCTGGCAACAAAAATAATAAATAATTTGACCAAAAGCCTTCCTGATTTCTTGATGCACCAATCCTTCAAAGCAATACAGTTTTCTAAGATGTGACTAGGATCATAGTGTCCTGAAACAAGAGAGTTTTAAAGAGAAAATAAATATTGCCATCTAAAAATTTGGAGGAGGTGGATAGAGTAACATAACTGAAGAGAATGATTGCATATAAAAAAGAAGTTTTACTCCTAAGTGACTTTTAATGAGAGGTTGAGAGAGCAATGCAATCACAAAAGAATATCTACATTAAAATCTTAAGCGTTGTGACACTTCAGGGAAATGTATAGCATACTTTCTTCCCAACAGTCAGCCAATTCTCCAGGCAGTTATACATAATGCAGCACAACTCAGTTATGACAAGAGGAAAGTAATATGACTTCTTTAAAAATTAGTGAATGGGACAGGTTAGGTCCCTATAAATAAAGATTGTCTTTAAAATGTCATATACATAGGAGTAGAAAAAACACTACATATTGTTTATAATGAGTTACACTAATGCTGTGAAGATAACATAATGAGGCTGGGGACTTCCTTGCACTGGACTCCAGGACAAAATATTGAGACATCTTGTGACCTATATAAATAATGTTTTAAACTTTCTGTCTTTGAAGATCTGCCTCTCTTCAGCTGGAGACAGTTAGCAGACACTACTTGTTTAATTCAGATGCACGTCTTACAGCATCTTTTTATACTAATGCTGAACTACTATCTTATTCTCTACTTCTATTTAGTACTCAGCTTTAACTTACTGATTAATTTGAGATTATTATTTGGTTTTCTTCTGTAAGTGAACTCAACTATTACTATGTTTATCTTGTTTTCAAGACTGATAGTAAGGTGGCAATCCTCAACTAGAAATGGAGGGACTCAATCTATCATGGAATCATAGACTCATAGAATATTCTGAGTTGGAAGGGATCCATAAGGATCATCGAGTCCAATTCCTGGCTCCACACATGGCCAGCCAAATCAGAGCATGGGACTGAGTGAATCCTTCAGACGCTTCTTGAACACAGAGTCAGTCTCGATGCTTTGACCACTTCCTTGGGGAGCCTGTTCCAGTGTCCAACCACCCTCTCAGGAAAGAACCTCTTCCTAATATCCAGACTAAACCTCCCCTGTCACAGCTTCACACTGTTTGCTTGGGTTCTATCACTGGTTGCCAAAGAGAGGAGATTGGCACCTGCCCCTTTGCACCCCCTCGTCAGGAAGCCATAGAGGTCTCCCTCAATCTCCTTTTCTCCAGGATGAACAAATCAAGGGATTTCAGCCTCTTCTCATAGGACTTTCCCTCTAAACAGATCTAGAATCACAGAATGGTTGAGGTTGGAAGGGATCTCTGAAGGTCATTCCAACACCTCTAATCAAACAAAGGCACCTAGACACAGATGCTGAGGGCCACATCCAGATGGATTTTGGATATCTCTGTGAATAGAAACTGCACAACTTCTCTGGGCAACATATGCCAGAGCTCAGTCACCCTAAAGGTAAAGAAGTGTTTCCTGATATTTAGAGGGAACCTCCTGTGCTTCAGCTTGTGTCCATTGCCTCTTGCCCTGCCACTGGGCAACACTGGAAAGAGCCTGGCTCCATCCTATTTACATCCACTTCAGATGCATTGATGAGATCCCCCTTGAGCCTCCTCCAAGTGGGATTAGTCCTGTCTCTCTCTGCCTTTACTCACAGGACAGATGGTCCAGGCATCTTTGTGGCACTTTGCTGAACTTCATAAAATTCTTGTCAGGCCAAGACTCCACCCTGTTGAGGTCACTCTAGAGGGCAGAAGGACCCTCTGGCATATCAGCCACTTTTCCCAGTTTTGTGCCCCATCATCCTGATCATTAATGAAGGTATTAAACAGGACTGGATCTAGTAATGACCCCTGGGGTACACTACTAATTTTTGGCCTCCAAATAGACTTTATGTCACCAATCACCTCCTTCTGGTCCTGGTCATTCAGCCAGTTTTCTCTTTACCCTTTGATCCTGTTCTTCTCCATGAGCCTGTAATTCCCTGGGACCTCCTTCTATCCATTCTTGATAATAGGAATGTTGTTTGCCTTTCTCCAGTCCTCAGGGACTTGTGATTGTGATTGTTTGAAGATTATTGAGAGTGACCTTGAAATGACATATTCCAACTTTCTCATTACTTGCAGGTGCATCCCATTGGAGCTCCAGATACGTCCAATTTGCTCAAGTCACCCCAAGATAGGGACTGGGCAGACAGAGTCTCTCCCACTGTAAATGGAGATAAGATTCCTAATGACCTGAGGAACCTGAGTGCAGACAGGTCAATGGGACCTGAAGAGGTGCATCCCAGAGTTCTGAAGGAATTGGTTGATGTAGTTGACAAACCACTCTCCATGATATTTGAAAAGTCATGGCAGTCAGGTGTAGTCCCTAGTGACTGGAAGATAGGAAACATAATAGCCATTTTTAAAAAGGATAAGAAGGAGGACCCTGGGAACTACTGACCTGTCAGTGTCACCTCTGTGCCTGGACAGGTCATGAACAGATCTTCCTAGAACCTATGCTGAAACACATGGAGGACAGGGAGGTGATCCAAGACAACCAGCATGGCTTTACTAGGAGCAGGTCCTGCCATACTAATCTAGTGGCCTACAACAGAGTAACTGCATCAGTACACAAGGGAAGAACTAGAGATGTTCTCTATCTGGATTTCTGCGAGGCCTTTTACACAATCCCCCATAAAAGCCTTCTCTCTCAGTTGGAGAGATGTAGATTTGATGGGTAGACTGTTCAGTAGATAAAGAATTGACTGGATGGTCACATCCAGAGGTTGGTGGTCAATGGCTCAATGATCAGATGGAGGACAGTGGCAAGTGGTGTTCCTCAGGGGTCTGTGATGGGACTGGTGCCTTTTAATATCTTTATTAATGATATTGACAGTGGGATTGAGTGCACCCTGAGCAAATTTGCTGATGACATCAAGCTGGACGTATGGAATGCCATCTAGAGGGACATTGACAGGCTGGAGAAGTGGCCCAGGTGAACCTCATGAAGTTTAACAAAGCCATGTGCAGGGTCCTACACCTGGGTCAGGACAATCCCTGTTATCCATACAGGCTAGGAGATGACATGCTGAAAACAGCCCTGAGGAAAAGGATTTGGGAGTACTTGTGGGTGGAAGCTGGACATGAGCTACCAATGTGCATCTGCAGCTGTTCCCGTTTTGCGTAACTGGGTGCTGGTACAGAAAGGGGGACTGCAGAGATGGGTCCTGCAAGAAGCAGCTAGAAGCTCTCCGCAGGCTCTAGAACGTAAGCATAGTCCAATTCAAGGCCAGAGTTGCTGCTGACCAAAGCCGAGCCCATCAGTGATGGTCACAGCACCTCTGTGAATCACATTTAGGAGAAAAAGAAAACCCACAGGCAGCTGCATTTTGCTACCAGAGAAGGGGGTGAGAAGATGTAAGGAGCTGCACAGACACCAAGGCTAGGGAAGAAGGAGCGGGGGGAAGAATGAGGCACTCCTGGTGCCAGAGAAAGTGATTCCTCTACAGCCTGTGGAGAAGTCCATGATGAAGCAGGCTGTCTCCCTGTAGCCCACGGCTAAGGATGGGGAACAGAGACCATCTACAGCCTATGGAGAGACCAACACATGCTGCAGCTTGTTTGCTCACAAAACCTGTATTTAAGTTTGGAAATACATTATTTAGAGACAGATAGTTTAACTGCCAGACATCTATATTCCTTGTTATCATGCTTCTAGGTGCTGTCTAGTCACTAATAGTGACTAATTTTCTCTGAGGCAAAGCCTACACAGGATTTTTGGATAGCATGCACCATCCTCAATATGCAGGATGGTTAAATTTGCAGCAGATGTTGAACTTTTACCCATATTTTCTTGTTCATTGACACAAGTTTTGCCTCCTCAAATGCTTTCATATACTTTCCTAGCATACCTCTTAGGGTATACCCTTGCAATATTATGCTATGAAAAAAAAACTCTTCAAGCATCAGCATTGCTTACAGACACTTTGAATAAAAAACAAACATAACATCATATGCTACTCAGAAAAAGCACAGGATTGAGAGGAGACATAGGGCCAAGTGCTAGGAGATATAGATGTAGGTGGTCTTTGCTACTTGGCCTCAAATCTGGAAAGAAATTTTATAAACTGGGGTTATTTAACTACATAAGTGCAGCCTAAGAGATCGCAAGTTTCCACGTGATATATTTTGGTCAGCAGAGATGACTGAATTGAAATTCGTTCTGTTAACGACACACAGATTGCCTGAAACGTCATTCGCCATATTGTCTTCCTACATTTTTTCCCCCAGTGGCTCTATAAACATCTCAGTTTTTCTTCTGTCAGAACATTTTACAAGACTGTCTCTTCTATTTAGTTTGTCAGAAAACAGTTTTATGTTAATTTTGGGTAGTGTTGGATATTACTCTGATAAATACCATATGTACAGGTAGGTTATCTTTCATTAAATTTATTTTAAATTAATCTGTAATCATGGCAGATTTTTTTTATCATTATCTTCGCATAAAAATATTTGTATTCTGGTTTAATCAATCACTCAGGTGATGCCTAATACAGGTGACTTCTTCTGAAGACTGGAATGAAATTATCTGATGTATTTGGAGACATTGAGGTGTATTTCCTTAAAGGAGAGAGGCTATCAATAATGAAGTTGTATCAGGTAAAGATTTCATTATATTGACTTCTTATAATAAATTTCTTCTTTGAAGGTTGTCATGGTAGAAGTGATGCTGTGACTTTCTTCTTTTTTGTCTTTCTGTGTTTCATATTAAAGATGTTTCTTCTTCTCTGAAGCAGTCCTTCATATACAGCACTATATTAGGGAGTAGATCTCAATTCTACCCATCTCATTTACTACATATAAGCCATTGCTTCTGATAGTGGCATGTGTCAAGATCTCCATGAAGAAAACCGGACGTCAGTTGGCCAGTTTACATTATTGCACGTAAGTGATAAGTATGTTATGACTGATATTGCTGACTACCTTTAACAGCAATAAGTAGAGGGAAGGAAATTACCAGGTAATGTCATCTGATGGACTTTAGTACTTCCCTGCTTTTAGACTGTCTGAATGCCAAAAGGCATTCCCCATTGGTTGCACTGAACCCAGCAGTGAAGTAATACTGACCAGAAAATGGAAATCCTTTGAACATCTGGAAAAGGAAAAAAAAAAGCTTCCACCTTCCATTGAAGAAATACAGCTGTCATTCATCAAAACAGTGCAAAGCCTCAGGGCTCTGTTTGACTCCTTGCCGACACTGGATGAGCAGGTAGCAGCAGTTTCCAGAAGTGCAATTTTTCTCTCCAGCTGGCTGGGAAAATAAATTCCCTTATCTCTGATGAGAATTTTACTGCAGTAGTCTGCAGTTCTTCCTGACTCCCATAAAGACTACTTTAAATGTGTGTTTAGAAACTGAATGTGACTGTCTTGAGAAGGTTCTAGCAGTACAAAATGTAACTTTCTACCTCCCTCCTAGTTCTGGTCACTAGGGGAGGTGGGGGGGAAAGTTTGTGCAGAAGTCCATGTGCATTCTGGTTTAAGGATTTATTTCTGATCATGAAGGCAAGTACCAGAAAAAACAGGTCAAAACTTGTTGGTTTTGCTTGTCAAGTTCTTCAGCCACTAAGAAAATTTCAAGTTAAAGTTGGGGATAAGAGTTATCCACTGAAGAGTCCAACAAGACTCTGAAGACAGAAGTTGTTGTCAAGTCTGTTGGTCCTTAAAAAATGGTTAAGAGCTTTTCTTTTCTAGACATCTTCTGCAATATATGTAACCTCACAAAATAATTTTGTTTCCAGAATTTTCTTTCCTCCTATTCCCCAAACTAAATCTTATTTCAAGAAGTATTTTCTTCTTGAAGAAGTGTTTAAGTCTTCTAGAAGTTCAGTAATTTTTGCATTACTGTCCTTGATTTTATAGGTAAGATGAGCAAATACTGGGATAAATGAAGTAGAAAATATTTTTTGTTAAGTCACCCAGAGGACTGTGAAAAATTTCAGAGATACATAATGAAGTGGAGCAAATGAAGTCAATACTGTTGCAGTTAAACTTCAATGCTGATGAATATAAAGCAGAGCTATAGGGAAAAACTGAAGCATTTTAGAATTTAAAATTAGGGATATGGCTATAACTGCAGATATGTTCATGAGAGTTGGATCAGAATCAGATGAAGGATAACCTGTCACTGGCCTTTGCAAGACCTGGGAAATTTTATTTAAAAAATATTTTCACCATTAAACAATTCACTGATTCCATTGTTTGTCTGGAATACGTTATGGGAAATTGGCCACCCTGTCTTAAAAGCAAAATAGAATAATGCAGAACACAGAGTGAACCAGAATCATGTGATCAAATTACCAAACCTATGGCTATAAAATATGTATGTATCAAGAGAAATTCAAAGGCTATTTTACTTATCATAGAAGACAGTCTGTCACGGAAATAGATAAATGAATCTGAAGAATGAAACAGAAACTGCATTTGTAGCTTCTGTTCTCTTAGCTCTTAATGTAAGATATTTAAAAAACTTGAATGCAAAAAATTTATAATGTATGACAGATACTTTCATACATAGTTTTTCTGTGTAGCACATTTTGAGATAGCATGGTCCTAGCACCTTCACAAGAAAAGGGAAAGGAATTATGACATTTTTATGAGAATGTTTTGATGGATTTGAAACAACAGTTTCAGAATAAGGTTGTTTCTGCTACTAGACTTACTTCTGTTTACTCATATGGATCTTTTTTAATATTAATGCGAAACATATGACACGGTCACTATTGGAAATAAACCAGATATAATGTTGAAATGAGGATGTTGTGTAGAGTTGATTGGAAATCAGCAAATAATTTTTGCTCCAGATGACAAGCAAATAAAAAAAAACCAGCTGGCTTTGACACTGATTCTGGGTCAATTGTTTCTGAATACAAATCTATCTACTAGATGCACTTTAATGATGGACAAGCAGGTGATAGCCAAAATAAAGTGGACAAAATTGACACAATAGGTAATTTAATTATTTGGTACAATATTCACAATTTTACCACTTTTTTTTTTTTTGTAATTTACACATCAATTTTATCTTGCTCTAAATAAGTTTGTAGACACACTGGGATGTCTTCATATATCACCTAGCGCAATAATTGATCCTGATTGCTAAAATTTAAACAAGCATAGTGAATAACTTTGGTTCTATTAGGAGAACTGAAGCATATCTGAATAACAATATTGACTTTGTCTCATGTTATTGTATGTTAAAAGCAAACCTGAACTTTATCTATTACTAATACCATGATCAGATAAGGAATTTCCCCAGGTCCCTTAGCTGTATCTGCAGATCCCTTTGAGAGGGCAAGAAGAAAAATACCTCAAAACTATTTCTCACTGCTTAATAAAACCATGAGTCAAAGCTACTCATGTAGCTTTCCAGGGGATACAAGACTGCCAAATCTTTTTACTTAAGTAAATTGTTCTGAAATGGTGGGTCTGCAAATAATCAAAGTGATGCTATACTGTCATTCACTCTCAGTGAAACTAATGGGGTATTTTAATTACTACACATAACATTTTGGTAACAACAAATCCCCTTATCCCTGCCTACTCTGAGTTCTTTTCAGACCAGTTCAAACGAAAAATGAGATTTCCTACAGTACTTTATTTTAAAGAAGTAAGGGATATCAACCCAACAAACCTTTTATGCTGCATTCCAGATGTGAAGCATTTTAGGCACAATGGGATTATGTAATGAAATTAAGCGAATTTGATCAAGAGACCAGACAAACAAAACATTCAGCGGTAATGACTTGACAATGTCCTCCTCCCTCAAAGTCATGTGAAATTCCCACCCTTTAAAGGAGCCAGCTAAATAAGTGGGTATTCTAGGATAACTATCCCAGGAATGCAGTGTTGAGAAGTTCAAACCACTTCTTGATCATGAAAAGAAAAGTATTTTAGAGTTTTGAGTGGGTTTGGGGATGTTTTCTCCAGATTAAAAAAAAAAAAGAAAGAAAAGAACAGGGAAAAAAAAACACCTATAGCTATGAAACAGTCCTTTGGAAAAAAAATACCTAAGAGGCATCACTTAGTGTTTTTATGAAAGAAGGTGTTTGGATGTTCATCCTGTTGCCACAAGAAAAACCTGAATCCAATCTATGAAAACATTTTATCTTGTTTCTCAGTTCAGTGTTTACATTTTTAATTTCTTATCTGTAGAACTTCTAGAATAGGACAGATGACAATAGCATACTGAACAGGGTTTCCTGAGGTTCTATATTTTGGTCATAAATGAACTGGTAAATGAAGTTCAATCTTCTCAAAAAACATATTTTTACCTAATGGTTATAAAATGACCAGGATGCCACTGGGGCCAAATTCCATTCAAATTACTCAGACCATTAACTTTTTTGAAGTCATTTGAGCTAACAGCAGTTAAGGTGGCTGGGATTTGATAACTTTATTACCTCAATGATGTCGCCAATTATTAACTTTGAAGATGAGAGAGAGCGTAGCTTTTTTAAACTCCCCTGGGTAGAAATAAAAGGCATTATTTATTGTAGGAGTCATTCATGGATTTTCATGGGCTTGTTAATCTTTTTTATGGAAGGATAACACTAAACTCAAATTAATGACAAGACCTAAACATAATGTAATTCCTTTTTGCCATTTAAAATGGCTGGGTTGAAAATACATCTGTACAACAAAGGAAAATACTGTAAAAAAGTGTGAATTGTTTGTGAAGAAAAAGCTGTGAAAAAAAGTTATTTTTTTATAGCAGGAATCAGCCTCGTTAAATGGATGACAAACTAAGCATGATGTACGTTTATGAGGCTGCAAAAAAACCTGAACAAGTCATTCCAGGTTGAAGGATGTGTCTTTCATCCAAGAAGTAAACTATAAGTTGTTTTTTTTCAGGAAAGTTAATGTTTCACCTGGATGACTGCACACTGTACTTCTAGAAAGATGGAGGTCAACAGGAATAAATTGAGAGAAGAGAAACAAGCATGAAAAGGTGTTTTAAAATCATAGAGTGCTAAAAGAGTTAAATGTGTTGAGTTTATTTAATCTAGGAAACAGAAGTTTGAGGGATGGCAACATAAGAGTCTTCCAGTAGACAAAAAGTTGTAAAAGGAACAGTGACCAGTTTGTGATTCTTAGTCAGAGTATCTGGACAGACTCAGGATAAAACATAGTGAGGTTTTTTATTAGAGGTTTGAAAAATCATCTCATGCAAACACCTACTGAGAATAGTATAGGTAGGTATTCATGAGTTTTTCTAAGTCACAGGGTGGAAACATAATTTTAAGTGTCTTCCCTTTTTAACAGCAATTTACAATATGACTATGTAGTATAAAGGAGTATTGATACTGACATAAGCAAAACCATGCTGAAAAGCATGAAACTGAAATTTTAAAAACCCAAACCAGCCCACAATTTTGTGGATACCACTCTCTGAAATAAAAGTAATTTTTTTTTTTCTAATTTCCTATCTTTTTTACAAGTTTATGTGCAAAAATGTAACAACTTTCATACTGATTAGCATTATATTAATGAAAATGAATTTTGCTTTCAAATGGCATTTAAAATAGGTATGCCCTTTCTAGGTTCATCTCTTTCATTATTTCTTCATTTGTATTTCTGAATATGATTATAGTCTTCAACTTTACTTAGAACAATGATAGTGACATGATAACATAAATTTATCTGAGAGTCTTTAAAAGCATAATTTTCATAGCTGTATAGTAAGGACAAGTTCACAAATCTTTCTTAAGATGTATAATTTTCTCCAACACAGAAGTAGTTGTAAAATAAACTGTTTGAGTAGATAATTTTCCAAAGTTTTAAACTCCATATAAAATGAAGTCATTAGTCATATCACTTCAAATGTTGCTGACCTCATTCTTGTTGAGTACACTTACTGTTAATATTTTCTAAATATTTATGATCACCCATAACTCTTATAGGCTATTATGTCCCAAACATCCTAAATGGCAGTCCAGTTGCATGAAGTTGATGATATATTCTAGGTTAATCTTTGTGTCTTTTTAGAATCTTCTACTTGGTTCTGCTTTTTTTTTTTTTTTTTCTGAATGGAAGTTTAAAGGAGATTTAATCTTCCACTGGAAATTGATGTATACTGTTGGTATAGGAAGACCTGGAATACTGGGTACTGCAAGTTCATCTATTGCCTTTGAAAAAAACAGTCTTTGTGTATGAAATGTTCTAGCTTAATTTTGGTGTTACAATATTTTCTTTTAAGAAATAATCTTAGAAAGTGATATTATTTTAAGTGGTTTTCAGTTTACAGTTAGGATTTTGTTATGTTTCTTACAATTTCTGTTTCTTGAGAAGAATTACGCACATGTAACTTAGTGGTATTAAATTTTATTTATTATGAAATTCTGAACATATAGGGATTTTCATTTCGGTGTGTTTGAAAGTTACTAATGAAAGATAATTTTGATTTTGGCTCAGATAAGTTTGTTATATTATGATCAGACTGACCATACTTTGAAATAATCGGTCTGTTTATTATTGTGTATCTGGTAGCTGGCGTTGGTATATTTTAGCATTTTAGAAAGGCTAATGCAACTCTTCTGTAGGAGAGATGAATTAGTATCAGAGGAATAATACTGCATTGTCAGAGGAACTGAGCTTTGCAGTTTAATGTTCCTCCTCCAACTGGGGTGGGAATGTGGATGAAAACAAAGTCTCATAAATCACTGTGCTCAGGTGGCAAGTATGGAAGCAAAGACTTGTCTACGCAAAACTGAATGGTCTCCTCAGCAGAGTCTCTCCACTGACTCTTCATCAAGGACTGCAGTGAATTTTCGTGGATTTAATTTTTCAAAACTAGCAGCAAAGACCCTATTAAAACAGGGATTGAAAATTCATATGAAATTCAGCATTTGTATTCTCATTCTATAACTCTATAACTCCACAGCAAAATGCAAGGGATATTATGTGAAAGCTGCAGCACATTTGGACAAAACAGCAAGGTTGCATAATGAGCTCCCAAAGGAAAAATGGACTGATTCACGGATCAAGGACCTAGTGAGAGAATATTCACACTGGGAAAATGTTTTTATAGCTATTAGTGACAAGGAAGACAGGAAAAAAGTGCTGAAAGTACGAGGCTAAATCTCAGCTCCTAGAACTGATGCTGCTCCACGATGTAAAAACATCATGTATAAAGTCTGTGAAGCTCTGCTTCCATACTATGAAAAATTTCTGTCTCTACATACCATTGTATTTCTGCACTATAGAAGGAAGCATAACAACAAAGTCCAAAGCACCAAAAAAAGAGAGAAAATTCTAATTTAACTTGTGACAATAAAATCTAGCATAATATCTATTTTTTAGTCCTATTTTCCTAATTTATTTTCACTTGTCTTCACCTGGCAAGTTTCAAGTTAACACAACTTCTGAGTCAATTTCAGTATTAAAATTTAGGGCAGTTTACAAGGAATTTATCTGCTAAACTATGGACATTTTAGTAGAAATAAAAAAAAATAATATTAGTACGGGAAATTTGCAATTAACCACAGTGGTCCCTGAAGAGATCAGATCAGTGTGTTCTTTACTTAATTCTTCTGCTCCATTTCCAGTACAAATTTGAAATTTAATCATGGATTTGAGATACGGAGGGCTTTAAACTGTTGTGGAAAATTATTTAGATAAAGTTCCAATTATTTGAATGTTTGTTGAAAGCTTGTTTGGCCTACTTTATTTTGAGAAATCATGCTGGTAATCTTGCAACTACAGCTAATCTCCTGAGACTTTTGATTAAAACAGAAACAGTCTGTCTTTGTTTCTCTGGCTCTTCAACTTTTAATCCCAACTAGAATCAGAGAGAGGACACAGTCTGAAAAACAACATAAGTCTTTTTTCAGTTCAGCTGAGTGAGGACACTAGAGTCAGATCTGTTCTTACTTTATGTCCAGTCAGCTGCCCATCTGTTTTGACCTTTCTGAGAAACAAAGAGGAACTCCTTTTGTGGTAAGCTTATGGCCACTGAAGTGAGTAAAAGAAAACTCTTTAGAAAGCAATAAACTGTCTCTATTTCAGACAGGTCCCTATAAGGATCACTTTCTCCATCTCTTTTGACAGTGCTTGCATTGTCTGTCATATCTATACAGGCCGTTTGAATCGATCTGAACTGTTGCCAAGGAAAGCTGTTGCAAAATAATGTGAAGTCTCCATGTGGACAAGCCTAAACAAGCTCCGTCCCAAAGTGGACTAAGCTGAACTGCACAAAGAAGCTCTTGTGAGGAATAAGATTTTCTGTACTCTTTAATTCCCAGCTATTTCCCTGTGGTCTGCCTGGACGACTTGCCCTTGCTACTTTCACTTCCACAGGACTGAATCATCCCTGCCCTAGTCTGACTGTGCCTCATAGCTGCCCTGTAAAATCTTTGCAGATTTATGAAATGATAGGTTTCTTTTCCATCCAAATACATAAACATTAATGTTTTCTGCCTGACATTATTAGGCTGCCCTAAAGATTTTAAGGAGGATTGCTAAAAGACATCCTTGATGTATCTTTCAAATGTACATGGACATTGAGCAAGCAGTTAATTAGGCATCTTCTTCCAAATGGCTGTGATTTGACAACAGAACTCCAAACTCTCTGTCCTGGTTTAGCCCCAACCAGCAGCTGAGCACCATGTAGCCACTTGCTCACTACTCCCCCGAGCCGTGGGATGGGGAGGAGAATTGGAAGAGAAAAGTAAAACTTCTGGGTTATGGTAAATACAGTTCAAAAAGACAGCAAAGGAAGGGGAAAATAACAGCAACACTAGTTATAATATAGAAATCGGATGATACACAATGGAATTTGCTCACTGCCCTGAAACCCAAAGCCCAGTTTGTCCCTGGGCAGTGGCACATCCTTCCCAGCCAGCAGCCTTTATATGCTAAGCATGACATCATATAGTATGGGACACCCCTTTGGCTAGTTCAGGTCAGCTGTCCTGACTGTGTCCTTTCCCAGATTCCTGTGAAAATTAACTATCGCAGCCGAAACCAAGGACACTATTGTGGTGTAGAAGTGGAATCTTATACACTTGTTCCTTTCAAATTTTCCAATAATTCACAAAACCCCTTTTTATGTGAAAATTGACAAACTTGTTTGCATTTCTGGGTTCTTGAAGTGGGAAAGAAAAAATAAATAAATTAGTAACTACATCTTTGGAGACCAACTGGCTGGAAAACAGCTTGGCAGAAAAGGACATCAGGGGACTCTTAAAAACCAAGTTGAACATGACCCAGCAATGTGCCATTAGAACACAGAAAGCTAAAGGTATCCTTGACTGCATAAAAAGAAGTATCAGCAGGTTGAGAGATTAGATCTTCACCTCCAGCACTGCTGAGGCAGCTTCTGAAGCAGTGTGTCTAGTTTTGGGCTCCTGAGTGCAAGAGAGACATGGATCCACTTGAGAGAGCTCAGCAAAGTGCCACAAAGATTACTAAGGGCCTGGACCATCTGTCCTATGAGTAAAGGCAGAGAGAGATAGGACTTTCTAGCCTGGAGGAGGCTCAAGGGGGATCTCATCAATGCATCTGAAGAGGGTCTAAAGAGGATGGAGCCAGGCCCTATTCAGTGATGCCCAGTGACACGGCGAGAGGCAGTGGACACAAGCTGAAGCACAGGAGGTTCCCTCTGAATATCAGGAACCATTTTTACCTTTAGGGGGACTGAGCCCTGGCAGATTTTGCCCATAGAATTTTTTGCCCATATAGTTCCATAGATGTTGCCCAGAGAAGTTGTGAAGTTTCTCTTCTTCGATATATCCAAAACTCATCTGGATGTGGTCCTCAGCAGCCGTGTCTAGGTGCCCCTGCTTGATTAGGGGTGTTGGACCAGATGGCGTTCAGACATCCCTTTCAACCTCAACCATTCTGTGATTCTGTTGTAAATATGAGAAATGTCACTTGAAATGGAGTTTGTAGGATTATACAGGTCATGACACAAACTTGATTGAAACAAGTCAGGCTTGAAGAAGCTCTGAGCAATCTGTCTAGTTAAAGGCTTTCTGTAGGGGGTTGGACCAGATGACCTTTAAAGGTCCCGTTCCACCTTAATGCATTTTATGGTTCTATGATCATATAAATTAGTGTTTTGAATATGGTGAGTATTGACAATGTAGGGATTTTTTTGCATATAAGACTAGACACTTTGTAAAATTTTATTTCAATCAATATTCTGGAAAGACACCTTCTCCTCACATGGTTTGTTACAAAACCTGTCTGAAAAATATGAGCTAGATACCTGAAAAGAAAATAACATTAAATTTATAATAGTTGGAGCAGCCATTCGTGATTGACATGATTTGGGCTCAGATTAGCTTTAGAATGTTCAGGTTTGCTCTGGAACTCACTCTATTGCCTGTCCATAGTTCACAGCATATGTAAACGATAACATAGCATATGGTAGAGCTTTATTTTATAACTATTGTTGACCTTTCTTTCAACTCCCAGTGTTTGCTGCAGGACGATTCTACCACTCTTCACCAAGACAGCAAGTACTGCAAGTTGGACCCGCATACTGCGCTATGGTCGTTTCACCTTTGAATGGACAAACTATTTATAGTGTGTTTATACGGAGATTATGGAAGCTCTGTGATATAGACCATTCACACATTATGAGCAGATTCCGATGAGTTTCAACCCCAGCAGCCCTTCTGTAGCAACTATCCCATTCAAATCAGTGGGGTTCCTCTTGGAGTGGTTACGTATGACTCAACATGAGGAAAGGCATTGGGAGCTAGCCTTGTGTTTTCTAGACCACAGCAAAACATTTTCTTTACAGATTCTTTTGTTCATTTTTTGGAATTGATAGTGATCTCAATGCAATCACTACTGCAGTATATCACACAAGTACTACAAGTGCTACAAGTAGAGCAAGAGTAATTTTCTTCCTTCTGCCACCCCCAGCCCAGAGTTAGTAGCTCCTATGTATTTCAGTGGAAAACTTAGAAGCAGATAATGCCCTGGGGAGATAAAAATCTTAATTACATTCACATTCATACCTATTTTGATTTAGTCAAATTTTTAACAATAAAAAAATTAATTAATCAATCAATCAATCAATCAATCAATCACATAATTTCAATTCCTCTCTATGCCAGTGTCTTAGAAAATTATTTTCCTTAATTTCAAATTAAGTTCTGAACACAGTGGTTAATGCTTTAACTATGTTAGAACTGTCTGATGTTGTGTCTTTCCTTCTGAATACTTATTTCATTAACCTTTTTGTTGAAAAATTGATGACCACTGATACCCACAACTACAGTAATGTCTATGATGTGTTCTTAGTCTTCAGTGAGACTTGAGGAGGTATATAACCTGGAGGCCTTCCCACTCTAAAGCATGGTCATTTATCATTCTGCTGTCTCACACAGACAGAGATTTTGCACATTATCCAATTTAAACATCCATTTAGAACCAATCTAATTTTTATGCCTTGCTAACCTCAGCACAGAGATTGCGGTCAACTCCAGCAAGACAGCTGAAACCTGAAAGAGTGTTCAACAGGAGAGAGCCAAAAACTTAACAAGATACCATTGTGGAAATGACCATAGCAAATTTCCAACACAAAACAAATGTACTGCTTTTTGTTGCCATGACACAAAGATTTGTTGTAATGTGTTAAGGATGTCAATATTGCCTTTTAATGGAGTTTGGGGAATTCAAACAAAATGAAAGACTAAGGGCTATCTTGTGTTTTTAATTTGCCAATAAGAATAATGATTTGGCAAACAAATCTACTATAAAATGAAAAATAGTCATATTAGGGCAAATACTACATGGCTAAGTGAGACCAATGTTGTTTTAGCATCAAATTAAGATAAATGCCATGCTTCAATTTCAAACTAACATTTTGTCATTTGCTGTAAGTAGAAAAGGCAACCAAACTTTGATGTGAAAGTAACACATTGTTCTCATCAAGGAAAAGTACAATATTGTCATTGTCATACTTAAATTGTTGTGGGGATAGAGCTAGAATGACTATTAAATCTCTTGCTTCTTTCAAACATATAAGACCTTCTTGAAAGTACGTGCTTTATTTTGAAATAAATTTGTGGTAACTACTATGGAGATACTGAGTATGGAACTGCCTTTTGTTACAGTTTGGGACTTCTTGTTTCCTTTTTTTTTGTGGGGGGGGGGTGGTTGAGGTGCATAGGAGGTATGGTAGGACCTAGAGGTTAGTTTCTTCCCATTTTACATGTTGAATCACATGAGCAGGAAAATTCCATGTAAAAAGACCAAAGACACTTTCAGCAGTTGTTTAGGAATATTGGAATGCTGACCTCAGCAGATCTAGACAAGATAAATTTAACTTTCATATAATATCTGGATTTCTACATGTATTCAAAAGCCAAACTTTACAGAACTTTCTGTAACCGTCTTTTATGAAAAAGAATTTAGGAATTTTTTTCAACTGACCTCTTCTTTTACATCGGATTCTGCATTTAAAATCAGAATTCTCCAAATTGCCGGAAAAAGTGCATCAGACTATTTCCTCAATGTTTAGTCTGTTTTCAGCTTCTGAAGTTATCTCTATAGAAACCTGAAACTTTAAGGTTTCTCTTTCTTTGATAGAAGCCTGTGATAATTTATATCCATGCTCAAACATATACTTTGTGAGGCATCACACTTATTTTTGAATAGTGATAGTGCCATAAAATAGAATTCAAAATACTAGCAGAGCAGCTCTGAATTCCTCTTGCTCATTTCTGGAAAGTCCATGGAAGCGGCCAGCAGAGTGACCATCTCATTTCCCTGTTTGAAAGATGGATATAATGCTTAAATATCAAACAATACTCTGTGTTGCAAAGATTTATGTTTTACCTGTTCTTTAGTGTTACACAAGATGATAGAAACTAAGTACTGAAAAAGCAGTAAGTAAAACTCTTTATTAGGAATTTATATTTCTAATTTCAGGCATTTTCAATGCAAAAATATTTGTAATGGGTGCCACATTTACCTATTCTATGAGTATGCATAGATACAGATGGATTTAAATTTGAAAAGTTAACTGAATTTTGTTTAATACTTTAAAAATACCCATAAATATGACATAATTGGTAGAACCTCAGTTATGAGTCACTAAGGGCTGTAAAACAATGCAACACATAAAAATATGTACTATTATAGACATTTTTTTGTGTTCTTAAAGAACACATGTTAAGGAAAAGAATTTGGCAAATTTCGGTATTTGACAGAAATTGTACTTTCTAATGGTCAGTTTTAACATACGGATTTTTTTTTTGTTTTTTTTTCTTTTGTTTTGTTGTTTTATATGTGCTCATAAACAAGGAAATAAATGGCACATATGTACACACAGCAAGACTAGAGCAGCTTCACCTTCAGGGGATACTAAAGTTTCTACAGTTGTGTGAGTTATGTATGTTAACGACATTTTTTAGACAGGGTTATACATTAAGTAATAGTGAACTTGAACTTTTCAGAGTTAAGTGGAATTTAATCACACAACCTCTGATTTTGGGGGAGTTGAGCAATTAAATTCTATGAACCTCTGAAAATTTGGGGTTAAAAGTCTCTGACAAACATAAAAATAAGGAAATTCATAATGATTGGTGACCCCAAAAGACTTGGAATTAGGGTAAGCTATGGACAAGTGTCTGAAAGTTCAGATGTTTATCTGATCCTCTGGAGCCTACATGGTTGTGCTGGAAATCTTGCAGGAGGATGATTACTTTTAAGGTCTCTAACACTTCTGCTTCTGGTCAGCTGTATATAATCGCTAAATAGTCTTTGTTTCTTGGTACATTCTTCCTATTTGTTTCTGGAAAAGTGATTTGAATGGAATGTAATTTACAGTAATAGTAATCTTACAATTTAATCAGTCATTTCTCATGTAAACCTACAGAAAGTGGACTGTAATAAGTAATTCAAAATCATTAATTAAGCCAAAGAAAATGAAAATTAGTATGAAATTAGTACATTGTGGTCTGACTTGCCAAAGTGCAGTCTTCAAAGTATCCTGCTGGAAGGGGTCTTTGGTTGGGCTATGGAGGATCTATCTTGGGATTAATCATGTTAAATTTTTCAGTTATTGACCTGAACACAGTGAGTAGAAGTTTCCTGGTGAAAGTTGCTCATGTCACACAACTGGCATTACTGGTATGATGAAGAATGGGGTACCATTAAAGGAGAAAATGTCTCTGTGATATGAAGTGATAAATTGGGACAGAATATAATTTACATCCACAAATCCCAAGTGCTATTTAAACTAAAGGATGATGCTGGAACAAGTGAAAATTAGTATATAGATAAATTTAGGATGGAAATGAGAAAAAAATGTTCTTAAACACCAGGGTAAGGAGGTCTTGTAGCAACTCTCCCACAGGAACTGTGGAGGCAAGAAATATGACTGCTTTCAAGGTGGAGGTAGAATAAATATTTTAGAGGATTACAAATTATGATTGCCTGTGATTAGAGACAGCAGGAATCAATGATCCAGAAAATGGAGTTTCTTCCAACTTTTCAAAACTATTCCTGTGAATTCATGAAAAGTATGAAAGCTTAAAAAACTTGGAAAACTGTTGCTAGAGGTCACATGTAGTGGAAGGGTAGAAGTGGACAATTAAACAGTTTAAACACACTGACTTTTTCTTCCTCAGGTTTGTCATAACAAGGAAAGAAAATATTAATGGCATTATTTGTAATATACATAATTGTACTGAAAAAATCTTTAATAATTAAATAAAATAGAAATACAATGTCTTGGCTTAAATGTCCTCTGCTTTACTCATTTGACAATTAAAATCTTTCAAACGTCCTGTAGGACTTGATTTCCCCCCTCAGAGGTACTGCCATTGGAAATACAGAACACAACAGGCATAATCTAGGATAGCATATAAATTCTATTTTTGAAACGTAATTAATACCCAGAAATCATGCTGAATCTTACATAATGTCTGTATATTAGGCCTACATGTTAATCAGATCCATAAATTTCTATGACATGAGACAAGAGAATATTGTGATTTTTTTTCTGCTATTGTTCTACCTTTTTTCAGGTAGATATATTTTATAGCATTTATATCTCAGCATAAGATTGACAGTCAGTTCAAAGCATTGCTAGACAGTTTTAGGTAGGATAACTATCCTTTGAATATTTATGTCTATTATTTAAAGATAAATTTTCTCTCTTTGCTATTTACAACCCTTAAGTAAAGATATAATGATAAAACATGGGTTTATTTACAGTATTGTTGCTTGATTGAAGAAAACCAAGTTGGCAAAAGTTACAAAGAGTACTGAAATTCTCTCTTTATTAATTAACACTGTTTCTTAAAGAGAAGACACACCACAGAAAATAGATTTAAAATTTCAATTTTTAGTACTTTGAATCAGCCACATCCACACAGCAAACATTGATTTGTGACAAGAAGTGGAAGACTGTTTTTCCTGCTTTTCTTTCTGGTTCTTATCTTTTGGGATAAAACTGCACTATCAGCCTCACAGCAAACTCTGACTTTAATGTACTAGAGCTCCTTGAAAGGCAACTACGTCATGTACTATGTGTTGATGTTACAACTTTGTATTATAAAATAGTACTCTAATTCTAATGGCAGATCCAGCTTATTATGCTTATCTTTAGTTCTTTTACACTGTACTTGTTAGGAATTCATTACACTTTAGGGGCTTTGGAGTCCTACAGTAGAAAAAGGTCTTTCTGTTGGGACTATAGCATACCCATAGAAATGCTGAGTTCTTAAAAATGTCACTTCTTTAAAAGTAGCATTGTAGGGGCCCGACCTCCTTCTCTTGTTTCTTTTGTGTTTTGTGCATTGCTTCTATAAAGTGTTAAGTGGTCTCAGGTCTCAAGGCCTCATTAGATTCTGACCTTAAGTGCCTGTATCACTATAGAGACAGTTTTGGCTTGGAGAATGTTAGTGTCTGTTAGAGCTGGTGAGCTACATCATGAGTAAGGCCAATGTATTCAATAAAACACTGTGGATTCACATTTGTCCACTTGTGTTTCATGCAATTACTTTACTGTGAGAAGAACCAGCATTCAGAATGGAAAATAAGATGGAAAGTGTTATTAAGGTAGAAATTTTACAGTACAAATGATACATTGCAGTATTTTCTTGGTTATTTTCAGAATATAGTTTTTTGATATAGTTAAATAATTTGATTTAATAGGTGGTATGTTAAAGTATAAATGAGTATTATGCAACAGATACATTGCTGACACATGCAACATTACTTAGGTTTTGAACTGCATCTTTCCCCACAGCAAGTATACTCAGACAAAGCTGTCCTTGAAATAATGTTTGAACTCTTGAAACATTTTATTTTGATTCACACTGTTGTAACTGATTCATAAACACAGCCACTCAAGAACAGGTGAGTATTTGCAACTGGTAGTAACTTTTGTTAGAGGTAAAAGAATACATGACTTCTAATGCAAAGTTTCTGATAGAAAATGTTGTTTTATTCCAAATGAATGACAAACATAAACCTTGCAAAATTAATGTAGGTGTATAATTTATAATCATTAAGAGCAAGAATTGACAATCTTTGTTTAAAATGTCAGTTATAAGCTAGAACCATCAAGACAAAACTACTATTGACAAAAATACTTTGGTTCCAGAAAATTGTTTTCTGTGATGATCCTGTGTAATTGCTGTTCATTTATTTGTGGTTATTCACTCTGTTAGGTTTTAACACCCATAGAAGAAATACAATTATTTTACCTCTGAGTTAGGAACAGGTGAATCAAATTCTAGACTGGAATATTCACTTGAAATTAGAAATGCCTTTATTTTTTCAGCAACAAATAGCATAATCTTAAAAAAAAAATAAATTGTACATGGTTCTGTCTTTACTCTTTTTCTCCCTGTATACAGCCTTATCTATATGACTTACTATTGGTAGCATGGCTGAATATTGTGAGGTTATCCGAAAAATGAGCAAAGATCAGAAAGTTCAAAAGAAAAAGCATATTGCTCTCATCTGAGTTTTAAGCAAATTTCTGGGTCACCAGCTTCTAGATGAGCTTTACAAAGGCAAACTCTTTGCCTGAATGAACCTCTGGGTCTCTCGTTGCATTTCACTTGTGAATAACCTGTATAAGACACCATGGAATATAGTTTTTTTGCAATTGGAAGAATCCAAGTGAATGGAGTTCATTTTTGAGGTTGTCAAAAATCCACCTTATCCATGTGGGCTTTACGTTCTGGAAGATTAGAAAATAGAATCTCTTGGCAATCTTTTGTTACATTTCTGCCAGACATATGATATTTACATTGAGTTGATGCTCATATGGTATTTTTCCTTCTTTTGTGTTAAAGTAGTCTCTCAGACACCAATCTGGAAAGGTTTAAACACATGGCTGAGTTCATGCGTTTCTGCATAGTCAGATTGAATCAAGGGGTAACTTGCTGGGTTCCAAATTACATCTTCACTTAAGTCTTTACAACATTGTGGCCTTAACTATTTTATACAGGTTCAGTGGTTCTATGTATAAAAATACTTGAATTTTAGAAGAAAATACAAACAAAAGTAACAATTTGAGTTACTTTTACAGCAGCAAAAATTACACAATCTTATGGTGGTTGTAGACCATAAGAATTGCCTGATGCTACTGAAAATATGATCATGATTTTCTTAGAATCTACTACTTGAACAAAGAAGAGTAATTTAATGAAATATTGGACTGACTCTACCTGATATTTTTAAAAGTTTGACACATTAAAACAGAATTGAATAAGGTAAAAATTACATGACATATGCCCAGCCTCTGGAACCACTCTTTACCTCTGTTCATCTCTTTAGTGTTTAACGTAGTGAAATCTTCCTCAGCCAGATGTTGACATTGTAACATTATTCTTTTTACAGAACAGTGACAGCACAAGGAAAATTTAGTTTCTTAAGTGTACTGGAGAGAGCAAGAGAAATTCCAGAGCACGAGTTTCTTTATTGTTTTGATTAATCTCAAGTGATCAAAAGATAATTATGTTTATAATTGCAAAAAATAAATGAGCTAAAACTCTGAAAACTGTATCATTTCACCTTCTACATCACTTTGTTACTCCATTAGGAATGCTTACAATAAAGGAAGTTAGGTGGCAATTCACTTAGTTATTTCAACAAAAAGACAGAATTTTTAATTGGCTTGAAAATCGCTAATTTTAGTCAAGAATAAATAATTGATCTCTGACATTTTTTCAATTCCTTCATGTTTATATTATTAATTTTGTTTACATTCAACACTGTAAACAAAAAATTGTTCAATATATTTTGAAAAAATATTAATTTAGTAAGAATATGTACTTTTCTGTAAAACATAGAGTCTTTACAATCTGTCTAATTCTGGTTGGAAAAACAATATTCTCTGGACTTCAAAAGCCTTTCTATCAAACGCTGTCAGAAATCATGCAATTTAAGAAAACATTCCAGTTTTAATAAATGAACATACTTTAAGGAAAATACATATTGTCATCTTCTCCTACCAGCTTTGCTAGTGAAAAAAATATCAGTTTGAAAATAATGTCTTTGAATATCACATAATTCCAAATCTGGTGGGTTTTTTTTCTTTTTTTTTTCAGTTTTATATGCATCATCTTTCCAATCTCAGCTAGAATCAGATGTAGAAATAAATAGCTTGGGTTAGAAAGAAGGCCCCTGCTGCTGTATATCTGTATTGGAGCAGGAAGTACTAGAAATATTGTGAGACAGACAATTCTCAAGATTGCCAGCTCAATTTTGCAGGCCCAAGGGGGATCTCATTGTTTAGATAAGCCATTTAAGGTTTGTCCAGAACCAGTCTTGGGTCATTTAAAGGTTCATGGAAAAACTTCTGTTACATGAGCAATTATTGTTACTCTCCTGCAATCTTATCTTCTACAGGGAGATTTGGCTAAAGTGCTCAAAGGTTTTTTAAAACAAAGTAAAATTCTAATGATAAAATTTATAACATGGCTCAGCAAAGTTTCTACCCTACGGTTAAAGTACCCATTTTAAAAAAATCCTGTGAGTCTACTGGACATGAAAGGGCTGCGATTGGCTGCTATATGACAGATAAACAAAACCAGTCATTACGAAAGCCTGACTGTTAACTTGCTTTCACATATATCTCTGCAATGTCTGATATATCCTCTTATATATGCAGATACATCCTTTCTGCATTGCATGCTTTTAGGGCAATGTGGATGACCCTTTAAGGCAGAAAGTAGGCATTAGTGAAATACACTTACTTTATCTTTTGAGAAACGTGGAGGGAGATTAGGAAATACCTCTGGAATGGCTTATATTTTGATCAGGTGCATTTGCAGACACATCTCTTATCCCTTCCCAAAATTACAGAAGGATTTACAAGTCTTACTGTGAAAGTGGTGTCAAAGACATCTCTGAGTCAAGAAAGACATTCTTCAGAGCTTCAGTCCATCTGTTGAGAGCTTTCTTGGCAGGCAGCTCTCATCACAACAAGGTGTTCAAAGAAAGGGATTTGCTCTGAACTGGCAAGTTGTAATGATGCTTCACAGGCATTACATGAATTGTATTAAAGTGTCTTGGGATTTAAATGGAACTGCATTGCTCTTCCCTGTAATTGGTACATTTATGGAACATGTTACTGTTGATTTTTTTGTACTGCAGTGAATATAGCAGGTTTTTTGAATGAACTCGGGCTTACTAGTGAACAGCTTATTTGAACCTACTTGTTAGCCTTGTCATTTTGTCATGATGCTTTGGTTTCATTATGACAAGGGATTCGTAGAACTTGTATATACACATCACAGCTATGTTGAACATACGTAGAACAGCTCTTTTTTGGCTCTAAATGCTACTGTTATGTGATAGAGAAGTGTGAGAAATAGAAGAACTGGATTAGACAGAGGTCATCTCTGTTTTCTTGTGGTGTTGGGTGTGGGAGGGGAAACATCTGTGAGATTTATAATGGGAATTGTCACAGTGCCCCATCTAATTTCTCCAAAATGCAGGAATCCCACTGTCATCAGTACCGATATTTTTAACAGAAGTGGAAAAACTCCAGTTGCATCTGGGTAAAACTACCTACCTTGAAGTTTCAGCAGCTGATTTAGTCTTGCACCCTAACAAGTCTCCATCCTTGAAAGAACTACTGAGATGTAAAATGTAAAGGATACTTGTAAGTCATGCTAAGCAGGGGCAAGTGTGAATAATGTATATCATCGAGTCATAATTGCCCAGGCCTCATCAAAACCCCGCCATAGGTTTGATGTTGCCCCCTTGGGTTTTTGCAGCTACAGAGGGCACGCTTGCTAAAATGGTGCATTCCCAACAGCGGTGAGGATATTTGCACTGATGGCAAAGATTCAATGATTCTATGACCTGCCAGCAGAAAATATATCCAGATTTTGATGAAGGCTACAAAAGGTGGCATTAATCAGAGGTGAACAGTGGTAACAGATGCCTTGAATTATTGCCACTACTCCCCAGACTTTTCAAGACATGTTTGCTTAATTCAGGAGTGCTGCATTTCACCACCTACAGCTATTGCATATGTTCAGAAATTTTCAGTTCAGCTTTTTACATTGCTCCCTGGAACACTGATTTTTTATGAACTGTATTCATGGTGTGTTTTACTGACATATTTAATCCCACTGACTTCAAGGCTGTTTTTCACTCACCTGACATACAGCAGGAATCATTTTGTCATAATCACGATGGTCTAAATATCTAAGAAAATACAAAATGGTAGAAGGAGTGTGCCAGCTGATAAAAGAGATGGAATTTCAAAACCACTTTGTCCTTTGTTTGATCTCTGAAGTTAGACATGTACGCTGAATATTTTGCAGAACTGGGGGTAGAATTCATGGAAATTTTGAAAGTCTTAAAGGTGGAGTTATTGGGATCACTTTCAGAATTCTTCAGAGAGGATCACATTTTCCAAAAATATTTTGAAATATTTTTTAGATTTTAACACCTAAAGCCAACTAAAATAGTTTATTGAGTAACTATAGATTAACTACATAGACTGTGCTTAGGCAGATGGAGAGTAAGGAGGTGATTGGTGGCAGCCAACATGGCTTCACTAAGGGCATATCATACCTGACAAATCTGGTGACCTTTTATGATGGAGTGACAGAGATGATGGACAAGGGAAGGATGACAGACATCGTCTTCCTGGACTTGTACAAGTCCTTCAGCACGGTCCAGCATGTCATCCTTGTCTCTAAATTGGAGAGATATGGATTCAACAGATGGACCACTCAGTGGATAAGGACCTGGCTGGATGGTCATGCACCCAAAGAGTTGTAGTCCACAGCTCAATGTCCATGTGGAGGTCTGTGATGAGTGGTGTTAATCAGGGGTCAGGACAGGGACCGGCACTGTTCAGTATCTTTATTGGTGACATGGACAGTGGCATCACATGCACCCTCAGTAAGTTTGCCGACAACACCAAGCTGTGTGGTGAGGTTGACATGTTGGAGGGAAGGGATGCCATCCAGAGGGACTTTGACAGGCTGGAGAGATGGGCTCATGCAAACTGCATGAAGTTCAACAAGGCCAAACGCAAGGTCCTGCATGTTGGTTGGCACAATCCCAAACACAACTACAGGCTGGATGGATAATGGATTGAGAGCAGCCCTGAGGAGAAGTATTTAGGGGTGCTGATTGATGACAAGCTCAACATGACTTAAGGGAGTCCAGTGATAGTAGCAATGGCTTTAAGCTGAAAGGGTGTAGGTTTAGGTTAGATGTTAGGAAGAAATTCTTTACTGTAGGGGTGGTCAGGCACAGGTTGCCCAGAGAAGCTGTGGAAGCCGCATTCCTGGAGGCATTTAAGACCAGGTTGTCTGGGGCTTTGGGCAACCTGCTCTAGTGAGGGTGTCCCTGAAAATGACAGGGGGTTTGGAACTAGATGATCTTTGAGGTCCCTTTCAACCCAAACCATTATACAATTCCATGATTTTTAAAAATAGAAATATTTATAAGGATAAATGTAATTATTTTTAATTGTCAGTACAAACCAGTTTTATTTGAACTTCTCAGTTACACTTATGTGTTTCCTTTGAATTTGTCTAGGTTGTAGACTTTATATAGATGGAACAGATAGGAATTTATTCCTTGCAGATGAAAATCATGGAGGTACTCAAATCACCCAAAGGTACATTTTTCTATAATTTACGTAACAAGATTTCTTATCTTGCCCCCCTGAAAGTTATTCTTTTCCCTCTGCTGGCATGCCATTTCAAAGAGTGCTCAGCAAACCAGAAATGTTTTACAGTAAAATACCATGTCTGGTTCTAATGAAGAAAAAATTCAAGCCACTGGACAAAGATGAGACCATGCTGAATTATTTTAGCTTACTTGTTGATGGGAAGGTCTTGGGAAGGATGAATTGCTTAGGAAATATTTAGGAAAGTTGTTTTGTTTTGTTTTTTCTTTAAAGAAAAGGTATGCTGTAGAATCCAAAACACACTGGACAATGTATCGGTTTGAAAATGTTTCAAAAGGGATGGTTCTTTATGTCCAACATTTTTCTGGGAAGAGAAGTTTCTAAATAGTTGTTTACATACTAAGTCACTGTTTGCAAAAATGCCTGAAAGTTTTTGTTTTCATACATGTGCAAAGCAAATAAACCCCACATTTCACAATGCTGAAGTTTATCATGAAATTCTTTGATATTTTTGCCCATCTATAAAGGAAAGTTTACCTTGTGGGTATATACAAATACCTACAGGTATCTACGATCTACCTTATGGGTCTCCAAATTCCTCATGTCTTTCTTGAAAATACTGGAATTCCTTACGTTTTCAATAAATATTTTTTTAGCAGTGTAGAAACAAATTTCATCTATCTGTGGAGAATAATGCGTTAGATGGGTGAATAGTGACCCGAAGAGCAAATGTCCAGTTCAAACCCTACAGCTGCTCTGTTACTGAAGAGCATTGATACTTCTCTATCCACTGATCTCCTAGAAGGTACACAGCAAATATGAGATTTTAAAATAATTATACAGGGCTATGATATGTACTATAATTATCATGCTACAGTAATTCCCTCACTTCTGCATAGCATGCAAGGGCTTTTTTTATTAGCTGTTTGAATTTTTATGCTGGTGAGGCAATTAGGTTTCAGATTTTTCTTTGAAAACTGCAGCAGTGTAATTTTTAAGGCTATAAGTATTCCTCTGCACTGACAGTACGTTCCAGCTAACAGCTTCTCACATCCTAGACAAAATGTTCAAACTTATAGGGCTTTGCTATTCTGGCTTCTTTTTCAGTGAAATTCCTTGATTTGTTCCATCGTGGATCATTGCTCTGTGTTTCATGCCTACTCTTTCCATAGCTACATGTCTTTAATCAGGATTCTTTTTTAATAGTGTTAATCTTAGTTTGGAGGACTGACTTTTTTTTTTTTTTTTTTTATTTCTTTCCAAAGGGTTTGTTTACTTATGTAAGGGGAGAAGTGGAATTCATTTTTCAGCTTTAAAAATGAAAAGAAACGTACAAGTCCAGTGGAGGTCTAAAGTCACATAAACTAGGTTATAAAGAACTTTCTCCCAGTTGGGGAATCTGTTTTCTCCTTTCTTAGTTTTCACCACACCTGTAAACTGACAGCTTGTGACTATTACCAGACACAGTAACTATCTATCAATCACTGTTTGCTTTTGTTAATTAAGAACAGATGGCAAGTGCAAAAAAAAAAAAAAAAAAAGTATGAAGCTGTTGATGAAGTGGAAAGAAATAAATCCCATCTTGAGTAAGTTACATACTTCATGTGCACACAAATGTATGGACTAGAGCTTGTTCAAAGACACTCAAATTTCATTAAGAGGTAATCAAATTGATATCTATCCATGGAACATTTTGGCTTTGCATAAAAAAGCAAAAAAGACATTACTTTCAGTTGAAACTGAAAAGACTTCATGAGGTCAACTGCCAAAAGAATAATTTTGCTTTAGGTTAAGCCTGACTTGGGCTCTGCAAGGTAAATTAGCCCATGTTAACACTCAACAGAGTCCACCTGTACCAGTCAGGCTTTGAGGTCAGATGAGTTCTATCCGTTTGCTCTCCTGACTGCTTCATTTGCTCTCCTGACTGTAGTATGCAATTCAAGGAGCTTTAGTGCAGATAATGTCTGACCTTTCACATGTTAAGGCATTTTCTGCAATAATTTTCATGCGAGCTTGGACAGGATCATTATAAAGTATTAAAATCGCAGTTTTCTTCTCTGTGGTGAAAACCCTGGATCAGGTGAGACCATTGCCTTAACTGCAGTGTTGTTACTTCTACAAGCAAAGATGTGTCTCCCTCTTTGCATCAGGAAATGACATGGTTTATTTCCATATAAATATGATTAAGAACAGGACACACAGTTCTGCAGAAAACAAAATCTCACCAGAAGGAGCAGTGGGTTTGCAGTAATACGAATTCCTTCTCTAAGTTCATAAACGTACATGAGAGCTCAAGATCTAGCACCCTTCCAACAGCCAGACTAGGAGTCATATCAGAGTTGGCCCTGCTGAAAGCAGCAGTCAGCATCTCCATCCAAAGCTACACAAAATTGCTTTGCTAATACTAGATTCTTAACCACATAGGTCAAATTTTATCTCAATGTTGGGATCACATCTGTCTGCTTTTCTGCTATGCTTTGAGCTTGAAATGCCTTTGGAAGGCGCTTGCACAAGCACCTCAAAATTCTGTTTTCAGCTAGAATCAGAATCTGGTCATTGGCATTTCAAAAAGTCTCCTCTCAAAAGAGTTTCTCTAAGCCAGAGATAATTAAGATTGTTCATATGAAAGATTGGTAATTAGCTAAAATCATTAGCTGCCTACTTTGAATCCGTGCTCTAAAAAGAAGGCAATTGCTATTATGCAAATGTACTGCATGAATAACACCAGTTTAAGTTTTGCTAGCTTTGTTTCAGGAGTTTATTTTCAGATTTTATCTGCTGTATTATTTTGTTATTCTGGTTTAATAATAAAAGTTTATAACAACAATCTATACTATACGAAACCAGAAGTTCATAAAGCATGAAAACTTTTATGGGAATGTTATCATTATATTATACTATTTTTAAAGTGTAAATATGTTAATGTAAACTGGAAAAGAAAAGATTATAAAGATTAAGGAACACAGGATTGAATTTCCACAACAAGGGGGGAGGTAGGATGAACAGTCCCTTTGCCACATCTTATTTAGTATATATTATACTTATTAGTATATATTATTCCATCTTAAATAGATGAAGATGTTGAGCATAAGAAGAGCTTAAAACTACGGTCACATTTTACGTATGAGTGGTGAGCATCAGATGCTGCAGTAACTTTTGCCTTCTGCCTAACACATGAAGCTGTACTGAAAAATAAGGAATTAAAACTCTTTGTTGAGAGAAGTATCTGCTGTTTAAGATACTTCAGCCACCTAGAAAAATACAGATCTTTCATTTACATAAATTGTTCATACAGTAGTTCTTATCAAGCAAAAAATCAACCAAAACCAAAACAAAAACGCCTTTTCTCTCACTGTGCAGTAGCTTCAAGCACAGACAAAATGCAGGTGACTTTACCTGCTTCCCACCTGTGAGAAACTGGCTGCTCCACCAGCTATTTTGAACCCAGTGTGGGCAAGTATCCAGCTTGTTTCTCTTGTGCACACACTTGCATGAGCTTAGAACATATAGACACACATGTACTTTATGTGTCTGTTCGTCAGTTGTCCTTTTTAATGAAGTCAGTCATCCAGATTGAAAAATTTCTCTTCTCTCAGTGTGGGAAAACTGAAAAAATTCCTTGCAAAACATTTTTTTAAATGCTGGCAGCCATGGATATAAGCCAGAATAGGCAGCTGCGCTTTATTTTTGCTTTGAAGGGCCTAAAGATGTATACAAACCCATGCACTCCCTCTTTCTCATGCATGCATTGAGTCCCATGGAAGTCTGGGCTGTATCTGAACTGTCTTAATGACCCTTCCCCTAAGTCCCTAGACTAGGGCTCTGAGCAGGACTGTGATTATAGTGCTTGTATTGATTACTTTCCGAAGGAGTGTGAGTACAGCTGAATTTTAAATCAAGCCCTTTTTCAATCAAGATGTTGATGTGCAGACACCAGAAACCTCAAGACAGGTTGGAGTTTTCCCCCTTGGGTCAGCCTGTGAGGTTGCCCCAGGGCAGGATGGCCCCACAACAGGCCATCATGGTTCAGAACCGGTGGCTGAAGCCACCATGCACGCACAGGCACATGTGAAGAACACTGAGATCAGAAGCTTTTTGGTTTTCTTCCCTGTGTTATTGCAAAATCCTTGACTTTTTCCCAATGGAGAATAAAAAGCATTTATGAAACCTCAGACTTTTGAGGGATAAGAACAGTATTTTCTCCCTTATTTCAGGATTAAGGTCTTCATGTGCTTTCCTAAAGCACATTTTTAGGAACTGTACACCTTGTGAATTGGGTTTGAAATCATGCATTTATTTCGGCAGAAGATTTGTGTCTCCAGTTATTTGGTTATTGTGGTGTGCATGAAAATTCATTATAGTAACAAAATGTTAAATAGTAATTTTAAAAATATTTATATAAATAATAAATATTAAGTAGAAGTTTCTATAAGAAAAACTTGTTTCAATTTACTTCACACGTGATATGAGAGGAACACTCTGTTATGTGCACAAAACTCAAACCTTGTCTCTGAGTCAAGAGTTTTAAGCTGTCCTCCATCTGCAGGGGAAAAAAAATCTAGTTCTCTTTCAACATGAATCTCACGCTTCAGTTCATACCCTATGGGAATATGCACTCAACATTGTAGACTTGAGTCCTCCAAGCCCACGACTGCTGCAGGAATGTAAAGAGTATCTATCAAATTCTGATTTGATTTTGTTCATGTGAAAG
Organism: Gallinula chloropus; assembly: GCF_964237585.1. Lineage (NCBI taxonomy): Eukaryota > Metazoa > Chordata > Aves > Gruiformes > Rallidae > Gallinula > Gallinula chloropus. The sequence continues at coordinate 20,316,942 of NC_140086.1, forward strand.
GGAATTAGTAAAAAAAATACTAATTTCCATTTTCTCAAAACCTGTGTGCCAAGATGCCTGCAAATAACACTTCTTTCTCCTTTTAAAAATGCTGTAAACTGAAATCACTCAGGGCCAGCAGGGAGCAAAAGTTTCTGCACATAATGTGATTTCACACCGCATTAATCCATATGCCAGACATTTTTCCTTAGGAATCTCTCTGTTGTATATACTTGTTTACTTCTACTTTCAAAAGACAAGCAGTAAGACTTGTCTCCAATCTCCTACAGGGGCACAAAGGGTAAGGAAATGGATTATTAACCTTTGGCTGTGATGCAGCATTATTAACCTGATGCAGCATCCTGGTAGTCTTGTTGTGTAATAAAACGTAAGGTTTGAAAAGAAAGGTATGGTGTGTTATCCCCAAGCCGAAGTTCAATATTTTTAAAGCAGGGGCAGGGCCACATAGGCATAACCTAAGATTGACAACTGCAAGACTTATTTCCTATCAGAAAGAAAAAGACGATGGATTTTTATCACTTCTGTGAAAAGGTGAACTGATGGAGCTACAGGAAAGCCACAGGCACTGGGAAAGAATATGTGAAAATCTGCTTCATATTAAGGAAATATGTTAAACTGGGTACTAATTCTATTATGACATAGGTGACACTGATTTTTTTTTATTTCTACTTGCAAGAATAATTGATCTGGAATTTGTTGCTGATTTAGCTAGAATTTTACTGTTCCAATATATTGTTTTCAGCAAACCAAACATATAAAAATGAACATTTCTTTCTGGAAGGTTAAGGTGCTTTTCTCTACTATTGGTTCCTTAGGCACTATTAGATGATCATATTTTTACTCCCTTTATCACTGTACTTGACCTTTGTACTTGATCCTTCTGCTACGGAAATCTATGTATTCAGACATTAAGTCAAAAGATGCATCTGTGGAAGTCTGCCTCATGGAAGCCCGTGATTCGAAGGAGAGCATAACTCTATAAGATTGTCTGAAGAGGACAAACTGAGGTGCCAACTCTTAATTTTTGTCTAAGGTCAAAAGTGGATATTTCTAGGAATAAATATTTCATATCAGAGTTGTTGAAGAGTAGCCAAACTTACACTGTAGTACTGAGAGGTGGTTCAGAGACGGCAGGTCCATCAGACACTTGGGCTTTTGAAACAATAAACCCCTCCTTCTCCCAGGGTTCAGTGGTAGTTGGGCTCAGCTCAACTCCTTTTCCTGATTTCCCTGTTGGGTGGGAATCACTGTGGGAGACGTTGGCTGTGATCCTTGTCAGCAGCACAACATTGTTCACTTCAGTGGCTCGCAGGCAAACGTATGCTTTTTATCGGGCTAACATGTACACCCTGCTGGTGGTGACATTCAATGTCTTCAGCACTTCAAGTGTTTTAAAGCAATGTACATGGCTTGTTACAGGATGAGATCCTTCAGTCATTTTCCATTGCCCACAAATTAAGGCATGGCCATGCTTCTGTTTATAATTGTGCCACTTGTAGAGCTATTCATTCCTTCCAGTATTTACCTGTGCATGAGTACATTTTGCTGACAGTAGGCTGTGTGGTATTTAATAGGAGTGTTGAATCCTCTGTGCCAGGATATTCTGTGGCTCACGTTATATTAACACTTCTCAAATGCTTCTCGATTTATTCAGCTGTGAAGTAAACACTATTACTACTGTAAGGTATTTCACTCAAGTAAAGCATTTCAGAGTGATTTATATATTCAGGAGGGAACCAGAACCTTGGAATTGGAGAAACTTTCAATATATAGCACCTTTATTAGCATTAGGTACAAAAAGTGAATTTCTGGCTGTAGCTGCATACATTTTATCAGAATTTTGGGAAGCCATCTGTATGGTGGTGTTATAAAACTGCTGCATGGGAGGCTGAATGTGGTGGCAAAAAACCTGCCCTTCATTTAATGTGATCATCACAAAGCAGTTGGGCTCATTTCAGGAAAAAGTAGTTGAAATATTGAAGGCCACTTGGAGGATGCAAGCCATATTTGAGGTGGATTAGAGCTTTTCCAATGAGTAGTACAAAGGATCTCCATAAAGCGTGTTAGAAAAGCAGAGACTATTCAACTGGGACAGACAATCCCTCTAGCAGTCAGGCTAGGACTCTTTGGGAAGGAGATTAAAATAAACAGCTGATGAAGCATGACTGGGGATCTTTTCTTATCTCCTCCTCAAAATGAGATAGCTATCTGAAAAGAAAAGAGTGCAACATTACTCTTTGGTAAACTGAAAGCAACTTTATAATACTTTTTCATTACTAGGTCCTCAGCTGTATTTTTTTCCTCAGTGGTGAAACAAAACCCGCTAAATATCTTTTAATTCTTTCTCCACTGGTCAACCATTTTAATTGTTTTTGATTTCACCCTAAGCCTCATTGTGCTCCATGTATGTGTGTGTATGTGTGTGTGTGTGTGTGTGCATGCGCACATCATGGGTAGAAAAGGGTATGTCGAACCCAGGTCCAGCATCACCTTTACTTGAGGTTAGGACAAGGGCCTGAGAGACCACAACAGGGGCTTTACAAGATATGTCTACAGAAGGAAAAGTCTGAAGCATCACATTACTGCAGCTCTCAGCACTTAATTCCACTATACTATTTTCATTCATCTGTTCCAACCATTTTTGCCTGAAATTCAACTCTTTCTATTTCATATATATTTCAGGCACTTTATTTCTGCCACTTGAAATAAACGATGTTCAGGATATTAAAAATAAATATTGTTTTAGAAAATGTAAAGGTTTCCAAGATCTCATTGCGAACCACAGTCATTTGTGAATATGCGCGCTTTGGGTGATTGATTATACTTGTCTATAATAAGTCAGAAATCTACACATTTTAAATTTTGAATAGTTAAAATTTTGAATGTTTTAAAAATAAATATTAAGTGGTTGTGTACAAGATCCTAAAATGTCAACCTGTAAGTTTTTGTAAGCATGAATTTCTTATGACAAGATAGTGGCTGCTCTTTATTAATACATAGCAAAAGTCTTCAATGTTACTAAGTGATGTAAAATGATAAGGGAAAAGTGCTACTAAAATCTATTAATGGAGTACAACCAAGAATATTTGCTCAGCTTTTAAACCCTTCTTCTAACATCAGTCCAATAAGACACTTAGGACATCCTTTGCTGAATTGATGATATGGCTTAAAATTCACTAAACAATTCAGTTGACTTTTTTATAGGAAAAACATGCAGATGAATAAAATGATCAACAGAAAGTGTCACCAAAATAAATAATTGTGCCATGAAAATCGTGAAAAGCCCAGCATTAAAAGCAATCTAGACAATAGGAGAATCCTGAAAGCTGCAGTTCTGTGAGTTTGAGTGAAGGAAGCCTTGACTTTGAATGTTAGGTGAAATTTCTCCACAGAGAGCATTGTCAGGCATTGGAACAGGCTGCCCAGGGAGGCGGTGGAGATACCATCCCTGGAGGTATTTAAAAGATGGGTAGATGTGGTGCTTAGGGACATGGTTTAGTGGTATATTTGGGTTGTTGGTTGAACTTGATGATATGAAAGGTCCCTTCCAACCAAGACAATTATATGATACTATGACTGTATGGATGTTTGTAGGAGTGATTTTGTCTAGAAATATTTTCTGCTGTGAAAGCTGCAGGTTTTAAAGAGTTTAGATCAGAGGACTGTTACTTTCTGGCCTAGAAATACTGGTCTTTTCTGGTGGATAGAGATTTAGGAAGAAGGAAGGGAAGAGTCAGCCAAAAGTAAGAAAAGCCAGTGAAGTTCTCAGGCTTGGGCTGAAGTCAAAGCAGCCTTTGATGGACACAGAAATGTGTAAATATGGTTTATCAGGTAAGTATGCATTCAGAGGCCTGTTTTAGAGCAATGTATTTTATGTGGTCTTGGTCTTAGTGTTCTATTAGTGTAATTTTAAAACCTTCAGATTAATACATCTTTGACTCCCTTGCAGATTAATATGCCTCCTTGTGAGAAGGTTTCAAGATACTAAGACTAAATCCATCATTCTTAGTTTCATTGTCAGGCTCACTAAGCAGTTCCTTTTTCACAATTTATGTCTTTACCTGTCACATATATGTTCACTGTTGCCATGCCTTATCCTTATTTGCTGTGTCTCCAAGATAAATACATTTAGGCCTATTATTTTAACTTAAATGTAGGTCTTGTTCATTTTTCTTCTTTCAGCAACCTCTAATTACCTAAAGTTCCATAAGACTTAGTGCAGCCTGGCTGCCTACAGAAGGCCTGTTTCATTTTTTGAGACCTCTTCACAGGTACAAGCTTGTTCATTCATTTATTCAGGCCCAGAAGTACTGCATAGTACTTTGTAGTATTATGTCTATTTTTCTGTTAAAACTGCTAATATGGCTGCACTAATTTTCCAAGATTTCTTCCTTCCTCTATTGTGTAGGAAATTATTTTTTCCCCTGAGATTTACTGTTATTCAAGCAAAAAAAAACGCTTACCTTAGCCCTTCACTTTCCAGCTAAAACTAACACCTCTTTAAATTCAGTGCTGTCTCTGATTTTCATCCATGGTCTCTATACAACATTCAGACAAAGAGACTCAGTATGGCCAATTATCATTTCATTCACTGTCTCTTCCAATGTGAAATTTCTTCTTTATTTTAATTCTTTATTTGCTCTTTCAGCCAGTTCTAAATATACATTTATGTTTTTAAAGATTCAGATTGGCTTGGGTAAAAATGTCAAGTTAGATTTTGTGACATTAAAAAAATCAAATTCCAACACACTACTTTCATATAATTCTGTGGTCTCTTAATATCTGAAAATCAGTTTATCAAAGATATTTTTTCCTTCATTTTCTTCCTGATTATTTTTCACCCACGTTTCTTTCATATTTTTTCATCTCAGAAACGGTTACATTATTTTACTCACTTTAAATTTCTTAGTTGATAATAATTGCTGTCCTTTCCGGTGGGAAATCAGTACGCTCACCTGTCTCAGTATTTTTTGAATGTTCTTAGTTTGCAATATCACTTTTTCTAGTTCAGTTGTCCACTTGTTTATTATTTTCCTTTCAAAACAACATAAATCAGCCATTAGTGCATATTATAGAATTCTATGAAAGCTGTATATATATGAATAAAACTCTATTAAAAGGAGGTATGCTGGAGGTGTAAGAGAGAAGGGGATAGTGGCTATGCCCAATGATGCAATGGAGACAAGATCTGTTAGCTAGCTGTTATCTCATTTCCTACATCCATACTATGCAGCAGAGATGCCACATTTATCTTCAGAGCACTATAACCAATGTTAATGATCTCTGAGTTATGATGTAGTGACAAGCTGAGGCATCTATATTGCTTCCCTTTTTAGAACAGACTGTCTCTATATTTCAGGTTTTTTTCAACATGATTGATTGCATGGTTTCAGTGTGCCCAAAATGTGGTGTTTTTCAATACGTTTTTTTCCCAAAGCTTTAGAAAAAACTGAAAACAAGAAAGAGAGGCAAAAGAGAAGAGCATTTGAAAAGTACAGTATTTCAGGGTGTATTTGTCCAGGCATGTTTACTTTTGCAGTAACCTGAATCAACTTCTGGTTATACCAAAGAGAGAGAAACCTAAAATCGTCCTTCAGCTTTTAATAGATTGAGATGCAATTGGCAGAACTACCAGTTTTGAAAACACAAGACATCAATTTCCTCAGCTGTGAAAGTGTTTAATACTTTTTAATACAAACACACTCACAGACCCACACACATACAACCAAGGATAGAAGGGAAAAGAGGATGGAAAAACTTCTGCTTTAATACACTGGTCTAAATCAGGTTTGGTGTAAGAGTTAGCTGAGACAGTTACCCAGTAACAGCCACTTAGAGCTGCCACAGCAGAGTGTATTATATACTGCCTGCCAGGACAATGAATCTCGGCAAGTAAACAGTGCCAATGCAGCCAGCTAAATCAGTGCAGCAGTTCAGAGACAGTCTTTGTGAAGAGCACGTGCTTTCATGAGGAAAGATAATTACGGGAAACTGTGGCCATTTAAGGACTTAAAACTCTCTGTGTGCCTTTAAATATATGAACTATACGGAGACCTGCCCATCATATCCCTGCAGGAATTAGTTAAAGATTGCAGTGATGACCATCTCACTTTTCCATTCTTCTTTGAGGCTGGAAGAATGCTTGTCTAGTAAAATACAAACAAGAGAATTTTATATGGAAAAGAGAAGATGTAAGGTGAATAATATCATAGACATAAAAATAGTAGACACTTCATGCAAAGCTGTCTGGAAGACAAAAACTGTTTCCCAGCAAGTTTCAAGGTTTGAAATTTTGATGCTATTTTGGAACAAATTGCAAATCTATCAAAAAGTTTATGAAATAAAATGATGAGGAAACAGCAGGTTTTGAGTCAAAACCAGACATGTTTTAAATAAAATGATGAGGAAACAGCAGGTTTTGAGTCAAAACCAGACATGTTTTTATATGAGGGCGTTCTTTTAACTCCACTATGTGTTCATATTTGTTTCCTTTGTTTCTGCCTCTTGTGATCTGGGATAGATATTTTAGCTTGTGTCTTTGACATCCCAGCACCAGAATCAATGAAATGTGAGGATTAATCTTGAATTTTCTCCTGTTTGCCCATTGGAATACTCAGAAAGCATTGGATTTGCAAATATGTTGTTGAAACAGATACATTTCTGGAAGACATCTGCTTCAACAAAATTTCACTTCTTCAAAAATGTTTGTTCAGCTTTAATCATTGTCTTTTCCTCCCCTTCTATTAACTGTGGCTATCTTCCATTTTCTAAGAGATCTAAAGGAATTAGTTGTTCAAATGTCACTGCAATGCTGTGGGAGCAAATCTTCTAAGTCCTGTAGAGTTTTAAGAATGTCAGAATGTCTCTGTATGACCAGAGTTTTTAGAGAGGTCCCCAACTGATTATTTCCTGCTACCTGCCTCCATGTTTATCTTGTGCATATAACATGTATTAATTGTATGATTATTGTATTAACATGTACATAAAGGATAATTTGTTAGAGCCTAGTTCCTGCAGGTAAGCTATGCTTGTATGAACAAAGGCTTGTTTTCAAGTTGTGCCTTACATTTACCTACTCCTGAAAATTACAGTTCTTTGTTCTTTACATGTGACAGTTATTTCTATAACCATTAACTATATAGACTAGACTAGAATAGACTATTCCAGTTGGAAAGGAACTACAATGACCATCTAATCCAACTGCCTGACCACTTTCGGGCTGATCAAAAGTTAAATGCATGTTAATAAGGGCATTGTTCTAATGCCTCCTAAACGTTGCCAAGTCTGGGGAATTGACCACCTCCCCAGGAAGCCTGTTCTAATGTTTGATCTCCCTCTCAATAAAGAAATGCTTCCTCATGTCCAGTACGAACTTCTCCTGGAGCAGTTTTGAACCATTCCTTTGTGTCCTGCCTCTAGACACTGGGAAGATCACCACCCCACTTCCCCATTGGTGTATGTCACAAAGAAGATTATCACAAAGATTAGAGAAAGCTGGATTTTCAGAAAAAAGAGAGCTATTGTCATCACGGGAAGGGCAGTGAAATACAAAAGACTAATCAAATAAGCATACTTGTCCCAAGATCCATGCTTGTCTTTGTTGTTTTTTTCCCTTGAGTCAGTAGCCTTCTAAATCAAGGAAAGACCTGAGGAAAGAAAAGCCACTTCTGAGACGTATGAACAGAAAGCCAAGAGGTGCCACTCACCTCTCCATGAGTGCAAAGGCTGAGGCTTTATTAGGACTGTCTTCGTGTCCTCTCAGCAGCCTCTTCTAATAGATCTCATATGGAGATTTCATACATGAAGGTGACTATCAGGGTAGATCCCTCTTTTTCGCTAGGGCAAAAGTGCAGAGTCACTCCTGAATTCGTTTGGTGTTTTGTTGTCAATAAAAGTCAAATATCTGAAAAGAGTTAGATGTTAAAAATGGAAATTTTGAATGGCCAAAGGGAAGTAAATAATAGTATATGAAAACTGGTGATAAAACCTCTAATTTGGCGCATTAAATAGGAATGCACAATGAAACTATCATCCCAAGATGGACCGTGGTCTTTTGTTAACTCTATGGGTTTCTTCAGTCCAAGAAAAAGTTGAATTCAGCTTTTCTTGTCCAGAGAGGGGTTTATTTTGGCACAGGAATTTCATGAAATGAAATTTGAAAGAAAAACTGAGCTTTCAGTGAGAGCTGCTTGAAATCACAAAGGGCTCAGGCCATTGTAAGGCTGCTTTATAGAGAGGTTCACATGGATTTCCTTACATAGTTAGAGACTCATGTAATATGACATGACATAATTCTTCAACTATACCTATGCCTCTGAAAGCTTCCCAATATGCATGTGCAACGTACAGTGCGACCTCTGAACTCACAGCTTTGCATAAAAATAGCTTGCAGAAAACTACTGAGAAGCACTAATGAATCCTCCTGTATGGGAGGTTGTGACCAGTATCTTTTGAAGTCCTAGTGGGAGTTATTTTTCAGACGGGAGTAGCTGAATGGTTTTGTCCCCACAGAGCCGCAAAAAATAACTTTTCTTCCCTTTATTCTTATTAGTATTATCGCAGGAGTTGTCAACATTAAGGTTAAAATTTTGTTTCCTTTATAAATCTCGTTTGTAGAGCTTTTCACATCTGGGTTATTTCAAATTAGATCAAGCTTCAAGAAATTTGGTGTCTAAACTGTCAGCATGAGTGTGATTTTGTTTTTTAAAGCAAAAATGTTTAAATCCATTAAAATATTAGAGCTATGGAGTGGGAAAGTATAACGTGTTCCCATGGGATCAATGGGAGTTTTGCCTTTGACTTCAATGGAAACAGGAAGCTGGCCATAACTCGTAATCAGTCTCAGAATTCCCCAGTCCCATCCTGTGCTCCAAACTATAGCTAATATTTAAAAGCTGATCCTGGTGTTCGTACATGCATGTGCCTTTTCACTCTGCCAACCTTTTAACAGGATTTTTGCAGTGTTTTAACCTGAACTCACCTCTTGTTACAGTGTCAGTACACCTCTGTTGAAATAACACCCCAGTGTCAGAGCAATGGCAAACAATCCACACATAAATCTCCAGTGCCCTAGACGAGAGAGGCTGGTATCTTGTTTCGAATCCCCTGAAACGTGCAGTCACAGATTGAGAGTAACTAGAGATGGAAAGCTGAGTATTAGGTCGCATGTTACTCTCCCCTGCCAGTCTAAAATTGATCCCCATAGTTTACAATCTAGCTTTAAATGACCTGAGTATTAAGGGGCATCCCCCTCTTTCCTCAGGAGTATATACCTTCTTAACAGACTTTGTGTTAGAAAACACATCCAAATAGCCACTAGATACTCCCTGAACTCAGTCTAAGATAACCTCCTTGACCATACAAAATAGTCATTTCATCTTTGACTAGCACCCTTTTTCAGTTCTTGCAGATGATAATGTTGATTTCTTCCCATCTCCTTCTGTCATTACACAGCTATATGTACAGTGAACTTATAATGTTGTGTTATACTGTTTTATTTGTATTTCATTGTGTTTTGGGCAACCAGAGGGAGCACAAATATTTTCAAAATATGTGTATTACTGATCACAGTATGGTAGAAATATCCACAGCTGCTCTTTTGGAAATGATAACATTTCACAGTCTTCAAGTAGTTGTCTTCTGTTCTCCGTTTGTTCTTGCACAAACACTGACTATAAAATTTACTATCAAAAAATATGCCTGACAGCTGAAATAACATTCAGCTTTCCCCTTATTCAGAAATACTGCATTATATCATGTCATGTTACATCATGCAGTATCTGGTGCAAGTTACCTGAAATAATGCAGCTCAAAAAAAAAAATAATCAGGAATTTGGGGTGACTTTCAACTTCAGTGTAAGAAACTTTAACTGATTATAGGATAAAATGACTTACTAGAAACATGTGGTTTTGAGTTACCTTGTTCCTGATAGTGTGCTGTTGCTTTTAATAATGAATCATATATCCATGATGTACATGTCTCTTCATCCATTCCCAGGTCATGTCTCATTCTACAATGTGTATAAAAGTAAGTGAAGGTTGGTAACAAAATGTGTGGTACAGTGAGCAATCCAGATTGAGGTAATCCAAAGGAACTTTTTTGGTTGTTTGCCTTAATGTGTGAAGTGCTGGAACAAGGCCTCTTCTAGAACTTATATTTAAATTTAAACTTAATTTTTCTTATGCTCAATTGTCTTTCATTTTTTGAGGTTTTTACTAGCAGCTGATGAAGATCAGAAACTCACAGGAATAATTCTGGATGTCATCTCTAAGAATGTGGGGGAAAAGAAGGTTATGAGTGATGATCAACATGGATTCACCAAAGGGAAATCATGCCTGACCAATCTGACAGCCTTCTCTGACAGCATGTCAGGTTGGATAGATGAGGGCTGAGTGGTGGATATTGTCTACCTTGACTTCCAATAAGGCTTTTGACACTGTCTCCGATAATATCCTCATATGCAAACTTAGGAAGTGTGAGTTGCAGGAGTGGACAGTGAGGTGGTTTGCAAACTGGCTGAATGGCAGAGCTCAGTGGGTTCTGATAAGTGGCAGAGTCTGGTTGGAAGACTGTAGCCAGTGGTGTTCCCCAGGGGTCAGTATAGAGTCCAGTCCTATTTAACCTATTCATCAGTGACCTGGATGAGATGACAGAGCCAGTGGCAGGAGTGTCTGATACAGTAAGTTTGCTGATGGTACTAAACTTGGAGGAGTGGTTGATACACCAGAAGGCTGGACTGCCAATCCATGAGACATGGGCAGGCTGGAGAGCTGAGTAGAGAGGAACATAATGAAGTTCAACAAGGGCAAGTGTAGGGTCTTGAATGTAGGAAATAATAACCCTGAACATCAGTACAGGTTAGGGGTTGACCTGCTGGAAAGCAGCTCTTCAGAGAAGAACCTGGGAGTCCTGGTGAAGAACAAACTCTCCGTGAGCTGGCAGTGTGTCTTCATGACCAAGAAGGCCAGTGGTATCTTGGGGTGCATTAAGAAGGCTGTGGTCAGCAGGTCAACGGAGGTTCTCCTCCCCCTCTGCTGTGCTCTGGTGAGGCCACATCTGGAGTAAATTGTCCAGTTCTGGTATCCCCAGTTCAAGGAAGACAGGGAACCACTGGAGATGATGAAGCAGAGAGCTACAAAGATGAGGGGACTGGAGGATCTGTTGTTTGAGTAAAGGCTGAGACAGCTGGGTCTGTTTGGCCTGCAGAAGTCTGAGAGGGGATCTCATCAATGCTTATAAGCTTCTAAGGGCTGGATGTCTAGAGGATGCGACCAGACTTCTCAATGAGTTCCATCTCAACACAAGGAAAACCTTCCTTATTTCTTTGCTTTCTTTTAGAGAACAAGTATGAATGGACTTGGTGATCTCAAAGGTCTTTTCCAACCTAGTGGTTCTGTGATTCTGTGATACTCTGAGGGTAATTGGAACAGGGTGTCCAGAGAGGTTGTGGAGTCCCTTTCTCTGGAGATATTCCAAACCTACCTGCATGTGATCCTTTGCAACTTGCTCTAGGTGATCCTGCTTGAGGAGGGGGTCACCAGAAGTCCTTTCTAGTCCCTACTGTCCTGTGATTCTGTGATTCTATAACTCAGAAATTGGTCTGTCTTTCTTCCACAAACATGGTGGAACCATCACTAAATTATTTCATAATATATCATTTTATGGCCATGTATGCAATATTTTGGTAGTCCTGAAGACAGATATAGTTCCACTGAGTGAAATGTCAGAGGAATATTATAGTCAGAAAGCCCCTTCAGGCTAACTTCTCACTAGAAAATATTGTTGAAGCTGGTGAAGGACATAGTGAAAAAATGAGCCAGGAAGCACCATTGCCCCACTGTGATCAATGAAATTTCTCTCTCAATGTTGGTGAAGTAAGGAACTTAAAATTTCAATACAAAACCTGTATTTAGTCATTGTTGTGATGCATCGAAATGTATGCATAGGGCCCAAATATATTTGTACTAAAGACAATGGCAAAACTGAACCTGATTTTAAAGAAACACCTTCCAACAAATCCCTCAAGAGCAGTACAGAAAAACAAATGATTGCTTGGTCTATGCAATGTCAAGTAATGCAGGCTTTTTTTACAATGCTTCCCACTCCTGTTGGATTGGCAGGTCAGAGATTACTCTGCAAACATCTTTATTTCCACAACCCTGGTCCAAAGTTAATTGTTCTTCCAGCCCTCAGCATTCCAGACCTGTCACCAGTAAAGAGGGCAAATGAATATTAAATTAAAATAGGAGCTAAGCATCTATCAGTTTTACCTCTGTTGTGAAGAGGTGTGACCTGGCACCTCTGGAAGCCTCCTTCTTATGTTATAAAAGCTGAAGTGGTCTCCATACCAAGCAGCCAAATTCTCAGTCTTTTAGTTACTTTTAAACTAAGCTTTAGCAGGACTGTCAACCATGGCATGCAGTATGTCAGTTAACACTATGGAGTAAATTTGACAAAGAGCACTTTATGTACCTTCAGAGCAAGCATATCTTTGCCAACACTTTTGAGCTATTTTAGGTTTGTAAGCTGCAAGTATCTCCTGCTTTCAGATTTGATAACAGTAGAACCAAGACTACAGATGAGTAGCACCTAGCAATTAATAATCTGGTCTGTCTGCAGTCTTTAATAAGCAGAATGATAAAAGTTTTAAATGTCCTGACTTGGGGAATGCCTTTTCCAAATGCTGAGAAGTGTTTGTTTCACAAATAAAGGCAGGCTTTCTCCCTTGCTCCCCCTTTAATGCTATGCAAAGATCTCTTAGAGGCATGTGAAACATCAGAGAAGGGTTAATCCTGAGAAGAAATACACAAAAAGCAACACAATTCTTTGTCACTTGCCAAAAATGAAAATCCGCCCATAATTTTCTGAAAGTAAATTACTTTCAGAATGTTTTAATTGTTCCTTTCAACATTTCTTTCCTCTCATCCTGTCCCAGAACAGCAAAGCCTCTGCATATGCTGTGGTTAGCTTTTAAGAACCAGTCACTGAAATGAAAGTGAAAAGAGAATAGGGGCATTTTAAGAATTCCTTGCAGTGTTTCCATTTAATAACATCTGCTACTCATAAATCATGAGAGAAATCTCTAATAGCCTGTAATACCAATACACGGTGAAAAACAAGAGTCTTTCACCTCTTGCAGGTAGGCAAATTCTTTCATGTTAAAGTAATAAAAGCAGAACATTAATCTCTTCCTGCCCATTTGCTCACACACTCTGACCACAGCATTCTCATCACTGGGAACTGTCAGGTGGCCCACCCTGACTGCTGTGACGCTGACCTGCAGTCAGCACCATGTCCACGCTCAGTCTGCTGCACTTCATGTACCAAACCTAATCTGTCCTCACATTGCTCTGCCGGCAGCATGCAGACAAGCAGCTAGTACCAGGATGGTTCTTGCAGCAATTGCTCTCCACTGTGCATCAAAAAATTGTGCTCTTTAGTGACAGCTGCACATAGGGAGTTCTGCACGTCACCTTTTTTCTGTGTCTGAGTGACATACCTGTGGCACACAGGTGTTTTGGGTAGAGGATAATTTAATTTTGTTGATCATCATGATGATTCCAGCAGTTCCTTATATATGTATGTATTTTTAGATATAAATATAGCTGAACACATAGGGAGTTGTGGATTTTAGCCCCTATGTATAACCTTAGAGAGACAGCAATGATCTGTTAAGTAATAGATTTACTTCTAGACAGCCAAGCCCATGTCTCTTGCCTTAAGTACACTATTAGGCTTTGGGGCACCATCTGAAAAAGTGTGTGAGAGGTTATGAAACACCAAAGGGAAGTCCTGGCCTTGAGGATGAAATAATGACAAAATGTGACTGATGAAAGAAAAAGACAAATAGGTGTCACTGTGGGAAAATACAAAGAGCCACTGTAACAATAATCACTTAACTTTTCGTATTAACTCTCTGAATAACTTTTCTGACTTTTTTTTAACAAGTGTACTCAGTTTCACAATTTTTCACTCAAATTTGGTACATAAAATCAGGAGGAGCATTATTAAAAGCACTGAGAAATCTAGCGGTAGTAGAGAAGCCAGCTCCAGTGTCATGGGTAGGCAGGACACACAGCAGCAGCTCAGGCACTGGTGCTTTCCAGTTGCAATGCTATGGTTTGCACCCCTGGACTGAGGTATGGATTTATCCCATCTTGGACACAAAACTGTCAGGGAGCAGCTGAGCCTGCCACTTCATGGGGGTTGAGGGCTGTAAGGGCTCTGCAATGGTGGCAGGGCAGAGTCTGGATGGTTGGGACCATCCTGCCCCCAGCCAAGAGCAGGTCAGACAGGGCATGCGGCACAGTCCTGATCCCAAGAATTGGGTCCCTCTCTGGGGATAGGGACAGGCTATCATCTTGAACTTCATGAAGTTTCTGTTGGTATAGTCTTCAAGTTCTCAATATACTCTGGATTGAAGTTCTATTGTTTGGCATATCGTTCTTCCCCTTAATTTAATAAAGTCTTCAACAGCTCCAGTCAGTTTTCAATACTCCTGGCAGTATATCCATCCAGCCCACAATTCCACAGTTTCCAAATCAGAATGCAGTGGGAGACGGTGTCAAAGGCCGTATTAAAATCAGGATGCAGTCATCCTTTTCCTTTTCTTTTCACATATGGTCATTTCATTACAGAAAGTAGTCAAGGTGGTAGTCAGCTGATCAGATATTGTAAGCACTGACTGGTCCTAGAAACTTTTCCATCCATGCTGACTTGAATTACAAAGTTGAACCTGATAGTAACATTCAACCCAAGTTCTCTATCTAGTCTTTCTTAAGATGGGATCAATGTTAGCTTTTCCCAGCTAATTGTAATGTTTCCATATGTCATGAATCCCATCAATAATTTGAACTGTCTGTACTATCAGCCAACTAATTCAGCATCTGGGTTAATCCTACTTATTTTAGGTTGACTGAATCTGGACTGTAAGACATTGCTAGCAAAACCCATGATCCTCAGTCAGGCCAGAGCACTGAAGGCTTTCCTAGCTACCTGTCTTCATCATTTGGGGGCACATTTAGGCTTCATTGTCTTTCACTGAAAGGTCAGTTAGGCTAGCAGGCCTTTTTTTTTGGCACCAAAATTCTACTCCAACAGTAGATTTGCTAACATCTGTTTCAGTATTTCCAATACAATTTTCCTTATTATCTACTACTTGTTCATATAATTTCAGTCCCTCCTCCATTTGATGAAGAACTCTCTAGGACCGTTGAGATCTTCGTCCTGTAAGAGATGCCTTTCTAAGACATCAGTCATCTTGAAAATAATACATATGTACAAGATCAGTTATCAGAAGGGCATGAAATTCCCATTGCTAAGATCCACAAATGCCAATTTTTTCTAAGGTATTAAGATTCCTAAGTATGATGATCAACTTCATGTTGTTATTAAAAATCTGATTGGCCAAAGTCCATTCTAAAATCTCTAAAAGTTCACATTAGCAAATACTAGTTTTAGCACTTATACTACAAAGGGTTTAATTAAAGAGAATCTGGCTGATTTTATTGAAATTCTCTTTTTGTTAAAGTTCTAGTCTTTCAAAATTGTTCCTGAATATTGTTCTTCTCGTTTTGCAAAGATAAAACTGCTGTTTCTTAGCTCTAATAGTTGCATGGGGCAGAAAAGAATGTTTAAAAAGACTGTTCAGCAAGAAAACTCAAAAAGATCAAAGGTTATCCTCCTTTCTCATGTCACAAATAAATCTAAATCAGCCCTTGCAGAATTCTTTAGCCAAAATGCTTGTGAAATGTTCTGTTGATGAAGAAATAATTGATTTTTATGTTTTATGCAACTTTTTTTTGTTAGACTGACTTTTTTCTGTTGACTCTGATCTGCTATATCTATGCCCTTTTCTACCTACATATAACACAGCACTCCTTAATCAGTATCTGTTAGCAAATCATGTGCTGAGGTTTTCAATTCTGCAGGAATTCATGTAATACTATGCAATATGTTGTCAAGGGACTTTATAGTACTGAAAATATTGGATGCAGAGATTTGCCCTGCTAAGACTTTGGAGTGGATAGAGCTACTTTCATTGGCCATGGAGCCACATGGTGCTGGGTGAAAATCAGTATGAGCTATAACTTTGCAACTCTTTGAAGAGTTGAGGTAGTGAGAACGAAGGGGTTGCCATCCCCTTTGATGGCAGCAGCTCCTATCCTAGCAGCCAAGATTGTGATAATATAGAAGCACTATAAAAGCTTTAAACTTCATCTTGAAAGAGGTATGTTTTCTATGCTGCCTGCACAAAAATCCTCTCCATTAGTAAAATAAAGATGGAGAATGTGTGGACCTAAGCACAGACATATAATCACTTACAAAGTTTAGTTGTTAGCAATTAGCAACTGTCATACTTCTGAGCTGACCCTGAGCCTGGTGACACCCTCTCAAAAGAAACTTGACTTTGACACCTAACACAGGTCAGAGACCTTTACAGGGTCTTTTGGATGCAACCACCATGTTTTGAGGCATAAAAGTGATTGACTGAAAGTATATAAGCTGCCATGTGAGATGGCCTCAGAGCCTGGGGTGATTGTGTTTACTCGCATATGATCATTCAAAGTAGCCTTATTGGACAGGTCTCCACCATGAAGATTAGACAGGTGTCCACCATGAAGATTTTCTTAGCTAGAACTCTCATTGATGTCCACATTGGAACAATACAGCACCTCCTAAAGATTCTAGTTGCTGCCACTGAGAACAGGCTTGGGCACTCCACTTACCTCTCAGATCACAGAAACATGACTTTCTAGGTTGAACCATTTTTCATACTGCCAGCTTGATGGAAGGCCTGCCATGTCATGTCACATATCACAATCAGTGGTGGGAACAAATTGTCCTCCAGATGTGGGCGGTTAACTTCCCAAGGCTAAAAGAGCAATTAAAACTTGCAGAATCACATTGTGGTTTTTGACAAATTAAAAGTGACTTTCTTTTATGCACAGATAGCTTCCTTTAATTCAGGGAGCCTGTGCCAAATTATACTAGCAAAGATTATGGCTGCAGGATAGGCAGAATAATTTTGAAACAATCTCCACAGTTACGATTTGTTTGTTTTAAAGAGGAAAACATTACTTCGTATTTGGTAAGGATCATTTATAGTTTAGGACATTATTAAATTTTAACAGTAATGTTTTTCACTCTGACAAGCAGAGATAATTAGAAGTATCTTAAGTATCCAACTTGAAATGTCTTCTTGTTTTCCTTCTATGGAAAAAAAGAGTCCTTTTATAAGAGAAATAGATAAACAACTCTACTTCTTTATAGGGACATAGAATGAAATAAGCCAGTAAATAAATTAGTTAGATAATCTTTTAGAGCTTAATGGGAATATGGAAGTAACTATTATTCTTACAAGTCAAGTAATGTAAAACATATGAGTTCCTTAATTAAAAACATAGAGCAATAGAGCTATGACTAAAAAAATTCATGAAAGACAACTCAGTAATAGTTTTTGTGGAATAGTACATGAAAACACTGAGGTTACATAAAAATAGTACTAAAGATAATAAAACATTACTGGCATAAAATAAATACTGTTAGAACATATTTTTTTATTATTGGTAAATGTTACATTTTAAAGACGTGATTTTTACTTGATTTTTAAATACTTTAGAGTTTCTTTGCTTTTTTTTTTGTGCTTTACTTTAAATAATAATCTATTTTGTGCTGGAGGTAGAACTGTACTTTCATTTCACCAGACCTTATTTAATTGTTCTCATTTGACCAGACCTTAAAATAGCCTAAGAACACAGGGATGGCTGCACTAGTTCTTGTGAACACTCGATCTAGGCCAGTATTCTGCCTCCAGACATCAGAGAAGATACAAGCATTAATACTTCCCTTTCAAATTCTTCCAGTTTCTTCCTACTTTGGGTGGAATTTCTAGGTTTGTCTGTTTAGTTTACCTCTACATGGGCTGTTTTACTTCACTAGGGAACACTAAGAACAGTACTTCAGGTGAACAGTGTTGTTTTCTAGAATTAGCATTTTGATTCTGTTAGGAGAATGAGAGATATAAAAAAATACTTGGTGTGAATATTTTCATGTATAGAGCTTTCTTAAAAATATGTTGTGGAATATGTTTCCTCCTGTACATCGCATATGATTTGGAAGACAACTAAATGTTTTCTAATTTTGGGAACAGCATTAACCAAACCAATCCAAACTTGATTTGCATATTTGATAGACATTTTTCCTTCCATCATCAGGAAATAGTCAGAAAAAGCATACACAGTGCTGCTGACCTTCTATACCACCCAGGTAAACAGGACACTGGTTATTCAAGAATTTTTTACGTTTCACTGAAGCATCTGTGTTGGTCTGTTAATAGAAATGCTCATCATGCAAAGAAAGTGAGATGCAGAAGAGGAACAGCATGTGTGAGTAATCGTTTCAAAACAGCTGAGGTTTTGAGAGTTGCTGAGCACTGGACAATAAAGTGTTTAATCCCAATAAATTATCAGGTAAGCATATTTTCAAAACTACATGCCTGTCAAGACAGTATCTGTCTGACATACATACCTGTTAAATTCCTGTTCTGAAACATCACTACAGCACACCTGTTGGTATGCTGAGTGGTGTGGTCCATAAAAAGTCAAATTTGAAACTCACCTTTTGTTTTCTTTTTTAATGGAAGTGGATGGAATAATGTGTAACACAGATAAAAGAGATACTATTTCCAAATTTTTCTTACATATATGCGGTTGCATATGTCACTGTACAGTAATATAATCACAATCTCAGTTATGGTGTATCTTCCCTTGGTGTTCGTGCATTAGAGGTGTGGTGAAGAAGGTAGTCCTGCCACAGTCGTGATAACAAATATTATCTCTGAGCAATTAAAAAAAAAATGAAGGTTCCATTACTGTGTTTTGTGAGACAGTGTTTCTCAGGGTATTTGACAGAATAAAACTGAATAAAAACATTAATAAATTCAGAGAGTGGGAGAGAAAAGACAACATAGCAGACCACAAATTAAGATACTGATACTCTTTTAGAGCAAGGTAGGTAAATTGGAGCAATTAACACACTTCAGAGCTAGAAGTTTAGATTACTTAATGTGTATTATCTTAAACTCAAATGTTAGCATGCCCCCTTCTTTATTTACCTTTGACTTCTGTAAGCTGAACTATTGCTACACTCAGAGGTGTTATGTATGGGTAAAAGTGGATTATAGATTGCGTGAGTCTATAGAAGTAATAACATGCTTTGGGAAATTTAAGTACAAGATTCAAAACATATGTTTAGGACACTCAGACTGCAAAGAACAGCAAATTTTAAGGCTAGGCAACAGAAAATACTAAACAGCTCCTAAGCTCTGTTAAAGCCCAGAGTCTCCATCTACTTGTGATCCGGAATCTTCTCTCAAGCACAAGCCTTGATGGAGCAAGAAGAAAGCAGTTTTTGGGAAGAAACTGGAGGGGAAAGCTGAAGCCAGGGTGAAACCTTGTCCTCAGTCTTTTGATTCTCTTTAGCATGGGTTCTGCATGTCCAAGTTGGCTGACTGCAAACTGGCTTCTCAGACTCCATACTCACAGAGCTGCTATTACAGAATATCACCCAGGTAGAAGAGTGGTGACTTGTTTAGACCCTGCAGGCTGGATTGGCCTTATGGGCTGTAGCTGACACCCTACATGGATTCCTAAAGTGCATTAAGAGAGACAAAGAGGTAGAGAACAATACAACCCATTGACAGAAGTGGCCAGCTATTTCAAATTGATTAAACAGCAGTTAAACATATGGATGCTTTTTTAATTCATATTGATAAAGCTGGCTTAAACTTTTTACAATATTTTTCTCAGACACTAAACTGTCATTTCACTAGATCTTCATAAGATAAAGTTCTACAATAAGTCCTTTTGCTGAGTCTTAGGATATATCAGGTTTAAAAAGCAAATTTCAGAAAAGTGTTTCTCATCAGACTGCATCTGAAGAAGTGTCATGAAGCAGACCTCATCTGGGTGTGGACTACAAGGAGACATGACAGTGAAATAAATTTTAGATTTGTTGATTTTCATCTGGACTAGCTCATCAACTACAAGTTGAGCTGGTTATAATTAGATATGACTAAGCGAAAAGTCAGTCATAAAAAAGGAGGGGTTTTTGAGAAAATGCTGACAGCAGAATTTTTCATTTAACACTGGGAAAACTATACCTTTTATAAGTTCGCTAGCCTTGATTAAAAAATGTTCTGGACCAGCCCCTCTGAATATTCCTAGACACATGAGCACTGCTAATTATATCTCTATTTTATCTGTCAAAACTCTTTGATGGAGGTTGCAATAAGGAAGAGAGGCATTCATAACACAGAACAGATCTTCACTCTTTTTTTCTTCTTCCTCTAGTCCCAGCCTCCATTCACAGGAGTAACCTGTTCTCCACTGAAATATTCCCAATGAGATAATGAAATTAGAAGCTCCTCTAAAAGGTGCAGTAAGTCTGATTTGATCTGGTTTTCCCAGTCAAGGTGTCCTGGCCTAGTATCAGAAATTGTGTGGCCAGTAGGACTAGGGAAGTGATTGTCCTCTGTACTTGGCATTGGTGAGGCTGCACTTTGAGTACAATGTTCAGTTTTGGCCCTCTCACCACAAGAAAGACATTGAGGTGCTGTAACACATCCAGAGAAGGCCAACAAAGCTGAAGAAGGGTCTAGAGCACAAGTCTGATGAGGAGCAGCTGAGGGAAGTGGGGCTGCTTAGCCTGGAGAGTAGGGGGCTGAAGGGAGACCTGATCGATCTCTACAACTCCCTGAAAGGAGTTTGTAGGCAGGTGGGTGTTGGTCTCTTTTCCCAAGTAGCAAGGACAAGAGGAAAGAACCTCAAGTTTTGTCAGGGGAAGTTTATGTTGGATATTAGGAAAAAATTCTTCGTTGAAAGGGTTGTGAAGCACTGGAACAGACTTCCCAGGGAAGTGGTTAAGTCCCCATCTCTGGAGGTATTTAAAAGATATTTAGATACCATGCTTAGTGCTGTGGTTTAGTGGTGGACCAAACAGTGTTGGACTTGATGATATAAAAAAGATCTTTTCCTACCAAAATGATTCTGTGATTCTATAAAGCATTTAAACAAATATTTTAACTCTTAGTGGATACTAAAAATCTCAGTTGGACTCTTAGCACATTTCTATGCAAAAATTATACTCAGTTACTTCTTTGACTTCTGTAGAAATATTCCAGATTTGCACTCAGCAGATGCAAGATGAGAATCTGGCCTAGGATGTCAACACATCAGGGAAAAGAAACATCTGGATTCAAAGTTGTTCTGTAAGATCTTTTTCACAATGCCCAAGAATGCAGGGAAACACTAGTAGCAGACACCCCCCTCCCTGCCAAGATTCTGCAAAAAATGATGGAGTACTTGTTTCTTGGTGAAAAAGATTATGCAGTGGCTACAGTGCAAAGTACATATTTTGCTATCTAAATATGCATTTTCACATTAAAAAACAAAAAGGAGCATGTGAGAACTGTTGAGCTTTATCTTGCAGAGAAACAGATTGCTGTTCTGGCTGACTGCAAACTTAGCATTACAAATTACATTAAAAGCAAATTCATTATCACTTAATTTGTGTACATAAATAGGAAAACACCCATACTTTGCTGTAGGCATTTTTCAAGTTTTCTAAACTAGAAACAATCATGGGTATTGCTCTAAACCTTCATTGTCTATGCTGAAATACAGCAATCTTTTTTTTTTTGTTCCTTTAAGATGAAACGGGAGACCTCCTGCAGTTCCCTTTGTGACAAAAGCCAGAACAAACAGCAATATGCCTGGGTAAAGCACTTAGTCATTCGTAAAATTAGAGTTGATTGAAAAATTTCACTCAATAATTGTTAAAAGAACATTAAGTTCTTGAAGATGTGATTTTGCAGGTCAACAGTACCGAGTTAGCTCCAATTCGGAGAAAAGTCAGTCCGAAAAAGGAGGTATCATTGCAGAGAAAAAAAACAGCTGCAGATTTTTTTCTGAGCCCTGGTAAAATACTTCATACCTTGTATGAAATTGCTAACCTTGATTAGTAGACATGTCAAATAGCTGCATCACATCCTCTTAGGAATTTATATGACCAACTTATGGATGATCAAATGTTTGCTGTCAAATTTGTTCTTAGCAGAGAATTGAATTTTCTAAGAAATATTTTCATACTGCAAATGTCTGTTTTCCATGGAAAACCTGATCTTTTGCAAAAAAAAAAAAACACCCAAAAAAAAACCCCAAACAAACTAAAATCTTTTCTGCCAACCCCCAATACTTTTTTTTTCCCAGCCAATAGCCTTCTGAGTTTTAAGTTTTGTCGAAAAAGCTGACATTTTCCAGAGGTGCATTTGGTTTTGTGTTGTGAGACTGAGACTGTGTTACATTAGTTCCATTTCATGTTTTTATCATGTCTCATCTTATCTGTCTCTTTTCTAATGTAAACAACCTCCAAACTCTTCATTCTCCTTTTGCAAAAGTGTTCCATGGCCCCAACCTTTCTCAGAACTATGTACTTCACTACTATCCTCTTGGTGACATTGTGGCCCGTACCATACACCTCACCAGCAGCCAACTTCTGAAATTTAGAATAATGCATTTTTTTAGCATTTTACAATGGTACATTTTTAACATTTTATCACCTCAGCTGTATGTATAGATTCTCCTCCACACTGACAGATATAACGCCTGAATTGTGTTCGTCTCCAGAGTTGATATCATTAATTCAGTAACCCACACTTTAGTTCAGTATGCATTATGTTGCACCTGTCAGCACCAAATTGTCATACCTGTCAACATGTGCTCATTTACAAAGCATGATCAAGACCTAAGGAGAGTCAAGACTTTATTTAACCCCCCACCCCAACACTTTAACATGTAGCTAGATGCCTTTGGTATAAAACTACTGAACTTCGGATGTCTTCTCTTCGCTTGCGTTTTCTTACCTGTCTTTCCAGATTGCAGGCTCTTCACCTGGGGACCATGCCTTTCAATATAAAAGAAATGGTCATAATAAAAGTGCATTTTCAGAAATACAGAAAGAAATACAAGAAGCATCATCAAGAATGGTGCAGAGAAAGTCTTACATTTTTAAGAACAGGCAACCATTCTTGATGATGGACTGAACAGAAGCAGGGAAGAATTTTCAGCAGCCTTAAGTAATGAAAGCTCATTCCTGTCTATGTAGTACTTAATCCCTGAAGCATGGAATTGTTATTTATTTATTAATCATTTATAATTCACAACTAAAACCTATTTGAAGGTACGAACTGTATAAAAAGAAACAAAAATGGTTTCTGGACAATAATGATACAAAGAAGTGATTTTCTGAATTCAGAAGAGAGTGTAAAGATCTCAGCAGTTCCTTTACTAAGCCTGAGAATCCATGCAATAGTGTTCAATTGTAATTAAATACTTAAATTTATAGAGAATATTTTTTTAGCATTTTAATTGATTCAAAGATAAAATGAAATTTTGTTTTATTTCCATGTATCTATCAAGATGTAAGACAGTGTGATATCTCTGGTGTTTTATGTGTCTTGCTACATCTACACAGATATCTATTTGCTAAAATTTGAATTGACATCTATAAGAAAGATATTTAAAAGCTCTCCAAATATGTATCATTAAAACTGCCCAAATGATCTGACACATCTTATAGCATTCAGTTCTGTCTTCAGCACCCATTATTCTTTTTTTTTTTTTTTTTAATAGTGGGATGCAAAGTTTCACTTTTCAGTTGCAGATTCCTGTATGGGCAAATTATAGAAGAGTTGTTGAAATATAAATTTGAAATATAAATCTTGGTTTCTGTTCTTTCTCTCTGTTCCACAGCTAATATTTTATTCAACACTGCTCTGATGCTTATGGCACAAAAATTACACCAAAGTTTCATTTTTCCTTTTCTGCTTCTTAGAAGGAATGCTTTTTGGTCCAATCATTATTAAATAGGTTGGGCTATAGCCATGTCTGTGCTGATGGCTGATACGAGACAAAAAAAAGTAAGTGATAAAGCAGAGGGGGATATGAAAGACCTTGGTTTTCCAAATGATCTGGATTATTCAATTTTGAGTTACTAACATTAAGTTTATCAGAATGATACTAAAATAATACGTCTACATGCATATTTAAAGATTTAAAATGTAATTTGACTATCAGATATATTGCCAACATACATTTCAGTTCAATGGAAATTCCAAGCTTTTGGGCTAAATTCACAAAACACTACAACCTTGTGATCAGGATACATCTGTACTGCACATTGCAGCTTGGCTACCATAAGCAATCCCAACTGCTGAGGACTTGGGCAAATTAGGCAGTGTGGAGCACCCCACTAACACAGCTATCATGTTTCTGATAATCTGTAACATACTGTGGTGTGTCATGCAATGTTTATGTTCCCTGGCACCACAGTGTACAGCTTTTAGGCTCCTGCCATCCCTTGGGAGTTCACAAAATATGAATTAGATATAGACTGTCCATGCATCACATGGAAAGAGACAAATGCCAGCAGCCTGACCAGATAGCAAACCAGGCAAGCCAACAGCAAATGTTGTGTGTGATCCCTCGACAAGATTTTGGCATTTTACCTTTGCCATGGGGAGAGATTTCACTTTATGTGTGATTCATAACAATTAGTGGGACTCTTTGCTTAAGGAATGTTGGGGGTCAAAATCAAAGGAGGAGTCAGGTTGTAGCTGTTTCCATATAGTCCTGTGTGACAACGTTCACCTGACATTAGGGGAGTTGGCTACAAGTTCATGTGCTCCCTAAACTGATTTGAAGACACATCTCCTGCTTCATGTGAGAGAGCTTTTATCCCACAGCTAGCAGATACATGGGGAGGAGAGAGACTGTTCATGTTTTGCTGGGATTTACTAACACCAGCAGTCACACTGATGCCCTCTGGGTTAGTAGTTGATTGAAGTAGAAAGCAGAGAGGAAGGAAGATAGGAATTATGAAAATATTTAACCAAATATCCTCTCAATTTTCAACTTTTATTGCTCAGGAAATTAATGAGCAGAGAAAGTATCTATAGAAACTATTTCTCTTTCAAGGAGTAATTAAGCCCTCATAGATAGAGGAAGAAAAAACACACCTATCTTTAGGGCTTTTTTTATCCATATTTCCTCTCTCTCAGCAAGTTCAGAATGCAGAGTGCATGAAAGCCCAGGCTTCTTCTGTGACTGCTAGTGTGGAAGGAATAAGTCCTTGTTCCCTGGGAGCAAATTAATTTGTTTGCTTATCTGTTGAGTAATGGTTTGTTTGATTGCAGTTTGTCAGATCTGTGGTTTGGCTGCAGTTTTGTGTTTGCAGAGTCTGTTTGAGGCTGTCTGTTGTGAGTAGGAAAAACGTCTTGCAGCTGATGGGTGAAAAAGCCTTTCTGCTTTTAATCACTGCCAACCACATTAGCAGTTTCTTAGCCGCCAAACCTCTGTGACAGGGTAGAGTTGACCTAGGTGGATTTTTCAGAACCAGCAGTAGATGAAGGGCAACTTGCAGTGGAAGAGCATTGCCCTATCTGCCTTTAAGATGAGGTAAAAAGCAAAATAGGCAAGACTGAAAAGGCAGTACAGAAACCAAGAATATGAATTGAGTTTAAAATCTTGCAGATCGTTTTTAAAAAATGAGTTACTTTTTTAATTTTCTTGTTTAAAAAAATGTCATGCTATGTGTGGGGTCACATAATAGCTGAGAATTTCACTCAAAGAGGCTATTGTGTATTTTCTGAAAGCATGTGTTTTGCATGTACACCAGGGTATTTTGGAACACAGATGTGGTCCAGTTGAAGGAACGGCAATACACATTTCATTTAGGAAGACCACACAATGGTGATTCTGTAGCCATAAAAGATCAAGGTTAGCTGCCTTGGGATTGTAGCATGTAGTGCATCCACTTGTCCATTTTATGGGTTGTAGCATGTCAACCTCAGGACAATATAAGTTCTTTGGGGGAACTCAGCTTCTGCTTGCAAAATCAGCCACCATTTTTGGGAATGATCTCACTAGAAGGTCTTAGTGAATCAGGTCGCACTTACAGCTCTCCTTGCAAGACTACTGTAGCATCTTAGTCATCTGCCTGGGCAACTTATAAAACAGAAACCGTGGAAAGGCTTCTTGGCTCATCATAATAATGCACACAGGCATACAAGCTTTTATTAAAACAGTTGGATTGGCAGCTAGGATCACAACCATAACTGTACTCATTGTTTATTATGCATTTCTATTACCATCCTTTGGTAGGGGAGGGATTGGGCAGCAACAAGAAAGGCTGCTACTTGTTTGCCTTGACATTGCACTCTTGGTTGGGTAGTAGCCAATGAAAAGAGGGATAGATCACTTCTGCATCAAGTATTACACTTTGTTACTGACACTCAAGATGAGAAAAGTGGGATGGTCAGTAAGAACTGACAAGAGACATAAAAAGACTTCTGAGAAGAGCAGGAAACTTATTTCAGTGATAGAAAGGAAATTTCAGAAAAGATGGACTATGTTAAAGGGAAGTCATGTTTGAACAACTTGATAAGCTTCAAGAGGCTTTGCAGAGGGTTCCAGATAGATTGAAATATTAGACAATCATTGATGGCATGAAATGTAACAAGAACAAATGCTGAATTCTGCACCCAGAATAGAACGCCACCAGACACAAGTATAAACTTGGACAGGAGTGCCTGGAGAGCAACCTTGCAGGAAGGGATCTGGAGCTGCTGGTCAACAGCAGCTCACCATGAGTCAGGGGTGTTCAGTGGCAGCCAAAAGGGCAAACTCATCTTGGGGGCATCAAACACAGTGTAACCAGCCCGTCAAAATAGGGGATTATTGTACTGTATTCAGTGTTGGTGAAAACTTGCCTTTAGTATTGTGTGAAATTCTGGACCAGATAACTTTCAGAGGTCCCTTCCAACCTCAACTATTCTGTAATTCAATAATTCCATTAATTCAAACCTTCAGCTACTTTTGACATCCATCCCAGGGAACACTGTTCAGCAGCAAGTAGCACAGATAGTTTGGTTTGGAAATTATTTGTTTATGATTGTGCTGTTCCTCTTTCAGTGCCTTTGTGAAGAATTCTGCAAATGTGTAAGGATCCACAATGGACCTCAGGGTGGAGGATGTTAGTCAAGCGGATTTATCTTGAATTTGTCCTGTAAATGTTTGCTTGAGTCCTCTCTTCCCTGCTTCCATACTTTCAATTTCATAGATTGGCCAAAGATCAGGCTCATGTGCCCACAACAACTCACTTTGAATACAGATACCCAAACTGCTTAAACATAAAACAGAAATGGTTATTGTACATGCCCCAGCTAAATAAGTAACCTTTATTCTAGGCTACCATGGGTCATATCATTTATCTATGTCAGCTCCAATGATGATAGGTTCTGTCTGTGTGATCCTGTGCCTGGCTGGTGTCTCAGTGAGAATAGAGGTGGGAAGAGCTGGTGACTGTGGGATCCCCAGACTCTCCTGTGACTGTGTCCATTTCATGGAAGAAAAAGAATTTGACAGACCAGTGATGAATCATAGGGACCGTCAGATGCAGATGGCCCCACTGTTACCTCTGGCAAGCAAGTCTTTATGCTTCATGATGGCAGTAAACCATCTAATTACAAAGGTACAGAAATACCTTTTTTAACAGCACTCATCCTTCCTATACAGCACAAAATGCTTCAAAATACTGACTCTGTTAGACTCAAAAAAATGGCCTCCATGGAGAAGCCTATGATCCTGGAAATCATCTATGCTTACTACCTATATCAAACTGAAATATAGCTATATAACCTCTGTCACATTAGCTGAAATAAGAAAAGTGATGATAACTGGGTAGGAGGGACATCAATCCAATCTCTTTGCCCTTCTCCAAGTACAAGTTAGTACTTTGCAACTCATGTAAAATAAGACAGTGAAGACTTTTTGTAGAAAGAGGTATGAGTGTGATTCACAGAATCACAGACTTGTAGGAATTGGAAGGGACCTCGAGAGATCATCAGGTCCACCCCCCCTGCCAAAGCAGCTCCCTAGCACATATTGCACAGATAGGTGTCCAGATGGGTCTTGAATATCTCCAGTGAAGGAGACTCCACCACCTCCCTGGGCAGCCTGTCCCAGTGCTCTGTTGCCCTCACTGTGAAAAAGTTCTTCCTCATGTTGGTGCGGAACTTCCTGTGCTCCAATTTGCAGCCATTGCCCCTTGTCCTGTCTCCACAGACCACTGAAAAGGGGCTGGCTCATTCCCCCTGCATCCCATACTTAAGATATTTATAAATATTAATTAGGTCCCCCCTTAGTCTTCTTTTCTCTGGACTGAACAGCCCCAGCTCACTCAGCCTTTCCTTGTAGGGGAGATGTTCCAGGCCCTTAATCATTTTTGTAGCCCTTTGGACTCTCTCAAGGAGATCCCTGTCTTTTTTATACCAGGGAGCCCAGAGCTGGACACAATACTCCAGGTGGGGCCTGACCAGGGCAGAGTAGAGGGGGAGGATCACCTCCTTAGACCTGCTGGCCACACTCTTCCTGATGCACCCCAGGATGCTATTGGCCCTCTTAGCCACCAGGGCACACTGCTGGCTCATAGCCAACCTGTCATCCAGCAGGACCCCCAGGTCCTTCTCCACAGAGCTCTTCTCCAGCAGGTCATCCCCCAGCCTGTACTGATACAAGAGGTTATTCCTTCTCAGGTGCAAGACTTTACACTTGCTTTTGTTGAATTTCATTAGGTTTCTCCCTGCCCAGCTCTCCAGCCTGTCCAGGTCTCTCTGGATGGCAGCGCAGTGTTCCTGCGTGTCAGCCACTCCTCCCAGCTTTGTATCATTGGTGTACTTGCTGAGGGTGGATGCTGTTCCCTCATCGAGGTCATCAATGAAGATATTAAACAGGACTGGACCCAACACCGAGCCCTGGGGAACACCGCTAGTCACAGGCCTCCATTCAGATTCTGCTCCACTGATCACAACCCTCTGAGCCAGTTCTTAAGCCACCTCACTGTCCACTCATCTATCCCATACTCTCTCAGCTTTGCTATCAGGATGTCATGGGAGACAGTATCTAAAGCCTTGCTGAAGTCAAGGTTGAGCATGATCTTCCCTTGGTAAATCCATGCTGACTACTCCTCATGACCGTCTTCTCTTCCGGTTGCTTGGTGATGGCATCCAGGACAAGCTGTTCCATAACCTTTCCAGGGACAGAAGTGAGACTGACTGGCCTATAGTTGCTAGGATCCTCCTCTTGCCCTTTTTAAAGACTGGAGTGACATTGGCTATCCTCCAATCCTCAGGCACTTCTCCTGTTCTTCCAGACCTGTCAAAGATGATAGAGAGTGGCTCCGCAGTCACTTCCACCAGCTCCCTCAGCACACGTGGGTGTATCCCATCCGGGCCCATGGATTTGTGTGCATTAATCCCCTTGAGCTGCTCCTGGACCTCCCCTACCTCAACTAGAGGGAAGCTATTCATTCCCCAAACACTCCTACCTTCATCCAGGATCTGTGGGTCTCCAGGGGCCTTTGGAGTGAAGATCGAGGCAAAGAAGGCATTTAGTATCTCCACCGTCTCAGTATCCCCCATTTCCAGGACACCCGTCTCATTCAGCAAGGGACCTACATTATCCCTGGTCATCCTCTTGCTATTCACATATCTGAAAAAACTCATTTTATTATCTTTTATGTCCCTTGCTAGCTTCATTTCCAAGTGGGCTTTAGCTTTTCTAGTCGCGTCCCTATAGGTCCTGAAAACATCCCTATATTCTTTCCAAGTGCTCAGGCCCTGTTTCCACAATTCATAACCCTTTTGCTTCCCTTGGAGTTTACTCATTAGCTCCCTGCTCATCCATGCAGGTTTTCTGCCTCTCTTTCCCGATTTCTTACTCAAAGGGCTGCACCTATCCTGTGCTTGGAAGAAGTGCTGTTTAAATGCTACCCAGCTCTCACAGGCTCCCTTTCCTTCTAACCGTTGTGTAGCCCACGGGACAGCTCCTAATAGGTTGTGGAGGAGATCAAAGTTAGCTCTTCACAACTTCTGAGGGTGAAACAAGTGTAGTAAGAAGTAAAAAACCTCCAGATGTGATAGACACTGGGCCCTGGACTGTAAAAGCCTATTTTGAGAGGGCCAGGACTTAGGTAGCATGAGGCCAGTTTCCAGTCACTGACAGAAGAGAGGGACAGACTAGACTGTTTTTTTTGGCAAAAGGCCTAGGAGATGACTATATGCTTAGACATTGATAAGAAAATAGAAATGGGTCTCAAAGGCCTTCAAAAATGATACAGCATTTGTCCTCAGATGCTCCTGCTTTTCCTCTAAGGGGGCAGCAAACAGGAGGCCCAAACTCACAAACATCTGCATCTGACTATAATGTAGTCAAGCAGTTGCCAAGATCTTCAGAGTACTTGCATTATGTCCTCCCAGCATCTATGCAGTCATTATTATCCTCAGTCCATATTAACCCTTCTTCAAATTTTTCCCTTCAGTCTAGCACATCTGGTCCTTTTAGTCCTATACCAATAAATAAAACAAAGCCTCTCTCATGGCCCTGAACACAGAAGATTTGGATGGATAAAATTTTCCCTACCTCTACTAGCAAAAAAAGGATGACCTTGTCTGTGGTTCCTGTGGGCTGGTCCCTGACCAATGGCATTTTCCAAACTTATGGGAGAATCACAGAATCACTAGGTTGGAAAAAACCTTTAAGATCATCAAGTCCAACTGTTCCTGTCTGTCCTATGCTAAACCATATCCCTAAGTACCTCATCTACCCGTCTTTTAAACATATCTGGGGATGGTGACCCAACCACCTCCCTGTCAGCCTGTTCCATGTCCTGACAACTATTTCAGTGATTTTCTTTTTCCTAATGTCTAATCTGAACCTGCCCTGGAGCAGCATAGTGCCACTGAGAAGTTCAGCTGGCTCAGACCAAAACTACGCAAAGGGGAGTGCTAAGAGTTAAACAGCAAGGATGGACTCAGTGCCACACCACGGTCCTGCAAAGGCAAAATCAACTTAATGCACTGATATAATGCAGCTTACAGAACATTTGCACATGCTGACAATAGGAGACAATAGGAAGAGTTTTCATCTTGAGCATTAGCAGCTGTTTTAGATCTACCCACCTTCATGCTGGCTTGAGATAGACATGGTGGGATCTGGGATAACACAAATGAGACACACATGGCCTTGATCTGGCTCAAATCCTGTCCCTGTCTCTGTGATGATAACCACAGTTGTGTAGCTAGCATCCAGTTATGTGGCAGTGGCAATGTCTGAGGCAGTGGGCCAACATAGAGACACAATGCATGTCAGGTCTACAGTTAGGCCCATAACTACACGTGGAAACCAAAGACAAAAGGAAATACAGGGCCCTGTGCTGGCATATAAAGGATGCAAGGCTGCTTCCAAGGACAATGACTCTGTGGGTAAGCAGGCAGAAACAGGCAAGAAGCTTTCTCACAGCCTATCTGCAGGAGGTTCACTAGCTGTGGGAGATCTGGCATGGTCAGACAGCCCTGACTTAGCATAAAGTTAGCTGGCACAAAGTTAGCTCATCAACATATTTTTGAGTACTATAAACTTACATTGCTGGCTCAAGTGTAAGTTTATCAGCAATCTGCATCATGTAGTGGGAGTGTTCTTATTCCAGAGGAGTCTGGATTTAATCTACAGCCAAACCATAGGCATAGCCGGTGAGGTCTTTAACCAAACAAGAAAATGGTAATAAGTACTCTAATGCTAAAAATTCAGGAAAAAAGAAGTCATTACAGTATGGGGGAGCAAACTGGTGAATATAAGTGCTGAGAAGAGAAATGAAAAGTATCCAAAATACCAAGTGATTACAGAGGCATGATGTTATACACAGCATATACAATTCCTATGGATATCAAGTGCACAGCATGCTGTGACAAATGTTTTGCAAATGGCCCAGTGGAAGTTGAAATATACAGCCTTCACAGTAGGAAATACAAGTAAGAAACACAGTGAATGAGCTTGTGACATGCTCTCTGTGATCCTTAATGTTCGTGTATCACACCAGTCAATTCCTGCAGGCCAGAGAAACCTCAGTGTTACTAATTTTACTGGAAGATTCTCCTGCCTTTGTTCAGTGTCACTTCATTACTGCTGAATCATACAATTAAGCAGAGGACCCACTCCGTTGCCATTGGAATGCTCTCAAAGATATTCTGTAGAACTAAAACCCATTAAAATGTCCCTTGCTCCTCATTTTATAGATACACTTTTTCTTTTAGGTTAGCAACATCTTATTGTTATTAGGATGTTTTATCCCACACTTAAACCAGGTAAAGACAAGTATGTTACCAGTATTCATAACATCTCAGAAAGTCAAAGCATAGTAATGTTACTACTATTGTTTATAAAGATGTAGATAAAAAATGAAAGAAAAAATAATTTAATCCACAATAATAAGTTTATGTCAGGAAGGTCTTTCTCTGCCTCGTTCAGGTGATTCCCAGTTCTGAGAAGCTGGCAGTTCCAGCCCTTGGATACTTGTTACATGTTACTTCATAGAATCATAAATTCATAGAATTATAGAATCATAGAATCACAGAATAGTTTGAGTTGGAAGCAACCTTTAAAGATCATTTAGTTCACTCTCATCTTCAATGAGCAGGGCCATCTTCAACTAGATCAGGTTGCTCAGAGCCTCATCCAACCTGATCTAAGGTTTCCAGACACAGGGCATCCACAACCTTTCTGGGAAACTGTTTCCAGTGTTTCATCCTTATGGCAAAACAATTCTTCCTTACATCTAGTCCACATCTACCTTCTTTCAGTTTAAAACCATTTCCTACTGTCCTATAAGAACAGGCCTTACTAAAAAGGTTGTCCCCATCCTTTCTTATAAGTCCCCTTGAATTGTTGAAAGGCCTCAATAAGGACACCCTGGAGCCTTCTCCAAGCTGAACAAGCCCAACTCTCTCAACCTGATTTCACAGGAGAGGTACTCCAGCATTGTGAACATCTTCATGGGACTCCTCTGGACTTGTGGCACCAGCTCCAGGTGTTTCCTGTACTCAGGGTGCCAGAGCTGTATGTGGTACTTCAGGTGGGGTCTCACAAAAGCAGAGTAGAGGGGCAGAATCACCTCCTGCTGGTCATGCTGCTTTTGATGCAGCTGTTGGCTTTCTGGACTGCAAGTGCACATTGCTGGCTCATGTCCAGTTATTCATCCACCATTTTCTGTTAAATGGAAAGTTTCATGTTGGTCTATTAGATTACTGCTCATCTGGAAAATGAAGCAGTCCTGCTGCTTTCATCCTGCTAGAACTCTTCCCTGTTTGGTGACTCACTGGCATGTTTCAATGTGAATTGTCTTAGACTGGATCTACTGTATAGATTTCTGTGCTTTATAAACAATAAGTACTGTAGACATCTAATTAGCATAAATGTATGTTGGCTATTGGCTTGAATGGAACAGTGATTGCCATTGCTACTGTGGTGGTTTAGCCCTGGCTGGAGGCCAGATGCCCACCAAAGTCAGTCTATTACTCCCATTCTTAGTGGGACAGGGGAGAAAATATATATTAAGAGGCTCAGGAGACAAAATAAGCACAGGGAGAGATCATTTTGTCAGCAATGACATGGGCAAAACAGACTCAACACAAAGTGAAGAAGAGAGAAACTACCTAATTTATTACACTACGCTACAAAGAACAGTGAAAAACTGGATTGTGAGCGTGACCAGATCTTAAAACAAATGCAACCAGATCTTAAAACACTTTCCCCTCATCACTCCCTTCTTAGCAGTCTTTAGTCAGGATTTTGCTCCCTTCTTCCCCCTGCTCACAGTACAGGGGGGCAGGGACTGGGGAAAATGGGGTTCTCGGTTACTTCTTCATGAGCTGTTTTCCTCTTTTCAGATCTTAAAACACCTCTAACCTCACCCCACACTCCCTTCTTAGCGACTTCACTCTAGTCATGATTTCACCCCCTTCTTCCCCCCTATCACAGCACAGGGGGCCAGGAACTGGGAGATGGGGGCTTCGGTCAGTCCCTTGCAAGTTGGTTTCCTTCTCGGCTGGGGTGGGGGGGGCATTCATTCCACACCCTCCCCCTGCTGCACCATGGGGTCTCACCCACAGGAGATAGTCCTCCATGAACTTCTCCAACATGAATCCTTTCCCACAGGGCTTTATCTCTTATCACAATGTCTCTCAGTCCCAGTCCTCCACAGGATTCCAAGCCTCCCCCCAACAAACCTGTTCCGACACAAATATTTCTCTCTCATCTCTGTGTCTCTCATTCTCCTCATGGCTGCAAGTGCTGGCAGGGGTTTGTTCCAGTGTAGGGTCACCGCGTCTTCTCTATGTCTCCACCTGCTCCATCCAGCGTGGAGCCCCTCCATGGGCTGCAGGTGGGGTCGCTGCCTTTTCCATGGGTTTCTCCACGGGCTGCAGGGGCATCTTTCTCTCCGGCACCTGGGTTGCCTCCCCCACCCTTTTCTGGCCTCGGTGTCTGCACAGCTCGATACATCTTCTCGCTCCCTTCTCCGGTGGCAAAATGCAGCTGTTTTCTCCTGTATGTGATTCTCAGAGGCGCTATGACTATCTTTCGGGCCGCAACTTAGGCCTTGAATGCTCATTGTTTATAGTTTAGGCTGGCAAAAAACTGTAACTGCTGCTTAAAAGAACCATCTCAGCAGCACAGCCTCACAAAACTGCAACAGCTGCTAGTCATAGTGGGTCATAGTGATTGCCACTGCTATGTAGTCAGGATGGACAAAAAGAATGAGGTAGTGACAAAACACAACATAACATATTTTTTCAGTAAAGAAAGAACAAACAGAAATTCATAATCTCCACAGTCCTCTTATGCAGAAGACCTCTCCACATCTTACACTGTTCCTGGTTGGAGTCATAATAAGTTCAGATCATCTGAGAAAAATTAATTTACTACTTTTCTTTGGAAAACATTCTTGACTTCAGAGAATTTGTAAACTAGAGTCTGAAATTAGGTTGGAGATGTTAATGATGACACAGTTGCACAGTGAAGGTTACCACCTTCCAACAATTGAAACTATTTGGGGTTTATTTAGCAGATATTTCAAGGCAACTGCAGGAAGGGAATCTGGTCTGGAATTTGCCTATCTTTGATAGACCTAATCTGTTTAGAAATAGCACTTGCTAGAAGACCGACTCATGCAGTCGAACAATAATTAAGAATATATATGTTTATGACAGAATTCAACATACTGCAATATAGAAACCAACATAAAATGTGCTCATAGTACAAAGTCGGTGTCAATTAACTTTTTAGATTGTTTAAAGCAATGATTTGTTGTGGGTTTTCTGTTTTTTTTTTTCCATAGTATATAGTGTTATGTTAAATAGTATTTTGGATACTCTAATAGAGACATATTAGATATTAGCATTACAGTTGTCATGATTTAAAGAGACAAGTTAGACAAAGTTTAGAGAGAGACATAATGTCTACTGCCAGACCAACTGGCAGGCTTGGAAAAAGCAAGTGAATCTTTGGACAGACAGCTTTTCCTCAGACATAAGAAATGCTTGTGTGCCTGAAAAGCTGTATATTTCCTATGCTATATGAGTGGTTTTTTTAAGAGCAGATAGTTGAATGACTGATAAATAAGTAAAAATTTATCAGTCGTTAACAGATAGGTTGCTGACCATATGGAAAGAAAGAGGAAACAATCAATGTAGTCATAAAGATGACTTGTAGAAACATGGGGTTTTTTTCTGTACTTTAAGGGGGATTATATGTGCTAAATATAAACCTGCAAACAAGTGTTTTTCTGATTTAGTTTCATGATGTTACATATGAAAACATCCATTCTAAGTCACATTGTTATATAATGTGAAATGAAAAATTGTTTTAATAATTGTTTGAAGACAAAAGTGTTTCAGATTAAGAAAGGGAATTGAGTTATTAACTTCATTAGAGAAATTTGATTCAGATTTCATTGCATGAAAATGAAACAGTAAAAGGGTGAAACTATGCACTGGAAAAATAATATTTACTTTTTCCTGTCATAGAAACAGTTATGAAAATCACCTGCTGTTGCAGGACTCCATGAGCTAATAGATGAAACTTTTCACAATTATTTTCAGCTGTGATGTCAATCCTCAAGAGTAGTGATGTTTTCCTGATGAAATTGCCTCACAAACAGTACCAAATTTAATTGAGTTATTGGCATGTTTATTGACAGAAGCATCAAATGACTTTTTCTACATGAATTGGCTGATCCAAACATTCCTAACCTGTTTCCCTGAATATAAATAAGACATAATTTATCTCTTTTCTAACCTTTACAATGTCAGACAAAAGTGACAGGAGCCATGACAGTCAATAATAGGTGGATGGCAACTGTACGGTGTGATTTAGTCTGCTTTAAATTCCCATCTACAAAGACCATTACAGTGGAGGCCAGCAACAGGCCTGGGTAGACATGGCATGCTTGCCATGCTGCATTGAGTTGTAGCTGGTCAGTTTTAACACTGGGGAGAATGACAGTGCCTTCTCCTTGCCACCAAACAGTTTAAAATCTCAAGCAAATTTACTGGGAGAATGGGAGGCATAAGGTGAATACCACTCGTGAGGGTTGGAAAGGCTAAGGTGTGCTCTGCATGCCTGTCCAGTCAACGTCACAACCCCTTCTGGAAAGACAAACACATACAAAAAGACTTAGCATAATATAATACCCATTTAAAGTTTGTGGCTTAAACTACCTGTATAAGTATAATGAAATTAAAACCAAGTTGAATAGTCTTGGACTCTGTGATGCCTCCAAATAGAGCCAACATCATTTTAATCAACATTGTGGTGTGAGAAAAGGCAGAAAACAAAGCTCCAGCAGTGTCCAGGGCTGGCTGAATGTTACCACCCTTTCCCGTAAGTGCCCTTAACTCTGATTCCTTACCCTTTTTTCCTTAAGTTCCATGGGGAAAATCTGGGGAAACACTCCTTAGAAAGAAACTTAGATGTAGGATATGTAGTACCCTTGGACTGAGCTGTTACTGAGCTGCATAGGTGAGCTGCAAATCCATCTACAATACTTTTACAACCAGTCATCTTTACTGATTAGTGAGAAGCATCTATCTTCTAATGACTCACTGTTTATTATTTTATTCCCCAACTTACTTGGTGTTTATTAATGCAAAAAACCCCACCCATGACTATACTTGAGATTAAAAAAGAAAAATTATTCCCTAAAAAGGGTGCATTTCTACACAATAATAACTATTAATGTTAAATAATAATTATAATAATAGTAGTTATTATTATGATTATGGTTATTATTATTTTGCATCCTGACTAGCTGATACATCGATTTTATGCATACACTGACTTCACTTGAGTTATATCTCTGCAAATACAAGGGAAGGACAAGTCTTTTGTCTTCAGAATTCAGGTAGTATGTCACTGCTAATATTATGATGTATATATATATGCACGCATATATACATATATGTGCATTTATATATTCATAATTCCAATGTGTACACAAAATTATGATTCAATGCATTTAATTTCACTCTGTACTTGAACTTGCCTGAAATCATAAATATGTCCTCAAGCACAACAAAACCTCTATATATCCCTTCAGCAGAGAGCATTACATTTAGATATTTTACAATATATATTTTTTCCAGAAATATTGCTAGTGAGTGTGTTTTTGTAATGTTTTCAAAATAATAGAAAATTAGTTCATCTTAAAGCTTTCATAATAGCTACTTTTCCACCAGGAAAGTTTTTTCTTTGTTCTTTTGACTTTCCTAAAAGAAATGAAGGCACAAAGCCATGCATTATACCCAGATTTCTAAACAGCTTCAATTCCTAAGCTTTAAATTACCATAAAGCCATTTGATCCATCTATATTTCAAACACTTATAATTAGAGAGATTTATATTTACATCTGGCAGTGTGACAGACTTGTAACTAGCCTCTTTTGGATCCCGTTGCCTAGACCATATCACATCTGACACTGCAGTGGTAATGTTGAGGGCTGGAGAATGCTATTAGTGAACCGTACTCTAGAGACAGACAGTTATAAATGGTACTTAGTATCAGAGTTAAGAAAATACTTGTGCTATGTACTTAACAGATTTCCCGGGATTGTGTGGACGGGAAAGCTATACATCTGTTGCAGAAAGAAGTCATTAAATGATGTTTTCCATTAGGAAAGGTCTATTCTGTGGATATAGTTCCCACATTGCTTGTCAGAATAGAGATTGAAACAGGGTTGAGATCTTCTTGCACTATCACAATGCAAAATATATAAGGTAATAATTTTAGTTTCAAATATGTCCATGTGGTTATCTGAGTTTACAAGTTCTAAACTCATAAAATTACATGTTTAATATTCTACATGCACACAACTGCAACTGAGAATATCTAGAATCAGACCTCCCCAAATCTGCTGCTGCTGTGTGTTTCCTGAGCTGCCTTTGAGCAGGGGAGAAGAGGCTGTGACCAGTCTGTGATCTCAGTCCAGGCTCCATGACCACACCTTGCAGCAATAGCAAGTGATCCCTCAATCTTTCCCCTCCACTGTCAGAAGACAGAATAGGAAAAGATTTTACAGTGAGTTTTTCTTATCTAAGGTTTCCTATAGGGAACAGCTATGCAGTGCTCACAAGAGTTCAGTCACCCTTGTATAGCTCACAGAAGATGCAGAGTTATCCCTGTGCACCTGAAGCACATGGAGGAGTTTGTTCTTGGTTCACTCTGAAATCCAGGTGGAAGCAGCTGACCACTGACGTGAAAGGAATGTAGTGGTCTGGGGAGAAGTGTACAATTTTGTCTTTCTTCTGAAGAGGACAGAGCAGCCAGTTTAAAAAAAAAAAACAAACAAGCAAAAACCTGTATCTTTTTTTCTTTTCTTTTTTTTTTTTTTTTTTTTTGAAAGATAACTATGAGCAACTGGCAGAAGAAGAGTTCACTTTTTTCATTTTTTTTGTTGGGTTTTGTTTTTTGGCATTGATTCAAATCACCAGAAAAGCAACACTGGAAGACTGGTAGTTATTGTGATAGAATACAGGGACCCTGGAAAAAAACTAAGAGTTCTGAGATAATATGAAGTCAGGCTGCGGTGATTTTTCTGATCTTTCAAAAGACTGCAGGAAAATGCATGGGAATAACTCTACCAGCAAAGAACAGAATTGAAGAGGAGCTTAGGAGGGCTGAAGAAGGAAAAATCAAAGATGGTCTGATATGAGACAATTAGACCGAGGTGTTATATTTTATATTTGAAATTGCTGTGTGAGAGTGATTGGTTAAAATTCTGACACTAATTGAAGCAAATATTTATTAGCTTCCTTGCTTTTGAGTATTTAGTGAACAATAACTAATACTGCAATCAACAAGCTAAGAAAAATGAGCTCTTTGGTTTAAACACATCCAAATGTAGTGTCCAAAAACTGTACAAATGCAGATGGTGAGTGGAGAAAATACTACTTTTTTCTAGGGACAAAAGCAGTATTGCAAGCAAAAAGGTTTTTCTCTATTTCTAGCAAATGCTTCATTCTGACATGCTTGATCTTGATGGTTTTCGGCTGCTGTAGGCAGAGGAAGCTAGCTGTAAAATTGCATTACAAAAATTCTGAAGATGTTGCACTCCACATAAGTTTTAACATGGAAAAAAAAAAAAAAGAAAATTTTAAAGGGTAAGATGAATGGGCTGTCAGTCTGAAAGCTCAGGGAAAGCTAAATTTAAAAGTTGGACAGCGTTGTGCAAGACAGCGTTATGCCAAAACCCGTAATATTAGCACTGAAAGGAGAGCCACAGGCAGCAGAGGGTAAGGTGGTAAACTTCAGTCTTATGATAGTGAACTTATCCCCGCTATGGGAGTTTGTGAACTAAATTCAAAGGGAAACAACCTACTGGAAAGGATTCAATTTGTAATTGGAGCAGAGGAAAAAGTATCCATTATAGGATTAAAAAGAGGTCATGCTATGGTGTGGCTGTGTTGGGTCTCTCACTACTCTATCCTGGGTCCACTACTCTGTCCTAGGACATCCTCAGAGGCTGGGGACAGTTGCAGGACAGGGGTGGACCATAGTGCTTTTCTCTTATATAGGAGTGTTGTTCTTTACCTGTGGTTGAGGCTAACTGAAAGGTAGATAGGACTTGTGTGCACGTGTGTGTGTGTGTGGGGAGTGTAGGAATAGCAACTTCACGAATGTCTGCTGCTCTGTACATGTGAGAACTGACTCAAGGTGGCTTATCTCTCAGTGTAAGCTGCCTCCTTACAGAGAGTAGGGAACACCTAAAAGCATGCATCTAAAGAGGGGGGGGGTTGTGCACTTTAATAATTATCACACTGTTGGGTTTTGTGTCTTTGTTATATAATTTAACACAAGTAAATATGCAAACAACAGATAGTGTTATGATTACCTTTCCTAGTTTACCAACTTTTGAATAGTGGAAGCTGCCTCATCCCAGTGAATCCACACTGGATTTTAAATTGCTTGTGGCTCCAAGAATGTGATATGTCTTCTCTTTATTCATGCTGATACAGTACTTCTGGTCTGTAAAACCTCATTCCTGCTTGAAAATGCTGCACAGGCAAATTGCTCTGTTCAGTGCTACAAGTCTCCCGAGTCCTCCTATCTGGAGCCCTAGAGCAGCACCTCATTTGAGAAGGACAGAAATTGAAACTGTGCTTTCCTAGGCACAAATTAAAAAAAAAAAAAAAATCCTTATGTTTCTTTTACTTCAAACTTATCATGACCTGTCTTCAAGACCAAAAAGCCTTTAGGCAAAGTATAGCCACTTGGTGGTGTGGAGAGAGAAATGGTGTGTAGCTCTTATCTCCTGCTGAAGTTGCTGCTATGGTTTATGTCTGCCATAGCTGCAAAGTAATAACAAAGTTTGTTTCGGAAAACATATATATGATCTATTCTAAATATTGCTACTTGGTTTATTGGAGAGCTTATTGTTTTCTTCTAAGAAGGACCATTTATAAGTGAGGAAAAAATCTCCTATCTATTCACTCTCTTGAGGCCCTGGCAGAAAAAGGTGTAGGGTTGTCATTGCTGCTACAATTGTAGAGTGGCCAGTAGATCGTAATAGTGTGTCACAAGAACGTGTTTTTAGTGAGATATTAGGCAGAGGTCTGGTGTATTTCTAAACTATGTGTCAGGCTTTGAAAGTTTTCAACTGATTTGTCTCCAGGTTTAATAAAGTGAAAATCTTTGTGGTAAAGGGTTATCAGAAATACACCAAGGCTCTGTAACTCAGAGGAGAGACACTCATACTGAGCACTTATATGCAGATTTCAAAGAGCTTTTAATCACTGCATGCTTAGCTAATTTGCAGCAGATATGCTAGCTAACAATTATAGCCTCCCTTTAATTCCCAGGATATTCGTGAGCAGACTGTAACTCTCTCAAACTGTTAATCACTCAAAGCTCTCACAGAAGTACCGCTTTAAGGAATACTTTCCAACTGTTACATTTCACACCTTAAAAATAATTCATACGTCAACTTCTGCATTTACTTTGGTGTAAAATAATCTAGAAAGTATTTATCACTTATTGTGTTATTTAAAAACGTAATGCATGTCCATGATAACAGAACCATATTGGAAAATCTATTTATTATATGCTGTCTTGTTCAGTAAAATAATGTATTCTTAATTGAGTGGTAAAAGTTCAATTTTAACTCAATTATTTTGAATAATAATATAGGTGTTTGAAATGATATACTAAGATGTCATTGCTACTGGCCCTGTTAGTAATGTTAACTCAGAAGAATCTTCTTTGGCTGTATGTACACTAGATCTTTAACAATTTAAACAAATTAGAAGAATAAAATAAATAAATTACTCTTTATGTGAAGAAAATATTTTTACCCTCAGGGTATTAAATATTAGTTCTGGAGAATTGCAACACCAGGAATGCCCTCTTTTCCCCAAAGCCTCAATGAAGAAGGCAAGCAAGCAAGAAAAATCTGGGCTGTTAGCTTCTAATGGAACCATGAAAAGGAAAAACAGTGTTTCTGGCGGTTATGAAATGAAGGAATTTCATGCTCAAAATTGGGTGCTAACTCATATAGGATGCATCTTCTATATGTTTCTGGAAGAGTTGTGCTGTAGCACCATTCAAGATTTGATCTTTTAAAATGCTCATGAAACCTTCTGCCTGAGAACTGTAGATCGTGGAAATAACAAGAAATGACTCACACCACCTTGGACATGCAAAGCCAAAGCATTTATATCTATACCTACATTAGAAATATTTATGTATCTATAGACATAAAATACTGTTATATATCTTATCCTATTTCACTTATGTATTTGTTCGCATTATGTATGTGTATACAAACATATGTGCACTATGTATATATATATCTATATATTTATATAAAAATACATATATATTCGTGTATGTATAAACCACACACACACATATACATGGTTATATGTATAATCAGATCATATAGTGGCAACTTCTAAGACCAAATGCACTGGAATGTATGTAATTGTAGAAGGTGGTTTTGATATTTACTGCTGGATGCTTTAACAAATACAAATGGTACTTCACTTAGGGTGATGATTAGTGGAACAGACGAGGGAACAGTATTCACCCTCAGCAAGTATGGTGATGATACACAACTGGGAGGAGTGGCTGACACGCAGGAACACTGCGCTGCCATCCAGAGAGACTTGGACAGGCTGGAAAGCTGGGCAGGGAGAAACCAAATGAGGTTCAACAAAAGCAAGTGTAGAGTCTTGCACTTGGGAAGGAATAACCTCTTGTATCAGTACTGTCTGGAGGATGAACTGCTGGAGAAGAGCTCTGTAGAGATGGACCTGGGGGTCCTGGTGGATGACAGGTTGGCCATGAGCCAGCAGTGTGCCCTGGTTGCTAAGGGGTCCAATGGGATCCTGGGGTGCATCAGGAAGAGTGTGGCCAGCAGGTCAAAGGAGGTGATCCTCCCCCTCTACTCCGCCCTGGTCAGGCCCCACCTGGAGTATTGTGTCCAGTTCTGGGCTCCTTGGTATAAAACAGACAGGGATGTCCTGGAAAGAGTCCAGAGGAGGACTATGAAGATGATTAAAGGACTGGAGCATCTCCCCTATGACTGAGAGGGGATCTTATTAATGTTTATAAATATCTTAAGTGTGGGACACAGGGGGAAGTGGCCAGCCTCTTTCAATGGTCTGTGGAGACAGAACAAGGGGCAATGACCTCAAGTTGGAGCACAGGAAGTTCCGCACCAATATGTGGATGAACTTTTTCACAGTGAGGGTGACAGAGCACTGGGACAGGCTGCCCAGGGAGATGGTGGAGTCTCTTTCTCTGGAGATATTCAAAACCCATCTGGATGCCTACTTGTGCGATATGTCCTAGGGAGCTGCTCTGGCAGGGGGGGTTGGCCCTGATGATCTCTCGAGGTCCCTTCCAACCTGTATGTTTTTGTGGTTCTGTGATTCCTTTCAAATAAAAGCATTTCTGTGTTGAGGTGCTCACTTCTACCTTCCTAACAGAGAAATTCCAACCCAAAGCAGCTACAGCCACATGCAAATAATAGAAGATATTTCCCAAGTAGTTGTTTCATTCATTGTCCAAACCCACCTGGTCCAAAAGTAAGGGTAGCATTTAAAGTGAAATTATCACTGATTTTATTTTTTTTTCTGATCACCTAGTTTCTCAGGACTACTCTATGAATTAATAGAAGTATTTCAAACAAGTCTTTTTTCTGTGGTCTTCTGCTGGAATGCTGCACATAAACACTATAACCATGGAAATTGGAAATTTACTATTTAAATCTTCAAGCACTTAATATTTTTTTCCTTTGTTAAAACCAAATTTTATAGAGGTTAGAATTTTGTTTTCCTATAAAAATATTTAATATAGCACTACCAAAGGATCAACTTTTAAAAGTATGTTAGTGTGTTAAACATCTCCAAC
Organism: Gallinula chloropus; assembly: GCF_964237585.1. Lineage (NCBI taxonomy): Eukaryota > Metazoa > Chordata > Aves > Gruiformes > Rallidae > Gallinula > Gallinula chloropus. The sequence continues at coordinate 20,360,799 of NC_140086.1, forward strand.
GTTTAGTGTTGTGGTCTGACCATCATAAATATATAAATAGGAAGATTTAATGTGAAATGCAACTATTAAATTTATATATTGTTGCTTTGCAAGGCTTCCAGTTAATGAGAAGGAAATAACATGTTTAAAACCTCTCCATAACTTTTTTGTTGTGACAGCTGTGTTCTGCACACACTGCAACCCGGGATGAATCCATTCTTGCATTGTCATGTATAACAGAGCTCTTTCCCACAACAGAAACACAGTAATATTGAGGCCTCAATATTGAAGATTCAAGAAGTCGTACAAAATTATGTGGAATTGAACATGCAATTTATAAATAATTTGATGTCTGATTTTCATTTTTTCTTTCTGCATTACAGATTTATGGATTTTAATAGCTTTCACTATTTCCTGAATTTATAAAATAGAATTCTTCATGTTTCTCAGCCTGATGGGCTGTGCTATTTCAGGCTTCAAGAAGTAACCACAATTGGAAAATTTGAATTATAATAATTTTATTCTGCTTTTCCTATTGTCTGTACTTGTCACTTGATCACTATAGAGTAAGTGCACAGTCCTAAGTGTCAGAAGGACTGTATCCCACAGTGTGTCCTCTCAGTTGCCCTTCATGCCCCTTCCACGTTTGTTCCAATTGCACAATTTTTAAAGTTTCCCAGTATATTAAAGTGTCCCTTCCCGTTATATCTTCTTGGTATAGTTTAAGATATCTCAAACATGATTTTTCTAATATCTATGTCCAGAAATCAGCAGTACAACTCTGATCCAAAACTTTATGTATTAAACGGAGTGGTATTAAAGAAAGGGAGATGAGGAGGGATTTAAGTCCCATAGCATTGCCTGTGCTTTCCATAGCAAATTATTGTCTACGTGCTCTTCTGATTTACTGCTACAACTTTGAAATGGCTTTTGTCTGACTTTGTAGCTACAGTCTCTTTTAGTTCCCTGTCTTACTGGGAAAGTGAAAAATCTCTAGATTTTACTAAAGTACTGAGAGGGTGAATGTACAGGGAGAAAGTAGTTAGAGAACTTCAAAAATGTTTTCAGAAGTAAAATGGATGGGAAAGTAATTGAATTGCTCATTAGAAATACTGCATGTAACTGAAGTTGAAAATGTATGGAACATAGCAATAAATGACAAGAACCATGCAAAAACAGAAATCCTTTTTCTTACAGAAACTATCTAATACTTTCTGGTATTGAGGGACAGGCTGAATTACTTAATCTTTTATTGAAAAAATGTGGCTAAATGTCTCTTCATTAATGCCGTTTCCTCGGCGGAAGAAATGATAAGTGGACATTGCATGGGTCGTAGGTCCTGCTCCCCTACGCTAATAAGAAACAGCTATTTTGGCAATTGGAATGCTTTGCATAATTAACATATTGGCATAGATTGATTCATAATCAGACCCTTCAGTCAAGTTCCTCTTTAATAGTTCTGCTTATGTTTGTGAAGTTCTTGCTGGTGCAAATTTACACTGGCAGGAGCACCATTGTTTACTCTGGCATTTCAGTTAGTTTCAAAGCTACCAGGTCATAAATATCCAAATGTACTTCACCCTGTTTCTCCTTTTGCTCTCAGTGACTATTTTTGTTGCATTTTTCACTTGATATAAAATATAAATCATTGCATTTAAAGGATTTTTGCATATTTATGCAAGCTGAAAGGATTAAGAAGTCACAGCCGCCTTTCTCAAATCATCTAAATGTTAAGAATTCTCACCAAAATCTGTTCTTGTTCAACTGCTTTAGGCCATTCTGAAAGAATCATTTCATTTAGACAATTTGTTCTTGTGTTCATGCATCCTTCACCTCGTATCCCTTTCCTTGTGACCTGTGTAGGCGTACATCCATGCAGAGCTGGAGCTTGAGATCATTCTTTCTTGAGGAAGGAGACAACTGCATGCGTTTCTTTCTTTGTCACACACTACAGTAAGAGACTTCTCTCAGCTTCGAGCATGTTGAAATACTAATGCCCCTACATATAGTTTAATATTACATACAGGTCAGCACCATGTGTAAAGGGGAGATTGACATTTCTCCAAGGACAGATAATATTATTTATAACAGAGTTCTTGCAGATTTCAGTGATATTATCAATTGTTTGCAGCTGACTGAACAAGAAGTTGAGTTGGTCTGATAAGGGATTGAAGCTTGGGTCCAAGCCCAGATCCTTTTACAAAAGTTGCAGTAGGGTATGCGGTAAGACTGTGTAGCCAGGGAGTTGCTGAAAAAGTAGTGTGAGTATTTTTAGGTAAAACCTGGTTCCATGGCAAAATTTTCATTAACAGTGACAATTTCAAGATTCCCCCCCCACACACTGAGAGGCTGATATATTTGTGCAGGGCATTTTAAAAATAAAAGTCATTGCTAATGCCAGAAATACAACATTGCCTCTAAAGGTGAAATCAAATTCTGGAATAGTTATTATGTTCATCTTTTAGACAGTTTTCTGCTATGAACATTATGGAGAGAACAGTAGCTGAAATACTACTTTTGACAATGAAACATGTAGTAGGATGGAACAACAGATTTCAAAGTGGGAAACCTTCCTATTACAGTGTTTCAAAATTAAAGCTCAATCAATGGCATTTCTTAGTTGTCAATGACACATAGATTGGCAGAAATGTCAATAACTCAGAAGCCAAAGTGTAGGTTCCAGAGATAACCTGAATATAAATCTCTATCTCTTTTTTAACTTTGGGCAATGATAAAAAAAATAAATAGAAAATGCAGAAAAAGATGAGGATTGATTTCTTATGCACTCTGCAGGGCATGAAAAGTACATATTTTAACTACTGATCTGCTGTCGATACCTGTCGACATTCAGAAGTTGGCCTTAGGGAACTCAGGATACACTTCATTTATTTAGGGGGAGTGGTGATAGCAGAATAGCATCTCTGCCTGTTTGCCCTGTGCCTGTGAGAACCAGGAGTTACATGAACATCTCAAAACACTAGAAAAGGAGAGGCTGAGATTGGATGTTAGGAAAAAGTTTTGCAACATGAGGGAACAAGTTGCTCAGACACCTGGAGATATTCAAGGTCAGGCTTGATGGGGCCTGATCTAGTGCAGGTGTCCCTGCTTACTTCAGGGGGGGTTGGACTAAATGACCTTTAAAGGTCCCTTCCAACCTAACGTATTCTATGATTCTATGGTTCTATCACTAAACCCTTAACTTTAATTGGGGACTTTTCTTTGGAAAGGTGAATTCTTTTCACCAGGGATGTAAACTTTACACTTTTTTTTCCCCTATTTTTTTCCCCTTCCGCCGCTGTTTTGCCCAGCGTGTGCCCAGGCTCCTTGTCCCTCCCTACGTGTCTCCTTTCGGCGGCGGCGCGTGAGCGCTGCGGCGGGCGGCCAGCAGAGGGGGATAACGCGCTGCGCTGCGCTCCGCGCTACTCCGCGCCGCTCCGCGCCGCTCGCCCTCTGCCTCCCCACGCCGGAGACGGGGCAGCGGTGGCATGACTTCTCTCGGCTGCAGGAAGGGTTCGTTAGATACCAGTGACCTGCCAAATAAATTGGGGCGGGGGGCTGGGAGGGGAGAGGAATATCTTAATGACAAAAGTCAAAGGAAAAGCTGTCTCCAGAAGTCCAGATCAGGAGTAGAAACTGGCTACCTAGTGGGAAAGGGTAGTTTTGTCAGTCCTAACATGTCTCAAACAAACAAAACAACATGAGCAACAACCTTTTTTGTTCAAAACATAACAAGAAAATAAATCTGCATTTAAAATGCATCTGTTTCAAATATATAGCAAAGAGATAATCTTAATGACAGCATTGTGCAGATGACAATCACATTCCTTCTGACAATTTGAGGTTTTGCTACACTGGAGTGATTGGGACTTCCTTTGTTTTGAAACACATTTGAAAGGCCTGGATTGATAATTTTGTGAGAACTGAAACTGTCTGAACTGATTTTTTTTAAGTACTCACTCCTAAGAGCCTGAATATTCTAGAAGGGATTTAATTTTGAGTTATTTATTCAAGAGCAAATTATAAATGTGCCTCTGTTGCATCTGTTAAGTCTCACATGCTCATGAAAAGTAACTTCTTCAATTTTTTGTCTGCTTAAATTGCAGATTACCTATGTTTATCTTTCTTGCAACAAAACCAATGTTTTTTTAAACTAGTAGCAGGATCTGTATAGTGGTTGAAAACAGAGTCATAGGCGATTCTTGTACCTTTCTTCTGTTACTACCACAGCAAAATCTTTCTTGTTAAATCAGACCAGTGCCTAAACGTAGAGAAGTGGGATAGAGCTGAAGTGTCAGACAATGGATCGTAGTGTTTGGTATTGGATTTCTCTTTTTGTATAGATTCAGACAATGAATTTCCCATCACGATCAATGTACCTTGGGTCTTCTGCATTTACTGCATAGACAAGCATTAACGTAGACTCACGTATTATAGGCAACGTGTGTGGTTTCTTGGCCCAAGCATCATACTCTCACCGCAGTTCCCTTCCTCCCTATTTGAAGGGTGGGAGTGACTTGACATTAATTAGAAGTGCTTGACTCAGGTTCATCTGCACATAGGCATGCTGGTAGTACACAGACAGCATATTTCCGATTACCATCTTGTCCACTTACAAATCCCCCACCAGTGGGAGGTATAGACATGACTTCATTCCAACTTCCCAGTAGTTTCCTGACCTCTAATTTTGCCACTCTAACAGTGGAGGTTTTTTTCAGCTTATCTGAGGGAGTATTTTCAAACTGATACAGCTTATTTGAGCTGCAGATTGCGTATATGCAAACATATTAGTTCATTACAACTGCTAATTTATGGCTTTTTTGCAAAACTCTAGCCTGGTTATACTTCCTTCTTTCTTATTTGTTTATTTTTCCTTTCTGATGATGTGCTCATCACAATACCATCAGAATCATAGAATGGAATCATAGAAGATGGAATTAGAGTGCTGTCTAGTCTGGGCATCATATTACTCCTATGTCCTGTCTTTGGCAAGTATAAGCAGAATTTCTACAGGGCATTGGACAAGAAGGTAGATTTAAAACTGTAACAAAAAGACCACTTGCATGCACTTATCTTGCTTAAATACATGACAAAGAAACATGCCTTCCATCAGGAATGATAAGACACTGAAAGTACTTTACATCCAAAGTCCTTGACTGAACTAAAATACAAGGAAACAGCCATCTTTCCCTGAAAAGACAGCCTTTGTTCTTCAGAGTTCCCTTGCACTGGAGAACATTTGTCAGCCATGAGATTTAAAAGATCAGTTAGATTTCTTGAGCGAAGTTCATACAACACACTAGTCAAACGGACCAAGACCTTGAATTTGGCATGAAATTTTGTGAGTGTGCAAAGACAGATCAGATTTCTTTCAGCAGCCTGTGTTGCCAAGGCATTCTACAGCATTTAGAATAGACTTAGCTTCAAACTTGCTGCTTGATCACCTTGCAGTACTATGGTTTGGCTGAAGAGTGACTAAGAGCAGATTACTAGCTCTCTGGATGCCATATGGTTGTCTTTCTGTAAATTATATGGATTACAGTATGAATTGAGTCTTTTACGTGTCAACAAAGGAGAATGCACTGTGCAGCTGAATTCTTCCCATCAGTACTGATCTGTCTTCCTACTGCGTTCAACTATTCTTTGTTTTGTCTAATCACTGATGCAACAGTGATGCTGCTTGACGTCTTTTAGTGACATTGCCAGCTGAATGGATCAGTCATGTGGTAATTGAAAACAGATTGTAAAAATCATTAGAGGAAGAATTGTTTTGTTTTAAGAGTTCATAAGTGAATAGACCTAGCAGAGGAGATGATGTTTCCTACTTCTTCTGATGGGATGAAATCCTCTCAAAAACAACCATATCCAGGGCTACATCAAGAAAGGTATGACCAGCAGGTCAATAATGGTGATTTTCCCTCTCTACTCTGCTCTCATGAGACCCCCACCTGGAGTACTATGTTCAGCTCTGGGTTCCCCTAGAGAAGGACATGGACCTTGTCCAGAGGAGTGCCACAAAGATGATCAGAGGGCTGAAGCACCTCTCTTGTGAAGATAAACTAAGAGATTTGGGCTTTTTCAGCCTGGAGAAGAGAAGGCACCGCAAGGACCTTATTGAAGACTTCCAGTCCCTAGAAATGGTGGCCTACAGGGAGACTGTAGGACAAGAAGCAATGATTTGAAACTGAAGAACTGTAGATTTAGATTACATATGAGGAAGAAATTCTTTAGTGCAAGGGTGGTGAGGCACTGGCACAGGTTGTCCAGAGAGGTTGTAAATGCCCTCTCTCTGGCAATGTTCGAGGTCGAGTTGGATGGGGATTTGAGTAACCGGGTCTAGTGGTGGGTGTCCCTGCCCATGGCAGGGGGGTGGAACTAGATGATCTTTGAGGTCCCTTCTAACCCAAAACATTCTATGAGTACGTGAACTTGCATTAGGTAGGCTGCTTGTTCAGCAGTTTCGGACTTCTGCTACTTCCTAAGTGAGACATCAGTAAAACAATGTCATCAGTATCTAGTGTTGAAGAGAAGTCCAGAAGGATAAGAAGACATGATTGCATTATTTTCAATATTGATGATACTGATGGCAACTCTCCTCACTGGTATCGTCTTACCAGCAAATCTCAAGTAGTACCAATTGGCCTCAGTCTTGATAATGACAGATCCCCTCTCTTTGCTTGGTGAGTTGGTTTCCCTTTAAGGGTCTTTAAGGGTCTACTGGGAATAAGTGGTATGATAATTGGTGTTGAGGAATGATTTTGCCAGGGTTGATCTTGACCATGTCAGTCAAACGATAGAGTACTTGGAGGAGGAAAGGGAGAGGAAATGCTCTGTCTGAAGGATTTGTTGCCTATTTTGGTAATACCATGATAGCTGCTGCTTGTCACTCTCTCATGGACCAGCAAGAATTTGGGTAACCAAACAGGTCAAAACAAAACATTGTTAGGATGTTGAGAACTTGAGTGGAAGTGCTGACATTGTGGAGTACTGGTAGACAGATGACAATGTTCAGTTCATGTTTTCCATTAAGGCTCTGTGTAAGCACAATGGATCACATAGCTTTCTGCAAGAGTGTGCTACACTTCAAAAAGAACAAAACCATCTCTTCCTACTTTTCTAGTGCAACTACTCATCTTGTAGTTGCTATTCCATTCTCTTCCAAGACAAAACATTTTCAAATTCCTCAAGCAAATCCTCTGGTAGATTGAGCATAGAAAAAGTCTTGAATTTGGGCATTTCTCAGTTTTAAGACTTGGTTTCCATCCGTGCCTCCTAAACTCAGCACCCTGTCTCCATGACACAACCCAGGTGAGAACATACTACTGCACCTCTCCAGGTTTATATTCCATCAGTCTTCTGAGGTCCTGCACTTTTGAACAGTCATATACTTCATAGAACTTAATTCTGGCAGAGTGGAAGTTGTGGGATATGGTAAAAAAGATAAGGATTAGGACAGGCTGAGTAAAAGAAATTTAAAAATTAAAAATGTAGTGGAAGCATAGACAATGGGGTAGTCTTAAGTAACAATGTATTGGAAAACAATTAACTATGTTATGTTTTATGTCCTTCACATTTGATTAATGGTGTGATTGCCTTGTTTTAGAGCATTCAGTATCACTTTTCTGTTATATTTGTTCATGTTCCCATTCAAGTCTTCAGGATTTTTCCTTTGCCTTTGAAGAAAAAGCTCACCTGTCATAGGTAGTGTGAAAACAACATGGGACAAAGTAGTTCTCAAAACATAAGTTGTTGATAGTGCCTGGTACAGAAATTTTGAGTCACCCTCTTGTTTTGATCTAGTACTGGTGCAGGCATGGAACAGTGATATGATTTTTTCCTCTCATGCACAGCACAGAGTGGAACAAGCCGCCTCTGCTGCCTCCTAATGCTCGTAGCTCACACATGGACAGGCCTCAGTGAAACATAAATAGTGTGTGCAATTTATTTTGAAGAAAAACAATATGATGGCAACATACTAATGACATCACAACTTCCCCAGCATCTCTCATTTCCTGTAGACCTTTCTGCCTGCTTCCACCATACTGGACAAACCTGCCACCCTCCCAGCTTCCTGCAACAGAGAATGCCTTCAGATGCACAGCCTTGCTTTGCACTCCCAGCTACCTTCACATGTATTTTAGGAACTGTGACTTTATGCTTGCTTATTGCCTATGGCAGTATTTAGAGTGATGGTTCCATATTTAAGACATTCCATTTATTTAAAAATACCAAATGAGCAGTAGAGAACTTGTAGAAGCAAACCAACTGAGGGTGGAAAAAGCAGAGCCACGTCAGATGTCACTGGGCTGCACTTTGTCCCTTAAAGGTCATCTACCAAAGTCTCACCACTGTGTTCATGTTACTGCTGTTTTTTTACAGTTCCCAATTCTGACTTGGGAGGACTGTACAGCAATATTTCCAGCCACATGGTGTGGTCCCATCCACTTACTTAGTGTCACGTGGAGCAGGTAGTGAAGGGAACCTGAGCTCATGGCTGTGAATATGTGTGTGCAGCTGGGGGACATAAAAAAAGATCAGGATATTTCTTTTGTACCTTTCAGAATCTAAGGAGAAATACTATATCATGCAGCATAACTCCCCAGAACTTGGCTTGCTTGGGTCTGGGTTACATCTTCAAAGCTGTACTTAGAATTTTGGTACTTAATAGTTGTGCTTATTTTGCCACTTGTTTTTCTACATAAAAATATTGTTAGCCAGATGGTACTTTACAGTAAGTGTTTTATAAATGACTACAAATCACTGGCTGATTATGTGACATTACATAAACAGGTGAACTTTGTATATTTTTACCAAGAGTTGCAGAGCATTTTTCTAACAGCAATATTTGGATGCAGGTCTATCTAGTCTCCTACTGTCTGTGTTTCTTTCTCTGCCTCCTGCTCTCCTGGTCAGGTACTTACAGCTCAAGGGAACTTAATGCCTCAAGCTTGGCTCTCTTGATCTGGGAGCAGCTTGGGCAAGCGTGGCTGATAACTGTTCAGTGGACACCTGCTGAGCAGTCTCTAAGCAGAAGAGTGACTCTGGTCCTTTTAGAAGGAAGAATGTGCATTTTCACAAGTTATATCTCTCCTAGTCTTTATAACTATACCCAGATTACCTGCACCTGATCCAAAAGATAGGGTTTAGTTATTGCACAGGAAATGGGGAGACAGTAGTAGTTAGAAAAATATTTATCTACACATTCTGAATTAGAAGGTTACAGCAAGGATGCTGAAAACAAGGTACTCTTCTCTGACATTTTTTCCCTATGCAACATCTCAATGGCAGACCAGAGGATAAAACCCTAAACTATTAAGAGTGATCACTTCCCAGGTCATGAGCCCAACACTTTCCCTAACAGCCAAGGTTAACATTTATCTATGCCCCGTGGCAGTAATTTCGAAGGTGTTGATCTTGGGGATTAATTGCTGTTTTAAATGGGCAGTTAACAGTTTAAATAACATTTTTATTGGCATCCAGTAGTTAAAGGACTACTAGTGTGCTGATGGGTTTATGATAATCAAAGTGAATTAAGAGTCTGTCTTTGAGTTACATGCTAATAGGGGAAATGGGTCATTTGAGTGTCTTGGGTTAATGTATGTGAGATGTGCAGTCACTGGTGTACACAGAGAGGAAAATATTCATTTCAAAATATTGTACTTCAGGACATTTTCTGTTCTATTTACATTTCGAAATTAAGCTCTTGGGCTACTGGTGCTCCACCGACCTGGTGCCTGAGGACAGATGCTCCTCAGGAGCAGTCCAGGCTCTAGTGCTCAAATTTCAGCACTGGTGTTCCATAGGATACAGCACCATGCTTGGAAGAAGTATTGCCAGGGTGTCACAGGTCCTATGCTGCACTCTGTTCATAGAAGTGGTTGAAGAGTTGGCTGCAAAGCTCATTATATTTATAAGCTTTGTTTGGATTCAGTATGGCTTATATAGTATTTATGTGACCACCAGCGCTAGAGGATACCAAAGCTATTTCTAATCCCATTAATTATCTCAAATTTTATGGCTTGATGATTAGGCATTTTGAGATTTTCAGTGTGATTTGAAGCCTGTAGATCTATGCTCTGGCTGCCTGCTATAATTGCTGGTCTTGAACAGTGTGGCTATGTCTGCTCTCTGCAGGGAGCCACAGCTCTGGTGTCCACAATTCCACAAGGAAGTGAATTGTGCACACCTCTTTGGGCATCTGTGCAGAGCAGGGTGTACAAATGCACTGGAGGGAATTTCTGAAGGGAAGTTGGTGTGCCTTCACAGTGATTGCAGTGCGATGTGGAGGTGTTTGAGCTATGGGGCTAGTTATAGCTCTGTAACAGGACCTGAGTCTCAGAGATGGTCATACCCTAGTCCCCAGGACATGCATTCCTATCTCTGTCTCTGACTACTATTAACAACCAGGTTCTAGCAGGCCAATTAATCAGGGAAAACTTGTAATAAATATCTCTCTCCAATAAAATGATGACAGCCTGCTAAGTATAGGATGATTGCATCCTATAATTCATCTGAGAAGTGCGACACATGGATGTAGCGAGGCTATTTAGCGCGGCACAGCTGGCATGCCTTGCTGCTGTGATGCCACGGGGTGCTGCTTGCAAACCATATCCAGCCTCTTGCCTCACTGCTATTTATTTGCGTTGTCTGACATTTTGTTTCCTAGTTAAAAGTGACCCCTAAAGTTGGGAAGAATCTGATTGGCCTCTAAAAATAATTTTGACTAGTTGAATGAGGTTTCCAGTTAACCACAAATTTTGGTATTATGGGGATGCTGCTAGCATGGAGCACAGAAAGCAAAGCCTCTGCCTCACACCCATACATGGAGTGTGAAACCAGAAGCTGTTTGCAAAAATAAATAATAGGTGTGGGGAGAAAAGTGCACTATAAAAATATAAGAGATATTTTATTTATAAACCACCTTCTTAAATAAGAAATACTTGCAATTCTTAATTCCAGACTGTCTCTCTGTGCCTCTGCCTTTCAATGGCTACACTGCTGTTTACTTACCTCCGATACTTCAAATCGGGGGAAGCTGATTCCTGCCTTTTTCCCTGCTATATCTTTCACTCAGAACCTAACTCTTTGCTGATGGGAATGAATTATTAAGTAGACTGAGTGTAAGGAAGCTGCCACAGTCCTGGAGACTGAAAGATTTTATGTAGACTGAAGCCCATTACGCTAGTCTTGCTCCTGAAGTATCCAGTTAGTATTTAACTTGGTTCCTGAAAATAAATGTCTATTTATTACTGCCGGGGAAAGCACTTCAAATTCTGGCTCAGCATATTTAAAACAAAACCCCCACCTCTTTCACAGAACACAGGTAAGATTTCAAGAATTATTTCTTTTTTTTGTAAAAGCTGAACTCCCTCGGACCTATTAGTTGCTCACACAGTCATGGTGAACTTATATTTCCTGTAGCTGGAACTGAAACACAACGATATTTTGGTTTTTCCCAGGTTCTACAAGAATATGTGTTTTGTTTTGTTTTGTTTAGCTCCTTTTATTGCATTTTCTGAAAGTATTTCCATTCAGCTGTGGATACTCTAGCTTCCAGCTAGGTTGCTTATGCTACAACTCTTAGTCAACATTAAAAATAGCTCTATATCATTCATGTTCTCCTCTCTGCTTCTATTTACCCTCTTCAGAACAAGTACCAGGAAAGAGATCCTGAATGATGAAAGACTGGGTTGCTTGTGCTGTGTAATATCATTACTGCTGGCTGCTCCTGCCACAGCCAAATTCTGGCCAAAATGTTAAACTTAGTTGAATGAACGTTGAGAGCAGTCATGGAGTTGAGTGTGCTCATTCATGAAAAATATAGCAAGGGTGAGAATTCAAAAAGCTGCAATATTGAGATTGCTCACTCTTGAGACTGTGTGATTCTCATTTGAAATGAAATACATTTCAGAAATATCTTTTCTTTTACTACATTGTCCTTTTAACCAGACATCAAAAACAATTAAGCTGTGGTTTTGAAGGTGAACTCAAACAAGAATAGCAAGTAAAGCCCTTTTTCCCACACTTTCCCGGTTTAAAGCTCCATCAAATACTAGGACTTTTACCCACAATAATTAGCTATCAGCTTGCGTAGTTTATGGATGGGTTTCATCCTTCTTTTGATTGAAAGCAGAAATCATGTTGTGATTATTATAGAAAAGCAATAATGCCAGATTTTTTACAGAAACTTGCAAAATGGAGGTGCAATCTCTGTGCTTTTTCCTCTTTGTCCATTGGTGTCTGAATTACACCTTTTTCAGGGCATTTTTTCCAGTCCCTTTGATTTGCAGGTATTTTTCAAAGGTATATAAAAGTTGACTAGAATAACATAAAAACTCAAAGGAAAAGTTCATGTTCTTAGCTTCTACCACAGCATTATATCCATATCTAATAAATTTTCTTTTCTGTGGACTGCTTTAGCTAAGCATATTCTATAAAAAAGAAGGTTTGTTTGGGAAATGAGTCATAAGTAGTAAGGAAGTAGGACAGTGCTACCTCAAAAGTGCTATATCCTTGCTATGTATACTTTAGCCAGATACTTGAGTTCTTGAAGGACATAAATACTGATAACTGATCTGCATTTCTGTCCTTTTCTATGTGGAAAAACTTAAGAATGGTTTACACTCTAGCTTTCAATCAGGTCAGAAAACAGTTAAGATTGACTTTCACAGATGGTTGTTTAGTGTGTGTCATTCAGGTTGATGGGGAATCTGTCTGATGCATCTGAATCAGCATAAGAAATCAAAAATTATATATGCTCAAAATATCAGAGTCTGATTCCTCTCTTCTCCAAATCAGGCAGGAGAAGAATTTAAAGATGGGACTCATCCCCAAATGCTCTGTCCATCCTTAGCAGTGGCATCACTTTCCTCTCTGTTGTACCCGAGTTGAAGAGGTCTGAGCTTCAGTGAGGGCTATGAAGAAAAGACTTTCTGTTGATGACAGAAAGATCGAGCTCACTGGTGCATGGTGCTCAGGAATGATGGGTAAGTCTCATACTTCTACAGATATCATGAGGGATTTTGTAATCAACATGTTGGCTTTTGTGTCTCTAACCATTGTGTATCTAGTCCTCATGAGCAGGGAGCACTTAATTCAGGATTTTGGCTTCCATGAGGTTGGAAGGCTGTAGCATTGCAGCACTTAACCCTTAAGACTTCAAAGGAGATAGCTTAAGTTGCTAACCTGTAGAGTCTGAAGAAGTTTTGATTTTTTTGTTGTTACAAGTTTTGGCTTTGTTGTTCAACTTTTATTAATGTTCAGAAAAATCTTTGCATTTACATTTGACTAGGAGAATGCAATTTGTCCTTTCCCAAGCAAATCATATTACATGGTTGCTGCTTATGTGACCTCAAGAATAGGTGCACATATTGCACACTACTTGCGGCTACATGTTAAATTAATTCTGTACCCGAAGGTAATGCATCAGTGGGTTGATATTTCTCTCCTGTAATTTTCCCTGGTGAGGAGCATGACCTGGGAACAGTATAGAGAATAAGTAAGCTGTTCAGTCAGGCAACATTGCTGATAAATAGTTTCCACAAAATTGTACTTTCAGTAGGATTTTCAAGAGAAGGCACATGATAGGGCTAAAGGGCTTGTATCCATATGGAAAGTCTTTATTATAAAACCAGGCACTTGCTTGGTTTTGCCTAGGATTTACAGTGGAAGATCACTGCTGGTGCTCTCATCACCCATTTTAGATTAGGGCATCTGTTTTTATTATTTTCAAACAGATCATACCTGCTGTGTTCAGTTACGGTGCATCACTCATGTCTGATTGGGTTGGACATTGGGATTTGAAAATGCCTGAAGAAATCCGAGTGTTTGGAAAGAGTCTGATAAAGCTTTTGCCCTGAGAAGCCTCTCAGCCTCTGTGTGAGACAAAAGTCAGACAGGTCATACAGCAGAACCAGTAGCTCAGATGTTTATGCGGTAAACCACCGTGATCTTTTAAGGGTGTCTGCTTTTTGCCACTCTGTTCATCTAGCCAGCTGTTTTCTTGTTCCCAGGTGTGAAGTTAAATGCTGGGAGAGCTGGGATGGGCCGCAGCGTGACTCAGCCTCCATCACCATATGCCTTTGAAGGAAAGACCTGGCAAGCAACACTATGTGGGATCATGCCTTAAATATGCACATGTAAATATACAAACTTCAGTCCCAAAGAGTAGTAGTTTATCTGAGATGACTACTTGCTTGTTCCCAGGAGAGTGAGAAAAGAAAGCATATGAGTAGTAAGAGAAAGTGTTATTGTGTGGTAAGTATGTCTGCCCTCAGCACCAGCTGGGTTCTGTATGGTCAGGCAAATATCCTTCACCCTGTTCTGGTCTCAGCACTACTGTAAATTGGGACCATCTCCACTGAAGTCACTGGAGAAGTGTTAGCACATAATCAGTTAAGTGCTACATTAAGAATAAATATTTTGTCTCTTACTGTATAGCACTGGTTTACCTAGAGACAAAAGCCCGATTCCTATACCTATACTTGGACAATCTGCAGTGACTTCCCTTATACACTGAGGAAGTTGAATTGGAGTAACTCCTGTTACAGTGTGTGACATGATGCAACCTTATTGCAAGTCATCCACAGCAATAACATGTATTGCAGCAGAAATGTAAAGAAACAGAAATAGATTTTGGTTTCCTAGAATTTGTATTTGAACTCTGAGCATGCATATGATTCTGTGACAAAAGCCATTAAATTAATTCAATGCTAGATAAGTGGGAACTGATATCATGTGAATATAACCTTTATCTGGATATCATATTCCCATTTATTTTGTCTTCTAGGATTGATTACATAGTGAGCTCCAGAATTTTGTGTAGCTACTAAATAAACAATGTATATGTGACTTTACTTGGTGTGGGAAGAAAGCCTCTGGATCCATCCCTTCCCTGTTACACAGAAGGAAGCGTTCAGGGAATATAAAACTAGTCATTGTGTTGGAGGAAGTGGTCTTAGGAAAATAAAGTCTTAAACACATACATGGCTTTACTCAGTTTCTAGCTGAGAGGCTGATTTTCTGTGCAATCCTGGATAAATCATTTAGCTCATATCTGTAGTATAAATGAAGATCCTGCAGAAATACCCACGGTGACTTTGACTGGGGTTGGACTCGATGATCTCTGGAGGTCCCTTATAAAACCTACAATTCTGTGATTCTGTGACAACTTTGAGAAGAAACTTTTTCCTCACCTCACTGAAATCCTCAGCTCATAAAAAGGTGGGACAAGTCACGTAGATAATTAGTACAGGGGTAATAACTGCACATTTATCAAATAAGGTAAAAGACATCAAACCATTGAAAGTATTTTGTTTGTTTGATTTATTGTTTTGTTTGGTTTTTTGAAAGAAAAAACCCAACTATCTTAACAATAAGGTCTTAAAACACCTTATTTTTGAAACTGCTTAACTTAGATAAAATGGAATTCCTTAAAAAACTGCACTGTGGAATTAAGTGACTGTATATCTGGAACCAAGGTCTTTTTTTGATGTTTGATGTTGCATTTCTGCTTGTGTATGCATGGGACCATAAGTGTGCCAGAGAAGAGGGTAAACCTAACCTGGCCTGACACGTTCAACATCCTTCTCAAAATGACTTTGCTCTGTTTTTTGGGAATGGCAAGATGACTTCGGTGGTCATTGTGTTGCAGGATTTGGAGTAGTCTGTGCTTTTAGTTAGGGAGATCTGTGGTTAGCTTGGCTCTGGTATCAGCAAGAGCAGCCCCAAAGCTTACTGAGTTTCAGTGTAGCTGACAGATCTGTTGACATTTATTTCACAGTTATCCTGAGTCCTTGCAAAGATTTAAGTGCACTCCAGCATAATTCATGAGTCCCTTTCAATCATGAGTCCCCTGGGTTAGAAAGGCTGCAAACTGGGAGCGACAGAATGGTTCCTGGGCTTCCCTAAGGCTCCTGCCATCCTTTCCTCACCCTTCTGTAAGACCTTACAAGGTCAGGCACACAAGATGTCTCATATGTGCTACTCCCAAACACAGAAGTGGCAGTATGTGGTCAGTGAGTCAGTGGGGGGGAGCTGGTTCTCCCTGGTAAGGAAATGTATAGTGCAGTGTGCTGAAGGAGATGCTCTGGCCACTGCATGGCTCTGCCACATATCCCCGCTATGGCAGCTGGCCTACATGTGCTGCTTGTGACCCATCAGATTGGAGCCTAAGGTCAGGGATGAGCCTGGCTTTGAGAGTCAGGTGCTGTTTCAGGGACCTAAGGTGAAGAAAAACTAGAAAATTCTAAAGATGCCTGGTAACTGCACTTCTTGAAAATCCCTATGGCTGTTACACCTGAAGAATACTGGGACAGAAGGGGAAGGAGAAGTCACTTTAAACTAGTGGGAAGGGCCCATGCAATAACAACAAAGTCAGTCTGCTCTTCTGTGAAGTCTTTTTTCCATGTGAAATACATCAACCATAAATTTACAATCTCACTTTTCCATGTTAGCATGAGAATAAGCCTTAAAGTCTCTGCAGAAAGAGAATGAGGCATTTGTGTAAACATAATTTTAAAATATGAAATAAAAATCTAGGAAGCCTTTGTACACCCACCTTTGCTATTCCCGTTTTAGCTGTTCTTAGGCCCTTTCATAAAGTTCCCTTTTTACTTTTAAAAAGCCTGTATTGTTGCCGTGTTTGTGCTCTGGTATTTTTGCTTTGCCTCATAGGGAATAGCTGGTTTTTTGCTAACCCTTCAGCTCAGTGTCTGCTCCTACAGTTTTCTTTCTGACTGAACTTCTCTGATCTTACGTGAGCAAATATCTTGCAATTACATTTCATAATAACTGCAAAGACAGTGTAATAAACCACAGCCGAGCTAGTTCTGGTGATGGTGGAGAATTATGAGAAATGCTATACGAAAGCAAGAAAGCAAGTTGTAAAAAGTTGGTTTTCAGGGGCAGGAAAAAAAAAATAAAACAGTGCAAATGGCTGTTCAGATGTGGAAGGATATTCTGATTTTCCTTAAAAAATCCAGTAGCATTGATGCTTTGCTCTATGGTTTGTATTTTTTTCTTTAGATATTGGACATTTTAAAGCAAGACTTCCTCCTTTCTCTCTGTTACTGTGGGGTATATTTCTTATGGTTCAAACGCAGTGGTTTTTTTCCAGGTGAAAAGCCTCCAATCCCCAATTTTGAGTAGAAATAACTTCCTCAGGAGCAGGTCAGATACCTGACTAAATATTCCAGGTAGTTCTTTTCTAATTAAATGGTAGTTGTGATGCAGGTGGCAATTGAATGAGCACTGAAGGTGCTTGCACTGAGTATTCTTGCAGATAGATTTCCTTGTGGGTAAAAGTAATTCAGGTGGGGTTTTTTGGTGTAGGGTAGTTTGGGGTTTTTTTTAAATAATACTTTATTGCTATTTAGAAGACTTCTTACTTCAATGGTAAAATTGTTCAAAGTGGTCTTCAGATATGTTGGCTGATATTTATGTAACAACAACAACAAATACTACACAAAAAACTGAGATCCAAAGTCCTCTGAATTTCAGGTATAGTCCATTCCTTTTTCTAATCTGTGTGGTTTTTATTTGTCTCTACTAAATACCAAAGGAGTTATTTAAGTAAAAAATAATATTTTATATAATTATCACAATCTTTTTCTGAGGAAGTTGCCCCCAAGAAACTTTCTGTGTATAATGAGACATGCTTGTATAGCCCATATAGACTTGTAAATTGGAAGAAGTGTTTTGTATGCGATAACTACGCAGTAGTACACAAGACAATCTGGAATAGTTCAGCCACCATCCCTCACTGTTTTATAATTAATTACCTTCGTTTAGATGCCAAACATAGGAAATTATTATCCTTCTGAACTGCCGTTTCCCATTACTATTTGGCAGCCTTAATTTCATTATGTGCTGTAAAAAACCTCTCTGCAAACTCTGCTGAAGAAACACAATTGTCTTAGAAAAGTAGCTAAAGCATGTGAGGGTTAAATGTAACTTTTTTCCTGTAAGTGTCATTCGCCCGACTTAGAACTCTTTAATAGATACTGAGCAACACAGAAGTGAAAGTATTTTTAATTTCAGTGCTTTGTATATTTACAGAGGGATTATAACAAACTTCTACACTTTATCTACATTTTAATAGGTCAGTGTGAACATATGAAGTGTATTAAGGTGGACTGCCTTACTTATTAAACTTACGTGAATTCGTCAAAAGCCCTTAGCAGTTGTATGCAATAGGGGCTGGAAAGCCATGCATGATTGAGGTCATGCATCCAGCCAGTTTGTAAGATGATCCCTCCGTACCGAGCCATCAGCCATCCTTAGCATAGGGGCGCACTCATACACGCATTCCTGTCAAGTCATCTTGTGAAAGGCTGCTTGCTTCCAGCTTGGCTTGAAAGTGCAACCTTAATAAAACTCACTGAAGTCTGAGAGAAAATAGCAGTTCTGCAGCAGATAGTGGAGGGGAAAGAGACTGGGATATGCATATGCAGCTGACTAAAGCAGGCTACATGCTAGACTGTAACAGAGAGGAAACAATAAATCTTAACTACTATGCAATAAATATTCCCAATTTTAACTAAGGAAGCTATCTTCATAGTGAAATTAAAAAAAATAACAGCTTTTCCAAGCTTGATTACTAAAGTACGCTTCACCAGTCCTTCTTCCAAAGACTTTAAGGGAAATTAAGAACAAATTTAAAGAAAGAGGAAGAAAAAGTTTTTCTTGAAGTAGGAAAGGAAAGTAATAATAACATGTCAGTTTTCCTTTCCTTTGCTTTCCTGGCAGCACTTCTTGCTCATATAGGCTGTAATAACCAGCGTCGGGGTCCAGAAGCCAGTGGGAGAAGATTTAACCGGATTCAGCATGGGCAGTGCACCTATACTTTCATTCTGCCAGAACAGGACGGGAACTGTCGTGAAAGCACGACAGACCAGTACAACACAAATGCTCTTCAGAGAGATGCTCCTCACGTGGAACAGGATTTCTCTTCCCAGAAACTGCAACATCTGGAACATGTGATGGAAAATTACACTCAGTGGCTGCAAAAAGTAAGTTTCTTTTTTTCATTTCTCACTTAATGGATTTTTTTGCGATGCTTATGCTGTTCAAACTTTTCATTAGTTTCTATGAGAACCGAGGTAATAAGGATTGATCTAGCTCGTGGCTGCGTAGGGAAGAAATGTTTCAGCCAGAGTGCACCCTTCTTAGTGACATTGCTCTTGGGAGCAGAATTTTCCTCAAGCTACCGAAAGATGTAAATTCTTAAAGCTTTATCTGAAGACACCATGGATGTTTGTGAGCCAGAGAACACAAAAATTCTCCAGATACTCTAATGACAGAGCTTACTATGTATTCCTGTAACTCTTAGAGCTGACAGCTTCAGATCTGATGCCATGCTGTATACCTGCTCTCTGACAGGAAAAGGGAGCAATTAAAGAAAAAAAGGATCAGCATTTAAAGGCACTGGGTTAAGAATATCATTGTTCCCCATAAATAGGTCCTGTAATGCTATTCTGCCCAGCTAATTGCTGGAAAGAAAGAAGAAAATATATAAGCATTCACAGTCCTAAAACATCTCAGCAAAACTTTTTAACTGTATGGATTACACTGGACTTGAAACAGCCTGTTTTAATTTGTGTGTGTATATAAGCATTCTTTCATAGAAAGGGAAAAATGGATTTGAAGGTGTTGCAGTAACTTAGCAGAAATAATTTTTTTTAGGAACTTGTGCAACAGCTCTAAACTCCTAATGAGCTTTTCAGTATTTTATGCATGAGCTGAAGTTTGGACCTGAAACGATTTAAATATGTGAATAATTTCACTCATATGAGCAGTCCCATTCACCTTAACAGGATTACTCAGTTGTGTAAAATGCAATACCTTGCAAGATCTTGTCCA
This sequence comes from Gallinula chloropus, assembly GCF_964237585.1. Lineage (NCBI taxonomy): Eukaryota > Metazoa > Chordata > Aves > Gruiformes > Rallidae > Gallinula > Gallinula chloropus. The sequence continues at coordinate 20,380,635 of NC_140086.1, forward strand.
TACCTTGGTAATGAAAATACCTGGGGACAGCTGACCAGCAAAAATAAATAAACAAATGTCTTTTTATATAGTTATTTATAATATTCCCATTCTCACACTGGCATTTTGACCTGGCAAACAGTAGAATATTGAGCAACTGAGTGATGCAAGTAGTCATGTAAGACGGAACAAGAAAACTGATGTATGTAGTCATTTGAGAGGTACGTGAGTTAACTCTAACACAAGCTCATACTAAGAATTAACATCAATAAAAATCTCATAAATACTCTACTAAGTGAACTAAATCTTCATATTAGCACAGTTACTGTGACCTAACTAATTTACAATGTTTGTGTTGTCCAGACAAATATATGTAAAACCGCACATACAGCTGTGCCCATCCCCCTAACCCCACTAAAGTCTTCCGAGAGGATTTCCCAATTTCTTCATAAATTTATTGTCTTCTTTGCTTATCTGTCACTAGAAAGAGAGAAAAGTTTCTGTCCAGTGAAATGTGACTATAAAACAAAATGTAAGCAGGCATTTCTTTTTTTTGACTACTTTCCTCATGTTTTAACATCTTGGTCTGCATTGGGGAAGGTAAGGTTAGAAATGCTGGGAAGTGGTTTGTAGAGGAAAGCATTTCTTAGAAATTGTTTAACTGTACCTTAGGAGGCTGAGGCAAGCACTGAAACAAGGAAAGCTGTTATCTGTGTTTATACACACATGATTTTACTTCAGCAAATTGCCTGCTGAATCATGCTTGTAAGACTACTTATTCTGTGTTTGTCCACTAGAGACTGAACTAAGATCACTGTTTCACTGTGAACCGATCTTGAAGAAATATGAGCCTCTGGAGTGTGAATGTCTGAGTTAGGGTTAGTCATCTCAAGCTTTGGAGGGAAGTGATTAAACAGGTAGGAAGCCCAATGAAAGGAGTTTATATTTGGGGATTGTTTTCTTCTGCAGCGATTGTAAAACTGGCTAAGGGCAGAACCACCCCCTCCTCTTTTCCTTCCCAAGCCCCAACCCTCTGCTCCCAGGGGTTTACATAAAACTGGGATTGTGCACGCATCCCCATGTGTCAATTTTCCCTGGAATGAAAGGACCCGTTTCTCTGTGTGATGGAGTACAGCTCACACTGAACAAATGAGGCTGACGCAGCTCTATTATAGCATCTCTGAATGCTGAATTTGCTTTGTTGCTGTTGTCATTACAAAGCTTCTCCACCATAACTCATTTCCTTTCAAAACAAGCATAATCCTTAAGTGTAATGAATATATTATGTAGATATCACGCATCTCATTTTAATACTCTGCCTTTCTTTCCTTCCCCTTAAATTTTTAATATCAGATATAACTGTTGCTATGCTAAACAGTGTTTTACAATGCACCTGCTGTGAACAAAATAAATAATAATTAATGGTTTTAGCTGTATGACTGGAAGTGAATGACTCTAATAAAAATGAAGTTTAAAAGTTTGAGATGTACTCTGACTTATATAAAGGAAATATGTTTTTTAATTCAAGTAGTATATATATGTATAAAACTTTCATTAGGATTGTATGCAGGCAATGTTTGGCAGGGTGAATTATTTTCTCAGCACAAAAGTTAGCCTGCCATATTAAAAGAGTATTTATTAGGAAAGTTTTTAAGAAACATGGTTTGTTTAACTCTGTAGTAGTTTAATTTTTCCCTCGATACCTAAACTAGTGGATTTCTAGAAGCAAAACATACTTTTTTTTATAATGGCAATTTTTATATGCTTAAATCCAAAAGTGCTTCTTTGATAAAATGCAAGTTTGATAGTAGGTAAAAATCTGCCTGCTTGGGGAGCCAATTACAGAGAGTAAGTCCCAGCCTTGTCCATTAGCATATGCATATCTGTAGTCAGCGTAACTGGGGTTGGTTGGCAAATCCAGGGCCATGGCAAAACGCTGTGCTCAGAAACTACTTGTAAGAAGATGACTTGGTAAACATTTTTAGAGGTTTTCCTAGAACTGTTTATTTTAATACCGGATAACTTTCCCCATTGTTTAAGCTTGGGTTTCATTTCTGCAATATGTTTATACTAATAGTTCAAAACAAACAGTTCATCACATTTTCTTTCTTGCAGTAACTGACTGGCACATGTGATACTGTTTGGTATTGGACTGCAGTGCCTAAGTATTGCCAAAGAGGAGTTACATGAAATGCTATCATCATGTCTTGCTGGGGAACTTTCTGTTAGTCAGCTTGCTGAACTTGCAGTAATGATGGATTCAGCATACATTTGGGATAGCTATATAGATGAGTATTTCATATACTTATTCTTCTGTCCAATTGGTAATGATAATTGTTATTACAGTGCTAAGTGAGTTTTATGGGATCCTCTCTTTCTTTTTTTTCTGATCCCTATGTAAGCAGAATACCATAAAACTTTAAAATGAATGCCTAATAGTAGTACATGACAAGAAGCTAACAGATGTTCAAGTTTGAGTTGAAACTGAATCACAAGCATTCTGGTGAGGCAGTATCCAAAATTAAATTTGCTTTTTTCTTTTCTCTGCCAATATTGATTAAATATTGGCAGAGAAACCCTTAAACCCAATAAAGAAGCTTCAACTCACTTATCTTCCCCTTCAAAGTGCCTGTGTGCTCAGCAGCAACAACAGAAGTCTGAATGATGAACTGGATTCCGTCATTATGGAAAGAAATTACGAGCAACCTTCCTGGCATATCTGCAGCATTTGCTAGTCTACCTTAAAGTTTATCCTTATCATGGTTTTGATAAATTATTTGTCTATGGCATTCTCTGTGCTCTCACTTGACTTCCTTATTTTGCAGAAGTAACATCACAAGTGCTTCACTTGGATTTTAATCCTGCAAATAGGTTTTGAGGGAGACCAGTCACTGTTGTAGAAGTCAGTGGCTTTTGGTAAGACTGGTGTTTGTCACTATGTGCTGTGGCTCCATTCAAAGTCTGTCCCTCTCTGTCGTCTTTACCAGCAGGGCCCAGCACTGCAATGAAACTGTAATGTTAAATATGAGTGGATGAGGTGAACTTTGCTTTGTTTTGCATATGGTTTGCTGAAGATGAGAAAATTCCTTTTATGTCACTCTTGCTGTGAAGCGGAGTGAAATTGTGACTGCTCTGAAGAGGACAGGTCTAAAGAGCTGTCATAATCTCCTATGAGGCAAATTTATCTTCATATGAAAACGGTGAATCATAGAATCATAAAATGCATTAGGTTGGAAGGGACCTTTAAAATTCATCTAATCCAACCCCCATGCAGTAAGCAGGGACATCTGTACTAGATCAGGGGGCTCAGAGCCCCATCAAGCCTGACCTTGAATATCCCCAGGGATGGGGCCTCCACTATGTGTCTGGGCAACCTGTTCCAGTGTTCCCCCACTGAAGATTTTTTTCCTAATATCCAACCTAAATCTTGCCTTTTTGAGTTTAAGACCATTACCTGTTGTTCTACTGCTATACACCCTCACAAGGGTAGAGAAGTAGACTGAAGGGCCGTCTTCTATGTTGCCACATTTGGTAGCAAATTGCTTAAAAAAAAATATTTTCCATGCTTGGACAGAAAGCTTTATCATGCTGTGCAGTAGAACCTGAATGTGTTTATTCTCAGTGATGACAGCTGTAATTAGGAACTTTCTGGTAACAATAAAATATTACATTTATTAGTCATCAGAGCTGTCCAACCAACATGCCCAGTGGGAGATCTCATTTGGAGCACTGAGAGCTTTTCTAAATGAAACTGATATAAAGTAAATGGTGTGTCATTTTGAGGGTGCTGAGAACATCTCATTCCCATTCCCTCTGTGGTTTGGAAGCAATCTCTACTTCGCAGTGCTGGGTGCCCTGGAAAAAAAAAAAAAAAAAAAAAGGGAAAAAAAAGGTCCACATGGGAAAAGTATAGAGATGAATATTTTAGGCCTGCGTCATCCCACCAAAAGTTCTGGCCAAAACCCAGAGACACCCAAGATAGGCTTTTCTTTACTGTGGGGAATCTCTCAGTGCTGTGTCAAGTGAGAGTAGCAAGCCCAGATGAAGAGCCATCTATCTGAACTGACCTGTAGAAGTTCCTGCTTTTCTTCCTTGACTCCAGGAAAGTCCCTAGCAGATCCCTTTTGATTTAAATGTCTCAGTTAAGTGGGATGGATTTAAGCTTTGCTTCTGTCCATGGATTTGGAATAGACTTCCCTTGTGACTACAGGAAATAGTAAACTTTAAGTATTCCTGTTTCCCTTTTCTAACAGAGATATAGTACTACTACTCAATTTCACAATGCAGTTGGGAGGCTTAATATGTTATTTTTTGTGCTGCTTTTGGAGTCTTTCTGGTGGAAGGTATCATGTGATATTAGCAGTTCATGTATGACAATAATACTTCCAATGATTTTAGAAAATGAAATGAAATTAAAGAATCATTTGGAAGGACATTAGTTTTAAAATTAGTAACTAAATTTATAAAAAAGAAGCAGATAAATTATATTAATATGAATCTCTAATGCTAAGTATATTTTGCAGGTTGTAGTTGAGTAAAGGTTAATAGTAAGATTAGGCCTCTTTCTTACAGTGTTCTTAAAACCCATTAGCAGCTGCTGTTCCAACCTGTATTCATATATGGTGAATAGGACTTCAGCTTAGTCTTGTACAGATTCTCAGGAAGACCAGTGAGAAATAGCTAGTCTTCCAGAGCTATAGTTACCAGCACTTTTGAATAACTTGTCATTATCAAAACTGGGGTCATTTGTGTGATTTATTGCAAGGATATTCTGAAAAGTGAAGATACTTAACAACATTCTTGTATTCATATGAATTTACCATTCAGCTTAGTTTAGTCCTCTTCTTTGTATTTGCAATAAAAATGCAAAAAGCCCCAGAAGGGCTAGTAAATGAGGACCTTCTTGAACAAGTATCAGTTTTAACTGTGCTGTGAACTTCATCTTCAGAGTCAGCAGCTCAAGTGTCTTGAATAAACAGCCCTCGTGTAAGAGTCTTCTCAGTAGCATAAGGTTTTCCTCTCTTGTTAAAGAGTTGAAGTTTGATCAGGAAAAGGAAATTGAAATAGTTTCATATTTCATAGGAAGAGTTCCTTTTTCTTATGAAACAAGCCGTATTTTAACACGAGGTTATTCTTGTGTAACCACATGTGCATATTTTAGACAGTGTTATGAAACGCCAGGGTGGTGAACAGTCACTTGGAAGGGTAACTTAAAAATGGCATAAATGGTTGCACATTTGCACTGTACTATTATTAATGCTCCTGCACAAAGATTGAACTTCGCTTTTCATTACCTTAGTTAGGAATCAGGTGAATATGAAAAGGTGCAAGTCACTCCTGAACTGGGATAAGAAGTCTGTCCAGGGACTTACACCAGTTTAATTATCCTTGTTTAAAGCTTATACAAGTCAAACTAGTGAAACTTCCTTATCTAAACAAGACCTAAGTGTGGGGATATGCTCAACATTGAACAAACATATGGATACAGATAGACAAAGCAAGGCTGATATAGGGTCAGCTGGAAAGATGCCCAAGTTGCACTATTTTACATTTCTATATATGGTTTACATTCAGAATTAAAATAAAATAAAATAAACAACCAAACGAAGAAACAGAAAAAAGGATTAAGGTAATATTATCATCCCTCAGAGGAAATCATACAGAAAATCAATATAGGCTTTGGAGCTACATGATTGAAAAACCTTTCTTATATTCTATTGACTAGTTTCTAGGAGAAGAAATGAAAGAAATAAACATCCAGTAAGAAAAGAGTAATAGTTAGAGAGCTATACTAGTTTGATGGTGAAATAAGTGTGTCTTTTAGCAGGGTCCTTTAAAGGTACACTATGTGGTAGTAAATGGTCAGTTATATATGCACTACTATTCCTGCCCTAAAAGCAAAATAAGCTGAAAGTGCAGTTATGATCCTGCAGCTGGAAAATCTGGGTTGAAGATCCTGAGTAAGAAGTGGCTAACCAAAAGTTCCCTAAGTCTGAAAAATTCCTTTGCCTTCGATATCTCAATCCAGTGCATGAGCATGTGCGCAAACGCATGCATGTACGCACATATATGCATTTAGATTTTTTGAGTGTTATGTGTTAAGGTGCATGAAAATCTCTTTCTAAGTGCTGTGCCTTAAATCCTTTCTTGTGTTTTATACTTAGTTACCAGCTGTCCACCTTTGTTCTCCTGAAACTCACTTGTTGGCTCAAAAAAGCTAGATGTGTCAGTAGCGAGAAGAAATCCTGTGCGTTAATTACTTCTGTGTGAATGATTCTCCACACTGTGTTGCTGATAATTACATGTGTGCCTCTGCTTCTGTTCTTTCCAGAATACATATGCATCAAAGATTTTCAGACATGTTTCGGTTCTTACATGTGCATGTGTTGCAAAGGCAAACCTGATTGTGTTTTATGTATGCATGGCATCTGATTAATGGGATTTGTCATAAATATATAGTTATACTTTTCATCAGCTCTTCTGCATATTTTTACTTTTTGGGGTAAATTCTTGACATTTGTCATGTTTTATCTAGTTGTCGTGTTGTAAATAATGTACCAGGCATTTCTTCTGCAATAAAAATGTATGGAAACAACCATAATCCACTTGTTCCAGTTAGCAAAATTCCTTTCTGACTGTTCTGCCTGAGGATTTGGATCCTGGCATTCTTTCGCCTCCCTCTGTACCAAGCAGGCAAATAGTCTTGAGAGATTACCCCAGAGATAGAATAAACTCTGAGCATCCCTGCCAGGAAATTAAGGCAAGACTAGAGAACTGTGGAAGAAAACTTGGAGTATGAGATGACGACCTTAGAAGGTAATTTGTGTTTTTTGACGGCATGACTTCTTTCACACTAGAGCATAGATGATCAGATTGGTGCTAATCAATTTTGAATATAAAAACTCTTTCTGCTGCAGGCTGATATGCCATTTATAGACTGATCCTGTCTTCTTTTCCATCTAAACTTCCTTTAAAGGCTTTCTGCTTGCAAAAGTATTTTATTGAAAGATATTTATCTCTGTTACGAATGTTCTGTCTCAGGGATAAGATTTTTTAGCAGGCCAGGCTTTTACTTTCCTCATCCATGATCCACACCAGCCTAAACCTGCAGAGGGAACTTGCAAGGTTTCAAAGAGAAAAGCACTGGTGTCATTTCATTGCTCCTGCTCACTATTTTAAATATTACAACAAACTTTAATTCATTATCAAAGTCTCTCCAGCTTTCAAAGTGCGGTTGTTACTTCCTGATTGTAGGTGAAAAAAATTGATTCTCCATGTGTAAATTTACTATTTTGAGATGTATTTTATTATTTGGCCTTTAATAAGCCCCAAATCCACAGAAAACATTTTAAATACCCCCCAAAAGTCAAAAGAGCAGTCTTAGTACAATCTCTAGAGATGCTTTTACATTTGTCTTTAGGACTGCGGTAGACTTTCTTGCCGTTTGGATCATGTTATTTCTGAATGTTTGAAAGTTGTTAGCCTATGCTTATAAAAGTTTATTTTTCTTTCCAATTGTCTTGTTTGCAAATATGGTTTTATACAGTGAAGATTTTGGAATAATATTGTTGTTGTTAAATGATTATTTTGTAACTTTTTTCTAAGCATTGTGTTGAATGAATCTTCATATAGTTACCTTACTATCGCTAACTAGCTATCCTAAAACCCTAATATTTTCTATGAAAAACCTGTGTAGAATTGTCTTGGTATTTCTGAAGTCTCACAGAAACACTTTATATACAACCTGGTTCTCTGAAGTCTCATCCAACATCCAAAGACACAATGAAGACTATTAACAGCATTGAAAACTGGGCATTCATATGTAGATAAAAGTAGCTAAAACGAGGATTTAGGATCACTGCCATTATCATTTAACTATTAAGTGTATTTATTTGTGTCATAGTTAAATATTTGCCCTCTACAGTCTTAATACATCAGGAAATTCCTGTGGCCTTCGAGGCCGCACCAGCAAGTCAACACAGTAACAAGCAGGCCCCAAACCATGATGCCTTTGGTGCTGTGCCTGGAATTTTGAGGATCTGCTTAGAAGGAAAATTGCTCAAAGAGATGACCTAATCTCTTCCTGAATGAACTATTCCCCTTTGTTCCTTGGTTAAAATCTTCATGCTTCACTCTGTGCGTGACTTACCATAGTAGAGATAAATGGTCAAGGGCCACCTATCTTTCCTGCGTCACTTCTATCCTGTTAATGGGAAAGGCCACCAATGCTCTGCTAGAAAGTTTTTCTGTGTTACTATTTTTGCAGAGGAGATATGGACTGCAAAATTCTTTATCTCTTTAGCCTGCTAACTACAGAGGCGATGATTAAGGTTGTTTCTCTTCACATTTTTCTTGAATGATCCAGTTTGATCTCTTGGCTTTTCCAAGAATTCTGGCTGATGCCATAAATATCCTTTTGTATATTCCTCTGACATCGTTTACCTCCATGACATCAAACAGCTCAACTGTTATGGCCCCTGCCTTCATGTCAGTTGTTAAAGAATTATTTGTACCTGTTACGATAGCAGAGTTTTATGCAGGGAAGCATAAGAAAGACAACTTTTATTTTCAGAGGCACACGCAGCAAGAGGAGCTTACCAGGTACCAAAGGGCTTTGATTAAAGGATGATTACAGACGAATGAATTCAATAATCATTGGTAAAAGATAATTTTTTTTGTGGTTTGATCTTCTTGATGAGCCATTGTGGCATCCACTGTACAAAGATATAATAGATGTCTCGCTCTGCAGCTGAAAAGTGTCCTGTTGAATGAGTGATTTCAAATCCTCATTAGCTGGGTTTTGCTGAGAAAGCTGACTTTGTTTCACATTCCACTGACTGCCCTGAAACCAGGCTATGAGTTGAGTTTCTGCATCTTGTCTCACTGGCATGATTGCATCTCATCACATGCTTACATACACTGCTCTAAAGACACAATGTAATGCTTGGGTAAACTACGTGAGATTTCTTTGGTGACTTTGTGGACTGGGTAAACTGTAAATGCAATAACAATATATGTAGCTTTATCAAGTGGTTTTAAAAATTATTTTGAATTCCATAAAATTGTTATGGGACAGGTAACTCCTATGGAAACTGAGGACCAGTTTGTGACTGCAGACCATAATTTCTTGGAAAAGGTAATCTCAGAGTAGTGTAAGGCACCTGGAGAAAGATTGAAACAACTAAATATAAGGTGGGAGGTGTGGGTGGTGCTTCAAAGCAAGACGTCTGTATATTTGAAGTTGATAAAGGATTTTCAATAAAAGTCTGACAGAAAGGGTAAAGGTTGTTCTTGTCATCCCCATAAATTTGTGTGCTCCCCAAGGTATCAATGTGTCACTAAAGCACACACAGTAATGTAACTTGTCCTGCAGTGACAGAAAAGTCTGAAAAATTGCTCTGGTGTGCAGCATTGTGTCCAGTAAAATGTCCTGAAACAACGTAGCTGTAAACTATTTACTCTCTGTGGGGCCCTATAAATGTCATAAAACTATGTATTTCAGTGGTATTATAGCCTGCTGAAGAAAACTTCATCATAGCTGAGGAAGTTTTTTTTCTAAAATAAGGCAGTTTGCTAAAAAAATATAGAACACAAAATATCTCCTTCTAAATTTAAGAGAAATATAAGAATATGAAGCTCATCAGCATGTTTTATTGTGGAAACTGTGAAGACTTGAAATTTCACTAGTTATTAAAGTATCTGAAGTGCAAATGACCCCCAGATGAAATGTTGGGTAGAACCAGAATGCTGTGTGTGGCAGTGCAGGTGGTCACCAATGCAACATGCTCTTTTCAAGAATGTTTTTGCAGCTCTCAGTGACAACCTCAAAAATAATGCTTGTGTTTGCTGCATATAATGACTGTTAGGTGAAAAAAGTAACTTAATAACTTTAGGCAAACACCATGGAGAGTCTGTCATATTCTGAGAGATCAGAAACACTAGAAAAACTTTTGCCCAAATTTGGCAACTTCAGATTTTGCAAAATCTAAGGGCTTGACCCCGAACGTGCCAAGGGTCCTGTTTTGAGTTGGTGGTGCTCAGAATTTTCAAGGAAACATCTGGCAAATTACAAGCTTTACCCCTATAAAATAAATTGTTTTCATTTCACCATTGGAGAGTGTTATCACAAGCATGTAGCTACTTTTCAGTAGACTTCAACAGGAGGAAGAACTGAGCAGGAATTGCTGTGTTACTTTAAACAAGCACAAAACTATTTTGTACTTTTGGACAAGTGGATGAGAATGGAAAATCCAGAGACTTCCTACAGAAGCCTTCCTATAGAGAATGATGTCACAAGTATTCCAAGCGTCAGAAAAAGTGAATTATAATTCCTTGCAGTTTATCTAGGCAACCATATGACCTTAGATATGGGGTTTTTTTGCCAGTGCATGATAACTATGATGGCACATGCTGTGCTTGTCACCAACCAGTCTTAAAAACATAAAAATATTTTATTGCTATATATATAGTGTGAATAAATTATACATTTAAGTGACTAAACAATTTACTTATATGTTAACTTCTAAAATGTAATGAATGTACTAACATTAACAAGAGTTATAAAATTAAACACAGAAATAATAAAATTGTCTGAAATTCAAATTCTTAAAGCTAGGATTACTGATTGGATAAGTTTCATGCTAGAACAGTAAGCCAATAAAAAATGGCAGTTGTTATAGTCTAATTTAATGCCTCCCTGTAAAAAACCTGCATAATGAACCCTAGAAATGGAAAAAAAAATTACAAACCAAAAACCAACAAACAAGCAAGTCCCTTGGTCCAGGATTTAACACTCCCACACATCTTGGAAACATCTAGTAATCTGGCCACTGACCCCCTGGGGTATTTCCTAGAAGCAGAATTGAGCAAGACCAAATTTTTTTTGTTGTACTGTTATGGACATGAAGATACGACACGAATTCTTGATTTGTAAAATATGAACCAAGTGTGACATCGTTTTCCTTTTTGTATATTTTTAAAGACAACTTCAACAGTTTCCTCAAAACTCTTTGGTCCTTTCTCACTAGAATTTGTGTTGGTTATGGGTTTTTTCTCTGGGTTTTAACTCCCCATTATGGAACACTGGAAATGTGTTTTAGAGTAAATTTTCCATCTTCGTTCTTACGTTTCAACACAACACCTCAGTGTTAGCTTTGTCAGGGTGGTTTTGAACACTGTCATGTTTTCACTTCCATAGTAAAATCCTTCTGAAAGGCTATAAGAAAAAAGCTGCAGTGAGATTATTTTTAGAACACTGCTCATAATGCAATACAAGCTTTATGTTTTGAGACAGCTTCACATCCTAAGTCAGAATTGCTTAGTATTTTTTCTATCAGAGTGGATATTAATTTTGGGCTTGCTTCTGTCAGGCTTAGTCTGGTATTGCTCTCACATGGTTTCCAGGTGTTGCTAGAATGAGCCTTTACCAAAAGGTATGACTAGAAAAAACAGCCGTTTCCTATGAGAACATGAACCCAAAGGAGGCTTTCAACACATTCCACAAACTCAAGCTATTATCATTAAATAACCTGGAGAGGATTAGAAATAAATAAAAAAGTCTCTTGCCTCTCACCCTGAGTGTGATGCTAATGAATTCCTGTGGAGCTTGGCCTGATGCTGCTTACGGTGAATCAGCAGTAAAAATGTGAACTCAGTTCCTGTCCAGGAAAGGGCATTTCCCAAACTCAAGCCCACCCACCCGAAGCTGACCCCTCACCCTCTCCTTCCGCTGCTGCTTTCAGTGCTGGCACAAGTTCCAGGTCTACTTTTTGGCACTGGCTCTCTGGATTCATCTACTTCAAAACATCTCTGCCCTAGTGTAAGGGGAATTCTTAACAGTAAGAGATAGACCTCAGCTCTGTCCTGACAAAACCTATGTCGCACAACAGGAAATTCCCAGATGGTCAGAAGGAATTTTAAAGGGCTGGAGGGATACGTAAAAAATGCTAGCCTGGCACCCATGGAGACTGAAGTCTGTTATTTATAGAAAAGCAGAGGCAGAAAACAGACGGTGTGCTTCCTCACAATATGCTCTACAATCACTGCATTGTGTCAGCATAAATTTGCGGCACACCACATCAAGAACTGAGATGGTAGTATGGTCTCTGGCCCCAGCCAGATTTTTCCTCTGCATGCCTTGCGAGATACCAGCTAATGCCATGTGCAGTCGTGGCTTTGTAATACAAAAAGACCTCTTTTAGAAAGACCTATAACAACAGTGTGTCAAATCTTGTCAGTGGCATCAGTGGAGCGATGTCAATGCCAGGCTGCTGAAAGAAGACTCAAGCCCAGTCTGTAAGAAGCAAACTCAGATTTCTAGATGGTTTTGTTCATTTAAGGATAGGATTCTGTGCACAGCTTTTGTTACGTGCACAGCCTTCTCCCAGTACTCCCCAGGTCTGAAAACAGGATGTATGTCTCAGGAGAACAATTTTATAAAGACATTTTCATTATTTCCTTTTTTAGTCATGTCAAAAGAATGTAAAGGAAACTTTGCCTGTTAGGTTTTTTCAGTATTCCTCTTTCCTGTCCCTCAAAAGACCAAAGAACTGAGACACTTGTTGAAACAAGAGCACACAAAATCATCAGGTGCATGGTCTTAATTTAAACCTAGTCTTGGACTATATCTGCCTTGTATTCTCAGTGCCCTGTATTTGCTTTTTTGGGGATTCTTTTGCTGAAGCCGGTTGGGAAATATTTTGTTTTATTTTTCTGAAATGTTTTAAAATAGAAAAATCCTTTTTGTTGACATTTTCTGCAGATTATTTGGACATTCGTGTGACTGGATTGCTAGGTGGCAGATGTAACCTAGTTGGACACCTCCCAGCCTGAGGGCTTCTGACATGTATAAGTAGCCACATCACAGAGGGCAACATCTGTAAACCAAATCTCATGCTTTCCAGCCAAAGGGTTTAGAATTCTTGAGTAAACACCAAAGGATTTAGAATTCTTGATTAAACAATGTCATCTGTCTGTCTGTCTGTCTGTCCATCCATCTATCCATCCATCTATCCATCTACCTTCTTTTTATTAAAAGAAAATGAGCTTTTCATAAACTGAAAGAAATGTCCATGGAAAACATTTTCCTGCTGATAAAGAGAAAAATCAGGATGCTGCTACAAAGCGACTGCCTTAAGGCCACCTTGAATGAAAATAGTATCATGTTCCAGTATTATCTTGGGTTATGAAGGAGAAGTCTAAGTGTAAACTCCATGTACAGGCACAGTGGAGATGTTAGAAAAGGGATGCACTAGTGTCCTCCTTTTTATCTGGGAACAGCTGCTTCTGCAGTTCCTTTTTTTTTTTTTTAGAAAAATAAAAAAAATGATAGAGAGAATATGCATGTGGAATGTTGTTGATACAGAAAAGATCATTCAAACTGTCCCCACTGAACAAGAGACATCTGAGTTCAAAGAGAAATATTTGTAACTTTTCTTCACTACCCTGGTTTTTGGTTTAATTAAGAAAAATATTCTAGCTGGCTAATTTAGTTCATGATAAAGGGAAAAAAACCCAAAAATCAAACCTCATCAAAGTGCTTCAGAAAAAGCTCTTTTAGCAATTACATTGCAAAACTAAGAAGTAGTTACATGTTTAACACATGATAATATTCCACTGTTTTGTTTAATGATATGCTAGAAATGCGTATCTGGATGTTGCAGAGACAATCTGAAAACCAGGGGATCTTTTTTTTTAAACTTGGTGGAGCCTGTGTGACTGGGCTGATAGGGCTATATGTCATCCATCCCTCTGGCATCTTCTGACAATGACACCTTTTAATACTGTCACCAAGCCCATGTACATTTTACTTTAGTGTTTCTACACTGCAACATGCTGACAGAAAATATCTTACTGTGAAGGTGACCAGATAAAACTTTTAAAATTATAGGAGTCACTTGAGTGTCCTTCCCCATAAAGGTTCTCTCTGCTTGAATTTTTAACCTGTTTGTTTATTTCATCTTGCACTATCTTTGCTAACAAATGAGGAAATTCAAGTGTGTCTGGGTTTTTTTCTATAGTACTTTATGAAACAAGATTTTTTTAATTAAAAATATACTTTCCAAACAAAATTTGAGTTACTGCCTTCTTTGGGATTTCTTTTTTATATGTAAGAATATAGTCTGCCTGAATCTAGAAGTTAGTCTATAGTACTACTACTTGGTAGCAAGTAACAAAGGTTTTCAATGCTTATTTTTATTTCAGAGCACAGATAAAGGGATCAGAAATAAACCACTTCTCCTTCACAATTTATCATAACCGAATAATGTACTTTAAAAACAACATGCAGGGGAGCAGGAACACACCTGTTACTACAGGTGCAATGCAAGTGTAGTAAAAGATTACAGGATTTTTAGTTTGGAACAAAGTTTACAGAATTACTGACAAACTTGAGAAGGAAATGTTATAATAGTTACATTTCAAACTGCAAACAGCAGTTTATCCACATTTTTTGGATATAAATAAAGCACCTAGGATGAAATCCTAGCTATGGTGATGTCAAAGGCAGAACTTCAAGCAATTCCAGTCAAGACTGTGAATCAAATTCTGCTGGTTTAATTTCTGGCATTAGGAAAGTAGTAGTGTCCATGCCAGAAATTCAGTGCATCTATCCACTGTAGCTCTCTCTAATACCAACAGAGGGTCCATGCTTGCTTCAAAGTCCTGCATTCATTTTTAAAATAGTATGAACAATTGTTCACACTTCTATGAATTTTTATATTCAGAATATCTATGCATTTTACAGACATCAATGAATAAAACTTCATAGCAATCAGAATGCTTGGTGACAGCATTAGTGTTGTTCTCATTATCCAGTGGAGAACCCAAGGTACACAAGGGATAGCTGACGTACCCTTAAGACACTTGGGAAATCTAAGTACAGCCAACAATAAAACCAAGACTTGTGGCAGTGGCAGTGTTTATGTGATAGTTTTAAAAATCTTTCTACACTAATACAGATGAGAAAATGTCCATCTGTGTCTCAAATTACTCATCTCACTGATGTTCAGAAATCTTATTTTTTTGTGGCAGTAAGTGATGGGCTAATTTCATAGCTGCTGTAATTTGACACTGCACATTCTAGAGTAGTGGAATGGTGTGGATTTAAGTTAGCTAGACACCTGGATGCTCATGTTTGCATCAAGACCTTGTTCTCAATGCATCAGACCCCATGCCTTAATGGATCTGCGCCCTTTATCAGAACAAACACTAAGCTGTCCAGAGCTCCTGCACACACACACATGCTATTTCATTTTCTCACTCAATTTCTGAAGTGGCCTTTTTTGGTTTTTTCCTTTTTTTTTTTTAAGAGACCAGCCCTGGACATACAACCTGATATGCCATGGGACAGTGATGCTATGCAGCAATGTATCTTCAGGATCAACCATGTAAAAGCCATTTGACACCGACTTCTGGTTGTTAAACCAGAAAGCCATTTCTTGGCAAGTAAAGACCTTTCCTGAACTGAAAATATCTTGCTATAGAATCATATAATCATAGAATGGCATGGGTTAGAAGGGATCCCAAGGATAAGAGAGCTCCAACACCCCTGCCAGAGGCAGGGCCACCAGCCTCCAGGCCTGGAGCTACACAAGGTTACCCAGGGCCCCATCCAACCTGGCCTTGAACACTTGCAGGGATGGGGCATCCACCTCTGGGCAGCCTGTTCCAGCACCTTACCACTCTCTTTGTAAAAAACTTCCCCCTAATATCTAATCTAAACCTTCCTTCCTTTAGTTTTAATCCATTCCCCCTTGTCCTGCCATTGTCTACCCTTTTAAAAAGTTCATTCCCCTCCTGTTTGTATGCTCCCTTCAGGAAGGCTGCAATGAGGTCCCCCCCGCAGCCTTCTCTTCTCCAGGCTGAACAAGCCCACCTCCCCCAGCCTCTCTTCATAAGGGAGGTGCTCCAGCCCTCTAATCATTTTTGTGGCCCTCCTCTGAACTCTCTCAAACAGTTCTATATCTTTCTTGTATTGGGGGTCCCAGAGGTGGATACAGTACTCTAGATGGGGCAATCGCCTCCCTGTCCCTGCTGGCCACCCCTCTTCTGATGGAGCCCAGGATACCATTGGCCCTACAAGCTGCAAGAGCACACTGCTGGCTCATGTTAAGTTTCTCATCCACCAGAATCCCCAAGTCCTTCTCAGCAGGGCTACTCTCAAGGAGTTCTTCTCCCAGTCTGTATCTATGTCTGGGATTCTTCCGTCCCAAGTGCAACACCTTACACTTGGCAGTGTTGAACCTCATTAGGTTCCCCCAGGCCCATCTTTCCACCCTGTCAAGATCCCTCTGGATGGCTTCCTTTCCTTCTATTGTGTCAACCACACAACTCAGCTTGGTGTCATCTGCAAACTTGCTGAGGGTGCATTCAATTCCATCATCAGTGTCATTGATAAAGATGTTAAAGAGCACTGGTCCTAAGACAGACCCCTGAGGGACACCGCTTGTCACTGGCCACCACCTGGACATAGACCCATTGACCACCACCCTTTGTCTATCTTCTGTCAACCAGTTTCTTATCCACTGGATGATCCACCCATCAAATCCACATCTCTCCAATTTAGAGATAAGGATGTGGTAGGGGACTGTGTCAAAGGCGTTGCACAAGTCCAAGTAGATGACATCGATCGCCTTCCCTTTATCTACCGATGCTGTCACTCCATCATGTAAGGTCACCAGATTGTCATACAGAGCATTGGTTTCCATTGCTGTAGAGAAGGTATGGAAACATCTAATAGCACTAATTTTAAAAATTAAATGCAAAATATGAAATTTATTGAAAATGCCTTATGTCCTGTATAATTTATTAGAAACAAAATCACTCTCTCCACTGGGATTCAATGTGATGACTGGTAAAATATAGAGCATGGGCTGCCTTACATAAATCATGTTAGAAACTTACTGAAATGATTGATGAAATAGACCTTGCCTTATTTCGCATAAAGAATGTACATTGAAAGTATTTCTTTAATCACCAGTATGAAAATCACACAGTTTAACAGTAGTTTGGAGGCAATTTTAATTTTATTTTTCCATGTTATATTTGTTGCTAGAAGTCTAGAGGCTCTTTTAAACTCAGAACATAGAGGTCTGTTAGGAGAAAAATGTAAAATCTGACTTTCATTGGGCTGTGAGAGCTACCTCTGACTACAACAAGGATAGGTGAGTGTCAAGTGGTATTGAAAATCTGCAAAGAGATTATGTTTTCATAGATGACTAGTAATCAGGGTTCACAAGCTGCAGTGCTCATCCCTTGGGAGCTACAGAATCCACAGCTGTTGAAAATTAGACCTATTGAGAAATTTTAAAGTTCCAAAATGAGACCAGTCCCAGTTCAGACTGGATGTGATGCAAACTTTGTGACTATTGAGTCAACAAAGACAAAAAACTTCCAGACTGTTATCCAGGTTCCAGGTTGCAAAATGACGGAGTTTCTCATTCTTTTAATGAATATTTATTTTTAAATTTATTTTTTCTTTTTCCTGCCCATAATAATTTTAAGCATTCCACAGGACCTTTAAACTCTTTACCGCTCTGGACATTGTGAATGAATCTACCTTATGCAAACCTAAGACAAAATCTGTTCACATGCATCATTATGCTCAGCCATTTGCTGGGTTTCTTTGTTTTCAAGATAAATTTGCTTTACTTGCAGTAAGTCAAGCAACCTGCATGTCCCAGGCTGGCCTGCGGACCTATAATACTGTCAAAACACAGGTATGAGCACTGGGCTGCTGCTGAGACAGGTAGGAAATCGTGCCCTTCCAGTATATATTCTGTCAATAGACATGGTTCTGCTCTTCCACTTACAGCTGAAAGCAAAAATTTAAACCATGAATCGAAATTAATTTCAGTGCAAACCTCCCCAAAAGGATTCATTTTGCACCAGGCTTTGGCAGCATAGCACTATCAGAGAGTGGAATAATAAGAGATGAGTTTCTTGTGAAATGGTTACAAAATACAAACATTTTCAAAGGAATTTCTCTCTATACATAATTTTGGACCAAATTCCTCAATACTCTTCCTGTGTTGTTTGATACATATTTTTGACTTGGTTCCCAGGCAGTATGAACATTTTGTTCATTGCAGAACAAATAACTATGACAATATGGACATTTAATTGAATTTTTATGAGTGAATCTCATGTTGCCACATATTTGCCTAAACCCACACTGTATGAATTTGCAGACACGTAAAAGAAAGCAGTATGGTTTTATTATTGCTATTATACATGTACTTCCAAATTTAACACATTTACTATACTGTACACAATTTTAGCTGACTCTTCATATGTTTTCACATGTTTTCCTCTGTAGGACTTAGAAAAGCTGTGTTCATATAAATATTTACAATACCATGCTTTTGTTTGATTTACAGTTTTTTTCAAATCTCTTCTAGTTTGGAAGAGCTAGCCTGTTAGGTCAAGCCACAGTTATCTCTGTGAGGGAATGAACTGTTAAAATACATAAGCACAATTTTGGTAAAAATGTAAAGAATACCATCACTACCTCACTGTACAGTAGAAAATACATCAAACTTTCTGTAAGAAGAAGGAAAGATAAGCAAATTCCAAGGAGTGATGTTATTGTATCTGAAAGATAAATTATCGGGTTTTTAATCAATACCTCTAACATTCTTTGCAACCAAAAAAGACACTTTTCTTGTGAACCTGTAGGATTATCTGGTTGTTTTTTGGGTTTTTTTAATGTTATCAATGCTAGGGAATGTTAATTCTTATTTGATTCTGATGAATTTTTCTCAGTGTGATAAGATATTCTCTCTTTCTTGTTATACTTGCTGGGATATCCACTGGCCTTCCTTCTGTTTCTGCTTATGTTGGCTGTAGTTCAGTATAGCATCTCTGAGTTCAATGAAATGTAACTACAAGCAGAATAGGCATTGTGTTCTTTTGCATCTGTACACATAATTTTGAACATATGGTTACTAGCATATTCTTGATGTAAATTGTCACTAACTTCAATGCTTGCTTGTTCTTCATTTTGCTCTCCTGTTATGATTTGCATTTGCTGCCCGAGAGATTCACAGCCAGCTGCAAGGCTCCTTCTTTGGGCAACAACCAGAAGGGCTTAAATGAAGGCAGCTATAAAACTCCATTGTATGAAGGAATCCAAAGATAATTAGGTTGCTGGTACAAAGGACGATAATGAGAAGTGAGACTGGGGGTGGTGAACACAATCTGAATTAGCAATCACTACTAAAAGGAGGTATTGAGACATCAGACCAGCTTCTGTCTCAAGGTAGTTTTACTTCTGTAGAGCCTAACTTTCCTTTCAGATGCTTACCATACCAAGGAGAGACTATAAAATTGTTACTTTCCTCTTATTTCCACACAATTGAAAGACAGTTTGGCAGACTTCAATATCCCTTTGGTACAATAGAACATTCACATATATTTAATCTTTCTGCCTTCCAGCTATAATACAGAAGTGCCTAAACTGTGTTGAGGATGATATCTTGAAGAGTAAGTTGTAAAAAAGATTGTGTCCCATCTAGGAAATCACAAATGCTGTAGCAGAATGACTGAATGAGACTCAAAATATCTGTAGTGTTGAATGACAGGCTATGTATTTTGGAAGAATCCTTTATCACAATTTTTTTTTATTATTTACTGTCACAGAATCCACTTCAGGTAACTGCATTATAAATATGTAAAGCACAGGCTGATTTGGTTGAACGTTGGCATAATGTTAATGTCGTCAGAAATAATGTGGCAGAATGTCCTGTTTAACTATCAGGTTACAAAAAATGTATTTTTTTTTACCTGGAAATTGTGAAAATAATAAATTTTATGTAAGCTCTGACAATGTTATATATATCCATCATACTGATACTGACCTCCATTGCTCTAAGCACAAAGTATAACTCTTAGTAACACAATGTCAGTTGAAGTTTAGAAAAATGTTATTGTCATTATATGCTGTTCTTAATCTACCAGATTTAGGGAACTAATAGGCTGATTTAAATCTTGAATTTCCTATTCTTTACATCTATCAAGAGGATATATAACGTAAAAATATGAACACACGGGAACTTCAACATCTATGATGAATATCTTCAACAATTGGAAGAATAGAAAACAAGACTGAAGACAGCAAGAACAGGTCCTTTTACAGAGTACAATCACACTTTTTTTTATTTATTCCCTCAAGTAAAATAAGCTGGTCTCTTAATTTTTCACCAGTTTAGTTCTCCTTGATTCCAGTCAGCACAGTAGCACTTTTCTGCACTTGTTTATATAATCTGAGTGCAGTTGATTAGTCCTGTCTCTAAACTTATCTTTCTTTACAAAACTTCAACTAGTAAAGTTGATATATTTCTTTTCCAGTAGGCACACGGGCTTATCAATGTCTAGGCCTCTCTCTTCTGATGTTCTGATTACAGTGTCATCCACTTCTCATCAGATCCTTTAATGAAGTGTTTTGTCTGTCTACATTATGTCATAATGTTTAGACAACAGCAAAGTTCATTAACTTTTTTCTGTATGTCAAAGTCTTTAGCAACACTATTAAACAAGGTTGATCGCAACATTAACCAACTCTACTAACACTTTATTCTTTCTTTTTCATTCAATGAAATGCCTCATGTCTTTGGTTATTTCCATAAAAAATCGTTAAAGTTGTACCAGCATCAATATTTTTACCAGAATTATCTGATGAAATATTACAGGGTTAAGATATTCAGTGCAGTTTACTTTTGTCACATTTCCCATGTGTGGAAATAACAGCCATGAAGGATAAATAAAAAAATAAAATCTCTTTGTGCATCACTAATGTCGTACTTTTCCATTTATCTCTGAATTTTAATAATTTAACAACTAAAGGTACTACTAGGTAAAACTAGCAGCTATTTTGAACATTTCTCTTGTTTCTTAAATAGTTCCCACATTTAAAAATAAGATGGGTGACAGCAGCTATATGGAGTCAAATCAAATCTACATCTAGCTCAGCATGCTGTTTCAAAGAGCAAGTGCTTAAGTAATAGAACAAAAATCAATAATTCTTTACCTGAATTTTCTGAACTCCTGACAATGGGAACATCAGAAATATCTCACAGATCATCTCAGACAGATTTTGTTGTCTCAGAATAAGAACACCAGGTTGGAAGGGACCCCAAGGGTCATCTTTTCCAATCTTTCTTGGAAAAAGCACAGTCTAGATACAAGGCCCAACACCCTGTCCAGCCAAATCTTAAGTGTTCAGCATTGGGGAAAGCCCTATTTCCCTGGGGAGATTATTCCGATAGCTGATTGTGAAAAATTTTCCTCTAGAGACCAATCAGAGTGTCCCCAGAAGTAACCTGTAGCCATTACCCATTGTTGTTTCCATGTGACTCTTCTAAAAAAGGAGTCTTGATCTTCATAGCCACTCTTTTCGTACTGCAACATGGTGGTGAGGTCACCCCTAAACCTTCTTTTCACAAGACTGAAGAAACTCAGTTGTCTCAGCCTTTCCACATATGGCAGGCTTCCCAGAAACTTAGTAACAAACTCAATTTTTTCATCTTGTCTATACTTGTCTAGACTCTCTTGTCTAGTAGTGCCATGTGCTTGAATATTCTCTGAGCTGAAACATGATGGGATTACTCTCCCAATTGGATAAATGTATAAAAATGTCTATTTCTTAAAACAAAATTAATGTAAAAATTACATCAGAATTTATACAGGGGGTGGCTGTGACCCCTTGCCTATGTTTGTTAAAGTGTGGGGATTATTTTCATTTGGTGCAGAAAGTTTCATTTCTGGATGTTAAATAACCATCTGCCTCCCTAATCTCCATGTAAATATTTTTTATGGAAAACAGAAGCAAAATGTTAATCCAGTTGTAGGGCCATACTTTTCAACCTTGTCTTCAGTACCTGGTTGCCCTGATTCCTTCTTTCTTGTTCTCTTTATATTTATTATAATATGACATCAGACGATCTATCCAAGTGCTGCCATTCTTTATGGCACATTTTTATTTCCTCACTAATATATTTTTTTTTCCTTTGGTTATTCATTACAGGTAACTTTCCAGCACTCACTTTATTATTCAGGTAATTCAAGATTTTTTTTCAAAATTAAAAAATTAGGTTTCAGTTTGATCAGGAATTACTATTGATAATTATCTGTGAAAGGAAATGCAATCCTGGCTCAGACACAGCCAGTGTGATGAGTTGGCTTTGTGCCGCAGGCTTTGCTTTCTCTGAGATCCCAGGGTGGGGGGGAACTGGAGTGTTTAGGAGTCAAAGCTGACCCAGAAACCTTAGCACTTGGATGCTATGGCTCCCAAAAGCTTCAAATCTTCT
This sequence comes from Gallinula chloropus, assembly GCF_964237585.1. Lineage (NCBI taxonomy): Eukaryota > Metazoa > Chordata > Aves > Gruiformes > Rallidae > Gallinula > Gallinula chloropus. The sequence continues at coordinate 20,402,918 of NC_140086.1, forward strand.
GGCTTCATGTCTGTCCAGGCTGAAATGGAGCCAAAAGCTGCTAATCTTGCAGGACCTGGGTGTCTGGACCTCAGAAGCTGGCAATCCTAGGTCTTTCTGGGTCACACATCCTTGTGATGCATTCAGTGGCTCTTTGCAGAACTGGAAAACTAGAAATGACTCTGTGTTGGATCACATGGGAGCCTGGACATGGAGGTGACAAACCCTTCCTGGAAAGCAGGTTTCCATTGCAACTTTGTATTTGAACTCCCTTCATGAAACTTTCTTACAACTGTTTGTGACTGTTTTAAGGAGAAACACTTTCAGAGCAGTGTTAAAGTCTACAAGTTTCTTAATGTTATCCTGTTGGAAGCACTGATACTTGAAAGAGTATTTGAGGTATCTTTCAATGGCTCCAGAAACTTGATTCCAACTCCTGCTTTGAACTTGCCCTCGAGAGCAAAATGTGTCCTTGACTTTTTTATGACCCTAAGGTTATTTTCACATTAGGGTATATGCAGATGTGTGTATGCCATGTGTTTATGTTGGAATTCCACAATGATCATAATTTTACTTCCCCTAAAATCAGCTGGAGTTTGGCAACTGATTTCAGTTGTAAAAAAAAAATTAGATCTTCATTCAGAAATAAACAGACTCTTTGGCATGTTGATCTTGTGTCTTTTCATGATGGTTATGAGGCTTGCTGCTTTTTAAAACTGGAATGTGGTTTGAGCAATTTACAGACATAAACTAAAATGAAAAGAGAATTCCAGAACAAAAGTGACAAGGTTATTAGGGTTCCAGTAATGTGGAAATTTACTGGTTTTGGTTACTTTTTTATTTTTTATTTTTCCTAAAGGAATAAAATACATCTTCAGTGTCTGGCTACAGATTCAAAATGTTACCCTTCCTCAGCCTTAAGATTACCAGAACTTTGCGTGGGTGAAAGTTACTTTTAGTGACAAGGTCAGAGTTCAAGTTCAATTTAGATTAGCCTCCAAATATTCAAATGCTTACTGTATATTAAGCTTTGAATTGTTATTGGGTAAGAACTGTATCAGCATCTTTACTATGCAAATCTGGGCTAAGAATCCTATGGGAAAGGCATTATATCCTTAAGATTTCTAATACTTTTGCCTGAGGAGCCAGGAAGTTTGTGAAACAGTCTCTCAGACTTTGTTGTTGTTTTACCAAGCTCTGAATTTCCTGAATTTTCCAGTGAATGATCCAATATGAGGGGAAAAAAGAAAAGGCATAATATTGTCCTGCTTAGACGCATCTGATTGGACTCTTGGGTCTTCTGATCTCCCAGGCAGTGGGCCTTTGTATAAAACTGCATTTCCTGACTTCCAATCACTTCCCTAGTACACACGGGTCTCCCAGGGAATATTGGTACTGCCATCCATTATTTAGGAAACACTCATTCATCATCCCACTCTCCTGCTCTGTCTCTCAGTCCTGAATTGAGGGAGCAGCCACAGCATTGGTCTCTCAAGCAGTCTTCTTTGAAGTAGGGAGAGCTTCTGGAGAGGAAGTCTTTGTGACTAGAGGGCTCTGTGCTTTGAGACCATGTGCAGCCATGGGACAGGGCTCTGCCAGAAACCTTGTTGACCAAAATAATGCTTCTTGGGATTGGACAGTGCAGTGGAAAATGTCTTTGAAACAAAGGTTTAGAAACCCAGATTTTATTCTGAGGCATATTAACAGAAGCAGTTAAAAACCCTGCGAGACACGGAAACCAATTCAAAGACACTACTTGACCCTTAAAGAAAAAGGAGAGGAAAAGTGGTTTGGTTTCTTTCATAAACTTTTTTAAATGTCAAAGCAACAATACAGTACATGTATTCATGGATTACCGTGAATAGAGATGCATTTGCTGCTCAGTAGAGTTCTCCAGAACTTCATGTCACTGTCTGCAATTACTAAGGTGGATATGAAAAGGAAATATTTTTATCCCCAAAATATTATAAATAGCTAAATGTAGTGTCTTGGATCAATCAGAAACTGTTATGTTTATTACTTTTACCTTTTTTTTTTTTTTTTTTTTGCCAAGGTTGTGTTCAGCAACATTACAGATGAAGTTTAATTTCAAGAATATGCTTAAAACTCATGACCGTAACCTCTTAAACAAAAATGTCAATGGACACTAGTTGCTAGTTTTAAAAACACTCAGGAGATTATAGGACATCTTAAACTACAGATTAACATTTAAGGTACATTTAGTGAAAGATCAGCTAAACCTTCAGTGACTGTAGTGGAACCAAGATTACATGTGAAAGTAAATGGAAGGACCAGTGGTAATAATAAGATTGTGCTCCTTTTAAATGTGTTCTTACGGTTCTGAATGGGTTTCTCTTTAATAGGGAACTGCATTCTCCTAATTAACAAAAAAATATCCTAAACAGAGATAACACTTTATGTCTCACAATCTGCTAATCAAATACATCCAGTAACTTTGTAAACTTTCTAGAGGTTTAAAAAGACCCATTTAAGAACCTCTTTTGGGTTTGCATGGCAATGTTTTGGTAGTGGGGCGGGCTAAGATACCCTCTGTGTTAAACCACAACAGTACCTTAATTCAATCTACTATCTGTGCTGGTGATGTGAGACAAAGAAGATGGAGGACCAAATGTCCTCCTGCTGAGAAGGTACTTGAGGACTCATACTTCTTGTTACAGGGCTGAATTAATCTGATTAATTTATAAAAACCAGAAAGGTGTCAACAGAGTTTTGGCAGATGAGAATATATAAAGCTTAATCATGGCTTTTTAGCAATATTTCTGGATGTCTTATAATTAATAATGATACCATTTTTGTATTTTTTTTTCCCTAAAACTCTTTGATCATTTGTTCTTCCTTATAAAAATATTATTTGCTTTGTTCAGGTCTCACTTCTGCCTGCCCTGTAGAATGTTATACAAGCAATACAGCAATCCCAAATATTCCTGACAGTTTACTTTGTGGTGAATGTCTACATTAATAGGTGTCAAACTATCTGATTATCATTAATTGGATTTTTTAGAAAAGTTTACAATTCCAGAGGACCTGGGGAGGGGTTCTTTGCATTATTGACAAAGTTTGTGTTCTGCTTTCTGTCAGTGGAAATAAACAGCTAGGAAATTTGTTTCTCTGCAACCAATTTCTGTATTATGTTAAGGAACATTAAAGGCAGAGCGTTAATTTGAGGAGATGCTTTTATAAATTTTTTTCGGTAAGTCATCAAAGTCTGACATTTAAATTTGATTTATATCCTGACTGCATTAGAAAAAAGAGAATTGTCTGTAAGCTCTTATTTTTATATCATACTGACATGAATGGGAATTGAGATTATTTAATATAGGTGATATACAAACAGCTATGTGAGATAAGGACATGAGAAACTATGAACAGATATGATTGCTAAGGAAAATAAACTCAGGTTTTGGGGAAGCTGATTGTGAAGTGTTACATAAATAAACAGCAATAATAAACTTATCTGTTTTTTTTTCATAATGAAAGAGATAAAATGCATTTCCTTTTCTCTTACACTATAGTGAAATATTCTGTCACAATGAACTAGACCTTAGCTGTATCTTTCTCAAAAGCTAATAAATGACTATCCCTTTTCTTAAGTGGCTGATTTTTAAACATAAACCAACGTGTCCTTATGCAAACCTTCTGTCTTTTAAAATTTATTTTGTATCACTTGCAGGATTTGAGCACAGGAAACAGGTTTAAATTTATATAATGGAAGAATATAACACTGTAGGTCACACAGATTGGCTCATATTAATTTACAGATCACTAGTCATGACCTGTCAGTTAAGGAGTCACAATATTTTCCATTATAAACCTCCCCTGATGCTGGCCTTTCCCTTTCTGTGATTCATAAGCTAATCCACATGTATCACAGATTTTTATGCAAATGGACTGACATTTTTGAAAAATACAAGTTTGGGGGATATTTAGACAACATTAAGAAAAAAAATAAAATTATTTCGTAGCAAAAAGCATGTTGCTCAAGTGCCCCTGGTATATTTGTCTAAGGTACAGATTCATTCTTGGGGTAGACTCCTCCTGGCACATCCCCTAAAACACCAGGCTACTCAGTCAATCCTGGGCTGTGTCTAGACAGATATATCCACGTGTGCTCCACAGTCCCAGTCTCCTGCTGGTGTTCCCACTGGGGGAAGCATGTTGGACATAAGGACACACAGTGTGTTCAGAGGGAGGGCAGCAGAGCAAAGGGTACTAACCCCTGGCAGGGGGGATCTGTGCTAAAGGGCTCCTCAGGAGAGAGAGAGAGAAGTAGTCTTCATGCTGCTCATACTGCTGCTACTGTGGTACAGGAAAACTGATAGGCACAAAGCACAGATGACAGGTTAGAGAAGAAATAGAATGATTCAAATATTTGACTTGTTTTGGCAAGCTAAATGGATCAAAAATCAAGAAACTGTTATAGTGGCTCTGAAGGGATTGGATATCATTGCTTGTTTCTCCAACGCAGGAAATCAATGTAAATGATATTATAATGCAGTTGCACACTATTACGCTGTTGCTTGTAAATGCAGAAGACTAGATTCATTGATCTGGAATATAAAATATACACTAGAGTGAGGAATGTACAAATTTAAACCCAGACAACAATAAGTCCAACGCAGCTGCTCACTTACCCCCCACTCCACAGCACGATGGATGAGAGAATCAGAAGGGTAAATGTGAGAAAACTCATGGGTTGAGATAATGACAGTTTAAAAGCTAAAGCAGAAGCCCCACATTCAACCAAAGCAAGCCAAAGAATGTATTACCTGGGAAGGCAGGTATTCAGCCATCTCCAGGAAAGCAGGGCTCCATCACATGTAACAGGCACTTGCTACAAACACCGTAACTCCAAACATCCCTGCTTTCCTTGTCCTTCCCCAGCTTTATATGCTGACCATGACATCATATGTTATGGAATATCCCTGTGGTCATTTGGGGTCAGCCGTCCTGGCTGTGTCCCCTCTCAACTCCTTGGGCACCCCCAGCCTCCTTGCTAGTTGGGGGGGGGGGGGGAGGGTGAGGAGTAGAAAAGCCCTTGGCTCTGGGCAAGCCCTGCTCAGCAGTAACAAACACATCCCTGTGTCATCAGCACTGTTTTCAGCACAAATCCAAACCACAGCCTATAGCAGCTGCTATGAAGAAAATTAACTCTACCCTAGCCCAAACCAGCACACATCATTGATTTGTGAAAGCAAAGAGTAATAATGCATTTTGTCTCTATGTGTGTTGGTTTGGGCTTAGATCTCAGAGGTGCAATTACAGCAATCTAATTTATTAAAAAAATATGTAAAGTTTAATAACAAGCTTATCTTTCACAAAATTTATAATCACACTTGTTAAACAGTAATTTAAATAACTTTTTCTATACAAATTTCAAGAATTTAAGAATGTTTAACAGTAGAGGGCATTCTAATTTTCTAGGAAGGTAGTAAAAGGACATTATAATTTATAGAAATACTGTGAAAGTCATATATATAGAGAAAAATATTAGCACAAGGCAATACCATAAAGTAAAATAGTAAGATCTACATATATTTTAAGCAGATTGTCATTACTGTATGATGTGCTTTGAAATTGAAGAAAATCACTAATATTTCCTGCTTTTAGGGTAAAAATATTTGTTCATATTTAAGCTGGTTTAGATATATGTATGAATGGATGTATGCATTCACATGTGTTTATATATATCTATGCCTTCTATGTTTAAGTCTGCGGAAAAAAAGTTGAAGCACTTGTTATAGTCAATACAAATATACTAACGTGGAGTTTTGAAAGGAAATACATTTATATACAGTTAATATAATTAAATTTCCTTTCAACTTCAGAGTTGCACAATTGGACTATACCATTTTGGAATACAACCGTTCAAGTTAAGCATTTAATCTTTTTTCAACTATGGGTATAGTTCTGCCATTCTCTTTCAGGTCAGTTCTCACTGATATCTAAAGTTTAGCCTTTTATGCTTAAGCATTTTATCGAGAAATAGTTGTTAATAATCACTTTTCAAAGAAAAACTATGCTCTGAAACAGTTTCTACAGGGTATTCCCATTTATTGTTTTTAAACTTACACTTAAAAGACATATTTATGATCACATAATTTAGAAATGAACATCTGGAAGCTCAGAATAAATGCAGTTTCAGAGTAATGTGGCTGGAAAAATGCTTCCCTTTTACTGGTGCTGAGCATTATATTGAATTTGGTTCCTGGAGCAGGAATGTGAAGCTGTACGATGGCTTTCATATGTTTACAAATGGTGCATGAAAAGCACCACCATTCAGCATTGTTTGGGTAAGTTAGACCCACAGGTTGTATACTCAGCATGGATTTTTCCTGTCACAAGAGAGGATAAGCTCATCAGGTCCCTTAGGTCAGAGGTTGAATAGGAAAGGCAAGAGACCATGCAAGAATTCCCACCACTATGCCTTACTTGTAAATAAATAGAAGACTTCAGTCTCCACCGCTATCAAGTCTTCTCTTCTCAGAAACACTTAATTCAGCAGCACCAATAGGATTTTTTTTTCCCCTTAAAAGATAAAAAGACACCTACAGATCTCACTCTGTTTGCCTGGGCCTGTCTGCCTTTCTTTACCATTTGTGATGATTGATTGCTTCTGTGTTTCATCAATTAAAAATGTTTTAGAGTGCAAAGTCTTCAGCATGTTTAATAGAGTCTGGTTAAGTAAACATCCTCCACCAAAGCAGCACAAGTAGAGCTTAAAATAAATACTGCTACTGTGCCAAGTTCATAATTGCTTGCACATTTAGCACTTTGCAATGTCCTAAGCATAGCCATAAAAAAAAGCCTTGTGTACTTACTGTAGCTGTCATGAAACTGTAGCCATTTAAGTACTGCAGAATATTTACATTTTTGAAATATTTGATTTTCCAGTTTATATCATATACTGAATTTGTTTCAAGGAACAAAAAGCTGAGCCTGAAGATGAACAGTGGCCAGACTCTGTTAACTAGACGTGCAAGTACTTTGATACTAATTCTTTTCTGCCAATGGAGTAAATTTTCAGGGATACAGCATGAAAGGATCCAATGCATCTGTCATTCCTAGTGTGGCCAGCCTTGTTGGAAAGGCAAACTTTCATACCTGATTTTATTTCAATATAGATAAAATCTATTATTATTAGGTAACGGATACCTGTTACATGCAACTCAACAGAAGTTGACAACTGTGTGATTAAAAAACTAGCACTGAAAAGCTTTACACCCAATTGTATCTGGGGGATATGAATATTTAAGAAAAAAACTTTTATACAGAGTAAGATATGCATTAAAGGCAATGTCAGTTTTTAAAAAATATCCTGAGAAATACATAAATCTTAAAAGTTTCATAAATGTAAGTGGAAGTAGAAATATCTAAATGGAATAGCTACATGGTTCTGGAATATCTACCAGGATGCTCCAGCATTTTTGTCATCCATGCATAACTTTTTTCTTCCCCTGAATATTTCTCACATACTGTCTTCTCTACTACTGCTTTCTTTTTCAATCTGGTTGTCTAGAGTGAGGATATCTTTTTTTTGGGTTGTTTTTTTTTTTTTTTTTTGTACCAATTGCTGAGAAATGTGGTTAAAAAAGAAAAGTAGAAGGAAGTTGTGGAGAAAAAATAGCTGAAGAGCTTCCCTGCTAAATGCAGCCTTAGCTTAAATCTTGATTTCCATTTTTTTCTGTCTACAGCCTGTTCCACCTTCCATGTCTCTTTCGTTTTCCTCCACTATTCTTTTGGACCTGTGAAATTTTGAGCCTGTTCATGTGCTTAATAAATGATAAAAAGTAAAAATTAATAGTTATATTATTAGATAGTCACTAGAGGTTTTCTGTTGTGTGTAAGCTTTTCCAGATTTGAAAAGTTCCCACACTTTGCTGGTATTGAAAATACAAGATAGCTGTATGTGTATGAACAAAAAATTAACTATTTAAAATACAGATTAGTGTCAGAATTCCTACTGATTATATTTTTGAGATGTTTGACCAAGCTGTTGGCAAGCAGTGTTCTTGTTTTGAATTCCAAACAATAAGATTGCTATATTAGGCAATGTTTTTTAATATACACAAAATACTAAATCTGAGGTTTGCTTAAGCATGCCATAATCATTCACAAAACTGAAAACTAGGTCAGGAAAAGTTTTCCTATTTCATAAGCCTGTATGTATTTGGCTGAAATCATGTCACAATACTTCCAGACAATTGTTATCTTGCATTAGCAAAAGGAAGTACTGCATTATTAAGAAAAAAATTAGTCTTTTAATTGACTACTTCAATTAAAAAACACATTAAATGTTGCAATTTCAAGCTGTGCACTGATATAGTGCATTTGCTTGAAGACCACACAGCACTGCAACTATGCAAAAATACAAGTACCACAACTATGTTATTCACTCCACAGAAAAAAGGCCTCAGAAATTTAAGCATTGCAGAAAAAGTAAACTTTAACCAAAAATTTTGCATTGCTTAACAGTTCAGTTAATCAATTGACTTTGATAACAGATAGAAAATTGATGAATTGTAAATTCATCAAAATACGGAATTACATACCATTTATGGTTTAAGACTATGAGAATGAGTATCTAATCTAAAAGGGGAGATTTCTGAATGTAACACTTCCTTCTGCGAAGGGGATAAATTGAAAATGTTTCACTTTAGACAGCCAAGTATTTTGGACTATAAAAAGAGACTTTTCCAAATTAAGATAACAAGTAATCTCTTTGTCTGGATATTTTCCTGATATGGTTTCAAGTACTGGTTTCAGGATACTCTTTCCTTCTTTCTCTCCGTGTTTGGTGGGGTTTTTTTGTTGGGTATTTTTATATTTGGGGGATTTGAGGGGGTGTGTCTGGTTGTTTTTTCATTATTATTATTGGCTTGTTTTCTTTTCCTTTCCTACTATTTCTCATCTTCTCTCTCCCCTAAGCATATGTGATCATATGCTGTAGGTTTACGATATTAAATAATCACTAAAGATGTATTAGATATCGTACCATAATGTACTTGTCTAAAATGGAGACGTGGCTAAACTGTGGAAACAGCTTCATCTATAATATTGAAGACTTCTCAGGAAGGAGTTCTTTACTATGAGGCTGATGAGACACTGGCACAGAGAGGTGGTGGAGACCCCATCCCTGGGGACATTTAAGGTCAGGCTTGATGAAGCTCTAAGAAATCTGACCTAGTTACAGGTGTCCCTACTTACTGCAGATGACCTTTAGGGGTCCCTTCCACCCTAAGGTATTCTGTGATTGTATGAAAAATCGAAAAGTTGAAGTCAAAGATTGTTTCATGTAAAACATTCAATTGCTTTGTTTTGACTCCAGAGGTGGTGACTTCCAAATAGCTCAGGGCCTTTTTGCAGTTAAGTGCAAACAGGAAGGAAACCTCTTAGCCTGCAGCCTGTGGTCTTTCATTGTCCTTCTTGGCCTTATAGGTTCCCTCTCAACTTCACTAAGACTCCCAGGGCCTCCTCTGTGGAGCTTCTGTACATACAGTTGATCTCCATCCTGCAGCAATGCACTAAGCCATCTCCTCTGGATGAATGATTTTGTGTCCATCAACCCATTTGTCCAATCTAAGTCTTGCCCCCCCACATATCAGCTGCTCCCTGAATTTGGTGTCATCTGAAAATTTGCTAAGGATACATTTGGCTTCTTTTACCTGTTGATAATTAACACATCAAGCATCATTGTCCTCCTGTATGGACCCTGAGGAACAACAGCATTTGTCACCATCCATCAGCTAGATTTTAGTTGAAGCAGACCAGTCAATTTTTTGCCCATCTCTTAGCCCACCTACTCAGTCCCCTCCTCTCCAGCATGGCTACTGGGAGGACAGGCTGAAAGTCTTGCTAAGACAAGGTACATGGTACCTGCTACTGTCCTCTTGTCCCTCCAGCCAGCCATGCCATCATGAGAGGCAAGCAGAAGAGATAAGTAGGAGTCACCTGAACAGACTGAGGTGTCAGTGTATTATCTACTTTGTTTTATGTTTCTTCCTCATCATGCAAGCATTTCTAGCATGCTACTAATGCATTTAAAAAATTAAAATAAGTTACTAATTTAAATGATCAAACACTGAGTGTTAGAAACTTGGCAACTGTTCAGCTTTAGGAAATAGTTGGATACACACCAGCATCCTCAACAGGCCACAGATACAAATTTGTTACATTCAAACAGTCCCTTGAAGTCTGATAAAGTCCGTGGTCAAAGTCCCCCTGACATTCAGGTCACTTCAGTCCCTGATTCTGAAAATCCAACATCTCTTCTTGAAACAAAGTCCAAACTCAGTGCTGCATTATTTCCAAGTGCAAAGATATAATGCTTTAAAATCAAGGGACTGAATAGAAATTAGGACTTTTACTTTTATCTAAGTCAAACTGTCAGTAGTCAGGGGATCCGGGGAGACTGAAGAATGAAACTTCCAAAGTGTATCAGGCCAGAATTTGTGTGTCCCACCAGCTGAGATATGCTGGGAGGCTTTTTAGATAGAAAATCTGACAGATTATGATGAAACAGTGTGAGGCAAAGCTACTTTAAAAAATTCTTTTCACAACTAAAGTCAATGAGTTCATTGGCTGAAGGGTGTTTACAGATTTAACTTTCAACAGATAATTGCATATATGCAATTGTAAGTGTTGTATCTTTATTAGGGGTTCATTCTGTGATGAAAGAAATATTCCAAACTTTTAAAAAATCTTACATCAAAAAGCTAATATGAAATAAATTATCCCCATGCAAATGAATTGTTTAATCATTTCGGCTCCTCTATGGGCAGAAAAAATGGTCCTTTCTGTTTTTCACAGATGACTTTGTGTCACAATCAATGTTGCAACTTTTTCAATGAGTTCAGAAAATTTCATTTTTCTGCCTATCAAAACGCCATGTTACCATTGATACCCCTCTGAGAGGGATCAGAACGGTCCTCACAACACTTTCACTCCAGAACAGCAGCATTTGCTCTGCGGAATTAAAGGAAGTGACTTTCTGGAGGACACAGGAAATCTGTGGTAAAGCAGAAAATTGACTCCCAGTATGAGGAAACTCTAGACAGCAGTGTTAACCACCAGACCACCAAAGCTCAGGCCTGAGGCACACTCTGCTGAGACAAAAAAAGTCAAATTAAATATTTCAAAGTGAAAGTTGTGGGACCGCCAATCCCTTCCCCAGCAGAGCTGCACAGGACCTCATGCACTGGCTGACTACAGAAGCAAAAGCTCTGAAGGAGATACTCTAAGAGTCATCATAGGTGACTGTCTCATGTGAGCTGGAACAGGAAAAAGAGGACTTTCTGGACAATGGTGTGTTATGTTTTAATGGAATAACTCTAGAAAAGGGCGAGACAAGTATGTGGAGTCTGTTTAGGCACACCAAGTTATTAGAGGACAAGTTAGAAACAGCAAGAGGGTGTCCAAAGTTTCTTTTACAGGGCAAGGTTGGTCCATCTTACACACCTTAAAATCTGTTCAACTTTGTATATATTTATAACAGCAGCTAATTTGCTACTGTTAGGATGAATGGCAGATCTTTAAAATAAGTGATTATGTGAGGTTATTTAGTTAGGCTTTTTGTTTGGGATTTTTATTTTAAAAAGAGTACAAATAATGTAAGAGGTTTACCGAATATCAGAAAGCTTGAGATGAATGAATGGCTAACTCACTCTTCTGCTAGTAAATTTTATCACTAATTAAAACAAGAGTTCTTTTATTTCACAGTATTGTTTCATAATTAACAGCTGAGAATTTGTATGTAGAGGACTGCACTTTCCAGTGTTACTTTTTCTAATCTAAACTGCAAAAAGCTTTTTTGTCTGCCTTTCCCCCTCCACCCCCAAGAAAGCTGAATTTCTTGGAATTACCACAATATGAAAAAAAAAATTATTTTCATGTAGAAACAAAATTAACAGACTCATCAGTCTCATTTTCATGAGAAAAAGGTTTGGAAATGCAACCTGCATTTACTAAAGAATGAGAAGAAAAATCTAAAGTAAAATCAAACATTGAAAATTTACCTTCCTCTTAATCTTTCTTTTTCAGGTAGAAATACTGTTTCAATATCATTTGTAAATCTGTAAATAGCTGAAAAGCAATTGCTGAAATATCTTGTTTTCCTGAATATAATTATCATAAGTTTATTAAATTCTCCACTTCCAAATTTGGAAATGCTATAATATTTCAGATGCCCTAGCGTGATAATTCACACTATGCAGTGTTGTAATTTGAATGTCTGTGTCCCTAGGGAGTTTTCTTTCACAACATCTCCAGTACAACAATGTTGCAAAGGTGGATTTTGGGAAAAGTCATAATAGGAATGTGAAAAATCTGCTTTAGAGCTCCCTGTTAGTGCTCCACTTTCCTGGAAGGATTGTACCCTGTATATCTCAGAATCATAGAATGGTTGTATGTGCAGCATCATGCTGGAAATCATTTGTATAACTGATGTTTTAGAGCAAGAACATTTCCAGATGGACCCTGATCTGCATCCCCCTACCTCCAACCTGTTTTCTCTGAAAATAAACTTCCAAAGTAGAGACTCTGATTCAGCAGGCAATTCAGTGGTTAAATTACAGATACTCTTTTGAAAGAGTAGACTACACCCATAGGTGGTCAGGCTGACATTTTAGTTGGGAAACTGGACTGTCCTTTTGGATATATACATGAAAGAATAAGATGACACTGAAAAAAAATAGCATTTTGATGGGTGAGGGCATTTTGGCCCTTGCCATAAAATTAATTAGAGAATAATCCAAATTAAATAATACTCTTCCCTTAACATCAGAAATGCTTGATGAAATTGCACTGAGAGAGATGGTTTAAAGACTTTGTGAGATTAGGAACCTGACAAAGGTTAAACAGCTTTTGTGAAGTGCAATTGCTGAAAGGTGACAGAATAAGACCCCCATGTTACACGTTTTAATTTCAGTCACAAAAGAAAATAGAAAATGACAGATTTATCAGTACTTTGGTATTTAGCTGTGGTAGGTAAAAGCCAAGATTAAAAATAAAAAATGCTTTGGTCTCAATGAGGGCAAATACTTTGAAGGAAGAATTTGGAATCTGGTTGCAGATCAAATTTCATAGCTAGATCTTTCCTTTGGTCCTTTTCAGTCATAAACGTAGGGGCAGAAGGATTCAAACTCCCTGGATGTATTTGAATTTTGAAGCTTGGCACCATTTCTGACAGTTGCCAGTACCAGATGTTTCTGAGGACAGTCTTTATTTATTTTTAACTCTGTTGATAGGAGCCATCTGCTTCTCAAATATCTCAACTAAAGAATGACTGTAATGTATATTTAATAATTAACTGGTAATGAGCTGAGATGTGCAACTTTATAATGGAGTAAGCTTTTGTAAATCTATTCTTTTGCTTACCTAACAGGATTTAAAACTTTTGAGATTTGCAGAGCACGGTGTTTTTTAATGTTTTTCAGCGTATGAAGACCTTTGTATGCTGGTAGGAAGCTAACTTTTGATTGATACTTTTCACCAGTTCCTTAGACAAAGGCTATGAACTGAAAAATCAGCAAAATACATGTTAAATATACTGCCAAAAGTATATTCTGAACCCAAAGTATATCCAGTAGAGATAAAGTGTTATTTAAACCCTGTAAAACACAAAGGTGGATCAGAGTAAGAGACTTTTTTTGCCTTTGCTGGTCCATAAGGTGTAGAGTTTGACTCAATGGTAAAATAAGCCATTCCTATTAGCAAAGATTCCTGTTCAAAGAAAACAATGGAAGGTTATGGAATTTCTCATACAAATCTTCGGCAGCCACCCTCATCCCAATTTGCTCTCTGTTAATAACAGAGATTTTTTTGCCTTTGAAGACAGTTCTTATGGATCTTGGCAAGTCCCGCTCACTGTTAAGAATCTCTGATGATCTATGATTTATAGTGGAGTGTCAGCACCAACTTTGAAAACATCAATGTTCTTTTCTTCAGAATTGTTCTGAATATCCCTTGAGAAGAGGAGAACTGTCTGGCACTTCCATTTCCAGTCTTAGCAGGAAGTTCAGTGGAACAAGAAAGCTAGAATAATACTAGAATATTTGTACAAAGTTAAAGCTGAATCTGGAGTGAAATCAAGTGTATGCTTTCCTCTTTTTCTTTATTAATTAAGCGTGTAATGCTTATCAGCAGATGATTTTTTCCTGCTGCTTTGGTCATATCTTAGGGTTGCCACAAAGCCCTCTTCTGTAATGAGACCATAACTCCAAATATTTCCTGCCTTTATGGTCTGCACACTATGGATACATCATGTGGATTTATTGTACCCCAAGAAGACCACCTGGGCTAGGGAGACAGAGCCAGCCTCTGAGCTTTCCAGTGTGCTAGATTAGACACCCAAACCAGAGAATGTACATTGACCTGTGGCATCTTGTCCTGCACCCATCCTTGTCTCACATCCCATATCCCCACTCTTTTTGGAGTTGTGGAGAGTTCTGTGAAGGGCAGAGAAAATAACAGACTCACAGAACAATAGGGTTTGGAAGGGACCTCTGGAGATCACTTTGTACAGAACAATTGCTTTTAAGTACTATACTGTCCCACATTTAACCCTAGTTGTAGTACTTACCTATTAAGTACTATACTGTCCCACATTTAACCCTAGTATTAAAATATGATATCTAAAGGAAAACATGAAAAGTCAAACTACTAAGGTACTTAGCATCCCCTGTTTGTCTCTAGTCAATGATTTATGGTCCTGCTTCTTAACTTTTACTCATACAGATGTTTCCATTGGCATCTGGCTGAACTCAGACAATTTTATAGCTAAACCTTTTCTGTGTTTTAGGTCTTCAGCCTTAAACAAGGACAGAACTTCACAAACTCCAGTGCTGTCTTTGAATTGTATAGGTTAGCAGATTTCGAAGACAATTTTACCTGCCTGGGCATGAGAGGAAAACAGGGAGAGTGGGTGAGAAGTATCAACTCAAAAGCCAGATTTCTTCAGGGATGGGCAATTTACCAGCTCTGTAGAGTAGTATCAAGGAAATGTACGGAGTGAAATCAAGATAGGCTTACACTTGTGCATAAAACCATAAAGCTGTGGCACACAAGGAATTTCTTAGTGTGAGGTGCCTTTTTGCAAAGCTGGCTCTGAAAAGAGCTCTGCGTGGGGCTCATTAAAATTCTGTAGTCATGGGCCACAAACAGAGCAGGACACACAATGAATAAAGGTCTGTACAAACATGGAGTTTGGGGGAAAATCAGATTGCTTTGTTATAATCTGATGGTTCAGTCCTGAAAGCCATATTCTCTCTTGTATTCCTATTGGCTTCGATTGCATGATGAAGTCTCAGGGTTATCTAAAGAAAAATCAGCTCTGCAGACTCACCAAAAAAACCCCCATCAGTTCAAATATGCAACATCAGTACACCCCTCCTTCACCCTGTTGCCTCATTATGACTAAGCGTGAGCATGGTTCTCTTATTTTTTTAATTGAAAACATGAAATGGCAGGTGAAGATGATTTTGTATGGTTTGTATTTTTTGTGATTTTTGTGTAAACAGTGTAGGATTTTTTTGCACATGACTTGACAGCAAACCACTGAATGTTTCAAAATTTAACAGAATTGAAGACCGGAGAGGAACAGTTAGTCATAACTCCTTCATAACATAAATAGCTCCTATACAAACCCAAAACCTGCACTTGGACTGTATTTTCTGGAAAGAAATCTAAGGTGAAATCCTGATCCTGCCTTCTCACACACATAAACAGCAAGTGGGAAGTAGAGATTTTCATTCCCGTATTTTTTTGTTTAGCTTAATTCAACGTAAAATCTGTCCTTAATTATAGTTTATGAGCATTAATATGTATGATAAAATGGTAAATGCTATACATCACTATCTTTTTAAAAAACTACTAATTAAAAATTCCTTACAGCTAACATGTAACAGTTGCTCCAGAAAGCATAATCCTGTCCTCCTTTTTCAGCCACTAGTTTCATATGGATTTTATCTGAATAAAGAACTGCAGGATCTGATTCCATGGACTGTGGATTAAATAAATTTAACAGGATAACTCATTAAGAAAACAAGTCAAAAGGAATTTTTCTGTTTGTAGTGTGAGAGATGTTGACAGCAGCTAACCTTACCAGCAAGTTTGTTGCTTCTATGTAAACCTGTTCTCTTTCAGATTCTTGGGATATGTTGCCAAAGAACTTTGGCAGAGTCTGTATTTGCCACTGCTGATCCCTTTTAATGAGGTTTGTGGGTCATTTGAAAGCTGCAAAGCAAAGTGAGACTTTGCTTTTCGTGTTTTGCCAATTTCATTATTCTTTGGCTGGTAGTTAAGGGTCATTTCCAAAATACCTAACGGACATTTTTATTAGGTTTCTACAGGGGTACTACTTACTTTCTTTTCCTGGCACATTTCCATATTCTCTGTGACTAATGCAACCTCTATTGTTATTTGACAAGAGAGAAAAAGAAAAAAGACAATGTTTTCAATTCCCCAAGGAAAGAAGCTGTCAGCTACCAGAAGAATAAAGACTTCACTGTTTACCTTTCCACACAGCCCAATGACTGCACAGAGGAAAGAGCAGATTTTTAATGCATTGAATGAAAGAATACACAAAGTGATATCAATGAACTGAAAAAGTAAACAATTTGCATATTTTTTCCTGTCAGTCCCTCTTTTCTTCAGTGGCATATTGCTATGGAAACAAGGCCACTATTAGCATTTCAATCAAAAAATGGTCACCTTCATGGAAGGTTGCTATGTCATCTGGATACACTAAAATGAATGCCAAAGCAATTCAGAGTGCCTAGAGTGCCTGGCTATTTATTGCTTTCAGGGATGACCTTAGGTACGTCCCAAGGCAGAATTGCCCATGGAACCAAAGGGGCGTTTTGGCTGAGTGAAGAATGAAGGGCCATGTTGCTGGGAGCCAGTCATCTGCTTGGTGCCTGACCTTGGGATCTGGCTTGGATGTTAGGCAGGCATATTTGGGTGGGAAATCTTACAGTGCTCTGATCGCAGGATAGCTCTGCCAGCATGACACGTTGTCCCTTCCACAGAAAGGGAGAGGGAGCATTTTCCTAATACTGGGATCCCTATTTACACTTTGGGTTTTTGCCTTGAATTCTCCTTTCTCATAGGAAGGGCCGAGAACAGAAGTTCTTGCTTTTCTCTGTGCATCTCACAGCCAGATCCAGGCTGACTCATTTCAGCAACTGCATGTATAATGATCCTCTACAGGATGCTATTCAGGTATTGTACTCCTCAGCTGGAGTAGCTGATATATATATATATCAACTAGATATATATTTTTCTTTTTTTGAAACTGAGGATAGTTTTCTGTATCCGTCCATAGTAGACCAGATGCATTATTCAAGAGAGGAAGCAGGGCAGAGAGAGTGTGATATTCTTTATTTACATTCCAGTGACAGTTGAATTTTTGTAAGGATGTGACCCCAGCTATTTCTGCATATGTATGCAAAGCAGGGCGTCAGGAGGCTTCCCCTTCTCCTCATTTCCCTAGCACAGTACCACAAACTTTTTATTGTCCTCACCAAGCTCCCTTAATGTGGCCCAACCTTTTTCTTCTCACATGGACTGAATGTCACCGGAGAGCATCACATGGCTTATGCTAACATACGTTGCCACAAATGTACTTCCTTGGCAGATCTGGGCCCTCTTGCAGGACAGTGGCTCCTGTTCCTCCTTCCAGGCTCTGCAGTGGTCCCTCCCGGCCCCGCGAAATGCATTTCAACAGAAAACAGCGTTATCTCCAGACAGGGTTTTCTCTGTGAACATTTCTATATTTCTCATAGATTTCTCTATACCCATCCTCCCTCAGACACGGCTCCATCAGCAAAAGCTGGGAAATCTGAGCAGATTCTGAAAGGCTCAGCAAGCCACTTGTGAGTCTGTGCTCAGAAGTGCCAGCCTGCAGTACTGCCTGCCAGGGTTGCTCCTGTTAGACTAGTTACAAGACAGCAACATGTCCTCCTCATCCTCAAGAATAAAGCTGGTGCAGTTTTAATGTTTTCAAGGGATTGAACACATAGATGTGATTCTGGTGATTCTTATACATTGATATATAACATTTTCTTATATATATTCATATATATATATATACACACATCAGTTCGGCTTCAGAAATACTCTTTATCAATAAAAACTTTTACCCAGTCTTTCATTTAAAGACCTTTAGGATATATCTTGATTTGTCATAGTCATGTTTTGTCTCAATGTCAGGGGTTAATATGTGCATTTTTAAAGTTTTTTTAAAGTTGGACATCTTTCTGGATTTAACAGTTAATAGAATAGATAAAATAGGGATGTCAATTAATTTCTTTGATCTTTCTGAATTTAAAGGAAAGATATACTGTATTTAAATTCAAGATATTTCATGGATCATTTTCTTCGCGTTTAGCTTGCTACAACTACTAATGTGTTACAGAAGCACCTTTAACATTTCTTCAATGGACAAAGTTTGTTAAGCTAAGGAACTTTGGAGGCTTACCTCATGGTGCTTTGACATTCCAGGGGTTCCAGCACACAGCAAAGAAGGAACAAAACTCACTTGAGTATTGTGGACTCCTGTGGGGATTAGAAATGTCTTGGTTTGTCTGTTCCCATTAACCTCTTTCTTATTTTTGGCTACCTAGCTGTCTGTAACAAAATTATAGCATGGAGCTATGAGACTCCTTCAGATACGAGTTTTCTATGTGTTTGTTTTAACTTGTTATATTTATTACTTTAACAATAATTTGTTTTAGCCTCCAAGATAGCTTGAATCTTATGGAAAAAATTGAGATAAGTGTGTGACACCTGGGAGTCTGGAGTCCAGTTGCTTTATCCTCAGCTAATTCCCTTTGTAGAACAGTGTAAAAGATTCAGATTATTTTGTTGTTATTATTGTTATTCAATTGCATTGATTTTATAGGACTGACAAGTGATGAAAGAATACATTTCATCAACCCAGCATGGCAGCCTGATTTCCCTGCCAGCTATTGTGTTAATATTCCATACTTTCTATTCAGGAATCCTATTTAGATTGGCATATTATTAGTGCTCTCTCATCACCATGGGACCATTAACATATTGCTGTCATCTCTGCATTCTGAAAGGATGGACCTGTTTTAGCTGCATATGATGAGCCAAATGGGGTCCAACTGACATACTATATCACAGAATCACAAAATCACTTTTCCACGTGAAATGCCAATGGCATTGAGCTTCAGCTGAAGGATACTAGCTGTAGCATCCTGCATTCGCTCAGAATTTAGCAAAAGAACATGACAGAGAACTTTCACAGCCACTGGATCACTAAAAGAAATGAACCTAGAACTGCTGGCAATACACAGCTGAATGATTGATTGTCTGCAGTGGCAGCCAGATCCATTTCTGGGTTTTGACAATTACTGATTTGCATTTTTCACAGGCTAAATTTAAATGCTTCAAAAAATACAGGGAACAAGAAATAGAGCTGAATAAAAATATGCCTAAAAGTTGATTCTATTTGCCAGCCTTCAGTAGTTTCAGAAAAGTACATGCTTTAAATAAAAATATATAGTATGATTCATTTTAGAACATCTTTATGAATGGCTTAATACCCCCAGCTGTTGTTTGAGCTTTTAAAAAGAATTGATTAAACTTTTGATTTGTTTTCTTGATTTATTGAGGTTTTGAGAGCCCATTCTGTAACAAGGGTGTATTTTTTAAAGACTTATTCTACTAAAGACTTAATCCATCGTCCCTGATTTTTTAGAAGAGTACTCTCAATCCCAAATAAGAGAGCTGAATTTAAAAAATTAATAAAATTAACACTTAGATCTTAGGATTTATTTTATTCAGATAGAAACATGAGTTAATCTTCATCTTTCATAAAGGAAACTAAAGTTTGGCGTTACCAAATGGAGACAGTGGCACAATAAGTTCTAGACGACAGAAGTTTCTAATTTATTCTGTGTCTCTTCAGCTTGGCACTATAAAATGAGCATTTCCATCATGCCTGTTTATCTCAGATAATCACATGCTATTTTTCAGTTTCCTTTCAAGGATCTGTGTGCCAAATACTGTCATGCAGCGATTGCTATTGACATGGGCAGACCCTTGTCAAACACCACATGATCCCATTTTCTAACAGCTGAAATTAGAAGCTAGTTAAAATCACATCTATTTAAAATTATAAAGGGGTTAGCAAAGCAAGGCCAAACAAGCTGTAATTGCCTCAGTTCAGTTATTATTTGATGGGACATCCAGAATGGGAATGGGAAACATACTGTGAGTACAATCCAGCTTCAGGCACTTGAACTGTTACGGGTATAGAAGGAGTGCAGAAGCCTTACACAAGCAGTGAATAGAGGAGGAATCTGTGAGCAACAACACAGCTCAGCAGTACTATAAGCCTGCCTTTATGGATGTCAGAGTGGGATGCCTAAGACAGATGGTCTGAATAATACCTAGATCTTTGTGGACAGCCTGTCACATGTTCCTTTGAACCTTTAGGGTTGCAGTATATATAGCAATATCCTGCTGCATGCTAATAACTTGCCACTGGATCATGAAGCTGAGATGCCCTCTGTTAGAATCATGGAATCATAGAATCATAGGGGTTGGAAGGGACCTCAAGAGATCATTGGGTCCTGCCAAAGCAGCTCCCTAGCTCATATTGCACAGATAGGCGTCCAGATGGGTCTTGAATATCTCCAGAGAAGGAGACTCCACCACCTCCCTGGGCAGCCTGTCCCAGGGCTCTGTCACCCTCACTGTGAAAAAGTTCTTCCTCATGTTGGTGCGGAACTTCCTGTGCTCCAACCTGCAGCCATTGCCCTTTGTCTTGTCTCCACAGACCACTGAAAAGGGGCTGGCTGATTCCCCCTGCATCCCATACTTCAGATATTTATAAATATTAATAAGGTCCTCCCTCAGTCTTATTTTCTCTAGGTTGAACAGCCTTTCCTCACAGGGGAGATACTCCAGGCCCTTAATCATCTTTGTAGCCCCCCTCTGGACTCTTTCCAGGACATCCCTGTCCTTTTTATACCAGGGAGCCCAGAACTAGACACAACACTTCAGGTGGGGCCTGACCCATAGTAGAGGGGGAGGATAACCTCCTTAGACCAGCTAGCCACACTCCTCCTGATACACCTCAGGATCCCATTGGCTCTTAGCCACTAGGACACACTGCTGGCTCATGGCCAACCTTTCATCAACCAGGACCCCCAGGTAAAAAATAGGGCATGACATTTGAATACAGCAGAGGCAATACTGTGGTGTCAGGGAAAGTAAAAGGTATCCCATTCCCCCTGTTTATAGATTTTCCATACCACTTAAAGAGACTTTTGTTATTGAGTTACCATAAAGTAATACTTGCTATAAGTGGGCTTAATGTAACAGTTAAATAAAAACTTTGTATTCACAATAGATGACACATTTATAAAAGTTTGTTAAATACATAAGTGAATTGGGAAAAAATGTACATGAATCTGTCTGTTTTAAGGCTATATTGATCCTGGCTTTCTCCCTGTGCTTAGCTAATTTGCTCTCAGCTTCCAGGAAGGTGGGAATCATGGCATACATCTTTATCCAGAAGAAATTACCCGGAACAGTACCAGTTGGGGGCCTCTTCTGGAAAACCCTAAGAGGTTTCCATTAAAGGGGTCTTTCAGGAGCATGTCCTTTGAATATTTACTGTGCACTGGTGATGCAAGCCAGCTTTGTGGCATTATCCTCTTGAAATAATATTTGAGGTTGAGGTTCTGATCCCTCATTTTCTATTTTCTTCCCCTTCTAACTACAAGAATTACCTCATTATTCCTCCCAACTGAAATAAGAATTTCTTCACTTCCCTGAAGGTGTGGTTTTGTTTAGGTGTTACTTGCTCTTGGCTAAGCAGCAAATACCTTACTTGAATCTGCAAGGGCTAAACTTTCCTTTTTTTTCTTCTCAATGCTTATTCATTGGCTTATTTTAATGTGATATTTTTGTCTTTCATTGGACCTTGTATTTGCTCCACTACACTAGTAAATCATCTTTTTGAATTAGGTGAGATGAACACTTTTTGTTCACTTTCATGCATGAAAATTAATTCAGGGAGCATTGTCCCAAAGACACCTATTTATATAGAAATGA
Source organism: Gallinula chloropus (assembly GCF_964237585.1). Classification (NCBI taxonomy): domain Eukaryota; kingdom Metazoa; phylum Chordata; class Aves; order Gruiformes; family Rallidae; genus Gallinula; species Gallinula chloropus. Next base: position 20,425,004 of record NC_140086.1, read on the forward strand.
GGCATAATAGTTTTTTGAAAGACTATATGGAATAACAGAATTAGGAGTAAGACATTTCAATGTGAAAGCTTTTATCATCCCTTACTTTCTTGGTGCATAAACATAGTGAGCTTTGCTGTACTTTGGTTTCTTCTACATATCTTCTCTGGATTCCTTTCTGCTGTCAAGCCTATGGAAGAATCACAAAATCACAGAATTGTAGGGGTTGGAAGGGACCTCGAGAGATAATCGGGTCCAACCCCCCTGCCAGAGCAGCTCCCTTGCTCATATTGCACAGATAGGCATCCAGATGGGTTTTGAATATCTCCAGAGATGGAGACTCCACCACCTCCCTGGGCAGCCTGTCCCAGGGTTCTGTCACCCTCACTGTGAAAAAGTTCTTCCTCATGTTGGTGCGGAACTTCCTGTGCTCCAACCTGCAGCCATTGCCCCTTGTCCTGTCTCCACAGACCACTGAAAAGGGGCTGGCTGATTCCCCCTGCATTCCATGCTTAAGATACTTATAGACATTAATTAGACCACTCTGATCTGGCAAGTAGCTTATGTTAATTGTTTCTTTCATTACTATACCTTTGTTCATTAAATATTAACAATAAGCAAAGAGAGATGTGATACCAGGTCTATTATCTTCCTTTTCCTGCTGCTACATCTTTAGCACAGGGCATTTCTGGTAAACTTGTTCCTACAGAAGTCAAAACACTGGAATCCAGACCTGATCTGAAGTACTGAAGTATCTGGAAAAGAAAGCGAATAAGGAAAGGGAAGAAGGAAAGGGGCAGGGGGAGGTCAGGGGTGAGAAGAGAAGGGAAGGGAAGGGGAGGGAAGGGAAGGGAAGGGAAGGGAAGGGAAGGGAAGGGAAGGGAAGGGAAGGGAAGGGAAGGGAAGGGAAGGGAAGGGAAGGGAAGGGAAGGGAAGGGAAGGGAAGGGAAGGGAAGGGAAGGGAAGGGAAGGGAAGGGAAGGGAAGGGAAGGGAAGGGAAGGGAAGGGAAGGGAAGGGAAGGGAAGGGAAGGGAAGGGAAGGGAAGGGAAGGGAAGGGAAGGGAAGGGAAGGGAAGGGGAAAGGAAAGGGGAAAGGAAAGGGGAAAGGAGAGGGGAAAGGAAAGGGGAAAGGAAAGGGGAAAGGAAAGGGGAAAGGAAAGGAGAAAGGAAAGGGGAAAGGAAAGGGGAAAGGAAAGGAAGACAATGTGCAACTGCATAATGCATATCTCTAAGCACCAGAGATCTTCAGCTGCTTTTATTTACCATTATTTTATGCTTTGCAGGCACTCAGGTTCCCAGAATGAGTCTAAAGAGTAACCATTGGTCAGAAACTTAGTATTCTTTCTATCTCTCTCTCTCTCTCTCTCCCCATCAATTACTTATAGTAAAGTAATATATATTTTATGTATTATTTACCAGAAGATTTACATACAGTCAAACTGTAAAGCAGCATATTCTACCTAGTACTATGTACTGTACTAGCATCCTTTACAAATCAGTGAAAAGGTTTGAGAATGTGACCCACAGAGGCACTAGCTAATCTGGTGAATACCAACTGTTTTTATTGATAAGTAATACTTATAGAGTACAGCTTATGTTTCAAAACACTATCATTGCCTTCATTCCTTACAGTTTGGCTATGATGTTATGTTCTCTATCTGAAAGCACTTAGACTAATTTCCCTCTTACACATTGACAGTTTTCAAACTCCGTAGTTAGCAGTTTTATAGTGTGAAGATTTAATCACTAGGGCACTGTAAAAGTAAGTATTATATTTGGTAAATAAAAGAAATGTGGGAATAAGTTGAGGAGAATCTTGCACGTGTTTTTTGCTGTTTATTTCTAGAATGGGAAGGTGGAAGGGTGTTAAGCTGTAGCTGTCCATTTAGCAAGTCACATTCTTCAAAGTGGAAATTCACTACAGGCATTCTCAGATGCATGTTTACTATCTAAACATGGGGATATTTTCAGCTCATTACATGACCACTTCAAAAAGGACAAACCACAGCGTATGAAAACTTGTTGCTCACCACACCGCAAGCTGTATTCTGGTCTGCCTTTAGGATCTATACAATTTCCTGTTCATGTATTTCCATAGGTTGGAGCTTTTCAGTGGAATGTACATGGGATAAAACCTTTTTTTCAGTCACATTTCTCACTGGTTACTTGTGGATAAACATCTGGCATTGGTTTGTGGTGCACAGATATCCAGGACTGAAGCGTGTATTGACAAAGGGGGAAACTCTACAGCATATTGTGAGCATAGACGGTTTCCCTGTCCCCTACTGCAAATTTTCAGCTCAGTCTTTGGACCATGCTGAGACTGCTCCTTTGCTTCCCTAGATGTAAAGCTGTGGTGAGAATTGGTATCTTCTTTGTGAGGCTCTGCAAGTGTCTATCCTTTATTGGTTAAATACGATGCCTTTTCATTTGTCCCTGTTTCCCTTGGGGACAAACAAACAAAAGGAAGTACTTTTTCTCATGATGCGTAACAAAATTATGGAACTCATTGCCACAGGATGTTGTGGAGGCCAAAAATAGAAATTTTTTCTAAGTGATACTATATAGAAAAATGAGGATTGAGTCCTGCAGTGACTATAAAGTAAAATGGTCCACACATAAGCTTACTTCAGTACTATCCTAAAGTGTGGATAACTTGGAGAGTATTCTGTCCTGTTGAATTTATACATGCTCTCTTCTTATAGGACTTTTACTATTGATCATTTTTCCAAAATAGGAATCTGAACAAGATAAATCTTTGGCATAAATCAGAATAGCTATTTTATGTCCTTCTGTTCTTAGGTTTTGGGTTTTTTTTAATTTCTTAAGAAAATACTTTGATTATTGCCAGTGCTAAAGTCTCCCAGTATGTTTTATCTTCTCCTTTAACCCACTAACTTATTTCCCAAGGCAATGAAGCAATAGGAAATGTTACTAAAATGTCAACTTGTTTCATAAAATTATCCTCAGATTTCCACAGTGGACTTTTTTACTCTAACAGATGATGGAAGCCATCTTGCTGAATCAGTCTCTAGACTTATGCAAGAAGAATACAGCTTGCAACACTAAGTTTAACTAGAATGCCCCTTTGCTTTTTAGGAAAAATCAATAATTTTTAAACATGGCTAAATATTGAACTGGTTTATAGTTACAAAACTGATTTCCAGTAAGAACCTACATTAACTGATCCAAGATCTGTTTGCACAGACTGCTCAGGAAAGTTTGTCTACTGTGCAATTGCCTATAAATTTATGTATATCGACTACTGTTAAAGGAGATGATCCTTATCTGGTGTAAATCAGCTGCACTGTCTCTAGATGAGTCAGACAGATAAGGATAAGGTCTGAAATGTGAATAATAAGATGACAAATAAGATAATGATTTATACAAAAAACATCATGTGAAGAAGTTTAGGTTGAGCACTGAAGTAATATATTTAAAAAGTTTTTTCTTCATCAACTGCTTACTTTTAAAAAAGTCCTACTTTCCCCCTGAAATAAACTACTACTCCTGGCAAATTCTTAATAACAACTGCTTGTGAGGTAAGTGGAGACAAAGTCATACAAACCCAAATGTTTGCACTGGAAGCCAAATCAAGCCTATAGTTCCATTCTTATGCCATAATTGCATCTTTGACTTCTTCCTACCCTCCCCTCAAATTTAAGGACAGTACATGGGACTCTTTCCATACAGTTATAGTGTTCCAACTAACAGCAGTAGGAATTGTGAGTGTGACTTATGGATGCTAACTATGCAATTTTAAGTGGCAGTAGTGGTATTTACACTGTAGAGCTCCAAGCACAGAAGGTAGAATAATTCTTCTGTTAAGCATTTAATTTAGGTAGAAAGTATGTAATCAAAAATCACCTCCAGGAAGCTGATATACTCTGTGACTATGTATTTCAATAAGAACTTCTCAAGTGAAATTCATTTTTTCATTAAATACAACCTCAGTCTCAATTTCACAGCATCAAAGTAAGCTGGTTTAGAAGAAAAAAGAATGTCATTTTGCTAGGACACAGAGAGGAGGACCCTATGTAAAAAAGTGATAATGGCTTGCTGAAAAATGTTGCTAAATTTTTTGCTTAAACATGCAGACATGTGGCTATCTGACTAGATAGCCACAGAGAAAATGAAAGCTTTCAATAGAATTTGAGAAGGAATTAAAATAAAGGACATATGGCAGAAAAGGAAATTCTATGCGGCAAAAGTAATGGAAACTATGTAGGATTAGGTTCATCAGAGAGATGCCAAAAGAGCACTGGACTCAATGAGATTAGACACATTTTTTCTGCAAATTTCCACAAGCGCATTAGTCCAGGAAATCTGTCATCATAATTTATTAACACCAATGTTTTGGCAGCCAACAACAGAGAAGAAACCACCTCCACATTAACTTATCAATGTCTTAGAATCATAGAATCATAGGGGTTGGAAGGGACCTTGAGAGATGGTCAGGTCCAACCCCCCTCTTTCAAATACATTTATTGAAAATAGCGTAAATGTTGTGTGCTGAAGGACACTGCCTCAAACCAAAGTCTGCAAGTGTTCCACTCACCAAAGTGCTTGAGCTGTTCTAGGAACTGCTGCACATGAAAACTACCAAGTGGTTAGTAAGTATGTCTGCAGTCACAGCCTGAAGGCAGGGATTTAAATGACCTTAAGTCCCTTAAAACAGTAAATGATAGCTAAGAATGAGCTAAAAAGTGAAGTACCAGCACTGTATAGCATACCTTATTTTTTAAAACTTCTGGGGAACCTGAAACTTTGGTGAGGGGAGACTTGAAATTTGTTGTATTTGGGGTCACATCATCATAAAGGAGATGCAATGAATGAAGTTAATAGGATGAATTCCATAAATTCCACAATGAAAAACAGATTAAGAAGCCAGTAGATAAAACTTCTACATTAAATATAGTGACAGTAAATTAAAATGTAATAAATGACATATGTATGATTTCTGAGTTATTCTTGAAGCGATTCAGTTGTCAGATTGAAGGATCTGATTTGATCATGCTAGCCCTTAATTTTCAACACTTTTTCCCTGTAGCCTAACAAATACTGTCAGTGGCTTTGTTGTCTTTTTACCAATTGTGCTTGCACTAAAACAGACTGACCAAGCAGTGTACATAGTACTCTGATAGCTGGAAGATGTTGATAGCCCTGGGAGTAACTTCAACTGGAAAGAAAGGCAGGAGAAGAAATATCTAGCCCTGCTTTATATTATAAAGGGGAAAAGAAGAAGGGGGAGAAAGGGAAAGGGAGAAGAGGGTGAGAAGGGCAAAGAAGAAAGGAAAGGGAGAAAACAAAATGGAGTGGAAAGGGGAATTAAAATTTCGATGGTTGTGTTAATGACAGGAGATTATCTGATATCTATAAATTACATAGTCTATGAAAACTGGGGAGTAAGTGGTAATTTTGTGAACTTTTTTGAAACCTGTAGCTCTCCATTTGAATTCTGATCTTTCACAGAAAATTGACAGAACTCAGTGAAGTTATATATGACTTCAGGATGTGGTCCTCCATCATGAAATCATAACAGACATGCTTTAAAGACCTGCTTAGATGAGCAAATTCAACAGTGATCCTGCTGTCTTTGTTGTAGGTGAAGTCTTTAATGGCATTCTTGAAATCTGATAGTGTGACATTTTTATTTCCCATGTTCTTTATCTGAATCACGGCAAACAAAAGCCCTCTTACACAATGGCCAGCAAACATTTAAAAGAACTAAATGGATTCTCTGAAAAATAATGAAATCTTCTACATGTGAAATCTAGACCCCGTTGTCGGTTTTGTTTCAGCAGTTACATCCCAGGTAGATAATCACAAGCTGATAATACCACTTTCAAGTGGACACAACATCAGAAATGACATTATTTGGAAAAAGGTAGGCAAGAAGTTCCATTTCATTTAAGTGATGAATGATAAGAAGCAGTTCATTTGAAACCTGTTTGTATTGGCTGTGTCTTGCTGTCCCTTTCAATGCCTCTTTTGTATAGCAATGTTGAGTGGTTTTGGTGAGTGTTTATGGTCACAGGTTGTTGTGTGTAGACATCTGCATAGTAGGTAGACAGTTTCAAAGAAATCCTATCAATCAGGTCCAAATCCTGTTCTATCCTTATTTTTTGGTAAAGATTGCTAGCATTATCTCTAAAAAATAAATCACAGGCTTGATGTCCAATTTGTGTGTGTAGCTGTCTATTCTGGTTTCTTTGGAAGACAGACTTCTTAAGAGTTGAATGCTGTGCAACTGTTCAGTATGTGGAGTGTGAGAACTCCTGGAATCTCAATATTTCAAGCTAAAAATTTATTTATGCAGAAAATTTGTGATTTTCTGAATATCTTCCCACTTTGAACACTGCACAATAATTGGGTACAGAAACACAATATGATCCTAAGCCACAGATTCAGAAAAATCTGATGCCTATAGTGGTGTTTTGGTGATATGAAGGCACTTATATTTAACCATTTTTCAAATCTGTAATGCATTTGGCATAGGATCACCCAACCTGAGAGCCCTCAGTCCAGTAGGTTTTCACAATGAAGTTCAAAAACTGTCTTCAGAGACAGTTGCATACCTGAAATCTTAAACTCGCCATCAAGTACAGTGGCATCAACTCTATAATTTAGATGCTTAATTGCTGAGAGAAGTTTAATTGTTTATCTCTTCAATGAGTTTTGCAAAATTGATAAGCAGTCTTGGGAAAAGAGACAAGTCCTTAGGATGTGACATTTGTATCACTGGGTTACCATATCACAATCCTAGTTGACCACCTTTTATTCAGCATTATGAACCTCTTGCTCTTCATGGTATAATGATCTTTCTTCAGCAGGAGGGATGGGGGATAAAGAATACATAGACTCATCCTAATCTATATTTCTAAGGACTAAACTCTTGCCTGAAAGAAAGAATTTGTAGGCCTCTAACTGCTTAGATGGTAGAGAGAAATCCTGTTTTCTATACTTTCACTTGATGGTATTTTAAAGAAAATTAAAATCAGATAATTCAGTTTCCTCTATTTATCTTTGCTCCAAAGGTCTCCTTATAGAGCTAAACTTTAGCATCTGTGAGATTCTTGTCCTAAAAGATTATTGTTAAAAATGTTTCTATGCTTTTTCATTTATATAAGAGATACAATCAGGGGCCATACAGAAAAACCTTTGTACTATGGAGTAGTATCATTTTTGAACAAGATGGTGAACCTTCTCTAACTTGGCCAATAAAAGCGATAAAAATGCAAGGTGCATGTTCTATAGTCAACACTATGTATAGAGTTTTGTTTGGCACTGTTAAATCTGTGTGCATTTGGCAACATTTAGCTGAACAGTAATATTTTTGGGGGTTTAGGTTGGCTACTTTATAGTAGTTTATGATTTCAACAATCATCTCTAAACCCATTAATCATATAACTGTTCCTGCCATGGTCTATCGGGATGCATTATGACTGTATTAATGCTGAATTGTTCTAGCGCCCAAAATGAAGGTAATAGTAAAGCACAATAGTTAAGTTGTACCCTCATCTCACAGACCTACAGGAATATCCTTATCAAAGTGGTGAATTGAGTGGGCTAACTGTGGCAAACTTATCAGAGTGACTCACACTCTTCCCTTGTTGAGAAATGAAAGCAAAATGAACAAAAATGTACCCTTTATAAATACATTATAACAGAGTTTAAACACACAACCCCCACCCCACCTCCCACCCCTCTGTCTCCTCTCCCCGTGGCACTACAGTATATAATGATCTAGCTATGACACATTTTAAAATCACAAATTCCTTAAAGTTAACAATATTTATCTGTTTTCCCAGTGTACGAAAGGGAAGAGATGAATTATGCCAGATAACACAGAATGTAATTATTTTTAGCTCTGATTCAACAGGAGATTTACAGACAGATTAGTGGTCACCAAAGAAATATTTGCATCTGTTGTTTATGTTATAACATCTCAGATCAAAGTAAGGCTTTAAACTTTAGCTTTCTGTTTTCCAAGACAATAATGAAACTGGGAAAATGCTGAAGATGTGATGAGGGAAAAGCTATGGAGTAGTAAACATTCTGAGGACAATTTGGAAATGAAGACACCATGTAGAATTGAACACGGAGGTTGGATCAGTCAGACTTCTGAACACTCTGCTCCTTGTCCCTTGGATTATGTACATAAATGTGTGTGTCTGTGAATTATCTCAGTGATTGTGGAAACATTCCAGGTTTAAAACAAGGCCTGTGTTGGCCTCAGGCTTTGCTGAATGTCCAGCCCTTTGCAGTACCGTGTCCAGTGTGCTTAATTCTGTGTACCCATGGTGACAGAACACTTCTGTGGCTGCAGCTAATAAAGTTAGTACTGAGCTTGCTTGCAGAAGCAAGTCCAGTAAAAGCCCAGCAGTGGAAACTCCACCAAAATAAGGCTTCTTTCTAAACAGATGCTAAGATTTTTCAAGTAAATATAAATCTTTGAGAAGCTGATTTTAAGTAACTTGAGGGTCTCTTTGAAGAGCTAATTGACCTACAGTCAAAAAAGATCCATTAACTAGCTTGTAAAAGAGAGGATCACCAACAGGAAAAAAACCAACACAACAACAAACCTCCTGCTTGAGCCACTGTCTTTAATGGGATGATGAGTAGCCCTTTTATGGACTTAACTGAGAAGGAAAATGAAGAAAGATGCCTATGATTTAATTGCATGACTCAGAAAATTATTAATGGTCTGGAGATCCCATCACAAACAGCTCACTTGTAAAATACAGCTCAGGTCAATAACGGTCAAAGGCATTTTCATTTACTAGATTTCAGGGGGCTTTAATGAAATAATTTGCTGGCTTCGGTTCAGTTCACATGCCCTGATCCTGTACTGAGATCTCCATGGGAGGGGATGGTATAATAGCAGATGCTCACGGTTTCAGCCATGTACCCTCACACAATTGATAATATTGATCTATAGGTGTATGCAAAGGTTGGGACTGCAAAGTCCTGCCCCTTTTGCAAAGAACAACAATTTGTAGCAATTTGTGTCCTTGTCTGGAAACTGACTGGATATTGCAAGTGTTGGGCTTACGTGTAGGCTGACATTGTCAGTTTGTCTTCATTTATGTCTCTTCTTGGGCAGAGTTTAGTGTGTAAAAATTGAACATTATGTGGAAAAATATCACTAATTATGAAAAATAAACAAAATGATCAGAAAGAACTTCTTTCACTCACAATTCTTTTACATATCACTGTTGTATTACTTGGAAATAGAATAAGTAAGGTAAAAAAGGACTAAGTATAAGGTCAATTTTAAGTTGGCATTGTCTTATAAAAATATTTTAAGTCATTCTGTGGATTTAAATTCTTACAGAATGTTCTGTTCCCTTAACTGAGCATCACATTTGATTTGTCTGTATGAAAATATTTGGATTATTTATTTATGTTGGAAAAACTGTATGAATTTAAATTTGATTTAATGGCTAACTAACTTGTCCTTTAATGGTATTAAAGTTTCACTAAATTTGAGAGGCAAATGCAGTTTTAAACAAAACTAGGGGGACAGTTGGAATATTTAATTTAATTAGATTCTGGAATTTATCATAAATATACTGATGTATAACTGCCATTTTTTCAGCATTTCTGATGTTCTGTTACATGTTCTTTTACTTTTAAGTGACATAAACTATTTTTATCAGAAAGACTGGCCTGCCCTTTGAATTCCAATGTATTTCTCTCACACAATTTTCCCTTGCAGAAATCATACTGCTTTATTTTTTAATTACCTGCAACTGTTTAAAATTAATTTAAATCATCCAAACAAGAGACAATAAAACAGTGTGTTTTTTTCTTAATTTACATACAATTATTCTGAAAACATATTTACAGCAATTTAAACTTGCCCTGCTTACTATTAATCATTTTGCTGTTGTATCAAAGTGTAGCTGTTTAGTGTATCCTAGGAAGTACAGATTGAATAAAACTATTTGACATCTAGTTCCTTCCTTGATAGTTCAGGATTATTTCCTAAAGTATACCCCTCCAACCATTAAGGCCAGCAGAGATAATTATATACTGTATATTTGATTTTTAATATTTATATCACTCTTCTCTGAAAAATCTTAGAGTTCATGCAAGAATGGAAGAGGCTTTAAGTATAAAAGAAATAAAATTAAATACCAATCTGATTAACATTTCATTACTCAGAAATCCAGTTTATATTAAAAAACCTTACCATACTGGCTCTGCAAACCATGTGTTAAAAGATCAGGATTATGAAGATCCATTGCAGGAAAGGATTCGAGCATTCTTCCTTGTGCTGGTTCAGCTGATCTACAGTACAGTGTGTGCCAAGACCCTCTGCTTCACACAAACACATCCACAACTGAGCCATTCTTCACATTTGTCACTGATCACTTAATTCTTTTAAATGTCACAAATTGTTTGTCTGTAGCATCTTAGTAATGAGGGCAAACTGGACTGGTACCATGTTTGAATCATTCACACCACAGTTCCATTCATGTTTATGAGGTTATTTGTTTACTAATCAATAGAAAACAATGCTGGAGCAAGAAACAAATGCTAGAAACCTTTTCTCTGTCAACACTTATGTGACATATCACTACAGCTTTGTGGTTATGGGATTCCACATAGAGCTTACCTACAGAAAGCCAGTGCTTACCTTACACTTACAAAAGGAAATTAGAGCTGCCACATGAAGGGAAATTACTGGGTGTATTAGAAACTTCTTGTCCAACAAGTTAGCAGCCTTCTTGAAAGATAACAGAATCCTGGAAGCTGTAAATTCAAATACAACTTGGTTTTTTTAGCTGCTCCTGTTATTTCAGTGTGTTTTATAGTCATCACTATTAAACAGGGACTCACACTCTTAATTTTAGCAGCAGATGAGTTATCAGTGTCAGCTTCCTTTTACCTGATAAATTCACTGACTCATCTGTTGAACACAATCTTTTCTGGCAGGATGGGAACAGAATCGATTGTCACATACAGGAGTACACTGTCACCACCAGGAAAGTGAGAGATAGATTAAACCTTTACACTGAGCTGTCTCAAGAATAATCACCTCCAAACCACCAGTGATTCAGAGTCCATATCCCTTCTGTCTAACAAAAATAGAAGCAGGATTATGGAGACATTGCATTCAACTAGGGCAGGGTGAATCCCTGATCTGCACTGAGTTTCTGGGAGCTGGTACAAGGAAAAACAGCTAGACCATCTTACTTTTACACGTCCAAAAAGAAATCTGTAAGGAATTTTGGTAGTACTGCTAGAAAGGTTTCTTTCTCCTTCTTGCAAAAATCTGCTTTCACTAATGAAAACAGGCTGGTTCATCTGTATGTCAATGAAAGCTGTGCAACTATCCCAGATAAAAGGGAACCTTACAGTAACCCAGACTAACAGAGAACTTTACAAGAGCATGAATAAGAGGAGGGAGATACACCTTTTCTAAACACTTAGCTGTCAGTTTGTATAAGGAACCTTCAAGTAGAGCAAAAGTTTGTAGTACATTTGAGATTTGTTATCTAGTTTTCTTTGGCAAGTAGAAGTCCTACCTGGAAACGTAGTTCAGATCAGCTGAGCTATTGCAGTGTTCCCACTAAGCCTCTAGTCCCACATGCCACGGATTTGTGGAGGATGATGAAGACAGTGCTTTCACACCATGACCTTTTCTTGTGCAGCAGCAGTGGAATGGCCCACTGCTTTGGGGTGCCAAGAAAGCAAAGCTATTACTGCTTCCCAGCTGTGAAATATCTGCTACTGGAAATGCAGAGAGACAAAAAAGATAAGCTTCAAACAAACCCCAACACCCTGACCTTTCAGGAAGTTCAGTTCTCAACTGGAACTCTGCAGTTTTTCTCATTTTATATAATCCTTCCTGTATTGTTCCTTTTTAAAGAAAACACCTTGCAGTCTACTCGCAAAGAAAGGAACAAAGCCCTGTTTTCCTTCTTTGTCATCACACTGACAAAATGAACAGTGCCACTACTTCCAATGTTATCACTCAGAAATCCATTAAACATTCTACACATTGTGCAGAATTTATGTCTCCCTTTCCCTTTTCCTGCTGGGAATTTGCGGTCGCATGGTAATTTATTTCAAGTGGAACAGAAGCACTTGTGTTTTAGCTTTCTTTTCATGTCTAGAAGCTAGTAGTTTAATCCAAATGTAATGATGGTAAATAATCCCTATGTGCACATTTGCACTAATGCTAAGATCATACTTTTCACAAGAAAATAATCTTGGATAGCTTGTTAATAGGTTTACAGTAAGATGACAAACCCCAGTGCTTAGTTTCAGAGTAGATCAGAACAGCAGACCGCTAATTAATAATAACATAATAGCCCTCCTGTTGGCTCGGGAAGACATTTTTACCTGTTCTGGAGCTGAAAGTCAAAAAGAAAAGTGAAGTTTCAGGGATGAAAGTTAAATCCTAGCCAAACTGAGGTTAATTGCAAAACCTCCTTTGACTTTCTGATGTCAGGATCCCAGGTTTTCTCTAACCTTCCCGTGTCATCCTAGTAGAGGATCATACTTTTTTTTCCACACATAAATCTGTATGTGTCCTAACCCTGCAAAATTTGACCTCGTGCAAAATGAAACCACAGAGATACCTGTATGGGAAGAAATGGATCCAGATTGAGAGAAGGATATCTCAATGTGGAATCAGGAGGTTCCCGGCCTGTTACCTCACAGATCTGTATGCCTCTGTTGACTCTGATACTCTCGTCTCCCCCCAACCCGATCAGACCTTCAGGCATGACATAAAGTTAATGCTGTTCCCATCAGCATCAATAACAGGGATGAAAATCTTGTGTTTTGAAAAGGAGATCACCTGGCCAGAATGCTCATTCCTGCCTATAGCACTGCTTGTGTTTAGGTTTTCTGTGCTCTGGGCACAGCTTTGCAAGCAGGGGAGGTGTTCTGCTATGCTTTCTAGTAACTGATAGTTTGCTTGGGTCCTCTAGGAGCAACAGATATGAGTGCGATTAGAGTCATAGTCACAGCATTCTTTTAGTGCCTGACAAGATTTTTCATCTGTTTTCAGTACTGAGGAAATTGCCATGCTATAATGTTCTGACTACAGGGCATGAATGTTACTGCCAGCTAATGGGCAGAATGTATAACTATTAACAGGAGTGTGACCTACGTCTCAGCAAAACAGCTGCCAAAGTTTCTTACGGATTCACAAGCAGTTTGTTCTCTACTATTATAGTACAAAGTGTGATAGATAGGAGCATTATTGAAGTCAATTCTTCTTTTGGTTGAATAGCTGTAGTCATGAGAAATGTTATCTTAATTCCTGTATGTTCTGCACATGTGGTTAAACTAATGACCTGAAAGTCAGCATTTATGTACAGTAACTACAAAGTCAGTACAACAGATATTTTTTGTTACCCCTGAGGGAGAAGAACAGTACCACATGCATATGGTTATGAAAATGAGGTTGAACTAAAATCCTGATTCTGAATACTTGATAGTTGAGGAATATCTGTTTTTGATTTCAGGCCCTGGTCATCTCTGATTCTGAAGTTACAGCATGTTTTAAAGGCCTGGGATATTTTCCTTTTATTTAATAGTGCAGTTATTCCAATATGTTGGTTTATTCAATGTATTTTTGATTACATTGTAAATGCTTCTGAGTTATTACAAAACCACTCTACTGTATGCAGTTTTACTTGGCAAGAAAACATTAGTCTTACTGTTATACATGACCTACTTGGGATTTATTGTAAAATTAAAAGAATTACAGAAGAAAGGTTGAGAAAGAAAAACCCATGATAAATGCTAAGAATTCATACAAGATCTGAGTGAAGAATGGACTTGAAATAACTGGTGTGTCTCATCTTTGATTCATGTCTCCATATTTTCACTACATTAATCATGCAAAAAGGACTGTCAGTTTGTATTTGTGAACTGTGAAGCTCTGTCAGGGCAAGGGCCAGTACATGTTCTTGGATTACAAATCGGAAATTACTGTGATCGTTATCACTTTGGGCACAGGGACACTGTGTGGAAATGTGCAAGTGAAAGTAGCAACTTAATCAGTGAGAGTTGAGTCTGACAGACACCCAGCCGCCTCACTGGGAATGCAGGAGCAGCCACAGGTACCAGTATGCCAGGCAGCTTAGTTCTCTGACCACTGCAAAGATATTCATATTTGGATTATCAGAAGGATACATCTAAACAGTGTCTTGATATTAAAAAAAAATAATAAAAAGCTATTCCACTTCACTTTTAGAATAATTATTTGAATGTGTGTTTAACATGCACGAATCTTAAACCACTCACATCTAGCTGTATTTAAACTCAGTGCTGAGCGTGATATTTGCAAATACCTGCCTAGTGGCATCTGTTTTCCCTTGTGAAAACATACACACTTTCAAATTGCTTCATGCAAACTGCCTACCTCTATACTTTGCAATCCATTTTTAACATATACATCTCTTCCTCAGTCTATCATTTGCTACATCTGCTCCTCTGCATGTGTGCTTACCCACATACATGATTGCTTGTTCATCTATTTATTTGTCCGATCTTTGTTACCAACAGCAGTAGGAATTGTGCATCAGCCAGTTAGTTGGCAGATATGAAATCGTAGGCTGAAATCTTCCCCACTTTAGCTCATGATTTCGCGAAATACAAAGGAATGCCATGCAATAACGTTGACTTTCAGGAAGAGCTATGATTGTGATAAACTGCAGCAGGAGAGAGTCATTTTGCCAGGTCCTGGATAAAATTTGTTCCCTCTTTACGGTGACTGAAGTGCAGGAATATCTTCAAAAGATTTAAATTTTCAGATTTTCCCTAAACTCATTTGGATTGGTTTTTATTCCACAGAATTAAAGAAGATATTTTCAATTCAGTATTCTTGATGGTACTACTGAGTTTGTGCTCAGTGTTAAGTACAGAACAACTGGAGTCTACTCCTCAGCATTGCAACTCCAGTACAATTCCTTTAGTATTATCATTTCCATTTGGAAATTGCCAGTACCCAAACTCTCTAGAGAAACCTGCAGGTTTACATTTCTCACCCAGAGGCTGCAGAATTAAAGAAATAAACTTAGGCCAGGGAATTGATAATCATGTCATATCCCAAGTCTCACTCCAGCAACTGGGAATGAAGGAGATTGTAATTAGCACACTTTTACATAAAGGAAATCTGTGACTACTCCCTTTCAATATCCCCAGAAGAATTCAATGAAAAGAAAGTCCAGAATTGTATTCATATGCTTTGGCTGCTCTCATATTTCCTATAAAAAGGTCTTATCTATCTATACAATTTTTAAAGCCATAAAAGGATATATATCTTGAACTATGCCATTTCAGATAAACCAAGGCACTTTTATCTTACCAAGTCTCATAGTCTTTTCTGCAAGCTAATTTGAGCACCTGTTGTTATATAACTTTGTATCTTTACACGGCTGCTTCTAAACCAGGGATTTTATAATCTACTTAGTGGAATTAACTCATCCTTAGTTTACATATACATATATATATATTACATGCATTTGTAAATATATGTATATGTATACTAAATACATGACAGTTTCTGCCTGAATTTTTTAAACATTTCTTATTTTAATAGTTATTGGAAGGAACTATTTGGAGACATATTCAGGTATTTTAATTAACTGTTTGCCATGTATTCAAGCAATCAGTTTCATCAGCACACAAAGAAACCACATTCTCTGGGGTTGCACATATTTTGGCAGGATCTTCTCCCCACTATGGAGAGTTACACTTTCATTATAATGCTGAGAATTATAGGTATGTCTGGACACACTTAATGATTACATATATAGAATTTCAGGAATAGAAAGAAAGGTGTTAGTTTGTACTAGTATTTAAATTTTAATAGTGCTGTGGGAAACTGAAGTTGTTAATTTACTGCTACAGATATTTCTGTAAATTTAATTTATTTGTGCCTTAAAATTATAAAGTGATTCTAGCAGAGATGTATCACTATCATTTTTTAATGTCTGTAGTAAAACTAAAGTAAACAATGTCATTTATTCAGAACATATATATCATTAAACCACTTGTGCCCAGTTTATTGTAAGAAAAGAACCATAAATATAGACAAACTTTATAGGACACAAATTAATATTTCTGTCTACCTACATTTATAACCCATAATTTAACGGAGTTACTATGCATTTAATCTTGTAAATCTATGCACATAAATGCTGTGTGTGAGAACATATAAACCCTTGTCTAGATATTAATTGCTGATATACTGAAGTAGCTCAGTGAATTTCAGGCCTCCATTTCCCTGGGTTTGGGGTGGGAATGGGTTTTATAGCACATACAGGTTTTTGTCTTTGCTGTATTAGGTAGCAGTGGAAAAGTGTTGAAGCCAAATGCTGAAAACGAGACATGAAGCAAAATGAAATAATATTTAACACCATTAGGTGAGGGGAAAAAGAGAAGTAAAGAACAGGGTTATTGATTAAAATATTCTAAATCTGCATAGTGTAGGTAGGATTCTTTAAAAAAAATCACTAAATAATACACGCTGAGGTGAGGGACCTCATCTGCTTACAAACACCTTGGCTCCTCAGGTGCTTGTCAAAGGCTTCACTGAGAGAAGCTGGTTAGCAACATGCTCTGCCCTCAAACAGGCCATGATCCATGCTGTGACTGCAGATATGTTCTGTTTCTAGTTTTTCCTGAGTTTTGAGGTAAAGTAAGATTCATAAACACTAATCATGGCCACAAAGATCACTGACCCCTCACTTCATCTGTTTTGGACAAGGCAAAACTTTACCATGGTTCAGTCCCTACCAGGTGTTTGGGGAAACATCATAGGTGTCACAGACAGGCAGTATGTAATAAGATTTAAATTTCTGGTAATGCTGAAACTTTAGGAAGCTTGAATTACACCCTGTCACCTAGCAAATTATATGAGATCACTTCCAGTTTTCCTCACCACTTGGTTATTTATAATAGATGCACACACTTGGAGGATGTAAATACATATTGCACAGATTATGAGTTCCAATGAGTGTTTTAAGACTGGTGGGATGAAGGGAGTGGATGTTTTATGGATTTCTCTGGGTCAAAAGTGAAAATACGTATTTGCCTGAAACAGTGGGACTGATGTTTGGTAGCACAAGGGATCTCTTTACACTCCTATAGCCCCTTTTTTACTAAAATTGCAGTACTTTCAGTGGTTTCAATGCATCTAAGATTCCCATTGATGCTTTCAGAAAAGATCCCAAATTAAGACTGTAGATTATTGGCAGTCAACACAATATAATGTCTTGGGCCTTTAGCTGACTTTGAGACTTTGTATCAGGTGCTGATGAAAACCAGAAGGGTAATCTCCAATGAAGTTAAAACTTACATAGGGAAGATAGGCAAAGGGTATTAAAAAGGAAAATAAATTGTGATTTCTTCATCAGGGAGGATTTAGGATATAGAAGGCAGAGCTCATGGTGATGAATTAAAGAGATTGCCCTTCTGTGATATTTGTACAAGGCACTACAGAAAGCAGAAACTTGTACAAAGACTAGAATGCAATGCAGTTGAGCCTTAATTTCACATTTCTTGGAAAAGTGTTTTCATACACAGAGTACCAATAATAATTTCAAATGTCATAGTGATGAGTGTAAGAAATTAAGCAGAATTAAAAATAGATTAAGTAGTATAATGCTAAGACATTATACTACCTCTTTTAACAAAAATAACAGGCTTCCCAGGTTCACTGAAAGTTTAGCTATAAGCTGGCAGTGCAATATAGCAACCAGAACTATTTATACATTCAAAGATTACATTTTTCAAGAACTGTATGTAATGTAGTGAGGAGATATTTCAGTGAACTAATTTTGACTACAGATCATATGCCCATCTTCAGGAATGAGCCATAAGGTATCCAAATATTCTTTTACACAGAATTTGTTCCAAAATGAGTCATTCTGAAAAGTACTCCCCACCAAAAGTATCTTTGCCAAAGAAAATTACTTAGTTACACACTTGAATAGAGAAATATTTTTTTAAATCCCTCCGGATATTAATTTGTTTAGGGTAAGATGGCAGATGTTGCCTTTTCTACAATTATGCCTTCCCTTTCAGTGTATATTGGGGATGGTTCACATTTGCAATCAACTGTATAACAATAAATTAATTCAGTTTATAGAATGAAGGGGTTTGGAAAGTTAGATCAAGAAAGAAAAATATCAGTCGATGCTGTAACAAAATTTGTAAAGGTTAGTAATAAATTCGACAATACTTTGAACCAGAAATATCCTCAGTTCCCTCAGCCACTCCTCATAATATTTATTCTCCAGTCCCCTCACCAGCCTCATTGCCCTTCTCTGGACATGCTCCAGCACCGGTATATTAATAACTGTAATTAATTACATATTTCCTTTATACAGATTTTGGGTTTTTATCTAGAAGCAGGGAAATCAGTAGAAAATAAGAGCATATTGTTCTGATTTACTTCTTACAAGTAGCTTCCTTATGGGATCATTTAATCACATTTGGTATGATTCTCTGCTATGCTGGTTATTGACTTTATTAAGCCTTCAGTTTACTGAGATCTAATATTCATATAAAGTTGTTGAAATTAACTCAAAGTTTTTAGTGCACTTTTTTTAATAGAATTATAGAATTGTCTTGGTTGGAATGGACCCTTTAGATCATCGAGTCCAACCGTCACCCTAACCTGCCACCCACTACTAAACCATATCACTCAGTACCACATCTAACGGTCTTTTAAATACCACCAGGGATGGAGACTCTGTCACCTCCCTAGGCAGCCTGTTCAAATGCCTAACAACCCTCTATGTGAAGTTTTTCCTAATATCCAGTCTAAATGTCTCCAGGAGTAGCTGGATGTCATTTCCTCTTGTCCTATCACTTGTCACTAGGGAAAAGGTCAGCCCCCACCTCTCCACAACCCCCTTTCAAGTAGTTGTCTAGAGCAATTAAGTCTCCCCTCAACCTCCTCAGTTCCCTCAGCCACTCCTCATAATATTTATTCTCCAGTCCCCTCACCAGCTTCATTGCCCTTATCTGGACATGTTCCAGCACCTGTATGTTAATAACTGTAATTAATTACATATTTCCTTTATACAGATTCTGGGGGTTTTATCTAGAATCAGGCAAGTTTTTAGAGTGATATAAAACTTTGAAAACAAATTGGAAAGGTTTCTTGAAGATGCCTTAGTAGGAAGATCAGATTGAATTATCAAGCCAGTACAATCAATATTTGGCCTAAGTCAACACATTTTATTTGGTATGCCAGATACTTAATGAGGAACTGAAACTCAACCTTACTGTTCCCATAAATTACCCATATATTGTATATTATATTATTGGGCAAGCCTAACTTGGGAAACCTTCTGATACCTTGAAACAAAGAACTCTGTGTTCCCCATGTCTTGGCTTGACTTATGTAGCAAAGACTATTTCTATTCATGTTACAGTACAGTCCTATATAAAAAAATACTTTGCTTCCAGTTTCCCAAAAATTCCAGAGGGATGACATACAGTGTATTCTTCCACCATCATTATCTATTATTGTGAGTACTTTGCTGCATAACATAACAAGGTAGAGAGATGCCAAGCCACCACTGACACAAGCTCAAGTATCCACAAATTGATTTTCAGAGACTTTAGTTTCTAAAGCAGAATAATAGAAATAACTGGAGTGCAATAAAGTGCGGTCATTTTATAGCTACAGAGCTGGTTCACACACTAATTTCTCAGAAGGTTCTGAGGACTGCATCCCTACTACAGTATATTCACACATTCAGAAGCACACTCAGTGACACTCCTCATTTTTTTAATTTGCTCTATATAAATTATTTCCTCCTATTTATATGGTTATATGAGGCTTTTTTTTTTTAACTGACTACCTTCTAAAAGTTTCTTTAGATGAATTTTCCAAACCTTTTCTCAGTCCAGTGGAAATTTTACTACAGGGTTTGATTTCAAATATCAAGTCTGTGAGCTTAGGTCTGAAGTTAAGTAGTAAATAACCTGAGAAGGAAGAAAAAAATAGACCTAGAAATAATAATAAAATACCATATAAGCTTCCTGATTTTTACCTATGTTTGCAAGAACTCCAGTGACAGTGTTTTCACAGTTTTCCCACAGAATCCCTATCAGTATTTTATATCCTATACTATCAGAATACTTTTTCCTCAATATGTAGAAGTTAAACTTCATTTACTGCAGCTTCATGGATGAGGAAAACAAATTACTCTCTTTTTCTTTGCAGTTTTATGTTCTTCCAGATGGTTATTTTCTTATTAGCCTTCTTATTAAAGCTAAACTTCCTTAAGCCTTTCAATTTTCTAGATTTATGACTTTTCTTTGTCTTCCATACACTCTCACAAAATATTATGCATTATTTCTGAATTGCAACATTCAGAACTGAAGACAAAACTGCAGAAACTTTACCCTGATTGCAATCCTACTAAATCTAATTGAGGATAAATTTGGAAAAGTAGTTATCTTCATTGATGGTATATCTACAATTTTTTTGTGGCTGCTGTGTGCTTTCCTAGACATGCTTAAAGCCCAGGTAAGGTTGTTCCATCTCAGGTGCAAATTAGCATGTTGACATTTGGACATTATTCATTGTCTTTAAGGGCCATCTATGCCCATGTTCTATGACTGCCACTGATTACATAAGGTTAGAAAAAGTGGAAAAATATATTCTGGTTGATCTCTACTCCTTGCATCTGTAAAGGATCATTATTGTTAATTTATTGTTTTATCAAAATTTTCTCATTGCAAAACAGTTTAAAGTAGTTGATACTAAAAAAAAAAAAAAGGTAATGTTGGCCTTTTTATCCACAAATAAATTAACTTTTCTTGGTGATAATTACACCAACTGTCACCTTTATACCTGACTTCCCAAGGCAATTCATTAGTGTGGAGAGGAATGACACCCTAGACAAAAAAAATAAAGAACTGAATTTACATTGGCTGTTGAGGTATAGAATTACTAGTACATCTTCAGGTACACAAAGCAAGACATGACAAAACAGCTCTTACACAGTATTACTGATACTTTGCTATTCTATTGTTCCAAATGAATTGCAATGCATGGTTAATGGTAGGACAGGGAGACCAGTCTATTACTGTTTTAACTTACATTCTTGTTCTAAGGCACTGCATGAAAACCTAATGTCATCTGGATATCATAGCTTTTTTTACCATGTAATTACATGGGACCAACATTACTTGATCAAAGTACAAGAAAAAGCTCTTATTTCATTTATAAGCCATCTGCCACAAACTATTATCATTTACTTAGGCCCTAAGTTACAGTTCCATTTTAATAGTTCTATTAGTGTTTGGGTGGTTTCTATGAAGATCGTTCAATAAACACTGTCCAGAAAAAGCTAGATACTTTCAATGCATAATCCTCTGGTATGTTTATTAAACAGTAACACTGAACCTTCTGACAGTTTTATTTCTGAGAATGTTATAACATTGTTATGCATCCCACCGGTAATTCTGCATTACTGAAAACTCCTGTGCAATGTAATGAGTCTTACCAAAAGCAGATGCAGCTGAATTAATAACAGGGACATCAATGCACTATAGAAAGCCATATAATGGGAAGGGAGGGGTGGGATGAGGGGAAAGAATGCAGACAAGAACCTTGTTTCACATGTGCAACAAAAAGTAACTGAAATTAGAAGAAATGGTTATATAAGGACCTGAAAATCCCAAGGTAAAAAGCAAATTCATCTGAAAAGAATACTTCATTATGCATTATACATTTACCTTTTAATGCAAAGTCTCTAGACAAAATAAATTTAACTTATAGGATGAAAGGGCTCTAAAAAAATTACTTAACGCCTTAAATATTCTTGAATTTACTTCTGTGAATAGGTTTGTGTGACTCACATTTTCTGCGAGGCCACCCTGCAAGGATCCTTTTATCACCTGTTAAATAGATGCTATTTCTGTTAACTAACAACAAAGAAAACTCAATCTAAGGTTCAGTACACTTAATATAAAGCCTCCAAAGAAGGGAAGGCTTCAGATCAAACTGAGTGCTTGGCTATAATGAACCCGGTAAATGTTGGTTTCCTGCAATAAAAATAATAGGTAAAATCTTGGCCTATTGAAGTCAATGGGAATTTTGCCATTGATTTTAGCAGGGCCAGTACCACAACCAATAAATCTGCTGAGCAAAGTAAGAGAAATGGGTGAGGGAAGGAAGGGGAATCAATGTAACAGAACCTCTTCGTTATTTCTTGTTCTACCCTCCCTTTCCGGAGTGAATGGCTCCTGATACTCCTGAGAGGTGCTTATAGAAACTATCGTGGCAATTTACCGAACACCAAATATTTACAAAAGCATTTAATGTGTGATTCTGAAGCATTGTTGTTATAATGAGTCAGTCTGAGATTCAACCAGAGACTCTTTTGGGGCTGAGTAACTGAGGGCAATTGCCCAAGACTGGATAATATAGGGAGAGTAGACTACACAATTAGTACAGGTTATCCAATATGCCTCAGTATATGTGTGTGTTTTGTGCTTGTCAAGACCTGCTGTAGCTCCATACAAATGCAGTGAGGTCTTTTAAGTGCAGTCCTTTCTGTAATCTGAAAAAAATAAAAGGAAAATATAACTATTTAAACATAGAAATATGTCTTTTATATTTATATCCCTCTCCCTGTTTCTTTTAATTGATATGAAAATATCCAGTTTCTGATTTCTGATGTATAGTAAATGTAGCCACCATATTTTTGAATGGGTTCACCCAGATATCCGTTACACACAAGCACCACATGGCTCATGTACAGCAAGGCAGCTTCAGAAAGCTACGGACTAACAAATCAAGCTCTGTACAGACACACCACGGACCTGGTATGGTCCCACCTGGAAACAAAAGGCATTGGATGTGAGGAAATGTATGTGTTGGTAGCCCAGCATGGGGATAACTTGAGAGCCCTGTGTTTTACTATGAGGTGAAAGCTGCAGAAGAAATTTGAACTTGTTCATGTGTTTCAGTCTCTGGACCAGATTATGGAAAAGGACAACTATCCAGTTTGTGTAGCTCTTTCATAGGGGTTATTTGTAACCAAGGGATGGGGGGGGTGGGGGTGGGGATAGGAGGAAAAAGGTATTTGTTAGAAAACAAGCAAAGAGGGGCTAAAAATACATTGTCTTATGTTAACGAGATATACAGGCAAAATACTTCTGAACATAAATTCATGGTGTAGGAATGTGAGATCTGTAAAATCCTCCCTGAACTAGATTAATATCTGTAACATTCATCTCACAGTAAAACAGAATAAACTTACACCGGGAGTGGAAAACAGTGAAAACCACTGCAGACACTGTTTCACAATACACAGTTTTCCTTGGCTATTAAATCTCATTTTAATACTTATCCGAGTATTCAACAATATTTTTTTCCCAGCACAGGTTTCCAGCTCAGAGGTGTTTCCTGGAAATTCAAATAGTTTTGTTTGAAACGGCAGGACATCCACTCTAGTGCAAACAAAATAACAAGTGATTTATGCAGAAAATATTTTCCATTTTACATTGTGGTAGTGTTCTTCCTCTGTAAAAATGTTTATAAAACTAAAAAGAAGTGCACATAAATGAGCAAATTTGTAGACTCAGCTGATATGGCTCATCAGAAAATCTAACAGCAGTTACCCCTAAGCACAGGTATGCTTAGGAATAACAGGGAAGCAGCCTTTCTTATTAATCACACTGTCTATCTGACAACTCCTCCTTTCTTCAATCTCTAAATCAACTCAATCTGGTTCTTAATATTTAGTTGTGTTGTTTACCTTTCACAATAAAACATGCTTACTCTTGCAGAAGCAGGAGCAATGTGATTAAAATTACTAGGTAAAACAGTGGTTGCTTAAGCCTGCAATCTGCTAACCATGAAAAGAACATGATCAGCCACAAAATGAAACTAAGTATCAAATCTTCACTGGGTATAAATTAGCTGCACTCCAGATGATTTCAGTAGAAGGTATTTAAAATAATGTTCTGGCACACCTTTCATTATGTTAATACTTTATGGAGAAGATCAATCAATATGCCAGAATAATGCTTGTGTAAGTAAGAAACAATCTCATCATATTGTAGAATAATCTTGGGTTTCTGGTCTGTTATGGCAGGGTGAGGACCTAGGTAGCTAGAAGGGAATTACCCTACCTACATTAACTAAAACAAATGGAAAAAATAAGTGTCTCTCTCTCTCTCTGGGGTGCCCAATTTAATCAGAGGGTCCTAATTCAGATTCAGTTCAACAGACTGCAAATGCAAGCCAAACAAAATCAAGATAATAAAAGCAAAGGAGTAAAACAGCTTTCTATGTTTTTTTTTCTGGTGAACAACTTCCTTAATTTATTGCCAAGACAGTGTCTCCATTCCTTTACAACCTTTTGGTCACTGAATTAACTGCTGAGTTTGCAAATTCTTTGTGGGGATCTAATTCAGTAAAAAAATCATGTTGTTGAATGACTGTGAGATGGGCACAATCCAGGGGAGGTAGGATAGGGTAGGATCTCTTCCAGGAAGGACTCACGTGTAAGTTATGATGTACAAGTAGGAACCGGTGTTTCCCTGTGGTATGGTTTGCTCTTTTAGGAATTTGTTTTGGAGTTGCCATGACATCTCTACCAAAAATGCTCACACCAACCTCAACAAAGATGAAGGCAGTCAGGTCCTGATCCAGCTCATGCCAGCAGGCTATGATACTTATTAAAACACTGAGACTCTGTGACTGGAAGAAGGTACCCAGATAATCAGGTCCCTACCCTAACAGTCGCAGGGTCAACTGAAACTTGGATTCTCCCTGAAAAAGTTGAAGTTTTCCCTTTTGGCAAGAATGCCAGCTATGCACCCTTATGTCATCAGAATGCCTAAACAGGTGAAAAATACCACAGCTACAACCTTTTTTCTTTTACAGCTTGAGAACTACATTGTGGAAAACATGAAATCGGAGATGGTGCAGCTGCAGCAGAATGCTGTGCAGAACCACACCGCCACCATGCTTGAGATAGGGACCAGCCTCCTCAGCCAGACAGCCGAGCAGACGAGAAAACTCACAGACGTTGAAACCCAGGTATGTTCCCAGAGTGGTTTTGTAACAGCTGTTAATTGCATAGAACTTTTCCCATCCTCTCTCTTAACTAATGCATCACCACACAAAACATTTCAACACAGGACTCCAAGAAACATACACCCTCTTGTTTCTTGGTACCAACAGTGGTGGTGGCTGACCTTTGTTAAATGTTTTTCTTTTGATCTCATTTGGTTGGTGTGTTTAGCTCTGTGTGTGTAAGGAAAGCAGACTGTCCAGGAAACTAAATCAGCATTTGCCTTCAAATAAACAGCCCAGCTACCAACTGTGAATGATACAAGTGTCAAGCTAAATAACAAGCTTCAGGCTGAAGCAGAGCCTTTGATCTCCATTGTTGTTTGCCTCTTAACTACTACAAGAAAGTTTGTTTGTTTTCTGCAAGATGTTTCCAGCTATTTTAAAAGTAGTGTTTGTCTGCAGTTTTTAAACTGTGAAGAGACACAAGCATCAGCTTTCTTTATGAAACACTGTGTATTTGTAATTCCTGTTTAACTGTATAACATCACGTGACTTTAAAGAGCTGTCTCCATGTGATTCCTAGCACTAAAATCACTGTTGTGATACAGGAGTATCACTGTCATAACCCAGAGTACAATTTCATACCTACTATGAAGGGCTTATTACTACCCTTGCCTTTTGAATTCTTTTATCAGTGTAAAATACGTACCAGTTTTCTTTATTTTTCCTGACTTCTACTTGATCTTCATAGCATGTGGTATGCTACCAGCTACACTGAATTTGCTATTCATTTAGGACAGGGAAATTAAAGCACTGCATTTATTTTGTTTGGTTTAGTACTTCTTGAAAGTTCATATTTTCCGTTCTAGTATCCTTAATCATCTTTACAGTATCATTACCAAGTTTTTACATAATCACTTTAGAGTACACTGAGAAACATCAATAAATATGAAAGTCAGATATGTTGTCCTACGTGGGTTACATGCAACTTATTATTTTTTTACATCTTGGTTAATATTCCAGTGTTCATTTATAAATTTTGTGATACCAAATGACAAGAGTTTCTGAAGCACAGTATATTGACTATGAAAATGTTAGGGAAAATCTTTAATTTATTATCAACAGGTTACCTAAATAGAAAGTTAAGGGGTGAAGATCTATGAATTGTAGTATCATATATTCAGTAGAGAAAAAGAAGGTGTAAGAATATTTTGTAAATATCAAAAGACCTACCATAGGCATAAGTGTTGAGTAATTATTCATGGTTTCCTCCTTTAAGCAGGTAAGAGACAAAATGTGTATTACCGCTGTCTCACTTTTTGTTTGAGGAACCACGCTGAGATAGAGGTAACACTGGCATCTGCATTAACGAGTGGATGACTTCCTCGCTCTTCTACACCTAGTGCTGAAGAATTTAGGGGGTGTTAGTGGCAGTGGTTTCTCCTTTGTTGCAGCACTTATTCTGACTTTCAGATCAGTGATGACATTCCCACCTCCTCTCTTTTAGTAGTATGAGAAACTCCTTGTAGTCTCTAGCTCTACCATCAATCAGAAAGGAGTGGTGCAGACAGCTCAAGAAAGTGAAAAGGGACTGCTCTTGGCAGCAATAGAGGTAGCCAACTGCATGGCAGAGTGGTGAAGGTCTGTAGGACACAAGGAGGAGAAAAATGGGACAGGATTTTATTGCCCGTAATAAGTATTTGTACCAGAATAAGGTGGAGTCTGAAGGATTGAATATAGACCCTCCATCTCCTTAAAATCTCACTGACCCCTCCCAGTCCCTTATCCATCTGAAATCCCACTGAATCCCTTTAGGCTTTCTTCTTGACCTAAAGCTCTATTGAATTTTTGTAAGCTGTTCCACAGATATTTCCTCTTTTGAAATTTGTGGATGCTTTCCTGTCTTTTTACCCTTTAACAACCTTTGTAACACACCTTCAATTTCTGCCAGGTCCTTCTGAAACTGGTGATGCCTCCTGGAACTTCTAAATATATCCATCTTGAACAACACTATAGATTCATACTGATAAATTCTAATTTTTTCACCCTCTTTACCCTTGAAAAAGGACAACTCAGGTTGCTCTGTAAATGTCAACAACTTCAAACCAAAATAAGCCACTGGGTTGAGTTTGAGAGCTGTTCCCTTTATGTTCTGTAACAAAATCTTCTCAGCTGTTGCATGCCCACATACCTACAAATACTATTTACATACACTCCTTCAGACTCTACGTAATGAATGCTATCCAAACAAAATCAACCATCAGTAATATTATTGATTTAATTCCAGAAATCATTCTGTTATTTTCACTTTTGAATTTTTGTTGCTAGAATCTATTCTCCTTTATCTAACTAAGTTTCTTCCAGCCTGATGTGCTTAGTAAAACTTGTACTATTGATACAGACCAGTAAAGGGAAAGACAATTGTTTAAAGCAATGTTTAGGATCACTGCCTTCATCCTAAAAATCTGTGTAAGAGTGCAAATAGCGATAACATAAGCAGACACCAGACTTCTGCCAACACTGCAAAACAGAGAACTCAGGGGGACGCTAAAAGTAGGAGCTCTATTTACAAAACAGTGGATGCAACACTTTGGCTTCAGCCCAAGTACGCTTGCACTCTTCTGGTTTAAGCATGCTATGCAGGAACACGCGTTTGAGGGATGCTTCTTGTTCTTTCCATTGAAATGAAGTTTATTTGGCAGTCAACTTTCCTTTTGCTGCTGGCCTAGTGTTACTCTACAGTAAACACAGTGCCAGACTATCAGCTGGTACATATCAGTGTAGCTTGATTGAGTTCATTTGCACCAGCAGTGCAGCTGAGGTTAGAAAAGGATTTAGAAAGAATTTTTGATGAATCATCGAATCAGAATGAAATGGTTGCAGTATGTTGCTATAACAACGTAACCAGGAGAATATAAACATTAATGTTTTTCATTGATCCTTAAGGTACTAAATCAAACATCCAGACTTGAAATTCAGCTACTGGAAAATTCACTGTCAACATACAAGCTAGAAAAACAGCTGCTACAACAGACACACGAAATCCTGAAAATTCATGAGAAAAACAGGTAAGAATGAGTAGTTGGTCTCTTACACGCTTTCTCTGTTCATCACGAAGTGGTCTGTACATTCTTTCTTCTAAGCAACCAATGAAAAACCAAGAAGAAAATGTGGTAAGTGGAAAATATAGGTAATATTTATGAAATGGCTAAAATAGCTAGTGTGAGATCTTACACTGTGTTAGCTCCTGCACGATAAATGCAAGTTGATTTTTACTGCTTTTCATGTGCACTGTAAGTTTACATCTCAGTTTTCTTCATGACAATTTACAGTTCTTGCTACTGAAAATGTAGGGATAACTTGTATGATCGTCTTCAAGTAGAAAAGTATTAATAAATAATGACAATATCTACCTCCTTGATTGCAGAAGAAACAGAAAATCTTCAGTAATTCATCTTTCTAATTTTAATGGATACAAAGATCTAACATATAGAGGAATCTGTCTTTGGACTCAATTGTATGTAGCATATTGGAGCGATGCTCCATTTAAAAAATAATGGTAAATATTAGGTGTTTCTGTTGAAAAAAACTCTGTTTGGCAGCACAGAAACTTTTAAGCAGTGCAGTGAGAGTCAAGAGGTTCCAGTGCTGTCCCTTCCTGTGCCTCTGTGACACAGGGACTCAATACCTGAGGGCACTGGATTTAGCAGTAGCTCAGAGAGTCTGTGTGGTGGGTTGACCATGTCTGGCTGCTGGATACCTACTCATCTGCTTTCTTACTCCCCCATCAACATGAATGAGGGAGAAAATACGATGAAAAGGTTTGTGGTTGAGACAAAACCAAGAGGACCACTTACCACTTAGTCATGAATAAACCAGCATTATTTATTAACAATTAATAACAGCCAGTATAGTGAGAAAAGAAACAAAGCCAAAAAGACCTTTCCCCCTAATTCCCCTTCTTCCCAGGCTCACCTTTGTTCCTGACTCTTCTACTTCCCACCCAAGCAGTGCAGTGGGATGAGGAATAGGGGCTGTGGTCAACCCTTCTTCCTCATGCTCTTTCCCCCTCTACCATGGTACCTTCCCATGGACTGCAGTCCTTCAGGATAAGATTGCTCCAATCTAGGCTCTCCACAGGCTGCAGCTTCCTTCTAGACATCGTCTTCGGCTCCAGGGTAGGGTCCTACACAGGAAATACCTGCTCCTCCATGGTGTCTCCCACAAGGTGCAGGGTAATCCTGATCCAGCAGCCCTTTCCCCCTTCTTCTTTGACCTTGGTATCTGCAGCACTATTTCTCTCACTTTTTTTCCCTTCACGCTGTCATATAGTGTCTTTACCCCTTCTTCAATATGTCATCAGAGAGGCATTGCTTCCATGACTGAGGTGCTGAGCTGTGCCCGGCAGTGGGTCTGTCGGAGCTGGCTGGAACCAGCTGGAACTGTCTGTGTCCCAAACGGGACAGCTCTAGACCTCTCAGGGCCGCCCTGCAGCCCCACTGCCAGTGCCTGGGCACCTGCACACAATAGAGTGGGTAAAGCATTTTTCCTTCTGGGCTGCCCTTTTAGAGACCACATTCCTGTTCCTGTAATGGCCAGGTTTGAGCAGGGAGGATAGAGTGTTTTCACTCTGAAGCTTCACTCAGCTGGCCTTCTAGGAAGAAAACTGTGAGGTAAGTCTGGCTAGGACTAAGGTTTCTAGTTCCTGTATTTGGATTTGGTATTGAAATAAGGCAAACAGCTTTAAAACTGAGGTAGTTACTGAAGTGTCCTGTACAACCTTTATCAGACTGTTTAAATTGAGATTAGTTTGCCTGAGGTAAAAGGCTGCTTGGCTCTGGTGCCACTGGATAGGAATCAGCAACTGAAGCAGAAAGACCCTTCCCAGGTTTATATCTAAGGAAAACTAACACCACGATTTGCTAGAACTACCTAATCATGAAAAATAGAAAATATGGTTACAAAGGAATGCTTTTGCTGAATCTGTCTAGTTGCAAAAATGGTCAAATATTATATCCATATTGTTACTGGTTATGAAAACCAATGTAATTAATTTAATGTATTTAATCTAACATCTATTTGTGACCAGTAATTTCAACAAATGTTATTCTGGAGAAGTCACTTTAGAAAACTCTTGAGCTCCACAGATTTCCCTTGACTAATTGGAAATATCATTAAATTACTGTAGGATGAACTTTGATTTCAGCCATCTCAAAATAAGGTAATATACCTAAACTGTGTATGTGGGCTCTCCCTGTTGTCCACGGAGAAAGTAGGTGTGTGCCTTCTACATATTTTACAAATTTATTTCAATCTGGGATTAACCCAAGCATTAGTTAAGTATACAAATACTTGCACTTTTATCTGCTGCAGTCTGATCATCAACAAAATTTTATTGTCTGCTCAAGAGTCTGAGGCCTGTGTACTTAATCTAAATTTATTTGTTTTAGCAATGTGTCAGCATGTAAAGCCTTCATGTCAGTAAACAAGTAAGTTTTACTCAAGTTGACCTTTGACTTGGCTGACATTATGATGAAATAGTCTGTGACATGACAAAATGGTCTGCCTGGGTTGTGGAAGAAAAGGAGAGGTATGTTAAAAAGCACATTTTATACCCAATTGTTTCCCTCAGAGGTGTAGCTGTGTGTTTATAAATGAAAAAACACATGGAGTTTCATCTTGTAATGAAGCAAGAACCTGGCATACTCTATCCAGGTTATGTTACTTTCTCCTTGGGAATGATAAATTTAGGGAAAGGGCAGTGTTATGATTGCACTAAAACATGGAACATCAACTCCTATAGCATCATCTGCTCCTCATAGAGAACCACATAATCTTGGCTTCTAGGTACTGATCATGCACTCGGTTATATATGTGTGTCAGGTTCACTATGGGACAAATCTTGGTGATGTCAGCAGACACTAGGTTTCTGGACAGGCAATGATTTTAGCTTGCTTAACTTTAAACAGTAATTACAGATTACCTATCAGGTTATATTCAGTAGTTGTTGTTTACAGTTAAAATCCCATCATCCCTCTCCATGTCACTTTCACATCAATAGAATAAACTCCTCTCATCCACTTTGCCTCTATGGACTTTAGGCTTTTTTTGAAAGGGTCTTTTATTTGCAGTAGGTATACACCACAGTGGGAATAAGTGTAGGAACTACTATCATTGCAAAAAGAACCAAACCAGATGATATACTGTGGGAAGATAATTTCTTTCTCTGTGTTAAAATTTCCTCTATATAAAATAAAAATAATGATCTTAATCACTTTCCAAGAACCAAAGTAAGGCAAAATCTTGTAGCAATAACAACACTGTAGATGTACTACAGTAACTTGTATATTATCCTTAAATATAATGAACACCGCATATCAACAGGGGACCAATGCGTGTTCTTTAAACTAGAAATATATCTATTCTTAGCCTTTCCCTTTATTTCCTGCCTCTGCTGGGAAGAGTGGCCAATTTTTTCCCTTTCATCATACTGAAGTGAAAGATACTCCAATGGCATAAGTAGAATCACATTTGCCCCAGAATCATGTTTCTCTTGAGGGCTCTCATGCCATAAATAATTTACTTTTGTGGGTTCCCACCCACTATAATGTAAATGGTGTTTTCTTCCATTGCCATTTTTCTCTCCCAAAAGAGTTTTCTAAAAACTATTTTGATTTATTCTTGAAAGATTTCCCTGCTTAAGTGCTTTTATGAACCCTGTTTTTTTCCTCATTAAAGTTATTGTGTGCAAGTGTGAAAACAACTTTATATTTACTCAAATGAATCAAATAAGGTGATCTATAATGGGATAAATAGTAGAATAATACTATAAGTAGTGGAAGTGAAATGTAAACATAACTGTAAACAAAACTGGACTTTGCAGACAATCCGACTAGATTAACACATCCAGTACAAGAACTGTTATATCATATGAAAGACAAGGTCTCAAGAACGATTCTTGAATTTCCATCTGACTGTGCAAAAGGTGAGGAAACACAATACGTCTCATGAATTTTATTTGCATTTTTTGCGTATAATAAAAAGATAAACTGAGATTTTTCACTTTTGTGATTTCAATCACACAATCTTGCCATTGGAATAAAAAATAAGATTAGTGATGCTAGGTGACCAATTACTTTACTGGTCTTGAAATATACAGGGACACATATTTTTACATTTCCTTAAACTGATCAGACAGTGTCAAACAACCAGGGTAAATATGAGAGGTCAGCATTTAACAATACAGTGAAAATTTCATTCATGTGAAAGCAAAGGTAAAGAAGCTGTCTCAATGAGAAAACAGTATTTTTTCCATCAAAAGTAGGTATTTAAGTCCTCTACTTGCTTGTGTCCCATACATAATATAAGAAAAGCACATGTATACAGCCCAATAGGGTATTTTTAGTGTTACATTACTTGTCTTTCTTGAATATCTCAAGGAAGTAAATGTTTTTATCTATCTATTTAATAAATTGAGATAAAAAACAAAATCATGCAAATTATCTCTGTCTCAAAGTTCTGGTCTATCTCCTGTTCTTGTGTGTCTAAAGTGACAAAAAAAAAACAAACAAAAAAACCCCTCTTAAACTGCTGGGGTCCGGAATGGATTAGTGAATACCTACCTTATAAGGGAAATTGTCTAAACCAGACTTTCCTTCCTCCTCAGAGAACTATCAGAGTGCTTTCTATATCTCTACTGAATCACCTTTCAAAATGACAGCAGTGTTCATTGGAAGGTGTTCTTTGACTTCTGTATGGGCCTTCTACCCTCTCCAGAATTATCAGAGAGCTTTTTCTAAATCAGCTGGACACAGCACAGTTGCACTGAAGAACCCCACTGGCTTATATCCTGACAAAGTTAACACATTGTTGTGTGGTTGAAAATAGATTCATAGCCTTTACAAAATCAGTAGGTTAGATATTGAACATGTTTAACATGTAGGAAAATTGAGTTTGATTGTCTTGGGGCATACAGCCGTATTTTTAATGTGTGTATATATGTGTATATACATGATGCTTTTAGTAAATGGAGATTTATTTTAATTATGAGCATTGTAGTTCCCATGACTGCTTCATCTGTTTACGTCAGTAATGTTTTCAAACATATGGGAATTTCAAAAATATAGGAAATCCAGTACCTGAAGGGGCCTTACAAAAAAGCTGAGAAGGGACGTTTTAGAAAGGCATGTAGTGATAGGACAAGGAAGAATGGTTTTAAATTGGAAGGGGGTAGTTTCAGATTGGATATTAGGAAAAAATTCTTCAATACAAGGGTGATGAGGCACTGGAACAGTTGCCCAGTGAAGTGGTGGATAATATCTTTACCAAGAATTAATCAAATTTATTTCTTTATGTTTTTTGCCTATTGGAAATTGTCTGATATGACAAAAAAAAAAAAAAAGAGTTGTCTTGCAACAATTTAAAAATACATACAAATATCTTTATAATTGGTTTCAACCTCTTTCAAGATATTTGATGAGGTTTCTAGCACTTCATTTTTTCATTTAAATATGAATTTAACAGTGCAAATGAAAAAAATTCTGGTCATATTGGAGTCAAAGGCCATGAGAGCAATTTTTCTCATGCTGTTTAAGGATCTCTTCCTTTTGGAACAAGCCAGTGCAGAAATCCCCAAGTTTTGTGAAGCTTTTGCTTTTGTTCACTTCAAGCTTTGACCAAAGGTTTCTCATTGATTCTTAGTAAAACATAATGAATGTTTTGAATTTCTCTAAGGAATACAGGGAGCGGTTCTATCCTCAGGACTTATCTGTTGTAGATTTATGAATATAGAAAAATTGTTGCATAAATGCATATGCATTTCTTTAAATAGCTTATTTCACAGTTTATAATACCAGGACTTTAAATCTACATAGAAAACTATAAAGGAATGAAGTGCTGTGATACTCCCATCTTTCTACCACATGTTGTTGACACACTACTCATAAATATTAGGATGTATTATTACTAAAGCTGTAAAACATCTGCTTGCTGTCTGTCTCTGTAGACACCAAACTGGGAATCTCTAAACATTGTCAGCTTCTTCCTTTTCGCATGACATGGCCAGTGTTGTTACAAACAAGACTGTCATCGCCATGGGTTCATTTTCTATGGTCTTAGGAAAGCTGTGGTGGGAAACAATGCAATGCACAAATTGTGGCAGTCAAAGCCTGGCTTTCTTATATGAAATAATTAAGACGTTGAAGCCATTTAGATGTGGACATACAAATAGGAAGCTGTGGGATTATGGAAATGTCCTGTACTGTAGTAGGATATTGACTAAGATAAGGGGAACTTTTCTGTTTTTACTTACTTTTGAGTCTAAAACAATATTCTGACTTCAAGAGTGGCATTATCTCTTACACTGACAATTTTGATGAACTGTAAAATGGCAAACTGGGAGGTGGCCACACCTGGCAACGGTTCTATCACAGACATAATCTGTGTCTCTAGGGCATAACTTGGTCCTATAAAAAATGAATCAATATAATATATAGTTTAACAGATTAGTTAAAATCTAGAGTCAAAATGAACATTTCAATAATATCCATGAAAAAGTCAACAGACATGAAAAAAATCAAACAGCTTTTTTTTTGTTGTTGTTGAACATGTTCAACCACCTCATTAGACTGACCTTCTGCATAACAAAGCTCAAAGATGTCCACATAAATATTCTGGGAAAAAATCCATGTGAGTCTAGAACATGAAGTCATCATGTTTAATGTTAGATTTCAAGTGATGAAAAAAATCAGCTACAGGTCTGATAGGTGTTAAAAGAATTTACTGTCTTTGACTTCAAGGTCCATACTTCATTTCAGATTGAAACCTTTTATTATCTAACTCCAGACCACTAAATCTTTTATGCTTTTGTTACTAACTAATGAGTCTTTGAGAATGAGGTATCACATTCCCCTTTGAATTTGTGATCCCACAAAAAAGTGTTTTCCCTTTCTGTCTATTCCTTCCCCCCCCCCTTAACACAGATTCTTCTGGTTTTCACAGAAGTAGATATCCTGATATTACAAAGTAATTTTTTCAGTAACTTTGTAACTCCCACATCTGCAACTTTCCAGAAAAAAAAAGAGAGGTGGTGCTTTTTTTTTTAAAAAAAAAAAGAAAAAAGGAAAAAGAAAAAAGAGTTTTATATTACTCTAGCTTGTACAACAAATCCTGGGCTTGAATTTAATCTTTGCATTGTTATCATTTGTAACAGCTCATATTAAGGCTCTGTGATATCTAGTAGAAACAACTCCATATGGATTTTATTACATTCTTCAGTTAGGTTAAATGACCTGAAATTATGCAGGCATTTTGCCACTGATCTATTATCCAGAAGTAAAAACAAAGGTGGAAGGAAAGTGCAAATAAATAAAACCTAAGACTGACTTGAACAGGAAGTGGTTTGTTGGCAGGTTTGTAGCCACCAGTTCGTTTATGAGCATGAGAAACACCTTTTTCAGTGTATACAGTAGAATTACTGAACTGGAAGTAGCACAGGGATTGAATTAATTTTTTTATGTAATATTAATAAAGCCTTTCTGCTAAACTCCCACCACACAATCAAAGAATTGGCCTGAAAAAACTGCCTGTTTTTTGTTGACCGATACTAGCTGTCCTTTACATCTACAATTCCTCTATTCTTCCAGTTACAATCTGACATGTCTTTGATCTTTGTGAATTGATCACTTCAGACTCAGGACAAAGAAGGTACTACAAGAGTATTAGTCAGGAGTGTGTTTCCATACATGTGTAAAATTATTTTTGAAAATGGATGAAGCATGTCACATAGTTTGATGCCTCTCAGTTTTCTGTCTAAAGAGCTTTTCGTGAAGCCAGAACAGGTGGCACAGGAGAGTAACTATGTGAACTCAAAGAAAACAAGGGAATCCTACTGTAAAATGCAAACTTCCAATTTATCTTTTGGGGAAACAGTACAATTCTTAATCTTAAAACAGATACCACTCACCTGGGGAACAATTCCTTTCACAGTATCACTGACCACATCAGGTGGTGCTTTTATTCTGGGTTGCCTATCCCTTGATGGTATTCCATAGCTCCTATTGTTTATCTTCTATTTGCTGGTAAGGTCCTTCACAAACTTTTCCTTAATTTACCCCTGATTGTTGCCTCCTATCATATTGACCAATCCATACTACCAGTGACATCCTCTTCAATGACCTACTCTTCTTCCTGCTTTGTCTAACTTAGGCTTTTCTGCCTGAATTTATGTATACAAATGTGTTGCTGGCTCATGCACTTTGGCTGACTGATAGCAAAAATCAATGGGATGAATTAGTAGATATAACATTTTTAGAATAAATTATATATGTACTGGATTATATAGCGAAAAATAAAATAGTTCTGTTTTTTGTATTAATAAGTATGTTGGCGTGAAATAATATCTGTTAATTGCTTTGTTTTGTTTCACTTTAGTTTACTTGAGCACAGAATTTTAGAAATGGAAGAAAGACATAAAGAGGAGCTGGATACTTTGAAGGAGGAAAAAGAGAACCTACAAAGCCTGGTCACACGACAAAGCTACATAATCCAGGAATTAGAGAAACAGTTAAACAAGGCAACAAGCAATAACAGTGTCCTCCAGAAACAACAGCTTGAATTGATGGATACAGTCCACACTCTGATTACTCTGTGTTCCAAGGAAGGAGGTAAGAAAGTAACACTATAAAAAATTAGAAGGACTAGAAATTTCTCCTGAAGGAAGTCCTGGATTTTTGGAAAAGAATAACTTAATGACCTTATTTCAAGAAAGAAACAGGCACTCTAATTGATGACAAAAGAGCTGATGAGTACCCACAGATTAAATAAGGTTCAGACAGACAGTGCTGAGGCCAACCCTTGTACTAATAGTCATTTTTTATTTTTTTAATTTAATATCATTGAGTTGTTATACTTTAGCATTACCAATATCAAGTTGTTCCTCTGAGCATCTGTCTCCTCCTGCCAGGAGTAATCCAACCAATTTTATAGATGTCTAATTTACTTTAGATTTCCTTTACAATCAGTGGAGAGAACAGTGTACTAAATGAAGGAAAGTAACCCACAACTTTATACACATGTATGGTTTATAATGTTGATGAACTTGGATGTAGACAAGGTGTGCAGACATCCTAACGATGAATCTCGTCTCTTAAATGAAATTTTATTTTTAATAAGGGATCATTTTTCTTCCTTCTGCCTCACTGGATTTTATTTGGTTGTTTTTTTCAGGATTTTTTTTTTTTTTAATGGTTGTGTTAGGCACACTACAAACAAAAGTTAAAAATAACAACTTTTGAAAGAAGGGTTTCACAAAGACTAGGAAAATTCTTCTCAAGTCTGGCTTTCTTAGTAAACAGAGTCTTTTATAGAGACTGAGAAAAAAAAATCAGATAGGAGTTCAGTTTACAAATAATAAATACACTGCAGAATGTCTCTGGAAATAATTTTGTTTCGTCAGAACTGGTCAAGGGAGATGGGTGAAGGGAGACCATTGTAAAGGGTGGAAATGGGGCATCTAAAAGAACAGATTAGTAATTATTTAAAACCAAGCAAAGTCATACTGAAGAGAGGGAAGAAGAAATGTAAGGGAGAATGTAAGAGAAAAGGTATATGCTAAGAATAATAGCTAAAAGTGGATTAACTGCTCTGCCTGTTATGGCATGCAGAAGGTTAAAAATACTGGGGGAAATAAAGTTGAGGAAAGAAAATATTATCCATCTGGGAAGGAGCCATCAAACCCTTCTGAGAAATGGTACAAAGCAAACAGAGAGAGAAACTGTAGATGTGAGAGTTGTGCTAGTCATTCAGTGAGTGTGGAAGCATGGATGAAAGGTCTATGCAAGGTTAAGTACTAGCAGTCTGAAGACCCCAGCATATTTGTTCATTGTAGTTCTAGAGCTCTAAGTACCATAAGTCATCTAAACCCCAAAAAATATCCACCCCAAACAACCAAGTCCCCTCAGTCAAAACCTTGTTACCTGCACTGCTATTTAGTACTTTGTTTAAGAGGCAGAAGAACATATTAGATCATTCAAACTATTCAGCTCAAGACAGTGTGGGTTTGCTCTCTACTGTATATTCCCATGCAGCTTGTGTGGCTTAAATCTGAACTGATCTAGTGACAGGGATTACATCTCTTCCTTTGGAAGTGTTTCATGCTCGGACTCGTGTTGATAGACTTTAAAAAAAAACAACATTTCTTTTCCTTCTCATGTTCATTCTAAATGTTCCCTTCTGCTTGCTCTGTTATACAGTTCCCCAGCATTTTAAATAACATCCTTTTTAGTAGGCTGTTCTCATATCAGTAGAGAAACATAGTGATGCAATGCAAATCCTTTATAATGTTTCATGGTCTTTTGGCAAGAAAACCTGGCAAAGCTATGTTCAAAGTGTTCTAATAGAGCTCAGGAGTACTTTAAAATTAATATCAAAATGAAGGATATATTGTTCTCATACAGAGATATATGGCAACTTCTTTTTAAGATTAAAAACATATTTTCTAATAATTTTCCATTTGATTCAAAGAAAAAACCCAAACCAAACAAACCAATATTTTTCCTAAACTTAACTTCCAGAGCTGTTTTTTATTAAAAAGATGGATGAAAATTACAGGTGTAGATGTTTAAAATTGTGCTTCTGGATACAAATTCAGGTGCCCGAAAATCTGAATTTTCAGCATTTTTTTTATTTCTGAGGAACTGTGGAAAAAAAAAGATACTCAGAGCAGTTAAAGGACTAAATATAATTTTAATAGCCTAACTCAAACCCTTTTGTGTATTAACATGTTCAGAATTTTCCTTGGATACCTTTTTCATTTAAAGAGAAATAATTTCAGAAATGTTTCCACTTACTCTCTAAATCTTGCTGACCAATATTTTTTGGTAAGTGCATTCACAGCTGGAAAAGGAGCCAGACAGTTTAAGTTAAAATAATAATATTGTCCTGGAGCACATGACCACTATAATGAAGGCTGAATACTAAAGCACTTGGTTGTACCAAATATAAGTTAGAAATGGAAAATTATGCACATTGGGAAGTCCAACTGGTGCTTCTTTAAATTCACACAATATTTAAGTTTAGATAGTCTTAAAAACAAGTCTTTATTTGTGCACTAATGTTCAAAACATAAAATATCCTGTGAGAACCGGTGTTTATTAGGAGATAGAGAGTAACAAAATGTGATACATAAATCAGTGACACCCCTTCTGTCTTATAGTTTGGTAAATCTCAGTCATCTAATTTCATGAGGGATATTGTAGAAGTGGAAATGATCCAGAGAAGAATTGGTCAATGGAAATAATTAGAGACCTGGAACAATTTCCATATGGAGAGCTGAAACATGCAGAACTTGTAGATGAGAAAGGAGGTATGTAGGATGGTATTATGGAAGTGTACAAAATAATTAATGATAAGGATAAAAGGGAGAGCTGGTAACACTGAGAGATATTTTCCTTGATAAAATACAGCACTTAAGTAAAGATTTATAGATATTGTCAACATTGATAAAAATTTTAAAATTATTAGAAAGTTGAAGAGGTAGCAAAGGATGGATCCCTAAAAACTTTAGAGTTTTGACTAGATACACTAATCTTTGAAAGGAAGCACAACCTAAGAGAAGCATCAAGTCTAGAAGGCCAGATTGTCAAAGACGGTAGAATCATTGAATCATAGAATGGGTTGGGTTGGAAGGGACCTTAGAGATCATCTTATTCCAACCCCTATGCTATGGGCAGTGACACCTCCCACTAGACCAGATTGCCCAAAGTCCTATCCAACCTGGCCTTGGACACTGACAGGGAGGGACAGCCACAGATTCGCTGGGCAACCTGTGCCAGTGCCTCGTAACCAAGTTTAGAAACTTTCAGAAGTGTGCCTGCTAGGAGCCAGTGAATAATGTAGCCAAACAGTGTAGGTATACAGGGATGAACCAAAACTGCTTTTGGTTAGTTTTACACTCTGACAAGTTTAGCTAACATCGTCCTAGTATTGGATGAAAACACTAAGGAATCAGCTTTGTTACTTCCACCATGGCTAGACAAACTTTAGGAGAATTTTTGAAGGATATAAAGGCTAATGATGAAGAGAGGAAAATGTCAAAGCCACACAAAGGATAAATTTTTAAAATATAGATGGAGATAAATGCAAAATCCAGACCCTACTTTCTGTGTCCGTTTTGGTACAGACTGGTTTTGGGATAAGGGCCACCTGTAAAACTTGGAATTGTTTGTGAGTTTTGCTTTCCAAAATACCACCCACCTCTGTCCCAGAGTGAGGGATTCTAGGATTTCAATTCCATGTAATCCTTAATGTAGACACTCTAATAGGTCACAAAGCCTACAGAGAGTCACATATACACCGGATACCATGAAGACTCACATGTGTCCATTTTGGCCTGTGTCTGTGGCTAAATAGATTGGTTGTATCATTTATGTATTTTTTAGGCAGGGGCAACAATCTTGACAGCAGATGCCAATAAATTTCTAAAACAGAATTTCTAAAAAAGCAGCACTTTCAGACACCAGCCTTCCAATTTCAATGATTGTTTAGTGAAAATGTAAATTAAGTTTTTAAGATTAAGTGATCTTTAAATGCCTGAAACTTTTACTTTTCCCGAACAAGACAGAGAAATAGAAACAGAGAGGGGAAAGCTTAACATAGCGATATTGCATGACTATGTCCAAGACTGTGGAAGTCCTTCACCTGTGGAAGATCAGAGTTGAATAGAGATCACATTCATTGCAAAGGTCATTGAAGATGTTGTGATTTTGTTTTTAAATTTAAACTGTTTATTCCTCATAGTATGTTCAATATTATTTGTCTGCAGATGGATAAAGCATTTTGGGACACTGCTGTCACTGCCAAACAATATATCTGTAACACAGTAAATAGTTCAGTGACAGACTTTGTAAGATTTCACATCAGAAAAATTACTTATGGAAGGGATATGTAGTGCTTAGTAGAATGTCACACAAATAGCGCTCAAAAAGAAAAATACAAGAAATACACTAGAAATTATGTGAAGTAATAGATGGTATCATCATCAAGAAGTGTATACAAGTTCAGACCTTCTTAGACCACAGTGGTTATGATGTTAAAGTTTGTGCTGAAGTGAAGAGAGTAAGAATAGAATGGGAACTTCAAAGAAATGACCCAAAGGTTACAGGCACAGGAGAAACTCCATTGACATACACAACATTGCCCTAGCAGTGATGCTAGCCTACTTCATTAGAAAGACTTCAAAGATGCCTTATATAATGCAGGCTAGTATTAAGAAAAAAAAAATAATAAACCCAGTGGGAATCCCAGGATAGAATAACAGATTCAAGTGTTATGAAAGGTAATTTTAAATCTTCCTGTCTGCACTGTGTTCAGCAAGACATATTTTCTATATGGTATTGATTCAGTCATATACTGGAATACAATAATGAGGATATTTAAATCACATATTTTAGACAGCAATGTAGAAGAGTACGGTTGTATAATACAGTTCTTGTTAATTTTTGTTCTGTGCACAGAAAGAAAAATATTGATACTCATTTGAGATATGTTTTGAGGTAACATCATGTTTTGTCTGGTACCATTTTCCTAACAATATCTTTTCATTCCTTAAGCACTTGCCTCCTCTTTGTACCTCATCCTTGACATCACTAATGTTTTTTTCAACATAAGGCATAACTAGTGAGGCAGAAACCTAGGGCATGATGCATCATTCACTTCATTATTTTTGTTCTGAAGTGTAGAAGCAAACAAAATAAGATTTTTTTTTTCACAGATGCACAGATGTTTCTGACAAACCCTGTTGCTCTGTGGTGGATCAGGACTGTGCTTGAAATACTGTTGTAAGAAAAAAATGCAAAAATAAAGTGACAGATTATTTTTTCTTATACCTGAAATCGTTTATTGTTACTAATCTGTTATAAAATACTGCAAAGGAATAATAAAACATGATGCTTTTCATCTATGAATTCCATTTTATAAAATTAAGATTATTTTTCTTAAAATTAAGAATTAATTAAAAAAACACAGACCTGACAAACTTGGAATGACCACATTGGAGCTTTAAACAAAACTTCATTTCATGCATTGAAGCCATCTGATGCTCCACACTTACTCTGTTATGAAGTCCTACTCTTCAAAGCATCCCCAAAGATACCAAAGCAAATAGCTTCAGCTCAAGTTAGCAGTATGTGTGTTTGACAGTACAGAAAACATACATTTGCCTAGTTTTTCTCCACTTACACCTGCTTTAGAGATCTTATGAGCAAGTGGTTTCATTTTTTAAGACATATTAAAGCAATAACAGAAATAACATTAGTTTAAAAAGATAGGAGAAAACGTCCACCTGCAATTCACAAAGCTCACTATTATAAAGTTGCATTCCACTTTTTGACATGCCTTTATATTTTGAAAGCTGGGGAAAAAATGAAATCTTAATTTGGCATGGAAGAGGAGTCCCCTTACCCTTACTGTAGCCAGATCTGACTGACTAAAAGGACCCACAATGATGGAAAGCACTACAGGTCTGCAGTCAGGGTTATCTTTGTAGTTGTGTAGATGTTTAATTAAACATACATCTGCACCGATTTATTTTGTGTTTCTTGTTTCTTTTTGTTCAGGTGCTATAGATTTCCTCTTTTGCTTGGAGACTTTCTGTATTGAAACACATTTTTAAGAGATGCTTAGAAAGCTCAACTAAGAGTTGTTTGGGATCAGCCTCATCTGACTCACCTAACATTTATAGTGATGTAAAGTCCCAATCTGGACTTCATTTAGAGTCAACAGAGGTACTTTGATCAAGTGACTGGTCTTAGGATGGGGTGAATTGCATCTGCGAGTACCATTTTTCTCCATAGTATCCATTAAATGGTGATGATATTAATGCTGCTATTTATATGATCAGTCTACATCGGGACATATTAATTTTTATACACTTTTTTCCTAAAGCAAATAAGTAATACTGCTAACTCCAAACCATGATGATTTAAAAATCAAAGTATTTTCATACTCTGCTCAAGCAAGGATAGCCTAATTTCCAAGTTATGCTCTATAATCAAATGCAACAAAGTGTATTAGGTGGATCAAGTCAGGCTGTAGTTTAATAGAGAACAGTAATGAAATAAGTCAGTTAAAACATGTAATATTTTAAATTTATGTCAGTGGGAAAATATTTAAACTCTTCAAAAGAAAATTGAGGATTCTTGTATTTCATCTCTATTAACTTGTTGATGGTCACAGAAGGAGTACTGAAAATGGAGTATTTTTAGTACACGTTTTTACATTTAAATTCTTGATTTTTAGTATAGAAATCAATTACCCACACTCTTTCCTATAGTGTATGTCAGTGCCAAATCCCTCTTCACTCTGCTTTGGGAAAATGGTATTCACTCACACAAAGATGTTACAGAGGACGTCAGTATATATAAAATAATGAACAGTACTGTCAATGTCACCCAAATGGCTTGTTAGAGAAAAATTTCTTTGTATGCATACCATTCTTCAGCTGGAAACACTAAATGCACATTAGGGTGCCTGTGTGGAAAAACATAAATCAGTTAAAGAAATATATGGACTCTAGAAATATTAAACAAAGCCAGTGGCTTAATCTCCCTTGTAGCAGTTTGTGAAAGACTTCTTTAGTTCTCATCTCTCAGTGAATGGCTAGTTACTTACAAAACTGCTGTCTGGAGCAGAAACTCATTACAAACTGTATTGCAGCTGGATAATTAAGTGT
Organism: Gallinula chloropus; assembly: GCF_964237585.1. Taxonomy (NCBI): domain Eukaryota; kingdom Metazoa; phylum Chordata; class Aves; order Gruiformes; family Rallidae; genus Gallinula; species Gallinula chloropus. Next base: position 20,468,737 of record NC_140086.1, read on the forward strand.
CTTTATCTCTTTGTAAATGGGCCATAAGGCATTCTATTTCAGCTCACTAATGAGGGCCACTTTGTGGTATTCCTAAGTGATGTCTTTCAAATGTACAGTGAATTGAAATATTATTGTTGTTACCAGTCACTAAGGCTGGATTTATTGAGAAACAAACTTGGTAACTGTTGATAATTTATTAGGTAGTAAATAATTATGCCCTGGAGAGGGTGAAAGCTCACTTAACATCATTTTCCAAGACCAAGTCAATTCCTGCAGCACTACAGGAGGGAAATTTTGCTTTAAATTATTTATTTAATTAGAAGTTGGATAGCTTGAGTGCCCTTGCTATGCAATAGTTTTTGCCTTTCTTACTTCAGATTCTTAGAGGGGAAAGTAATACTCTGTTAGCTACTAAAACATGTCTCTTTATGTTACCATAAGGCATCTGACTGGCTACACCTTTTTTCTTTCCATCTCACCTTAAAAATATGTATTTGAAGTTCTTGTAACAAATCTTAGTATTCCTAATGAAACTCAGACTGGACTACTGCCTAGGCTGGTAGAATTGTCACAGCTGTACTAAGTGCATTCCAGCATCACCTGGACTTGTGCTGGACTGTACTTAAGAGAGGTTCCTATGTCTGTTCAGGCCTCCCACATGCAGTAAGTGGTTTGTGTGCAGCCATGAATGTCTAGGAGTTAAAGGCAAAGGGGCTATTTTTGGTTTGTCATTACTCCTTGGAAACAACATCCTTCCACTTATCAATCCAGTCTAGTGATTGCAGCATCACAGGATGAATCAGACCATTGAGCTATACCACTGGAATAATCAACCGGTATAACAAACAAAGAAACAAAACAGCAACAGCAAAACAGCCAAGAAAACAACAAAAAAGCCCTAAGGCTGCCTCCCCTTTACCCTCCTTGCCCCCATCAAACCAGAGTGCTTTTTGTCAGATCTCCTATTAACCAATTGATTCTGTGACTATGAAGACAGTTTGTCTGACAGCAGCACTTCTCCTTTAAGTGAGACCTTACCACTACATTGGATTATGGCTAAATGCTCCTTTAGACACATACATATGTATGTGTATGTATATATATATTACTTATACTGCCATAAACTCTAGAAATTTAAATGAAGAATTTTCCATTAAAATAATTCAGCAGATGACTATGCCTGAGGAAGGAATTCGAGAGTGCTCTTTTCTCCCACCTTCTAAATCATCTATGTAAGCTCTACTTAGGTGCCTGTGGACATCTTGAAAGAAAGACACAAGAGGTGTTGATGCTTATTAATGGTTGAAATTAAAACTGCATTTTTTAATTATTACAAAGGAACAATAAGAAAATCAGGAAAAAGTGTACTGGAGTATAATTCATTATGTGCTCAAATACTGTGTAAAGTACTGGATCCGATAACTGTAAAAACCCCGAACAAAACCATAAAAAAGATGGAAAAAGCTATAAGAACAGTTGATCAAAGATGTGAAATACCATTCATTAAACATATCAGAGATACTTCAGACAATGTACAAGATAATAGGAGAAATTGTAGGTGGCTTGGATGAAGAATTGCTGACACTTTCAGCCAAGAATGAAGGGTCACCAGATGAAATGTACTGGTTAAAATCTAACAATGGGACATTGTTTTACGAGGTAGGTGTATGGATTTCCTTGGTATGGGACACAAAATTATTAAAATTCATGTGGCTTCAAAAAAACCCCAACTACTGGAGAGATTCACAGAAGATTATTAAATATAAATATATTATATCTGGCAGGGGAAGCAACTGTGCTGTAAATTCTTGAATGTGCTTGCCCACTCTTATGCTATTCCCCAGTCATCTGCTTTGGACATCTGTTCCTACTGGAATTTTTTGGGCCAGGTTTTAGCCAGCCCTTGCAAAACCTTAGGGTCCTCCTGGGGAGGGAAAGGTCTAAAAGAAAATAAAATAAGTACTTATGGGGGCACAGGCAAAGAAGAAAACAGAAGAACAGTGAGAGGCTAAGAGACCAAGTCCAGTGAGGAAGCCTCATGACTTGTAGGGCTTGAAATGCTGGAGATGGCTGGAACTGCAATGCAACCTGGTATAGCCACGCTCATAAATTAATTTGAAACTAATGAGAACCTTGACAATAAAGTTTCATAAACTAGAATCTGAAAATTTATAATCTATAAATTTGATTATGGAGCCATAGTTCCCAGAACAGAAATATTTCATTCCTGAAATGAACTTCTTTTTTTTTCCCAGTTTGCTTTTGGGCAGCTCTTTTTGTCAGATTGAGATTGTTTTCAAGTGAAGGTTGGTATATGCATGATTAGACCACTGAAACAGCAGACTACACCTGTGGCTATATATCACCAAAAACTGAGTGGCTGTAACTCTTTGCCTATTTTTCAAAACAAAAATAATCTTCATCCTTTCTGCGTCAGATCTGTCTGTGATTCCTGCTGCTAAGTCTGGGAATGCATGCATGTGTGGGCCATGTTCTAGGACTTGTCAGTGGGGATATTTGAGTGACATCCTTTTGATAACATTAGTAAACTGTTCTTGATTTGATTCTTTGCCAGCCAGGCCCTATTTGCCATCATAACTGGAATTGTGGTGGTGCACAACAGCTGCATCCAAATGGCTAGGAAAGAAGTCAGAGATACAGGGTCTCTTACAGAAATGTAGGATTCCCCATCACGTGTCTGGCACCATGACAAGACCAAGGCAAAATTTGTTTGCAGTCTGGATAGAGACAGAAACTGACGTTTGGTAGTCCTTGAATGACTCTGACCTGGAATGTTAAAGCTGTAGGTAAACCCCATCAATTTACAACATTCTTCTTTCTGATTTTTTAGAAGCTGCTTGTCTGGGGACAGAAATTTCCACCTCTAATACTTTTGACAGACAAGATAAAATTTAGGTCCATTATATTTGCCAGTAAGGTATGGAGAGATATTTGTTTTTCTTCCTGGCTTCAAAAGCATGAAGATTTTTTTTTAAAACTTCTTTTGGTATGCATAGTGATTATTAAATCCTATAAGAAAATTAGATTCATATAAATAAAACATTAAAATAATGAAAATATAGTAATTCACTAAGACAGTACAGAAATCTCTGCATATCTGTCCAAATAAGTCACTATCACGCAAAAAATGCAACAGCTGCCTTTCATTTTCCTGCAGTATCGCTAAAGGACATAAGACTCTAATGATTAACTTGGTCTTAACTGAATTCACAAATATAGCAGTTCAGATCTTAAATAATTTAGTGAATATGAAAGTGATTTGATTGATTCAGTCAACATAAGGAACTGCAGTTTAATGTTCTCTATTGCTGGCAGACAAACTGCACTATTCACTTGCAACATCACTAGCAGGGACTTGAAAAGCAATGAGATAACATCATTTTTTCAAAACCAGTCAGAAATCTCAGGTAAAATACTCCAGTATATTATTTTTAAATATTTTTCTAGTAGAGATGAGATTAGGTAATTTTCATGAAACTAGGAAAAAGGATAATGTGTGCTTTAAATTTCCTGTTCCTAGATAACATTAGATTGCTAAATATTTCACAAGGTATTTATTTATTTATTCTATTTCTTTAGCTTCAGGCAGAGAGGTGGGCAATCTTAATCTGTAATAGCTGTTAGGAACTAGTAAACTCATTTACTATTGACTTATTTTAGTGACTGATAGCAGAAAAATAGTCTCATACTACACAGAGGCACACACAACTAGCAGTCAGTTAAGGGAGTTCCCTGGCTATTGTTTTGGGAAGAGGCCCTACGTGGTCTGAGCTACCTCACTTGCAAGCTCCAGTAACCCTTTCTAAGTACTGTGGCAGCTCCACCACAGTTGCTGATCCCAAATTTCTGCTACAAGTTCATGCAGAGTTAGTAGGAGCAGCAGAATAGCTTCTCAGTCCTTGCAAATCACAGTCTCTGCATAAGCAGAATCCTCATTGATTTGGGTTCCTGTTCCTCCGCAGGACCATGGAGCAGTGACACTGACAGGGCTGCTTCCTCTACATGGGGCAGTTGTACATTGTATTGCCTGGACTCAAAAGTTCATCCAGGGCACCAAGGAAAAGAAACTGTCAAAAGACTGATAACTCAAAGAAATAATTCAAGTAGGGAAACAGAGGTTGTGTAGCCCAAGGAGAAAGACATTGGGCTAAAAATTAACCAAAAGGCTTTTGGAAGTGCAATGAAAGAAGAACTTCTCTTATTCATTCTCCTGTTCAGGAAAGCAGGATTTTCCACATATGCATCTTTGCTTCAAAGAAACATGACTTCATTGCCAGCTTATTCATCCAGAAAAGACAACCAGAAAAACCCCTCCAGGGCTCCAAATTTTGGCTAAGCATTCAGGTTTATAAAAATATAATATTATTTTGCTTGCCATAGACGTATCTTTTTCTTCAGGTACATAAAGTTTTGGAATAAGATTTGCATTTGAAAAAATGTAAAGTAAAAATAGAAATCTGTGTAAAGTCAATTAAGATCTTGAAGCTGAAAGAAGAAATGTAATGGCTGTGTGTTTTGGTTTAGATCTTTCTTTGAGCCTTGCTATTTTTTTGAAAAAATTATTTATACATCTACCATATGCGATCCAATGCATGATTCAGGAACTTCATTTGATATATAAAGGATTCAAGGTCTATGTAACATTGTAGTAAAAACAGTCTGAAGCTATAGTAGGTAAAAATGGTTTGGAAATTGTATGGAATATTAAGTTAGAAAAACAACAGGAAACCATAGAAAAAAACATATTTTACCCCAAAAGAACATTACCAGTAACATTCCTGAGTATTAATTACCTGATAACTTTGGGCTTTTCTTGCAAATTACAGTCTGATATATCAAGAACTGAACCTAGTGCTGGTTATGCTTAATATACTGTTGTACAATCTGTAATAGTTCAGCTCCTTCAAAAGAAGCTGAGCTTTCCTTCCAGGGGTAGCACCAACTCCTGAGAGAGGGATGAGAGGCACCCAAGGAAATCCATCTTCTCCTGGCTGCAGTGGTTTGCTGAATAAAACCCACTGCTGTGAAAAAGGGTATTGGGTTGATTTATCTTTAGGAAATTAACAGGTCTGCTGTCTGACCTCAGGTATTTCAGGTGTCTGATACTAAAAGGAAGGATGAAGGAACTGGATATATCTATGGCATCTATCTGCCCTTTCATTCTGACATAATCAGATGTTTTATTGTAGTTTTTATAGTCTTTAAGCATGAGGAAAAAAATTTATTTCTAAGTATGCTTCCTAGAGATCCATCTCCTTAAAAATTATTTTAAAATCTAATTACGCTGAAATTAAAATCTTTTGTTTAAAATTTAGATTATAGCTAGTTGCTATGATTTTTTCCCCTCAAAATTTCAGTTAAAGTGAACCAATTTCACACTTCCTTGATTGACTCTTAAGTAGTTATTTACAAATGGTTTTCAACATGTGTATAATGGTTAAATAGAGGTAAGATAATCTCTCCACATTTAGATAATAAAATAGAAGTACTTTGAGACTCAAGGAAATGAACACTCTGATTGTGCACAACTAAACATTTTTTTAAACAAGAGAGACTGATCTTTGCAGTTGAAGGAGAAGTATTAGAGAAAGAAGAAGGTCATGAGGAGCAGTCAGCATGGATTCACTAAGGGGAGATCATACTCGACCAATCTCATAGCCTTCTATGATCTCATCACCAGCTGGATAGATAGAGGGGGAACAGTGGATGTCATCTACCTTGACTTCAGCAAGGCTTTCGATACTGTCTCCCATGACATCCTGATAGCAAAGCTGAGAAAGTATGGGATAGATGAGCGGACAGTGAGGTGGGTTGAGAATTGGCTCAGAGGGCGGTGATCAGTGGAGCAGAATCTGACTGGAGACCTGTAACTAGCGGTGTTTCCCAGGGATCGGTGTTGGGTCCAGTCCTGTTTAATATCTTCACTGACGACCTTGATGAGGGAACAGCATCCACCCTCAGCAAGTACGCCGATGATACAAAGCTGGGAGGAGTGGCTGACACGCAGGAACACTGCGCTGCCATCCAGAGAGACCTGGACAGGCTGGAGAGCTGGGCAGGGAGAAACCGGATGAGATTCAACAAAAGCAAGTGTAGAGTCTTGCACCTGGGAAGGAACAACCGCTTGTATCAGTACAGGCTGGGGGATGACCTGCTGGAGAAGAGCTCTGTGGATAAGAACCTGGGGGTCCTCTTAGATGACCAGCAGTGTGCCCTAGTGGCTAAGAGCCAATGGGATCCTTGGGGTGCATCAAGAGGAGGTCTAAGGAGGTGATCCTCCCCCTCTACTCTGCCCTGGTCAGGCCCCACCTGGAGTATTGTGTCCAGTTCTGGGCTAACTGGTATAAAAAGGACAGAGATCTCCTGGAGAGAGTCCAAAGAAGGGCTATGAAGATGGTTAAGGGCCTGGAGCATCTCCCCTATGAGGAAAGGCTGAATGAGCTGGGACTGTTCAGCCTTGAGAAGAGAAGACTAAGGGGGGACCTTATTAATGTTTATAAATATCTTAAGTATGGGATGCAGGGAGAAATGGCCAGCCCCTTTTCAGTGGTCTGTGGGGACAGGACAAGGGGCAATGGCTGCAAGTTGGAGCACAGGAAGTTCCACACCAACATGTGGAAGAACTTTTTCACTGTGAGGGTGACAGAGCCCTGGGACAGGCTGCCCAGGGAGGTGGTGGAGTCTCCATCTCTGGAAATATTCAAGACCTGTCTGGATGCCTATCTGTGCAATATGAGCTAGGGAGCTGCTTTGGCAGGGGTGTTGGACCCAATGATCTCTCGAGGTCCCTTCCAACCCCTATGATTCTGTGATTCTATGATTCTAAGAAATTCAGATCAGGAAGAATGGATCTAATCTAAAGCTCCCTGAAATCAATGAAAGGCTTTGCTTTAGCTCCTCTAGGCTTTGGCTTCAGCCCCAAGTAATTTTTCAAGTTGGACTTTTGCCACTGACGCTAACACCATCTGCTTACACAAAAATGCCATGAAATTTTTAATTAATATAAATCATGAATGCCTCAGTTCTATGTCTTAGTTAAAAAATGACATCTTTGAGAGTGCATTGTTGATTCATGCCTTGCTGAGAACTTTGTACCCTGCCATTTCAAGGGGACGTGTTTCATCCACTCTATTGCCAGTACTACCTTTTCCAAATATGAGCAAGTTTCAAATCCATTGATTTTCCAGGTAAAGTTCATATGCAAATATGTGAATCATGGTGTGTGGTTGTTAAAATCAAATTATAAAAGGACAAAAACATACATATGAAAGGGAAAAAGAATATGACAGTGTATATAAATGCCTACCTAGAGAGCAAGATAGTCTTACAGGTCAGGATTGGATTTTTTACTGTTTTTCTACTTTCACTCTTTCACAAAATCATTGAGATAAAACACTGAACCTCCCTCTTCCTCAATTTCCCCATCTGTGAGACAGTATTAATACCAATTGCAGGAATTCGCCTGCTTTGAAGTGTTCAAAGGGGAGATAGTATGTGAAGCTGCATATTTACAGTATATGCCACTTCATTGAGAGTGAATAAGGCATAGTCCTTTTGGACCTATAACTCACATTTTCAAGTCAAAAATTAAAAAGATATGGCTGTCACCAGACAATGAGTGTGTCTGGAGGATTTAAATATTGTTTCCTTATTGTAGGGATTAATGAAGTGCTGGCCCAGACCCTACACAGCACTTAAGGACATGTTTAAGAATCTGAGTAGACTGATGGATTTCCATGGGAATACTGATGTGCTTAAAGTATGTGGTGTTGGAATGAAGTCATATCCTCCAGTATCGTGTGGGGTCACACTATTTTTGTTTGTGAAAATGAAGGAACACTCTCAGATGTTATTCCTTCTACAGGGAATCTCCTGGTTGTTTGAGACTGGGATCCTCAAACATCTCGCCCTCCTAGCTTCTCACCCTAGGCTCTTATATAGTCTGTCTGCAATATACAGGATCAAGATCTGCACTAGTGTTATAATGCTAATTGTTTTCCTGTTATGAGCCAAAAATAAATCAAATAAATCATGACTTTAAATGACTGACTAGAGTAGTGCTGATTTTTTGTTTGAGGGATTTTTTTCCAAAAAGGCAACTTTTATGTCTGTAGACATGAAAATAAAGAAATAATTCTCTGCCAAAACCATAAAATTAATCTAGCAGCTCCCTTGCCTAGAAGGGAACAGCTCTTTCCTCCTGGGGCTCTGCACTGCTGTCTTACATGAACATCTATCTCAGATCGCAACACTGAAGAAGCTTGTTCACCTCGATGTGCCATCTCTGGTACATTCTGTGGCAACCTCCTAATTACAGCTTGAGTCAGGGACAATGCCTGCAGCTGCACAGACCTTTGCACTCAGAAGGCACTGTGTTCTCCTCCTGGTAGACAGGATGCTCTGCTTAGCTATTTGCATTATAACTTTCTTCTACTGGGCCTTACTCTGCCATCTGTGTGAAAGTTTCATACCAGTTCTTTAATAGAATTTACCAAATACACTAATTGTGAAAGCCCAACAGAACAGTTCTTACCCTGTGTGTTTAACTGGAATGTAGTGTGCAAAAGTGGACTTCCTTGATACAGAAATGCTTGAGATTTCTGTTGTAATTTACATTATCATGGCTTTTTTGGTTGTATTTGTTTTTGTTTTGCAGTTTTACTAAAGAATACAAAAAAGGAGGAAGAAAAGCCTTTCAGAGACTGTGCAGATGTATACCAATCTGGTTTTAACAAAAGTGGCGTTTACACTATTTATATTAACAATGTGTCAGATCCTAAAAAGGTAAAGTAGATATTTGTTGTATTTTCTTTTTTGTTAATATGATGTTGCTGAAGGAGCATTTTGAGACTTAGTTGAAGTTCATATTCTGTAAAATGTTATACTGGTATAAATAACCTGGGCTATAATCAGTTTTGAAAAAAATCAAGTAGAGTGAACAAAGTGATAAACTGTATTATTCCAGACATTACTCTTTCTCACTGACAGAGAACCCTTCCTAAGTTCCAACATACACTCAGTAGTTGACTCACTTCCTCCCACTTGGCAAGTTCAGTTGAATCAGACTATGGCTGCTAATAAATCTGCGATAAAGTTTAGAAGTGAATTAGTAAAGTGCTATAATGAGGAAGTTGATGGGGGGATTATCTGGTAGCACAGCGAAAGAAATAGCAGAATGAGTAGTTTTAAAATAAAGATTTACAAAAATTGTGCTTCTCTTGTACAGAGCAGGGAAAAGTATTTATGACTGTAAGGAACACGGCACACAATATTATCACTATTAGAAATGATGAAGTATGTATAATCCTGTCCTTTTCAAAAAAGACCCTTGGGAGGGTTCTTTGATGAAATATCAGTCTGTAAAGGAGACTGGTTTAGTTTTTAGTTTTTTTGAAAGGCTTCTGGTGCTAAGGTATCTCAGTCTGTTGAAGCTGGGAACATGAGAAAGTAACTTAAGCCATGGAGCCATGCTGGCTGTCCCTGTGATGGGACACTATTGGGAGCAGACCCCAGCAAGGCTAAGGGCTGATTACCTGGGACAGGAAAATACAGGTGTGTCCAGTAAGTGGGACAAACAGGACAGAAGGGAACCACTTGTCTGGTGCAGTAAAACGGTGACCCTGCAAATAGAAAAAGGCAGTTACAAGTATTACAAGTATTGTCTATACTGGTTTTATGAAAGTACTAAGATACATTAAAGTTATTTCTAAACTGAATTTGGTTTTATTAGAGGCCTTTGGAAGCCTGTAAATGTCAATATAGTTTACTAAAGTTTTAGAGTTCATTAAACCACAAGTAGAACTGGGGTGGGAGAGTGCTATGGGCAAAGACCAATATAACTGGTGAATGTGAATAGAAAAATACTTGACATGACATAAAATACAGAGAAGCCTTTAAGCATTAGTGAACAGGACAGGAACAGTAAAAGCAGTTCTGTGGAAGCTGTTCCACTCAGAACACAGATATAACATCAAAATCCAGACTGCATGTACAAATTGGCAGTGGCTTTTCTTAGCCTTATTAAAGTTCATAAGCCATGTCCAGGAGCTGGGCTGCAATGAAAAATAATGGTTACCTGAAATCCCTTTGGCACTGATATTTCTGGTATGCTTACCTTACACCCACTTCACTGACAAGAACAGTGACACTGTGGAAGCCACCCTATGTTTCTGCTGTATCCCTGTTAGCAGACACTGCTATCAAGCAATACAGGAAGAGTAACTCTGCTGATATGATTGCATTATTTTTTCCTGGGGGGTTGTGTGTGTGTGTTTCTGCTGCTACCAGTTTCTGTCTTGCCCTAGCCTAGCAAGATAACACAGCACAAGCTTATCCCAGGCACATTCATGTCAGTCAAAGTGAAGAGCGTGATTGCTTTAACAGATGTTTATTCAGACATTAAGGTTGTATTAACAGTCTGCAAGGTAGTGGTGTGCAGAGATAGCTGAACTAACTCCAGCTGAGATAGCTTCAAAATCGCATCAAGGCAGCACTGTGCCAGGACTAATTAGCCCAGAGGTAGCACCATGCTGACACAGTTAGATTGCTCTGGGACCCAAGCTATTATCCTGATAGGTGCTCCATGGAGACATACCCACTTATTTAAAGCCAGCTTACTTATCTGCATTACCACAATGCAATGCACAACACTGACATGTCTTAAGAGGCCTAATATATTGTTCCCTTCTGTAATACTTGTGGCCACTGGCAACTGTCCCATTTATAATAATTTTATACTTCAGGTCACAAAAATATACCTTGATTTCATTATATATTTCCCAAGGGACACTTACTAGAATCCTGACATTCAGTAGAAAATATGCCTTTGTCATATATACAAATACTAACTGTCCTAGTTTTTTTCTTGTTTTGCCTTCATGTATTTAAAGAAAATTGTCATTCTTGCTTGCATCTCAATACCATTTATGTGCCTCATTTTTATATGCTTACAAAATTAGCTTGCAATTTCTCTTTCACGTTCCTGTTTCCACAGTTAGTTTAGTTCATCAGTCTTGAATGCTGCATCAAAAATTAGTGATTCATTTCTGTTGAAAAAGAACTTAATAAGTGTGTAATGCCTGATGGTGTGGACAAATTATTATCCTTATGCTATAGCGAGAGCAAAGGCAAGAGCCCTGTCAATCCTCTGCAGAGGTGGGGTCAGCTACAAGGGAAGCAGAGTCTGCTGGTGAGCATAGAAGCAGAACGAGTGAGGTTGTCAACATTCTGGAGCTGAAGGGACCTGAAGTTGGCCAGGAGTACTGGTCTGAATGCACACAGAACCTCCATTTCTCTGCTTGGATCAATGTATCGGACTCACTTACTGTCTCTTCTAATGCCCTTACAAGCATGACTTCTGCCAATGCACTGCACTGTAAATGCAATGTTGTTAAACGTTAGTGGTGTCTGTATATCTGGGTCTATGGCTCAGCAAAAGCAGCTTGCCACTGTTGCTGTGAATGCAGCCTTCATGCCTTCCCTCTATTTTCTGCCTCTGGGCTGTCTACCATAGTGGTGTCAATGGTCTTCTTTCTGAGCATATTTGAGTTTTAACCCATTAAATGTATGCTAGCCCCATATACTTTGGAGACAGTTGTCTTGACGTGGTTACCTTCAGGTTTGGGTTTTGCATAGCAGACACAAATTCTCTGAATCTCAAATGTCTGGTCTTGATCTTGTTGCTCCATGACAACAACCAAGTCTCGTGAAGTCTTAGGACATCCACTTAAAATGCAGTATATGGAAATCCCCTTCTTTTGTGTACTTTAAAGTTGGGCTGATCTCTTAACTATAATTATGAATTTTGTAATAATGTAGTCCATAGAACTAAAATACATATAAATAATCCCATATATGCCTTTTAGTAGTTTATTTTTATCCATTAATTTTAGGAAGGGCAGAAGTGCAATACTTCGGATGCTCTTTTTATCTAAATCAGGTTATTTTATAGACAATAAATTCAGAATCTAAAGATGCATACAAATTCAAAGTCACTTTTCTTCATCCTTTTCTGGTAGAGGGTTAAATATCCTAACATTTTAAAAGGTGTTTAATGGTTGAGTGCCTTGACCTTGCCTGGGACAGAAGCCAGTCCAGGACATTTGTTGGCTAGAGCTATGCACAATGAACATCTATAATCAGCTTGGCACTGCTGTTAATACGGCAGGTGTTTGTGTCTACCACCACTGAAAGTGCCAGACCACACAATGATGGCTAGTGAATAATATGCTGCTGTAAATCTTTCTTTCACTCTAAAGTTTTCTGTTATAATTTACTATATTATTCAGAAAACATCAAAGTCCTTTTATAGGACTTTAAAAAAATTATTATTTTATTATATTTGTGTAAGAAAACCCTATCATGTGTTTATGTCTTTAAAATGTCTTAATACAGTTGAGGATTTAATGCGTTAAAAATTGGCAGTGTATTCGTGGGAGCTTGAAATGACTTATAAGGAAAGTAAATCCATCATTTAGAAATTCTCACTGTAAATCAGACTAAAGAAATTAAATCCTGTAGATAAATGTTTTGACTCACAGTGTCTTCCCTGAAGGAGGAATAGAGCCAAAACGTTTGTATAGCAAACTGTGGGTTTTCTTGTGGTTACCCTAAATCAAGTTCACATGTTTGTACTGTTGGGTGTTTCCTTCCTGTACCTACGCAAGAACTTCACTCGGCATGCCTGAGGCAAATTAAAACAAAAGCACTTGCACAGGATTACTATGGCAATGCTTGTGAGTAGGAAAGTTTTGGAATTGTTTTGGAACTTTCATTCTCAGTCAACTGAGGGACAAATTTTGATTTAACTGAGTTGGATAGTAAACTTCAAATTGGCAAAGCAAATTAAAGTTTTAAAGATCCGACTGATGTTGAATGGATTGACTCATGATGCAAATGCCAAAAGCTAAGCTGATGGGTGACACCTCTTCAAACACGTTACTTATTGACATCTTACTTAAAAAGAGTAACTGTTCAAGAGCACAGACAAATGAAATTTAGGATAGTTGCAGTGTAGATGAATACAAGGGAATAAAAATCAGGAAAAATTGCCTGAATGGGTGGCAGTGAGAAACTTAGAACTCAAAATCAAGTGTCATAAAACTAGGCACTAATGTAAATACTGTCACTTGACACATACCAAGAAAAGTGAATGGATAAGCAATGTTTGAATCTTTTAATAATTTAACTTATATATATTTTGAGTAGATAATATAAAGTGATTGAAAAAAGAATGAAAATCAAATGTCCTTTTGATTATTATGTGTGTTGCATAAGATTGCTGAAAGACTTCAGTTGATGCAATATAACATCAAGCTTCAGCAAAACTGTCAAGTCTTTAAATTATTAATGTACAGAATCTCAGTATCTAAGCTAGACTTTTATTAGTGCAATGAGGGCAGGGTATGATCATGAATGTTCGGTATAGGTCATAACTTCTTCGTCTATCCTGCAGACCTCTGGCCTTGAGCCATATCTATGTCTTCTGTCAGCTGTAAAACAGCTAAGACTGAGATGAACGGTTTCTGTTTTGAGACACTACCTGGCATACTGTAGGTAACATTACAATACAAAGCAAAACAGAACAATCCTACCTATACTACATTTTGGACTATCTGAATTTGCGGGTTTTTTTTCTGTAGATTCTTTCTTAGACAGAATGAGACTCTGCTAAAAGCTATTGAAAACATTATTATCAGTGAGAAAAGTACTTGATGAAGGGAACAGTTCCAGGAGTGGAGAAAATAGAAAAGGAGCATGGAGGGAATGTGAAGAGGAAAGCTGAGAATGCAGAGGTGGGAAATGGAGAGATGTTCTGGGGCAATGTGCTGAAAGAACAGGAGACATTACTGGGAGAATTACATTGAACGAATGGAGAACTCAGGTCGTAGTTGAGGCTACTTTACATTGAGAGTAAAGGGCATAAATCCACAGGAAAACAGGCTTCCTTTGTTCTATTATTCACAAATACATTTATTTCCCTCTAAAATGACAAAATTCTAATACAAGTTTGGTTTATTATTTTTATTTTTTTTAAATTGTCACATAGGTCTTTTGCAATATGGAAATTGCTGGAGGAGGATGGACTGTTATACAGCACCGAGAAGATGGAAGCCTGGATTTTCAAAAAAGTTGGAAAGAATACAAAATGGTAAGAGGAAAAATATGGAATAGCTGTACAGTTCATAGATATGTTAGATTTCAAATAGTATTTTCTATTATCTTAAGTAGATAGATCTGCCTATAGTGATGTTGCATGGTCCCACAGTCCTTTAAGATCTACCTTTTGCCATGTCTGTTACTCAGTTAGTTGAGTATTCTTTCAGATCACTTATATTCGGAGATGAAAATGAGGTCAGGTGAAGTATATGCACTGAAGAATGTTGCTGTCTGTCCCTCTAAAGGTTTGACTTCCTGTGACGTTAAGGGGTAATAGGCTTGTGATAATGTTCCTAATGCATGGATGTTTTCAGCTGAGAGGAACTCCTTCAGAACTTGGAGCATCTCAGATAGGAATGAGAAGTTTTACTGGGGTTTATCCCAAGACATACAACACCCCTGCCAATCAAGCCAGTGTACTAGAAATGTTGATACTTCAAATAGGAGTAAAAGAAAATAAATAACTTACCAAATTACAGATGACATGACTTCAGCAGGCTATTTTCCCTTTGCCAACTCAAAAAAAATTTCCTCCAATCTAAATAACTTCTGAGATTTTTCATTCTCTGCCCGATCAAACTTTCTGATGGAGCTCCTTTCTCTGAGTCCCTGAGGACTGGTTTGTATTTCAGTGACATTCCCAGGGATTTTTTTAGAAATCTTAAAGAAAGAAAATCAGATTCCTTTGGGAATTTTAATTTAGCAGGAAACTTGAAAACTCTTTTACTCTATTTTGGTTCAGAGTCAAATAAAATATAAATTTATATTGGGGAAAAACAAAATTTGAAAATTCTACCAGTTCTACTTATGAGGAAATTAGAATTTGTATACGCAATCTAACTCATTTATATGGGCTGTTTTAATAGATACATACCCTATGAATTATTAATATTTACTCAGTTTTCTCTCCTGTGCTTTTTCTCACACCATTTAATAAAAACAGCTCATCTTTTTTGAAGATTTCCCATTTGGCCATTTTTCATGTATACTTCTTCACTCAGACAAATATTTTCCTCAAATTTTCCTTTACAATGTAGGGGAATTACATTAGATTGTGTTGGTTTTATCTTGTCCAAGCAGTCTCAGTTAATTTTGATTCCCTTTAGGAGTGCTACAGACTTACAAGAGATGATTTGCTTCTACCAAATACAAAGGATCTGTTTGGACTTTTACTGATACCTATCCTATAAGGAAGTCAGTCATGGGAAAAGATGCGATTTAGGCTTGTCTCTGCTCCTATGAACCTTTTCAACAAAGTAACGACCTTAGGCCCTCTTCTGTGATTATCTTGTATCATGAAATATCTGCAGTGTCTATTGGATCACATCCCCTCTCCTTGCTGACACATCAACCTGGTGTTTCTTCCAATGGAAACCAGGTGGTGTGGTGGACACAATGGTACTCTTACCTGGAGTGGTTTAACTTAATATGCATTCTCTCTGCTCATAGTTCAGATACAACTTTTCAGATTTTTCTAAGACATTCCTGTTGTGCTTATACATCAGTAGGGCCACAAATCTATCAGAAATCAACAATATAATTATTGTAACAGCAAGAATAAGCCTCTGGGTCTTCTTTTAGTTTCAGTGCATCCAGTTCTTATTGGAAAAAAATCTGAAAAACTGAAGTTATTCAATGTCAAGTACTGATTGCCAGCTTCTGAGCTGGACAGGGAGTCAGGCCACCAACCTCCTGTACTGTTAGTGCCCTCACAAGCTATTGGCTGCTGCAGTTTTATGAGGCTATTGCACATTTTCTCTGATTCTAAGCTTACATCATTATAACAGGTAACTTTGAAAAAGTGCACATAGAGTATTATCTGCAAAGGTGAGTGACAGCACTGCTGGGTTACAGGAGTCACCTGGCACCAACTCACTCTGCTGACAAACTGGGGAACAATTGTCTTTGATTCACTTTTATACTGATGGCTTCAGCTTACATGGAAGTACTTCAATTCCTGTCCAATGGATTTTCAGATACCAACTCAGAAAACAGGTTAAAAGGGAGATAAAGTAGCCATAAATATTTTGAAATCTTTTAAAAAGAAGAAATAGACAATTCCATCCATACATGAGGTCACAAAGTCAGTGATGTGATGGTAATAGTAATACTTTTTCCACTTGTTCTTTTAGCTCCATTTCCACTGGCATCCAGTCTTCAATCTGGAAAATAAAGCTACCATTTCTTTAGTATCTAAAACAGTAGCTCATGAATACAAAACTTTTTTACACAGATATATTATTATGCCATCTTCTTAGTGGCTTACCAGTATCATTCAGTGTTGTTAATGGTCTTATGCCGTGTGGTGTCATTTGTGCCTTGGCTTTTAAGAACTCATTACTGATGATGAAAACTCTCAGGTCACTTCAGTTTTGTACATTCAATACATTTGGACAGGAAACCCTGTCAGTTCATCCTTTTCTTATTGGTACCTACTACATCTGTTCTGTCACATTTTGTAATGCATCTTATGCTATTTGTTTCTTATCAGAATTTGAAGTGGAGCAACAAATAGTTTCTTTAATAACAGCAGATCACCCTGAAGCTGATTTCAACCATTTGTCCTATTTTCTTGCCTGAGGAGAGAATGAAAAACACTTATTAGTGTTTTGACCGTTAGAAGAAAAATGTAATTAAAAAACCCCAACTGGTTGCTTACCATTTGCAAAACTGAGACACTTTTAGAAAGGGGATTTCTACAAGCATATTTATAACACGCAGTTGCTGACATTTATTAGGCAGTCATTAGCCATAATCAAGTCCAAGCAAATGATTAGCTCATGTGCTGACTTCGCTATCAAGACTTCTTGTTTAAATCCTGGCTTTTCAGTTCTTGGATAAATACACCTTTTCCAGTAACTGTCTCCATTTTTGCCAAATTGGGTGATGGAGTGTTAGATTCCTTCTTTTCTAACCTTTTAGTAACTCTAGTTTAATAATTCCTGTGAATTTCAGATAAGTTATTTCATAGTCAATAGCCCACATTCACTAAGAAACATATTAGTTTCTTAGGGGAACTTCTTGTGGGTCAAGTCTATTGGGGGCTTCCTCAGAACTTTAAAATTATTTTCTTGCTTTCTATCTTTGGAGAAAAACTCTCAATAGGTATTTGAAGTTGCGTGCCTTGGCCAGTCAACAGCAAACCTCTTCCTGGTCAGTTTTTCTTTCCTACATGTCAGTATTTAATTGTACTTCATGCCTTTATTGCTGTGGTATTGCTATTTTCCTTTCTCTGATTAAAGCAAGCTATCACTTTTTTAATCGTTCATAAAGTCATGAGCTAGATTAGGATCACTTGTACATATTAGACTCACAGCTTAATTTCTAAGCAACCACCTCCTCTCCCTGACAAGCAGATGGATTTTCTTTTGATTCTTTGAGGCAAGAATTGCATTCAGCAATAAATTCCACACACCTTTAATGTCATATTCCAGATTAATATCTAAGAGTCCAATGCTAGTTCAGTGTTTAAAACAAGTATGCTGCCAACTTACATCAGAAGTCATCACTAGCATCTGTGTGTTCCTGAGAAGCACATCTACAAACCCACTTACATTTCTTTTAGGGTTTCTTCTTTTTCTTTACTCCTTAAGGCTCTTGGGTCAAATTGATGACTAGCTCAACAGTGCCTGTATGGTATGATGCCATAGCAGGATAACTTATGCTCTTCTGTGGCATAAATTCTGCAGCACACTGAGAGCCATACCACAGAAATGGTTGCTAGAATTTCTGGATGCAGTTCCAGTGGGCATTTACATTATGTTATCTGGAGTAATCTGACCTTCTTCTGAGCCTAAGTAAACTATAACAACAGTTCATTTCAGTACAGGCTGGGGGATGACCTACTGGAGAAGAGCTCTATGGAGAAGGACCTGGGGGTCCTGGTAGATGACAGGTTGGCCATGGGCCAGCAGTGTCCCCTGGTGGCTAAGAGAGCCAATGGGATCCTGGGTTGTATCAGGAGGAGTGTGGTTAGTTGGTCAAAGGAGGTGATCCTCCCCCTCTACTCTGCCCTGGTCAGGCCCCACCTAGAGTATTGTGTTCAGTTCTGGGCTCCCTGGTATAAAAAGGACAGGGATCGCCTGGAAAGAGTCCAAAGAAGAGCTAAGAAGATGATTAAGGGCCTGGAGTATCTCCCCTATGAGGAGAGGCTGAATAAGCTGGGGCTGTTCAGTCTTGAGAAGAGAAGACTAAGGGAGGATCTAATTAATGTCTATAAGTGTCTTAAGCATGGAATGCAGGGGGAATCAGCCAGCCTCTTTTCAGTGGTCTGTGGGGACAGGACAAGGGGCAATGGCTGCAAGTTGGAGCACAGGAAGTTCCGCACCAACATGCGGAAGAACTTTTTCACAGTGAGGGTGACAGAGCCCTGGGACAGGCTGCCCAGGGAGGTGGTGGAATCTCCTTCACTCGAGATATTCAAGACCCATCTGGACGCCTATCTGTGCAATATGAGCAAGGGAGCTGCTCTGGCAGTGGGGGGTTGGATCCAATGATCTCTCAAGGTCCCTTCCAACCCCTACAATTCTGTGATTCTGTGATAACCGGCTCAACAAGCCTAGTCATCCATGTCATCTGCTTACCTAAAAAGACAGATGAAAACCTCACTGGACTCTAAGTCTTTTATTTCCTTCTATGCATGATGGCTTTTACCCTTTTTAATATACTTCCTACAGTTCACCTCTGTGAGCTAGCTTTAGTCTGAAGATAGGTCCCATACAATTCCTGGAAGTCTTTGTAGCTTGTGACAATCAGGTTGCTGATGACATGCTGGTCATGTTTATACCTCACCAATCCATCCAAGTCCTACGGACTGCAAGCTATGTATTTAGGTGTCTAAATCAACCTGAATTATTCATTACACGAGCTACCATTCCAACAAAGATTTTATTTCTCAGTACCAGATTCTAGTTCATTCTGAAAACTCCCAGATGGTACTTACATTTAGTTTTTATTTGCAATGTGCAGCTCCTGTTTTAGAATGTGGTCTCCTAAATCCTTTTATGGTTTCCATCTGGTTTAAGTCTTATTTTAATTTCTCTTTTGAAAGTTTCAATTCCAGTTTTCAGGTTTGTTGTTCTTTCTGCCTACCTTTCCTGTCTCTAAATGCTGACTTGTTTTTAGAGGGTTTTTTTTTTTGGGGGGGGGGGGGGATTGGGGTGGGGTTTTTTTTGTTGTTTGTTTGATTTAATTTGGGGTTTTTGTTTCATATTGCTTCAGGAGCAATATTAAGGTCCTTATTACCATTAACATTGTCTTTGACCTGAGCAGAGGCAAAAACTGAAGTTGTTGTACTGTTCCCTTTTTAAATATTATTTCTCTGATGCAGTTTTGTCCATTTGCAAAGTGTGCAGATTCGCTTTTTTTCCCCAAACACTTGAAGAATCAACAAACTGCAGACAGAACTCCAACCCCTTCCAGCCACATTAGATTATTATGTTCATCACTTTCTTTTTCAAGTGAGAAGCTGAATGTGTAAAAAGCAATGCACAAGGCACATTTTTAAATTGAGTTAGTTTCCTGATTCTTTTTCCACTATTTTAGTAGAAAACAACTTCAGACATATATTTTTAAAGAAAAAATACGTAAACTATAAGGCTTGGCTGAGGATAATATTCTTGACAGAAAAAAAATGCTCATAATTTAAATGCTCACATTGTGGAAACATCTTTTATAATTCTTGGTCTTGATAAAGCTAGCTAGTTAAAGCTAGCTATTCTGAATCAATTTTAAATCCTTTTCTTAATTACATGTACTTAAGCTATGTTATGAATTGATATGACCACAGGATGTTCACATTTCTTGCATTCACAGTAGTCTGATATTGATACATTTGCCATGTTCTTGAATTCTTTAAACCTCAAATACTATCAAACAACTTTGAAGGTGGTAACACTGCTCTTTCTCTGACTATTCCACATTAAATGAGTTTGCTAAATTTTTCTCTTTAGACTAAAGAAAAGAGATTGCTAGGAACTAAAAAATATATTCTACTGCAAGCAGCTCTCTGGGTTCACAGGATGTCAAGTACTGAAACAGCTGTTGAAACTGACTTAATCTAATTTCTGCTAGGGAGATTTGGAAAGATGCTGCTGTAGTTCACAGGAATTAAAACAATCATCAGATTTTCAGATAACAATTTGAAATTTTGACAGGAATTTAAAATTAGGAACCCTTTGTTTTCATGTGAAAAATGGGCATAGAAATATTAACTAGACATTCCAAGCTACAAACAAGCCTGTGTTTTTCGGACAGTAAGAGGTTTCCTCCATTGATTTTGGTTTGAGTAACTAAAAGAAATATAACCAAAGCTACAAAAAATAATATACATATGGTCAGATGCGAAACCCTTAAAAGTATGATTGTTGATTGAGCTCATGTGAACATTTTCATCTTCACGGTTATTATCCATCAGACTCTTCTGCTGTTATGGACCACCCCAAGAGCAAAGATATAAAACTATTCCTGATAATTAGCTACTTGCATTTTGTAATAAGAACCCATGTCTTCCTTCCAGTAAGACCATTTGTGTTTCCCTGTTCTGTATGAAGGATCCATTTGATGGAGATCCTAATCCTATTTGACTTGATTCCTTCTTTCTCAACTCCTGGAGTTGAGAATCCTGTACTAGTACACTGAACAGGGCCATGGCCTTCTAACATGTGATCATCATCATCATTGTGTTGTAGTAGATTCTTGGTCTGACTCAAATAACATTCCACAAATAATGTCCAAGCAGTTAGGGGAAATTGGCCATACTGAAACGGCAGTTTGCACAGGGCTACCTTGTTTTCAAAGCTGAGAATATTTTAGTATTAGCACATGGTTTTTCTGGTTTGCTTTCTTCAGCTTAGCAGAGCAGTAGAGGCTGTTTGGAGCACTCTTCACAGATAATTTGCATTGCAGCTTAGCAAAACAGTTCTGAGAGAAG
Organism: Gallinula chloropus; assembly: GCF_964237585.1. Classification (NCBI taxonomy): domain Eukaryota; kingdom Metazoa; phylum Chordata; class Aves; order Gruiformes; family Rallidae; genus Gallinula; species Gallinula chloropus. Next base: position 20,489,828 of record NC_140086.1, read on the forward strand.
AAATTGTGGATTCAAAGAACATGGAGAGGCATTTTGACGGTATAGGAATTGGGAATAGGAAAGGAATACATAAAGTTCTGTGGAAAGAGGAGAGCACTCATCACCTGTACAACAACCAACCATCTAAATAGCTAGCTAGCTGGAGGTATATCCTATACTTTCTTCTGTAGAAACAGCTTCCCATTCTTTCCCTGCAGGTAGCATGAAGAATTTTATAGTGCCTTGCAGTATCAGCATGGGCCTTCCTGCAAAAATAAAGGATTTGAGGGCAGGATACACCTGTGAGAAAGGCGAAAACTAGGAATGAACATCCTTGGAAAAGACAGAAGGCATGTTGCTGTTGTATTTTAAATAAACTAGACAGGTTGGAAGTGGCAGTGGTGTGGAGTTATGTTGCATAGATAAGATTATGAGAATGAGTTAGGAGGACAAGGGGACAAAAAAGGCACACTTCAAACATGAATACTTTTGTAACACACAGTCACAAATAAACTTTTATCATAGTAAACTTCAAAGTCATGAGTTATAAGCTGCTTACATATAAAAAAATAATTTACTTCAAGGAAGATATGGAAATTATTTGTTTCTTTTAAACATTTATCAAGTAATTTGGATGCAAGGAAATGATTTTTGGTGACTGGAATGTGTACTAAGATATTGTGTGAGTAACGCCTTTCATGGAGACCCACCCTTCTGTGATAATGAATGACATGTCACACTAGTTTAATAAAAAATCACTTCTGACTGCAACTGTTTCTTAGATAATTGTCACTTTCATCAGTGTTATAAAATGGGCCAGCATCTTCTCTGCTTCTCCCGAAATCTAAGTCGAGCATGTTCAGTGGAGATAGACATGATATCAAAGTGATGAGAGACCATATTCAGTTGTATGAAACATGCTCATGGAACTATTCTGGCCCTGACCAAGGCTTAATCTAGAGTGTGCATTTCAAAGGCATGATCTAAGGGAGCAAGAATGAAACAAAACTTTTTGTCAGAGAGCTTTGGTTCACTAGATTGGGCACTAGAGAAGATGTTACTGTACAGTGAAGCATAATTATTTTGGAGAATATTTTTTGATATAAAATTAAACACAGTTTTGTATTGGAGCACGGTGTTGTTTTAAATGTGTTGTACTCAGCACAGTCTTCCACATGCAAATATTACTGAAGAAGATCAGTATCAAGTGTGTCAACACATGACTATATACTCATTCTTAGTTCACTACCAGTGCTTCAATTTAACACCATGAATGTATACTGACACAACTCACGTGGTCTTCCAAATGATGTTAAAGTAACAATGTCCTTACATGTCCAACGTAATAAATTTTGTGCAATGATAGCATGATTCAGTTTACTTATGGTAACAGAGCACCATGAGAAAGATTAGATACTTTCTAACCAAAAGATGGAAATACTATTTTACAAGAGCCGAGTAAGATTTTGAGAGGCTGTTTTTTAAATTAGTGATATGAACTTTCAGTAGACTTGTAGCAGAGATCCTTCCAAATTGTAGTTGTGAGCTTTCATCATGGAACAGCTTTCCCTGCAGAGAGGAGCATCTCCTCCCTGATCTGTTCCATTTGGTACTCACTGGCAAAGCCCTTGGATCTCACATGTCAAATAAGCACTCTAATTTTTTTTACTCTAGTGTCAGTTATCTTCTATGTTTGTTCAGCTATTTAGTGTAGCAGCTGAGCCCAAACAAGCAAGAAAAGAGCAACCCGTAAGTCTCATGCATGGGTTATTTAAATAGGTTATGAGGCTGAGATTGAAGTCCCAGATCAAATGCATATATACATGTTTGAGTGTTGGACTTTCCTGTAGAATCTATGCTCTTAGTCATGTGCATGTTTACTATTTGGGGTGAATCAGTTTCTTTTGAAAAGAGAACCAAAATCTTACCTCCTAAAGGTCTTTCTTTTTGTCTGAAGTGAAACACAAGTCCTTTTAAATTTTTTTCTTATTTTAAATGTTTTGCCCTAAGCTGTACAATTTATTTCTTTGCAAAGAATAAAACCAGTAAGTTCTCTTAAGCTCTCTACTCATCTTTCTTAGAATGCAAAAATTGAGTTTGTATATTCCTAGGATCCACTTGTCCTAGAGTGAAGGTGGTTTAGGAGAGAGGGTCTCAATGTAATTTATTCAAGTAGAAAATGTTCTTCTGTTCTTAGTTAAAGAGTAAGGAAGTAGATTAAAATCCAGGCCTGAGGAAGATGCACTGGCTGTGTACATGGGTCACTGCAGGAAACTGAGCATTTTGGGGACCACTGATTAGCCAGTGAGAACTTTCCATCAATGTGATTCTTCTGCAACAGGAAGTCTAATATTACTGATGGTGTGTATACTTGGGAAGGAAAGAGGAAAAAGAGAACCTAATTTCTGTATGTCTACATTAGATCTACAATGAAGTGCAACATCCTGAATAGCTGTAGGTTATGAACAAGATTTTGAGACACACTTTTCAAATTTGGAATGATTATACAGACATTTAGTTCTTTATTTAATCTGACAATAGCCTGATGTTTGTTTTAATCTTGAGAAGATACCTCTGGCTTCAATCTGAACATATTTTTAAAACTTGCCACCAAATATTAATATTTCATTGAAATATTTCTGAGTATTTAACATTATTTTCCTATATTCTTTTAAGGTATTTAACACATTTTTTCTCTAAGGAAATTGAAATCATTTCTATAGACCATGTATTTATTTCAAATAATGTAATGAATAAATCAATGCAATGAAAATGTAGAAGTACACTGACCTTTTTAAAAATTATCTTCTTAAACAAAATCCATTCCACATTCTCAGCTAAGGCAAAAGGAGCTGAATATTCTTTATGGCATCTGGGAAGACACTGCAGTTGTAAAACACTGAGTTATCATCTGTTTTATTCAGTAAATTGTCTGACAGGAGATGAACCCGTAGGATATATTGACTGTGTCTGGTTTCAATTCTGTTTTGTCTATAAAAAGTCAAAGCTTCCTATGAACATTATCAGACAAAATAAATAAAGTAAGAGAGATAATTGTTTAATGAACTTGCAGTAACATGATTCAAGCAGAATACCCCCACAGATTTTGCCAAAGCTAATAAAACTCTTTTGCACCCTACTTATTATTTTTGAATAAGTATCAACTTTGTAAATTCTTAAGGTCATTTTTAAAACCAGCATTGAATTCGGTTTCTTTGTACTCATGACTGCTTTAGTAGTTTTGACTCTGTTAATCACCATACAATTGAAAATAAGGTGATGTAGAACCTGGACGTCATCTAGAGTAAATATTATAAAATCATGTACTTTTGTCTGTGATTTCTGGTTCTAAGTACTTTGATGTATACAAAAGAACAACAAATTACTGTTTATTTATTTTTTTGCATAACAGTTGGGAAGTATGTCAGAATTTAAGTGATTTATTATATAGTTATAGCCATAAAGAACCAGAAAACTCCTTGGCTTCATCCAGTATTTAAATAGGATTAAAAATGCCAGTAAGGTTCTATATTGTGTCAGTTCTTTGCTCTGAAAATGTGTTACCATGACTACAAGAACAATCTACTCTAAATGTAATACATAACATCAGCTGATTATACCTTGATAAAAACATATTTTACTAATTGGTTATTATTTTTATGTGCTTTGAATTGATTTATTTCAGATCAAACTTTGCCTAAGTACAATCTTGCTGTTATATTCTCCCAACTTCTGTAGAGTGCTAAGGAGGAAAATGTAGAACACTGAAAACTTTTGGAAATTTCTGACCTTTCCTTATTACATTAAGCACTCTTTTGGGAATTTAAAGCCTATGATTTGCCAGTCATCTCAAAATGTTATGCAAATTTCAAGGGAAAAGCAAAAGTGCTATTTTTTGAATAAGAAGTAAAGTTTAAAGAATTAATCCCTCTATTTGGAAACATGTTATGAACGAAATATAGAAAACAAATGACAAAATAGTGTCTAATAGTAATTTAAAATGCAATTTTGGAACACTGCTTACAACCCACTGGGTTTTAGAGAGACTTAAAATGTAGTTAACTAGAAACACATTCATGAAATGCAGATGTTCCTTTTCCTAGTAGATTGATAGCTGAGGATGTCTTGGCTCACCTCGTGTACTTCCTTGAGTTTAAGTACAAAACTTTAAGATAATTCTGGAAGTATTTTCTGTAGAATATTAATGCAAAAACAATGAGTATGTTGACAGAGTATATATGTACTGGGAAACAAACACATTTAATTACAGCTGTGAGTTTGGAATAGGTGACTTCTAATGTTAACTTTTAAAACTAAAACTTAAAACTATGCCCTAGGGCATTGTCAAAATCAAATTTGTAAGACAATCATAGTCTTAGGCAAGGCAGAAAGCATCTTATCACTTGGGAAGCAGTATAAACATAAATGTTCTGCTAACTAAAATGCTTGGATTTCATTACTGAACATTTCCTGAATTGTCTTGTGAACAGCATAATTAATGAAATCTGCCTTTGTGTGGATTTTTGTTGTCTGTCCTGCATAGAAGTCCCATTCTTGTTCCTAATAATTTCCAAAATCCTTATTATTTTGTAAGATTCTCTGTGGCAATAGCTTGAGTTCCCCCTTTATGTTCCTCAAATCTCTCCTGGATATCTGACTGTCTTCTGAGGCAATGCACTATCAGCATCTGCACTTGGCTGGCTGGTCTGAACCTGCTGATTGGCAACTAGAATAGGCAACTGCTTCAGCATTTCTCCAAGTGACAACTCACCCTAGGTACCAGTTCTGATGAAACCTTGTAGAAATTCAAGCTTGTGTGATTTTTATCCCAGCCTTGAAAATTTTCAAAAAGCATTACACGAAAGTAAAGGACAGGTGGGTGTAACAATTGCACAAGCTTGTTTCCTTACATATTCTGGCTAAAGGGAAAAAATGTATTTGAAAATAAAATTCTGAGATGTACTTTGAAGGCTAAAGACCTTGAAGGCAAATCAAAAGAACCTGTAGCAATCATTTTATCTTCCAGCCTCAGGGCTGTGAATGTAAATGCTAAGTAAAATCATGTGTTTCATGGGCTTTTGGTGAACAATACATCATTCTCTTCTGCACATGAAAGCTCACATATCTTGTCAAAGTAGTAGAGTTCTTGTAGCGGTGACACTGTAAGTCAGATATGAACAAGAAAAGCTGTGTAGTTATTAAGTCAGCCAAAGAATCGGGAAAAAACAAGCAGCATGCAACTCTTTCTTCAGGTCTGAAAGAGGAGCAGTAAACTGCAGGCTAAATACAGGTTGGAAAAGGTTGCATTTGGCATAATAAAATTATACTTGAAGAAATTGTTCCCAGCTCTGTGCTTAACAGAAATGTAGTGCTCCTTTCTGGTTTAGGCAAATGAGAGCTTTGAGTGCCTGTTTGTTTGTCTTTGTTTATTCCTTTTTCCAGCCACATTAGGTGTTTAATAAAATATACTATTTCTCCTTAGAGGCATTCTTTGCTTCTGTGATATGTTTTATATTCTGCTTACTTCTTTGGTTTTCTTTTCATAAAAGCAAGGAGTTTGGTTAATAAGAAATCAGTACTGTCAAGAAAATAATTAAATAAGAGAATAATTCTGAGTCTAGGCATTTCTAATGTGAGTTTAATTATTGTAGATCCTTATAATAGGATTCAGTGTTCTATTACTGATATGGTGGTTTTCCTCATAACTTTTTTTATTTTCCTTTATATATTCCTTGAATTCCCTTTCGCCGCAGCTTCATTTCCTCCGGTCAGGAGAGCAAACCACTTAGTGACAGATTTTCATCTTAGTGTAACAACACGTGTGAAAAGGGAGAAGGAAGTGTAAATGTGAAGAAGAAAAATTATTATTATTTCAGAACAATTATATATGGTGTCTGGAGTTTATGGAGAACACATATGGGAGCACATAATGTTAAAACAGCCACATGTATTACATCCTGAATAGACTGTAATCTAAATAAGATAAGAAAAATATATTTCAATATAGCCACAGTTCAAAGGGGAGTCTCCTCAGCTTGCCAGCACTGGGAAAAAGGGAGAAAGGTTTTCATGAAAATCTTCTTTTAAAGGGAGACAACTGATAAGAATAGTAATATATCTTCTGAGAGTACAAAACCATGTAGATTGCAAAGAAATAAACTTTGGCTGGTATATAAACAACTATGCTCCAACTTCTGCCTTCTGGATTTTAGGGGGACAAACTGTTAGTCCATGCAGAGCATATTTTCTCTCCCTCTGAGACAAGTAGCAATGACCACTGGTGAAAGAGGATGACAGAGACAAACCAGTGACTGCTCTGGTATAACACTACTAAAGCTGCTAGAACAGGAGAGACCATGAATGACAGTTGTAGGCCAGAGAGAGACAAGGCAAGGAGATGGAAAGTATCAAAGGAATAGATAGAAAATGGTGAAAACTAAAGACAGGTATGTCATCTGTAGTCAGGGTTTATGCAAGTGAGGCGCAAGCTTTTGTATTTTAGTAAGCATGTATGAAGCCAGATGTACATGTGAATGAAATCAAGGCAGTAGGTAAAAGGTACAGGAGCATCATCATGGAAAAGTTTGAAGAGCAGAAGCTCTGATGTGCTCAGTGCAAGACATCAACAGTATTAGCTGCAAAAAGTATTTACAGGGACTTACATAGGAAATTACCTACTTGAGAAAGTGGATATCATGAAGTAACACGCAGGAAAGGAAAAGCCAACTAATTGTATCCTCCCATGTTTCATTTGAGACTTCTCTGAGACTCACCACAGACTACTGAATTTCAATTCTTTCAACCTAAACACTTTGTCCACAAGTATAACTTGATCTCCAAGCAAAAAAGCAGACATGCTTATTTGAAACATAAACAAGTGTACTTATCTCAGCATAGCCAAATGTGGCATGTCTTCCCAGCTTCTTGTATCCCTGAGCACCAAATATCTGCTCAGGTAGGCTACTTCAAACACAATTTACTGCTATGCAGAGTTCTTTCCCATAGGAACAACAAAAAAAATCCCTCTGTTTTATATTTTTTTATCCAGTCATAGACTTCTAAGCTTCTAAATTTTAAAAATTAATTTTCTTTGGAAATTTGCAGCTAGTACAGTTATGTGTTGCCTGAATATAGAGTAGTAGTTGCACTGCAGCTTCTCTCAGCTGCTACATGGCCTCTGGGGAAGCAGGATTTCATCCTCAACAGACCCAACTATCCAGAGCTGAAGCCAAGGCAATGTAATAAAGAACAAAAGAGAAAGAAAGCTGTACTTTAAGTGTTTCCATCTCATGTTAGAATTGACTGAGATGTCATATAGAGAAGATCAATTAGTTGTCAATGTGTCTCATGGACACCTCTCCCGTTACCTAAGTTCTAGTCCCAGGAAAGTCTTAATTTTACGCCTCTAAAAATATGAGCTTTCTGGAATTGCTCAAACTTATTCTTAAAAATTGCACTGTCTCAATCAATGTCAGATTGCATAGTTTAACTCATGATCTGAAACTGAGAGCAAACATTGTCTCTTAAAAACTGTGATGGGAAATGCAGAAGGAAACTTCCTATAATGAATGACAAAGGAAAATATTTGAGGTTGGAGCCTAATCTATTCCAAACCCAGGATTGCTTTGTTGTTTATTTTCTCCTATATCTGGCAGTCACACCTTAGGAACAGAGGATGAATCTGTATCACAAAGAAAATAATCCAGTGTTTCATTTAATTTGACCAGGAAATTTTTACAAGTCTTCTAAAACACTCCAAGCACATCACTGTAAGCAAATCAGATTTCTAGTTCCCTTTTTCCAAGTTTAAGAAATATGAGTAAACATAGTCATGTTGAAACAATTCTTCACAAGTAAAATTACAGTGTAAAATAATTTTATTTCTTAAGGGGAACAACAATGGAGATAAGAGTTCTCAGGGATGAAATAATAGATCACAAAGAAAATTAATTTTTAGATATAGTAAGCTAAATTAGTTAAATTAAATAAAACTTTACATTCAATGTAGTAAAATATTTAGTTTAAATCCTGGACAATGCACAAAAATACAGGTCTAGGAATAGATTTTTTGAACTGTTTATACTTTTCCTGTTATTGTTTGTACCAGTTTTAAAATATAGAATTTGTTTAACTGTGAATAAGATCATCTGAATATATGAAATGTAAAGAGAGTTTGGCACCCTAAATATTCAACTGCTGTTTATTTTTTAATTCTTAGAAAATATAGTTATGGTGTGCTTATTCTCACTCCTATGCTTTACATAGTCTATAGTACTATACTAAGTTAAAGATTTCAAAGCATGAAGACAGATATATATCTATATATATATAGATATAGAGAGAGATATCTTAGTTTACCTCATCAGGGTGAGGAAAAATAACTTTGTAGTAGCCAAAATTTTGGCCAATGTGAGCCTTAGTGGTTCAAGAATGAAGGAAATAATTGTTACAACATAGGATCACCCACAGACACTGTTCTGTCCAGCATGTCTTTTTTACAGAAGAGTATATTGAACTAAAACCCTTCCGCCTCCAGTTGTGACAGACACTCAGCAGCAAAAGAACGATCCATTCTTCTTAAGAGATTAAAACGTGTGCTATTATCCACAGCTAACCTGAGTTCAGTGTATAATCTAGGCTAATTTATACTTCTTTTATCATTTTATAGTTTATAGCATAATTCTGTTTTGACTTAATTGTAATAGGGATAACTAGGATTAACACATACGAAATGTATTATAGAATATGACTATGTCAAATATTCCCATGGTAGGATTTGGAAATACATCATCTCATACTATTAATATCTTGTAATTGTTCAACTGATAACGTCAACTGTCCTTTTGATTATCAGTTGAACTGCAGGAAACTCCTACATAGTACATATTGGTAGATTCATTTTAGATACAGCAATATGGCGCTGAAGAAACTATGACCAGTAATTGGAATGTATAAGTAAAATATGATGATGGTTTTATTATTGTATATTCTTCCAATTACAATAATTACATCTAGCTATTTTGCCAACTTTTTTCTAGGGTTTTGGTAGCCCATCAGGTGAACATTGGCTGGGAAATGAATTTATCTTTGCAATAACAAGTCAGAGGCAATATTCTCTCAGAATTGAATTAATGGACTGGGAAGGAAACCGGGCATACTCACAGTATGACAGATTTCACATAGGAAATGAAAAACAAAATTACAGGTAAGAATCTATTGAAATTCTTTTTACTCTGCTGAGTGATAAATATTGTTCATTCTTTGCATGTTAAATATGAGAAAGGACAGTTATACTATACTGATTTTCATCAAAAGTGAATACAGAGAATAAAAATAAGATAGAAATCCAATTTCTCAGTGATGGAAGATTAGACTAAAACTAACATACCTGAGAACAAGGAATGTTCTATTAATCATGCTGGCTAATAGAACTAAAAATCGTGTAAGTCTTACTATATCTGAGACTATCAGAACTGAAAAAACATAATACTTAGAAGAGAAACATATGTGTTGTAAACCCAAACATTCGAGTCATTAGCATCTGAAACTGGGTTGGCATTCAGAATTTTAAATTCAAGTAACTTGATTCTCAGAAATGCTTGTTGTTTCTTTTTTTCCTGGGCCTCTGGAGAAAGTAAGAGCAATTTGCTCATTCTGCTGACAGGACACTTCCCAGGTGGCACACATGGTAGTACCCCTGCTTCCTGAGGTATATCAGAGGGCACTGCTTTATAGTGTAGAAGAGAAAAAACTACATTTAGCTGTAATCTGTATGAGTTTAGCTGTGGCATAAAGCAGGGACTATCCCAGGACAGAAGGATGACCTTTATTGCCTTCAACAATGCCTTGCTTGATACTGCCCATGGCATGCTGTTTCCCCAGATTCTGGAAGGTAGAACACCCATTTCAAGGTGATCTTAGGCAAAGTGTTAAAATAAGTAAAGAAAATTTCTCAAAAGCAGACGCTAGAACAATTTATACAAAACAAAATATAAAACCAGAGGTGTAAAAGTGGATGATGTGGGTTATTAAATATTAGTAGAAGATGGTAATGTTAAAAAATGTAAGGAAAAGGTGGGACAAGTACTTGTCAAGTGAGGAAAAATGTCAAAAGACAGAGTTACATGTAGCTATGAAACTTAGGATGAAATTCAGAGAATATGACAGGAGTATTACTCAGAGGATGAACTATGATGGCTGGGTTTGCCAATAAAAAACTGTCCTTTTTCTCATATTTATTGTGGACTGTGTACAGACAACATGTATTGATCAAGGAATCTAAAGGATGTTGAAAATTTTACTCGAGAGATAATTTCTTTTTAGGACTCATTCATGGCAAAATAGCAAAAGACAGAATTTCTTGTTTTGTTTCAAAATGATAGACTGCATTTGTAGTAAGATAGTAGAGCAACTTGGAAATGCTTAAGGGATTTCTGTCTTTCATAAGCCCATGTAAACATGCACAGAGTAGGAAAAGAGGCAAGAAGTTTTGGGGAAGAGCTGAACCATTGTCCTTCCAAGAGTCTGGTAACTCTGCTAAGAACTGTGACCTGAGACTACCTCAAGTGCAAACTACCAACCAGGACCAGGGAATGTTTTAAGAAATGATGTACGATTGTGACAGGATGTTCCCCTGTCTAGGAAACAGGGAATCGGTTCCATTTGCAATATTGTAAGATAACTGGAGAGAGAAGGGTGAAGAAGTAAAAAGTCTCTGTCCATCTCTGTTGACCCTTTGGGTTTCAAATGAATTCCTCAATTATTTTGACCCAAACATATCTGAATAGTTAAATAAATAACTGAGTAACACAGTGGCAGTTCTGTAAATAATGAAGTGTAAGCCACAGACAAATCTAAATTGTTATTCATGCTTGACAAATGCACTAATGCCTAGTACAGACAGATATATGGTCAATAGGCATTTTGCAAACCAAAGTTGTGTTGGGCTCCTTTAGAAATTATGACAGGAATGCATCCTATGACATAAAACCTCTTTATTTTCTTTGCCAGCATCACTATCTGTGATAGAAGCAACTCCAGAAGGCAGGCCAAATAAAAGCCTCATTATTGAGTCCTGAGCAGCTGGCCACACTTCAGAGAATGCTGGTTTCTCTTTATCTGAGTAGCTGCTGTTAATAATTTAAATGATTCCTCTGAAGTTGAAATACACAGTTCCCAACTTTCTGCTCGTGTTGCGTCTCCTGCATAGTTGTTGGGCATTTCCTATGTTTGCTTTCAGTACCTCAAACACAGAACAGCATAATTTTTCAAAACTTCATTTGCTGTTCATTTGAAATACTTTTGCCAAAAAAGACCCTCTGTTTGGAAGCTGTTAAGATTTCCTGCTAGTGACCCATATGAAATGTTGCTTCTTCAACATGGTTTTCAAAATTAAGTAAATGTAGGCTGACCGCACTCTACATTAGTTTCAAATAATAGGTTCACTAAGAAATAATAAGCAACTAAGAGACAAGTTTCCAAGCTGGTCTGGGCTATAGATCAAGGATATCTGATATAGAGACAGTGTATTGCAATGAAAGGAAAAGCTTGATGAGTGGAACACCTTTCATTTACATACACGGTAGTATTTTCTACATATAGAAGACACAAAAAAAACCCCAATAACACCCCCCAAAAAAAAAAAAAAAAACAAACCTAAAAAAAAGTCCAAACAAATCCAAAACTTTCCAGGTCTCAAACTTAAATATAGTAAATTAAAAAGAAAAAAAAAAAAACCTGAAAGAAAGAAAATACCACAAAGTGATAAAATGTGTCTGAGAAAACATGGATAATAACTTTCTTGCTGTTTTTCCAAAATCCAGTCCTGACATTATGCAAAGTTTGATTCAGTCTGGATAACTCCCAATTGGAGAATTCAGAAGAGATCTGTTTTTTCTCTGTGTTGTTTGTATTCTCTCTACTACTTTTATTAGCCTAAAGAATCTATGATTAAAGAGTAATACTGAACACATGTATGTAAAAATATACTTGCTTCTCTTTCAAAATGAGACAGCTCCAAAAGGGTTTCTGGGAATGCAGAATAAAATCTATTTATCCCAGATGATGACTGCATATAATAAAGTTGAGATGAGAAGGTTCATACTGAAGCAGTAAATATATAAATAAATAATAGCAATATATTAAAAAATATATAAACATAAATTATAACTGAAACAGGAAAATCAATGTTACACCACATGTGAAACCTTCAATAGCATGGAAGTATCTAAGTGATTAATTTCCTTTAGAACATCCTTAGGCTTCTTATCTACACAAATGATAACACAGAATGCTGTCTGTAAATAAGATAACTATCTCTTCCAGTCTCTTTCCAAGTGGCAAGTAAAATCTCCTTAGAGTAAAAAGAGTTAGATTTTGAAAACCCCATCTAGTGCAATGTTTCTTAATTTTAGTTCTTCATAGAACTATAAAAAACACAAATTGAAAGAGACTCACAGAAGATACAGCCTCTCTTCTTTTCTCATTCAGACTCTATCTGGACAACTCTTGATAGTCTGTTGAAATTTTTCATGTTCTTGAGCTGTACAGATATGAAACACTGCTGTTCTGACCAGTGTCCTCAGACCCTCCAGAATGAAGCAGGAAAAGCAACTATGTGATGATTTCAGGCACCACCCTTCATAATCCCATATATTAATTAATGAAACAGCTATACTGATGCAGGATTTTGAACAGCAGTAATTTCAGCCTGCACGCACATATGGTTTTGCTATTCATGATACAGGAGAAAGGCTGAAGAATTGGAGAAATACAAGTTTTAAGTGGCTGAGCTATTTGTGACTCAGAACCCTTAGAGAGGTTGAATATACCCTCACCTCTCTATGACAATATATTCCAGCATTTACCATTCTTTTATTTAGAAAAACTTTCCATTGCTGCAGTGGACTTTTGGTTCTATCCATGGAGGAATGTGATTAAATGATGACACAGTACTGCTGAGGTGAGCAAGACAGAATCTCTGAATCACGAGGTTCGAAAAAGCTTTTGCGGTCATTGAGTCCAACCATACCTGCCTTCTACTAAACCATATCCCTGAGCACCTCATCTACCCATCTTTTAAATACATCGGGGGTTGGTGACTCAACCACCTCCCTGGGCAGCCTTTTCCAGGGCCCAACAACCCTTTCAGTGAAGAACTTTTTTCCAATGTTTAATCTGAACCTGCCCTGGCACAGCTTGAGTCCATTCCTCTTTCCCCTGGCACCTGTCGCTTGGGCAAAGAGACCAACACTCATCTCTCCTTTCAGGTAATTGTAGGTGGTGATAAGGTCTCCAGGCTAAACTGCAGTTCCCTCAGTCGCTGCTCGTAAGGTTTGCTCTCCAGCCCCTTCACCATCCTGGTTGCCCTTCTCTGGACACAGTCCAGGACCTCAATGTCTTTCTTTTAGTGAGGGGCCCAAAACTGCACACAGCACTTGAGGTGCGGCCCCACCAATGCTGAGTGCAGGGGCACAATCACTTCCCTGGGCCTGCTGTTTCCAGTACAAGCCAACATGACATTAGCCTTCTTGGCCACCTGGGCCAGTGTTGCTGTGGTGAGCAAGACTTTGGGATAGCTGTACATCTAAGTGCAAACTGATGATGGACAAAGACAATCCTAATTTATGTGAGCGAATAATGGATTTAAGGTAATGACTGACCTTTGATGGTTAAAATTAAGAACAGTCTTTATATTAGAACCATCATGAGAAGAACTTAGGAGATGTTATGAGAAAATGAAAGGGAAATAGTTATGTTGTTAGTTGAACAAGCAAGAGTTATGTTAATAGCATATATCAGTTCTATAGAGAAGAATCAGATGTATGGGTCCTCAGGAGGAAGAAGTTGACGGACTTCGTCACAAACATGAGGCAGTGTCATTGAAATGATTCAAATCACTTCGAACCACTGACATAGCCCTATGATTCATACAAAACTACGTAACAGTTTCCAAGGTCTACAAAACAGTGTTTCTCTCCAGGCTTTACTTTGGGAAACAAGATCAATTGTTGTATGTAAACCAGCACTTGTTAAATATTACCAGACCTGGTAGCAGTGAGTTTTTACTTCACTGTGTAGAATCACAGAATCACAGCATCATAGAATCATGGAATGGTTTGTGTTGGAAGGAACCTCAAAGATCATCCAGTTCTAAACCCCTGTCATGGGCAGGGATACCTTCCACTGGAACCGGTTGCCCAAAGCCCCATCCAGCCTGGCCTTGAATGTTTCCAGGGTTGGGGCAACCTGTTCAATGTTTAGGCACCCTCATCATATAGAAATTCTTCCTTATATCTAATCTAAATCTATCCTATTTTAGTTTAAAACCATCACCCCTTGTCCTATCGCAACAGGCCCCCTAAAAAGGTTGTCCCCATCTTTCTTATAAGGCCACTTAAGAAACTGCTTTGGCAGGGGGATAAGACCTGATGATCTTTTGAGTTCCCTTCCAACCCCTATGACTCTGTGATTCTGTGATTTAAAGGCTGAAATAAGGTATCCTCAGAGTACTGTGGGTTTTAGCTCTTCTTTGAGAAAGAATTTTTATATTTAATTTCAGCAGTAGTATTATTTCCTTTTGTTTTCTTAGGCAATCTGGTTAGGTAGCCTGGAGCCAAAAGCCTTGATGTAATGTTCATCTTTGGGTTTTTTATGGTGGAGGCTATTGATTTATTTAATCACAGGTGTAGAACCAGTGTTACTCTGCAGAGTAAAGTAGAGAAAAATACTTTTAAATTGTACCAGTGAAAATGCTGTAATAGGTAAAAGGAAGTATTATTTGAGTGTGTGATTTTTATGGGGACAGCTGTTTTTGTTTAATTTAAAAATATACTCCACATACTGTTGCTGTTTCAGCAGCAGGACATTAACCAGGCCACTGTCACTTTACTCAGTGTTCAAAACCTCACTTTTAAGTATCAGTGTGGTTCTTTGTTATTACCCAGGCTTTTGAGTGATGCAAAAGCTAACATATTTTCTTCTTGTGTCATTTCAGTAGCTTAGGTGAAACAGGGAATCAGCCTGACTTGGAAGCTTTTCTGAGCCATCTTCTTAGCTGCTTCTGCATTATTTGTGTCACAGGAAAGCTTCAGATGAGGAAGAAAAAGTACAGTGCAGGACTCATAGAAAATCTGTAGCAAAGCAAGAAAATAAACACAGACCCTCCAAGACCTGGGCCATGTGCCCAAGCACCAGTACCTTCCTTGAAAAATGCAAAGCCTACAAAATAACTCATAAAAGACATGGTGCAAAAAATTAAACCCATAGAAATTAACTTTTATCTGGAAGCTTGAAATTCAATTTGCAAGTCTAGTTTAGAGGAAATATCTATACAAAATCCTGTTAGCAAGCAGAATGATATCTGTGGCATGCATATTTTCCATGATTTGAAAATATCTTTAACATTTTTTCACCAAACAATGGTATAAAATGAATAATATGGCAAAAAAAGATTTAATGTCTCTTTGTATATATAAATATCTGACTGACATAACTTTATTCTATTTAAGAACAGTCAGTCCAATAATATTCCATGAAGTCTAAGTTCTGGAAGTGCAGGGATTCAATCTGACGCCCATTAACCAGAGGTCTTTCTGGAACCTGGCCAGTGTTGCTATATTGTATCAGTGACTAAAGCTTACTGGCAGTCCCTGAACTATCTCTAAATGTAAGCAGAAATGGAATATAACATTTTCTCTGGCTAAATGAAAGTTGATGTAAATATACTTGTGGAGTTTATGAATAATAAATTTAACTTAATCCACATAAATCCCTATGTACACTATCCATCCACAACTGATCATTTCACACCTCTGACTACATAAAGCTCATTTGTAGTTCACTATACAAAACAGGAACAGAGGTTTCCTTCTGTGTTAAAGAATATAATGAGAATGCATATATACTGACTACTGTAAAGGAGTGACTGAGTGGAGAAGGGGAAGTGAATAGCATTTTCCCCCATCCTCTTTTTGGTGGGAAGTTGGCTGGTGAGAAAGAGTTTGATTGACAGCACCAAAACATTTTTCACTTGTATCCTCTTTAAGAAACCAGAGAACAGGTTTACTTTAGCCAAATAGACCCTCCAGTAAGTGGTATGTAATTCTTTGTTATCCCCTTGAATTGATGTAACTGGTAGCTCCATATAATCTAGTGACTGTCTTCCCTGTTTGTGCGACGAAAGCCCACAGGCTGCAGCCTTGGAAGCAGAGATGTACCAGACATAGCTACAAAAAGTATGAAGTCCATATGAAGTATAATAATGGATTTTCCAAGAGCTACACATTTTTAGAGAACTATCAATGACATCTTGTACTAACGTAGTTCACTGGACTGTCTCTTTCAAATGACAGAAATGCATTGATGGTTATCACTTTTCTTAGCTTATAACTTAAATATTTTTAAAAGTGAGAAATTTTATTTGCAATTATATTATGTGGTTCATTATAGGTGTCATGGCACAAATAATTCCACACACATAAGATGTATTATTTCCTCTGAAAGAGTTAGGTATTTACAGTTTTCTCATTAGCCTTCTTAATCTTAAGCAGTTCCGTACATAATGAATGCTGCTATTAGTCTTTAGGTCCTCTGGACAAAGAGAGCCTGGGGCGGGGGTTAAACCATGACTGCACTAATACACTTTGAAGAGCACAAACTTCCTCACCTTTATAGATCAATTGAATACAGACATGGACTGCTTTTCAGGCAATACAAAAATATTAGGTTTTTTTTTAGAAACTCAAATGCTAATTCATTTATGCAAGGTCAGATCAGGAATTATACAGTTTATCAGACAGTATCTGTTTAAAAAACACAATTAAAAGCCATTAAAACCATTAAAGCTACTAACACCATTAAAAATACGTTGGATTTTTTTGTCAGAAATAATGCTGGAGCTCTTTAGTATCTAGGGTATGGAGGGAACCAATAGTGTTTTTCTATAAGCTTTGGGAAATCTTAGAAAAGTGCTGCTATACAAGCTTTACAAGGTATATACAGTTGATTGTACAGCAGCCTTACTTTCCGTGAGGAAAGCAAATCCTCCAGAGTGAGTTACATGGAGAATATCTGATAGAGCAATGGCCAAACCATTTTTTTGTGTCCATCAATAAAATGTAGATATCCATTAGTCTATTTTCACTATTAGATCCTTCAAACCATCTCTAAATTTTGCTGTCTTCAGTCTTGTTTTTCTCTATCCTCCACCATCAACTATCCCTTCCTCAACTAGTAGTCAATTTCCTTCTCTAGAATGGTGTATTTCCTTCACCAAAACTGGATACCTCTTCTCCATAGACTCATTTTACTGTACCTGCAGAATCCACCTTCCAGGTGTTTTTCAATAGGCTATTGATAAATGACTTTCAGTAATTACGTTTGATTGTGCTCTTATGTTTCTAGAAACTTATTTTCTTTGGTGTTTCAGGGCTTGGAACAGTATCTCTGGAGAGAGGCTTTTTTTCCAATATGTCCCATCACTGCTGTTGCTGTAGGACATAGTGGGCATGTCATTATCTCCTCCTCCAGCCCCCTAGATTCATTTTTTAAGAAAAGGAAACTATATGAGTAAGAACAAAAGTATCTTATTTTCCCATAAAGCTTATCTACAATAAAATAAACACATCGATTCAAACTACAGATTACTTGAGGCAAGGAAAAAAAAACAGTTTGTTAACTTTGCTAGACTTAAACATCACCCTCGATTTAAGGAATTTAAGTGCTTATTCACAAATCAGACATGGTTTCCTACAGGTAGGTGAGATATAGATTTTCAGCGCTAACATTAAAGCTGTCGGGCCTTAGGAGCAGACTGTGAGACCCTAGCTGAGACACTCGATTCTCTATGCATGTCTGGGGAGAGATAAGCTCCTTAGACAGAAGCCAAATCAGGCAACATGCGGAGCACAGAGCTGCCTAGAGTTCACCATTAGGAAATTCTGAAAAAAGCAAAGCATCCATTTATATCCACTGACAGTTCACAGCCCACAGCCTGAAGGTAGGAGACAATGTCCTGTCTTACTCAGGAAAGAAAGGAAAGACCCTAGGTTAATGCATTTATTTGCCAGAGGGGATCCAGAGCATAGTTACTGCTTCCCAAGAGAAAGCAGCAATCCATGCTGCAGGGGAGCAGGGCTGTCAAAGAAGCTCTTATACCGCGCAGGGAAGAATTCACAGCTCTGTGAATGAGTAGGTACCAGGTCAAGTTGTCAGTGAGGTGCGAGAAGGAATTCTAAGATTATGCTCTCTGCTCTATGAATGATGTCTCATTTTGAATAAAATAGGGTTTGATTAAATGTTACCAATATGTTACAAAGCAGTGAGGACTATCCCTGAACTCTGAGCACTGTACAAACAATTCTGCTACACTTACACATGTACTTCTAAGGCCCAGTGAATCTTGAACAGTTTTTTGCTGCAGGACACATGTTCCTGGTTATGGCATGGTTGTGAGAGAAGCTTTGTGGTTTTAAACTTTTCTCTTGCTGAGTGAATAGAAACCGCAATTCCTGCATGGTGGCCAACCACTTAGGTCAGTAAGTTGTTACATGAAAAATAGAGAGAAACAACCACTAGTAGCTGAACTACTTATTACCTGGTGAGGATCTCTAGAGGAAAAAAATATATTTAGGAAGCTTGATGAGAACAGTATCATGCAAAGCAAGGAAGAGTATGGCGAAATCCTTGCTGAGGGCTACTGCACCAGCACACAAATTTGAGAGAACTCTAATGTGTCTAAGTACTGGCAGGAAAAATATCTATGAAAACTAGGTAGTGATCTCACTTGTTATATATTGTAGTTTAGTGGAGATTTCACCAACTATTCCATAGCTATCGGGGGCAGGCAGGGCATGACAGAGCACTGAGGAGAACGCCTCACAAGCTTTTATTAGGTAATGACTGGGGTTTTTTGTTCTCCAATGTCAAAAGACTAGTCTCATTTTGCCGTTATTATCTTCATGAGCAATCTATATTGTTATTCTTCTTGTGCAGTGTTGCTCTCTTTTAAGCCTCTGTTGCTTTATGCCACCTCTACGTATTTGTATTAAGAAAGAATGTTAAACAAGTATTTTAACAAAGTTTATAAAACCCTGGGGTGAATGGACCTCACTGTCCCCAAGGTAGGAGCTCCTACTTTTGCCAGTAACAACATCAAGAAAAGAGCTGTTTCTTTAATCTACTTCTGTCAAAACATTTACAAGAACTTAAACCTACTGTTTGAACTAGTGTAGAATTTAGTATAGAAACCAGTAACATTGTTTCTTTGTCTCTGCTGGGTTTTGACATGAAACAGTTCCTGAATAAACAAACCTAGTGATGCTGAGACACTTCCACATATTTGCTACCCATAAGGAATATTTTTATATCAAAACTATTGAGTGTGTGATATTCAGACACCTCTAAGATCAAATGGCGATTCATCTCAGGAACATGTGATGTAATATTTGGCTCTATTACTATAAAAAGCCTAAGAAATACAATAATTTTAAATGCTACAGTATAGTTTTTAATTAGCAATTGAGTATTCTTGTCACTTTTTCCCCGATTAAATGTATTTAATTCTTGTGTAATATCATAAGTGTTAAAACTCTCACAACATACAATGTTTGTTAGAATGTGGATTAGCATAGTGAAAATTTGTGTACAAAGTGTAAGGGATATTTGTAAGGACATGTCAAAAGTTATAAATGGATACCATACGATAGTATGAACATTCAGACTTTCATTAATGTTTGCTATTCACTGATACATAGATGATTTAGGATTGTAACATAATGAATTTATAAGTTTAAGGTTGCTAGTAGTAAATGAGTGTGACAGACTAATGCAAAAGCAAAAGGCAGAATGAGACAAAGAATTCAGTAAAATTCAGAATTACAAAATATCTCTCTATTATAATAACTTCTTTACATAATTGCATCATTTTCCTCATGAATTTTGGGAAGTGAAGTACATTTTCAGGATCCAAATTCAGATTCAGCTCAAAATATTTAACCTGGGCATTATTCTTGTCATAACCTTCATCAAAACTGGAGTAACTGACACTTCCAAATGCCAGTCCAGATAAGGTTGAAATCTGGATATAAAGAATGATTTGGGTTTGATTTCAATTAGAAAACATACTCTTCCTTTGAGTGACTAAGATCTCAATCAGAGTGAACTTGACAACTGTTTACAAAGTAATGATGGATTCATGTATCTTTCATGACAGTATCACCAGATTAAAAAAAAAAAACCAAAAACAAAACCTGCTTGGAATTTTTTCTGAAATGTCCACAATTTTCACCATGAGCCAAAAATTCAAATGTAGATTCCCCACAATGCAGAAGCAAAGAAGAATGCGACCTGGAAAAAATGTTTCTAAAAAAGACACATCCACTGTCTGTGCCCACATAGCTGTTGACTCTCTGCCCACTCTCTGAGCTAAACAGAAGCTCAGTAGACCTGTCAATGTGGCATTGAGCCCAAGCTAATATATCTCGCCCTTGAGTAGGCTCAGTGTCGCACTTACTGTGACAGTACAGCTTCCAACCAGGATGGAGTGTGGGCAGAATGAGCTCATGTCTGCTCAGAGATGCAACAGAGCAAGCTTTCATCTGACTGCAAAAAACCATGCAGAAATTATTAGAGTGACCCTTGTGCAATCGACTATGTTTGTGGTTAGTCTCTGAAGTCTGGTACCAATTGCCCAGCCAACTAACTCCAGGGATTATTTTTCCCCCATTTTATCATTAGCAGTTTTACTCGTAAGTATTTCTCGACCCTGATTCTGACATTTTCTGCACTGATTGACTACATTTTCAGGATAATACAAGCAAAGTGGTACAATAGTTTCTGTGAGTTCTCTTCTTTCATGATTCAAAAAGTCAAGTGTACCTGTGAGACCTGGAGAGAATTTGGGAAAGGGACAATCCCAGATTTTTCCAGATTCATTTGTTGCATCAGTCTTTAAGAGAGTGTTGAGGTTTTGTTGTTGCATTTTGGGTTTTTTTCCCTATCCAGTGGAAACATTCTTGATTTTGCTGTGTCTCTAAAGAAATGGTAACAAAAGGTGGTATTACAGCAGCAGTGCAGCCAATGAGTTAGAGCACAAAGCAGAGGTATGCACCACATCTAAAGAGCTACTAATTAACATAATCCTCCAAACTTTGAACATCGAAAGAGAAAGTATTGTGGTATCTGATGCAGTGTACTTTTTATCCTTTTGTTGGTCTGCAAATGTTAAATAAACCTTCTTTATTATCATGGAAGAAGGAGGTACTCAATAACAATGGAAGTCCAAGTAGAGAAATACAAATGAATGCTCCGTGCCATACAGAGTCTAGTCTTCAGTCTTCTGTTTCATCAGATACTGGAGGCTTTTGTTTCCAATTTTAAATCGGTGCTGGAACAGCTCACCGCACTTGACCCATGTGCACGTGCACTGTTTTTATCCTATTTTCTTTTATTTAGCATTATAGTGCAGTTGCACTGAAGTAAAACCTCTTTGTATCAATCTCAGTGCTATTTGAACCAAAGGAGTCATTATTGTGAACCACAGCTCTTATAAGGTCATGACCTGGGTTTTTAGGGGGGAAAAAAGCATGTAAGACATGCTGATCCCTGTTAGGCTGGTCAGTGTGGCACCAGCAAAGAACTTGGATCATAAATGGGTGACAGTCAGTGAACCTTTCACTCATATAAGACTGTTTATCAGCCCCAAATGACGCCAGGGGAGTTCAAATATGTTTTAACAGTGTGTTTATATTTTTCTACAGAGGTCTTAGTGCCACATAACTCATTTTGGCATTTTTTAAACTTAATTTTGCATTAAGAAAACCAAGCAAACACTGAAGCCAATATTTATTTTTCAAATAACTATAAACATTTCATAGAAACTCTTTGAGCATTTTTTAAATTTGTTACCTTTTCCTAGACAATTGCCATTGTAATGAAAACCTAACCTTTGTGGGATAGTGAAAATTAAGGCCAGAGGATGAGCAAGGCATATTGTACAATAGAGCCACTAAAGAGTAGAGGGATCAGTCGAGATCTTTACGTATTGTTCAGGCTGGAAGTGGGACATGCTTGAGTATAAGTATTTTCATTCTACATCATGTTTTCAATATCATAAGCAATCAAAAATAAATATAATAAACTAATTTTCATATTGCTGTTGTGAATTATTGCTATATAAATAAAAGAAGACTTTTCTTTCTTTTCCTCACATTTCTTCTTCTCTTTCCCCTCTTCTAATTTTTTTCAGATTGTTTTTGAAGCGTACTTAGGCCCTCATTCAGCAATGCACTTCTTAGACATTTTAAAAATTTATATTAAGCACATAGTAAGTGCTTTACTGTGGCAGGGCCACCAGAGCTCTCACTGAGGGTCAAATTGCCATTGCATATGCTTTAAAATTACATCAAAATGTGAGAAATAAAAAAAAAAAAGGGAGAAATATTATGGTCAGAAAGAGATCATGACAATTCTGTTGTCATTAACACTATTTCACTATTTTATACTGTTTCCGTATTTGGAAATTATTGCATTTCCTGTCATCTCCAGAAAGTGATTCTTCAACATCCCTACCATTTCCTGATGTCATGAATCTGAGCACACAGCCAGCAGATTAAGTCCGTTATTCTAATTAACAGAAATTCGTAAATTGTGAACTGGCTTATCCACCAGGATTGAACAGGTTCAAAAATAGGTAAATGATTGGAAATCCTGATTAGCATTTTGCTTTAAGAATATTGTCTTCCCAAAACATCCCTGAATTTTCCCCTGGGATTCACCCAGCGGGAAGCACCCATCTCCTGACACAAATACCATCATAAATCTTGAAAATCTCACGCAGAACCCAAAATATTTATTTTAATGTGCTATTCATTAAGTTATTTCTTTAAATTGTAGTCTGTTGGCAGCTGCAAACTCATTCCATTCCAGCCACATTATAGCAATGCTGTAGTATGATTTGAGAGGGTCGTCAGGTCATTAACACTGGAAAAAATTCAAAACCAGAATCTGTAAATGCCCAGAGGAGCACAATTGCAAAAGAAGATCACACCGCTAGTCCAGAATAAAGTATTAACAGTCATAAAAATTGATGAAAAATTAATTACAGACTATTTCCACTTCTATCAATAATGATTCATTTGCTTACATTCAAGCACTTGCCAGGGACAAAAAACAAAGCGCATAGATATCTTCAAGATACATTATACAGTTTCAATAAACTATTGTGCCAGTGGAAACATAGGGAAAAAGATTATTTAATCTTGATGTTATGTCCAATTCACTATTTAAATGTTTCCTAATGGTGATTACATGTTACACCTCATTCAACATTCAATTTGAGGAAAACAAAGAAAGTTCAGTGCTCTTATTTCACGTCAGGAACTCAGTGAGCTATTGTGCCTCTCACTGCTTTTTTAAACCAACAGCCTTAGCCATTAAATACAGCTTCAAGTGATATAAGCCTGTGTGCAGAAGGCGTGATCCTTGAATAGAATGGCAGTGTTTCACTTTCACTGTGTAGAAGTGTAAATGTTTCTCGAAGGTGAATCACAAGTCCTGTCTCCTTACAGGAGCTGCTTCAACCTCAATGACATTATTAGAAAGGTGATTTCAAGGACATTGTCCCATTTTATGCAAAATCTTTGAAATCTTAAGAAATCGTCTTAGTACTGGCCCTTTGATTTGCTCTTATTTTTCTGCTCCTTTCTTCTCTGATTCTTACTACTTGCTTTCCCTAACAACTGACTAGTATCTGGTACTATACACTGCTCTTTATGTTTTTCCTGGAGGGCAGGCTTGATTAAGAGTTAATTATCTCACTTCCTGATTTGTGACCTGAGATGTTATGACCATGGAACTTCAGAGAAATAGTCTAATATTAAGGAAGGGGCTGATATAAATTAAAATATCACATCAATTTTTGTTCTGAAAGGTAGTCTGGTTCATTGAAATAGTGACTTGTTTCAGGTAGACTGCAGCTCTCTGCTAAGTTATACAAACATCTGATTCAACATCCACAATTTAGAAAAGATTGAGGGCCCAGTACCCATGTAAAATAAAAAACTGTCAGAGTGATTGCCTAATGAGAGAAAACGTATGTATGAATAAACCTCCAGATTTTCCTGTGATAGACATAGTAGTCTGTTGTTCTGAAAGTAGTGATCCACAGATAATGTGCTTTTTTTTCCCTGATGTTAATGTTTTAGGACTTTTAAACTATCTTGTAAAGAAGATATCTTAAATAGGTTTTACTGATGTCATAGCTTCAGGCAAAATACCAGGGGAAAAAACTAAAATGCAATGGAAAAGAAATAACACATTTAAACAATGTATTCCCAGATTTATTCTAATTGCAAACAACAACGTACAACATAGCAGTTTTGATTATCAGAACTCAGCAGTAGAGGCGGACTTGTGGAACTTAATCTTCCTATAGCACAAGTATAGCTAATTTCAGCCAGCATTCCAGCATACCCTTTGTAAAGGAAAATACCCCAACACAACCCCCCCTCAAAAAACCCAAACCAAAACATGAAAAATCCCAACCCCCACTGACTACATACTGTTTAAACACATTAATTTCGAAACACCAACATAACATTTATATAAATTTTAACGTCTGTGTGTGATATTTGTAACTTTTACAGTTACTTATGATTAATTACTTTCAATTAAGTAAACTGTATGATAAATATTTTACCGTGGCCTTTACATGGTATTTTTCAATGACACTGCAGGGGAACAAGAAGCTTGTATCTCTCCAGTAGTCACCAGAATAAAAGTTAGCACTAACAGCATAGAGATACATGAAGTTTTCCATTTCTATTTTATCTAAAACAGTTAATTAGGGTAATGTACAACCTATGAGGATGACAGTGTGTGATTAATGTCACCCTCAGTACAACCAAAGCACAGATTTATGAAATTCACCATTGTGATATATCCACATGGATTTCAACAAACTAAATTTGTGAAACTTTTGGATCCTCAAGCATATTTTGGAAGAATTACTAAGTTCAAATTTTACTGGAGTTGTGTGTGTCTCTTTACTTGATTTTCTAACAGGATTAATCATTTTTGCAGATAAATAATAAATTTCAAACCAATGTTTCTACTAGCTTCAATGGCTGTAAAACAGATCCTCAAATAAAAGTACATAAACAGCATAATGTTCAGCAATTCAGTAAAGATAAGCAACAGAAGGTCTGATTACTTATATGAACCTTAGAAACTTTTTAAAGATTCATTTCTCTGGAGGATCCCTTTATTTCTGTGCTGAAGAATCCCTTGAGATTAATTTTTGGCACTTCTGCTGTTGGCTGTGGCCAAACAGAAAGTGTAGTTGAGCAAGGAGAAAAATATGTTTACATTTTGAATTAACCAAATTTCTCTAACCTTGACTTTGCCTGTGCCCTGAGCAAATGTCCACATAAGTACTAAATTTGTATTTTTATGCTTTAATAAGTTCATCCATCTTCAGTTCTATCCAAACAATTTGCATTTTCTTCTTAGTATATGTTCAATGTTTGTATGGCAAAAGCATTGGTAATCTCTAGTTGTTTCAAGTTTGAAATTAATACAGTCCCTATACTTACTATTAAACAGCTGTGAATCAGGAGAAAAGTGGTAGTTTCTATAGCAACAGGAAATTTATACAGCTGGTGGGAAAGATTTTTTTTTGTAACAAGATTTTAACTTTTCTAAAGAAAACTCAACAAATCTAATAACTTCAAAGTTTCATTTCAGATTTTCATGAGGAAAAGAAAAGGTGGTTGATTTTGTTTTAATAAGAACTGTGTTGAAAAACAGTTTTAACAGAAAATGTTAGTATCAGATTAATGTATCCTTTCTGTGCTGTGTTTGGTGAGAGATTAGAGTTGAAGGAATTATTTCTGTTCAACACATTATTATGATAGTAGCCTTTAAATAAGTCTCTGTCCCTGTTAGCAGTAAAAACCAGTGCTGCCGTATGTTTCCTCTCCATCACCACTGTTACTGACATCAGCTGCAAACCTAGCAGCTCGCAGTGCAGCAGTGGCTGTTTCTGTGGCTTCTGTAGCATGTATTTCAAGTAGTAGAAGCATATGTTTGCTTGTTCATTGTCCAGAATAAACATATTTTTAAACATTTTTTGTAAGCTGTGACAAAGCACCATTTGTCTTTGTACAGTGGTATGACAGGCCTTTTGCCTTATGGTAGGAAAAATTTCTCTTACAGTAGTTCTGGATGTCTTTTAATTATCCCTGCTCAGTATATCTGTTCCCAATGAGTAAGTACAGATCTTTAGTTAATTATTAAAGAAACTGAATATAGAAAAAGCAAATTTGTCATATTATTTGCATAAATTTACATTCAGTACAACAGCAAGGCTCACTAGACTATTGTATCATTTGCTGTAATGTGTAGCTCTGTTTCTAATTCGTGGCTAGGATGTTTGCTTGTTCTCTGTCCAGAATAAACTTATTTTTCTCTTTCAACCTGTCAGGTGTGCATGGCTCAAACACAAGCTAAAATTAACATGAGCTCTTCAGAGAGAAAAGTTTTTCTGTTGATAGTGTGCAGTCCCAGGGAATGATCTTTCTACTATGTGGTATTTGTTGTCCCACAGGGAGGCTTTACTGAAACAATTCTAAAGAAAAACTGATCATACCCATTTATTTTATGTATTTTATATTACAATTTCATATTTAAAATTGGAAGATATTTGTTTTACTCTGAATACATTGAATTAATATTTTGCTGGCTGGCATGTTTCACTTGTCTCAACAGGAGAACGGGCAAGGAGTTACAGTAAAGTCAAACTTAATAATTACAGAAGTGAGTCATTGCTACAGAGCAGCAGAGGAGGAATACAGAGGTCATCTTGTCTTAAACTTTTCTTAAGGAATTGTGGGAGGAAATTGTTTTCATGTTCTGGCAGCAAGAATATTAAGAGCCAAATTAAAACTCTGTTCCAGTTGTCAGAGCTACTTACTGCATTATTCAGGTTTTCGACAGAGTGCAGAAACATCATGCCTACTGTTCACAGAGTTACAAACTATCAGGAATAGAATAAAGTCAAATACAGAGTCCATTAATTTACCACGTGCACTGTTTCTCAAGTTTGGGCTGAAGTTAGGAGTGGGAAATATTTATTATTGTTAAACTTTTATAGTTAGTATTGCGGATTTTCTGTAGTCCTTCACTAGCTGTGACATTCCCGTTCTTCTCTTCAGTGCTTTTACATCAGCCCTTCAGGCATAGCACAATAAAGATGGTGAACATAAATAGGTTAGCAACAGCTCAAAATTTTGTGAGGGTAGTGTTGACTAAAGAAGCTTTTGTCATCTTCTACCCTATCTAGTTCCTTCAATTTCTTCAAGGTATTTTCCTTTCTTCGAGAATGGCTCTTTAATATATGTCTAATGATTGCTTACCTCATCTGGTGCTAAGTTCTTGGTAGCTAACCAATCTTGAGTTATGATGAAACATTGGAGTATGGTTTAATTTTGTATGTTTTCATAAGGAGGGTATGCACTGCCCTAATAAAACTTAAAGTAAACATGTTTCCCTGAAAATGTATGTTATGTCTAAGAAGTTTTATATCCTATCAAAGAAAAAGCATGCAAATAGGTGCCCAGGCAACCTAGCTGTCATCTGAAGGACAAAAGCACCAACTATGATGTCTTCCACTCCGCAAGCTAGAACAGTTCAAATTCACAGGGATCTCTCCAACCACTGCAGATGGCTCATGCTCTATCTCCCACAAGGACATGATCTCCTCACTGAGTTAACAAATTAGCACACATGGGATGTTCTTTTTTTTATCCTTTACTATGAGTATTAAATGATGAAAATGTTGAATACAAGGGTTAGGCTTCCCAAATAGTTACCACATATTTTGTTCTAAGTTTAACAGGATTTTGGCAGATGTTTTAACTTCAACCTCAGTGACAGCAGTTTCTCTCGAGTAATTACTTAGATTTTGTCTCCTGTTCACAACACATTATCTATCCTTAAATATTTGGAAGATGTCTTTATTACAGAGGTGCTTTTGCTATTCAGAGACAACTGTTACTATTGGAATACTCCATGCAATTTTGTAATATGTTAAGGAAAAGACTCATTGGGAAACCTTAAAGGAGCCAGAAACATTTAGCATTACTTCACTAGACATTATGTTTTATTCATTGATAAACAGATGATTTATAGTCCCCAAATAATTAATCAAAGCATTTTCAAGAAAAAATCTGAACTTAAAATAAAGGTGCTATCTGTTTTTGAGGGTGTTTCATTTTGGTTTGGCTGGAGCGAGGGGGCTGGTTTTTACTTAATAGTATTACAATTAATGTCTATATTTAAAAGAGTAACCTGAGGCTAATCTTTCACAAGGTCCTCCTAAATGGCTGCAGGCCAGTGGACTTCGGTTCACAAAGGGACTTAAGCAACCTTGAGAGTGTTGACTGATGTAGCTCAACCTGAGCCAGCAATGTATACTTGCAGACTAGAAAGCCAGCTGTATTCTGGGCTGCATCTAAACCAGCATGACCAGCAGGTCAAGGGAGTTCATTCTGTCCCTCTGCTCTGGTGAAACCTCACCTGAAGCACTGTGGCCAGCTCTGGGGTCCCCAGGACATGAAAGACACAGAGTCCAGAGAAGGCCACAATGATAATCAGAGATCTGGAGCACCTCTCCTATGAAAAGTAAAATTAAAGGAGGGTAGATTTACATGAGATATAAGGAAGAAATTATTCACTGTGAAGATGATGATGTGCTGGCACAGTTTGCCCAGAGGAGCTGTGGATGTCCCATCCCTGGAAGTGTTCAAGGTCATGTAGGATGGGGCTTTGAGCAACCCTGTCTAGTGGAGGATGTCCCTGTCCATGGCAGGGTGGTGGAACTAGATGATCTTTAAATTCCTTTCCAATCCAAACCATTTCATGATTCTAGGATTCTATCATCTAAATATCATTATAAATAAAATTTAGTTGACTAACACAGCAATTTATAAAAGTACTGAATTCAGATTCAAGAGTAAACAACATGGAAGATGCAAAATAAATCCTTCCTCTACCTCAGACTTTTCAAAGCTAAAGGACAAAAAATGGAAGTCATATGGGTTTTCCCAAAAAAAGATGCCTTTCACATGCATAATATGGAGGACAGTCAGTGTGAGCTTATATTTGTCCACACTTCTCTCTGTCAATGTATTCTCACACACCAGGAGTAAGTGGTGACTAGCTGGTTTGAAGATGTAGATGCTCTCTGACCTTATTGAAGTTACAAAAATATGGAAACCCAGTTTGGAGAGACAGCTCGGGATAGGAAGTTCTGGATATATAATTATGATCCCCATGCATCCATTTTATTTAATGACACTTTCCATCAAAATTAACACTCCTTCCCTTGAGGAGAAATCAGAATTTGGGTTTGCTTCCATAGAGCCATGTGGAATGAGCAGGTAGCAGACAGAGACATTTAGAGAGACAAAAGAGAGGTGGGATTTAGGAGGCATCCCACTACAGTACTTCACAAAGGCAAACTTTGATGTGTTCCTCTCTATTCATCATGTTGAATCTTTTAAATCCCACTTAAAGTCTCCTGTTTGTCTCTATTTAATGGATAAGAATCTGAGGCCATTATTCATGTTTATGAATTCCAGTCATGGAGATGTGTGCTCAAATTTTTAGTCCTGTGGCAATGGTGAAATTTGACCTTATCTCAGCTCATTAAAATACATAAGACCATGCACACTGAGGTAGTTGAGATAGTACTTTGCATCTCAATGATGGTTGTTCAAATTTGCAGTAAGCTAGTCTACTTTTTGTTTATTTACAGAGAACGTATGCATTACTCACCAACAAAGATGGACATGACTTCTTAGCTATTTCATTAAGGCCCTGATTTAAATAAAAGACTGAGTGATCTTTAAGGACTATAACAGATAAAAAAAATAGATAAAGGACCTAACATTACATGCTGGGAGTCCTGTGGACCTCTCACTAATTTTAGTGAAAATGAATAAATAAATAGAAATTCTGAGGTAAGGTGCTCATGATCCAAGCCCTGAAGCACTTTCTACATTTTTAATAATATTTAGCACACAATTTTTTCACATGAATTTGCATTTATTTCTTTTGTTTTTAAATAATTTTATATATGTGGCAATTTTCATAACTGCATGTGGCACAAATATACAAATGTTTTTGTAATTTCACAGAATCACAGAACATTTGGAGTTGGAATTATCCCAGGTTTGTCTGTTAAAGTTTTCATCAAACACAATGTGAATACTGCTAAGCTCTATATATTTGAAAGAAGAATTCCAGATGATGTAATCACTTCAAAAGGAAAAATTTCGGGTGAAAATTTGAAATCACTGTTCAGGTTGACTGCGGTTGTTCATGTAGTCCTTTTATAGCTATTCTTTCCACAAAATATACCTTGCTTTGTTTTCAAGGGACTGCAGATAATCAACTTGTGTCACATGGTAGGAATGGTGAAATGCAAAACATGCTTAAAAGAGTTCTTCCTCAACAGTTGTGTGTATAGATCCCAAGCTGCCATTGCTACAATATCGCATGGAAAAATACAGTATGAATTTCTAACACTCATGTCATAGGGAACAGTTGTTTTTTTTATTTGTTTTTTTCTGGGGGGGAGGGGGGGTGGGGTAGATTTTGGGGTTTTTTTTACGTGCTATTTCTTCTTAAGTACATCAACTAGAAAAGCAGGTCTCTAGATGAATGTTGTCAGCTGCTATGTTCCTCTTAGCGATTTTAGAATTTCATAACAATGTCATCAGAATTCCTCAAAACTTACTATACACATGCAATATTTCTTAGTCCCACCTAATCATGTTTTAGTTGCTAATGCTTATTTGTTGTTATGTTAGTACCACTGTATACAGATAAAGACAACTTGCTCTTGCTTATTTGAGTCCAAACCTGCTTTTCCTGCCTAATTTGTAAATTTGAGCAGTGTTTTCACTGCTTATTATGACCTTCAGAATTTCTCTCCTCTGAGAAAGTGGGAAGACTGGAAATGAAGTCTTGAAGATAGTCTTTGATTTTCAAATGGAATTAGTTGATTTTTGTTTTTAACTTCCTCTCCTTTGCCTCCATTAAACACAATGGAGAGGAACCTGAATTGCCATCTTTTATAAGGGAGAGAGTTACGTACTGGTATTTATTCGGTTTATTTTGAAAGTTTGTACCAATCTGAATCTGAGAACACTAAAAAATTAACTAAGTCTAAAGGGCAAGATGTCTACAGTTGTATGGAAGCTAGGAGGCTCATCAGTTGCCCTAGGACTGTGCAGACTTGCTGTATCAAACCAGGCTAGTTTGGACCTATCTGGCTTGAACTGAAACTGAGAAAGAGAAGAACTGATGCTTCAGAGCCGAAGTTGAACTGTTGGCAATGCCAATTCAGGGAGAAAGGCCAAAAGCACAAGAATTGCAGTTTTACCACATGATTCCTCTGTACATAGCTGCTGTATGGTAAGACTAATAGAGCTTAGAGCTAAGCTAAGCTTTATCCTTTTAAAGTAAATGGAGACTTACTAGACAAATGGAGACTTACTAGACAAATGGTGTTGAGGTAAAATCAAACATAACTGGCAAGATCTAAATCTGTGCTTTTTAGAATGTTTATAAAATATCAATGCAAGAGTATGAGCTTGTAAATAATCCTAATGCTCTATCCCTTTGGGGAAAACATTGCACAAAAAGTATTATTTATTTCTTCATTGTTTTCTTACTTTTTTATTGGACTAAGTGGGTTTTATAGTGTTGATTGTTAATAAAAAATCTTGCTAACATTGTCTTTCTGATGCAAGCAAATAACATTTTATCTTCATACTTACTTTATGAGACTTCTGTTAGTCTTTGTGTTGCTGATATAGCGAGGATGTATGGCCATTTAAAATAAGATTGTAGATATCATGTGACAAAGTAATTTTTCTATCAACACAACCTCAGGGAAGTTTATTTTGTTCTGCAAAACATTAGGCACAGCTTGCAAAACAAGGCAAAAGTCCAATGAATGAAGATGGGATCAATTCCAGCCTTTCATTTCTATGGAACAAAGAAATGAACATGAACAAAGACAGATCTTAGTGTAATCTTGTGTAAAACAAGCATCCTTTGATAGCATGACGTGGTAATTGTGGGCTAACTGCCACTCTGATTGGACAACAGCATAATGCAATGACCTTCATGGATTCCTGTTCCTAGGTTGTTCCTTGATAAGTTTCTAAGAATCTTCATGGTCTTTTATTGAGGCTCACACTTTGCCTTATCCATTTTTGTGCCATCCAACGATAATTGACTGTCCGTGGTATTTATATTTAATCCAAGAATTTTTATATGTGTATGTGTCTACACTCATATATATAACATTTACTGTAAGTATCAAGTCTAGATCAGGTTACATGCAACATTAAATGAAATGAAGTTAGGGAGTATAGCTACTTTGTAAGGATAGTCCTGAGAATTCTCTATGGTTAATAATTTTTTATTCTGACATGTTCATGATTAGCATTGATTGTCTCCATTTTTAAAGACGGAGAATGGACATATATGAAAAATTTTGCTGAAAGTTAGGTGAAGAAACTGGTCAGATGTCTGATGTAGGTACAGGAAGTAATTTTTGCTGTGAGTATCTGTCAGTGATGTCTGTCTCACAGACATGTTTAAGCAGAAGCAAAGGAAACCATTGCATGCGATCTTGCCTTATTCTTCTTCTCCTCCTCCTCTTCTCTTCTCTTCTCTTCTCTTCTCTTCTCTTCTCTTCTCTTCTCTTCTCTTCTCTTCTCTTCTCTTCTCTTCTCTTCTCTTCTCTTCTCTTCTCTTCTCTTCTCTTCTCTTCTCTTCTCTTCTCTTCTCTTCTCTTCTCTTCTCTTCTCTTCTCTTCTCTTCTCTTCTCTTCTCTTCTCTTCTCTTCTCTTCTCTTCTCTTCTCTTCTCTTCTCTTCTCTTCTCTTCTCTTCTCTTCCCCTTCCCCTTCCCCTTCCCCTTCCCCTTCCCCTTCCCCTTCCCCTTCCCCTTCCCCTTCCCCTTCCCCTTCCCCTTCCCCTTCCCCCTCCCCTTCCCCTTCCCCTTCCCCTTCCCCTTCCCCTTCCCCTTCCCCTTCCCTTTCCCTTTTCCCCTTCTCTTTTCATCTTTCTCCAGCATTTTTTATGCATGTAACTGCAACTGTGAACTTGAATCAGAAGTGTTCAGGTGCTGGGGTACTATTCAGCATCCCCGCAGCTAGCAAAGTTGGCTTTAGGCATCACTGCACCAAGTACCACAGACTCTCTGTTATTCCTGCAGCTGGGCTTAGGCTCCTAGTTCATGGTTGTGGTTTCAACTAGTTGACAAGGTTCCTTAAGAAAAGGGATATTTAGCATTGCAAATCATTAAGACTTTTGTGGCTTGAACTCTAAGTTATTCTCCATTCATCACTCAGAGACAGCTTTGGCAGAACTGGATTGCTGGCTTGTGTGGTAAGTGGTGGAATTAAAAATTCTGAAACTGCTGAAATCCTCTTTAGAGCCTAGGGATTAATATTGTGGCTGCTGTTAACTGGGAGTGCTGTTTCTGTGCCACAGTAAAGAGACAAGCTACTCAAATACTCAATTATTCTGTCAGTGTATTCCAGATCTCTGGGCACCTCTCCTCATTCTCTTTTCTGTCTCTGACTCTCCATGTTCTTGAATTTTCCAGTGCAGATTCTTTGTGCTCATTTCTGCTCTGGGGCAGGGGCAAGGTACTTCTACAGATACTTGGAAAAATCCTGAATGTCCCTATTTTACACCTGAAACAACAGAGATTGATCCAAAACACAAGACATGTCTGAATTTTAGTGCATTTCATACAAGGCAAATATGATGCAGAAAGAGATATGACTCTCTTTCTTTTTGGTAACACTGATTTTTCTTGCTGTTTCAGGCTTTATTTAAAAGGTCACAGTGGAACAGCTGGAAAACAGAGTAGCCTGATCTTACATGGTGCTGAATTCAGTACAAAAGACGCTGACAATGACAACTGCATGTGTAAATGTGCTCTCATGCTGACTGGAGGTGAGTACAACTCTGAAAATATGTGGTACATTGATAGGAATCTACTCAGTTTTCTTAAAGCAACCATGGATGAAATTGCATTCATGGATGTGTAAGTACAGTGTGAAAATTCCTTTTATTATTACTCATGTTCTTTTCTGTATATATATATTGTAGTAGTGCCAATACCTCAAGATTCCTATCAGAAGGGAAGGGATTATTCAGAGATGTGGTCAGTATACTTCTACACTGAAGCTGTTGTAACAATGTCAAGGGGGAAAGAAAAAGTTAGTGTTATTGTTGAAGTAAGAAAGGCCAAGTAAAAAAGAAGCTAAGACATGAAGTACAGGGAAAGAACTTTGTGAGAAGTGGGCGAATCAGCCACAAAAAGAAGAGAGAAAAAGCAAGGAAATATATACCAGATGGAGAAGTTTAAAAACAATCAGAATCTGGACTTGCAGTGTATCGTCTATTTCACTTAAGGGTGTGATACTGTTACTGAAATAATGATGCAGCTTTCTGCCTTATATGATCATAATGCATATACATACATGCTTGTAGACATATAGAGTTAAAATAATGGCTCATTCTCTCATCTGTGAAAGACTAGACCTGCAATGCCCTGTTCATATTGTGGCATTTAGTTTTAGATCTGAGGTTATCTCCCCATACAGACACCTAAAGCTCTGCACAGGAGTGAGAACTTTGTCTGCCAAATGATGCCTATTCCTGGTCCCTATATGGGCAAGCTCATTTTTGTCTCTAGGACACCATATCAAAGCAGAAAGCTTAAAGTGGGATTCTTTGGTTCATTGACTGTATGACCAAGAGAGGCCCTTATCTTCACATTTGATCTTCTCTGGAGACTTTCCCTCAGTGATTTCTAACTTTCCTGGAAAAAATCCTATAGCATATAAATTATTCAGTATTTTAGATCAGACTGTTAAGCTGATATTATTTGTGGTTACTGGCACCCTAAACACAGCTCAGGCCACATTCAGGCATACATTAGTCTCTAAAGCTCTCATCTGCTAACAGATGGGTTTCCATCACTGGGAATTTATATCAAATGCACAACCTAGATCCTCATTCTCCTTTGCTGATTGGAAATGATTCATTTGGGAAAGTCTTGAAGGAACAGATTCTTCAAATTTCCCCAACTTCCTTTAGTGCTGTCTTACTAAAAGTCAGCATTAGGAAACTTTTTCCAATAGGCAAGTGATCAGACTACCTTTCCATTTCTATAAAAAAAAAGAAGCTAAGCAGGTAATTCTGGAGACAGATAATGGATGAGAAGTCAATAGTTTATTTTAGTTAAAACTCTTGACCTTTCACTTTATAGACCATACTAAATTAAAGCGTCTCACTTCCAGGGCAGGCCAGAGTCTAGTGAGAAGCTCCTAAATGTGAGTTGCATCTGTGCCGAAGTGCAGACCCATTCATGTATCCAAGCTGCCTGGAAATACCTCTGCTCCCAGACAGCTAATTCTGGGAGCTGAAGGTTATGTTTATTTTCCTGCCCTGACTTCTATGGCAGGTCAATGCCCCGCTAAGGTCAGTCTGCTGTTGAACAACCATTCCACAAGGTTCACATATATTTTGCTTCGGCAGGCCTGTAAATCAACAGGAAAACCACATATTGGAATATACTGGTAGCAAATGATAGGAGGAAAGTGGAGAATTACCAAAGGCTGAGGAAACCACACATAGAACAAATCACTGCAGAGTAAAAGTAGATGCTTCTAGCTTTTGGAGATAGAAGAATCTGGTCTTTTGGACTAAACTCTGACCACTGGTCTGTTGGAGAGAATTACTGAGTAATTCATGATTCTTCAAGAAAAGAAAGACTTTAATCATAGTAAAGTTCTTCTCTAACACTCTGCTTTGCTTTACCACTTGAAACGATGTTCTCATTTCTTGAGAAATATCTGAAATTGAATTACATACCAAAACATTTGTTTAGTGGGAAGATTTCAGTTTGGTACCACAGACAAAGACTAATTAAGAAAAGTAGCAATGATAACAGGTTTTGGAAAAGTTTTGGTCCTTTTTCCTAAAAGATATCAGACTCTCTGTTAGTTTTGGCAACATCTCAGAGAGCTCTTTAATGATGAATGATATGAAATCTACAGGCAGGTTTCTAGCTATCTTGACAGTTTGTGTGAGCCTGTTATCTCTATGAGGTGAAGTGAATATATTTTTGTCAGGAATAAAGGCTGAGATAAGATGAAGCTCAAGACTGTGATATGGTTATAGTCAAGGCTGAAAATAAAAATGTAAGGAAAACACACATTTCTCTCTGTGATCTTACTAGTTGTCAGTTTTATTTGGTCTATATCAAAACCATTATTCTCTCTCCTCCTCCTCCTCCCTCTTCTCCAGAATAAGGAATTAAATACTGGTAGAAAAATGAAGTAGCAGCAACAGAGTTTTTTGTGTGTGTGCTTCTTGCCTTTCCAAGACCCTGGCTATGCTATTTGACTCTACCTTAGCATTGATTTTAGGGCATGGCATCAAAAGTACATGCATGAGCTGGGTTCTTACCTTCTGTGATCCTTACATGGTAGTTAAATATTTTAGCTGTTTTTTCTTGCCTTGGAAAATTTAAACTAAGCATGCTTGGTTTACTTTAAAGGTAGAAAATACACATTTATTCAAATAATTTCTTCATTTAAACTTTACATTTTTCAAAATAGAAAAAAAAAACAAACAAACCCAACATGAAAATACCTGTTAAGAACAAGTACAATCTCAAGCCAGTGAACTGAACAAAAGGTTCTATCTCTGTATCACTTCAAGCATTATTCTGAAGATAACCACACTGAGCTACATACACAACTGTTTGCAAGAAATCACAGAATCACAGAATCGTAGGGGTTGGAAGGGACCTCAAGAGATCATCGGGTCCAACCCCCCTGCCAAAGCAGGCTCCCTATCTCACATTACACAGATAGGCATCCAGATGAGACTTGAATATCTCCAGAGAAGGAGACTCAACCACCTCCCTGGGCAGCCTATTCCAGTGCTCTATCACCCTCACTGTGAAAAAGTTCTTCCGCATGTTGGTGCGGAACTTCCTATGCTCCAACTTGTAGCCATTGCCCCTAGTCCTGTCCCCACAGACCACTGAAAACGGGCTGGCCAATTCCCCCTGCATCCCAAGTCTAAGATATTTATAAACACTAATTAGGTCCCCCCTAAGCCTTCTTTTCTCCAGGCTGAACAGACCCAGCTCACTCAGCTTTTCGTCATAGGGGAGATGTTCCAGGCTCCTAATCATCTTCGTTGACCTTCTCTGGACTCTCTCCAGAAGGTCCCTGTCTTTTTTATACCAGGGAGCCCAGAACTGGACACAGTACTCCAGGTGGGGCATGACCAACGCAGAGGGGGAGGATCACTTCCTTCGACCTGCTGGACACACTCTTCCTGATGCATCCCAGGATCCCATTGGCTCTCTTAGCTACCAGTGCACACAGCTGGCTCATAGCCAACCTGTCATCAACAGCCAACCTGTCATCAACTAGCACTTAAAATGTAACAGTCACTGGAATGAAGCACTTCATAGATGTCCAAGGGGCTTCATATTCTTACAGTAGAAGAGTTAACATCTTTGGATCAAATTCATGGGCACAAGGCCAAGTTAGAACATCCTGCCAGGATACCACCTGTTGGCTGAGCCCCGGGAACTGGTTTCGCAGTTGCTTTCAGTCCCTGGAAAATGGCTTGTGGTAACTTGGCCCACAGCAAAAGAGTCTTGAGTTGATTTGCTTTGTCTTGCTTTGGCTGCAGTCTGAGATGTTCACATAGGCATTTACCTGGCTTCAGGTGACAAGTGAGAATGTTGCTAAACTTCCAATTCCAATAGGTTGACAAAGTGACAAGAGACTTTCTAGATGTCTTGATAGTATTGAAACAGCATAAAATTATTGAAATAACTTTTTTTTATTTTACTGGAGGCAGAAGTCCATTCACCAGCAGTGTCCTGTCTCTGACAGCAGTCAGCAGCAGATGCCTCAGTATGGGCATAAGAACAATGAAAATAAATTATACTTCCCCTGACTATTTTCCCAGTATCTTTAGCATCTCATGGGCTCCCTGATCCGGAGACAGTTCCCATGTATTTAGTAATCCTCAATGGACTTCTCATCTATTAAGTGAGAGACTGTGCAAGGACAATCCCAAACAGTGGTGTACTCACTGCTTGTTTTTTCACTGCTTTCTTTCTCCAACTGGTGAATTTTATGAATCTCGGGCAAGAATGCTATGGAGGATTATTGTCATGACTTGAAGGGAAGTTCTTGGCTGAATACAGAAATCTAACTGTTCTCTTTCTAATCAGAAAACACCACAGTTTCTCATATTTTCTTTGAAAAAAAAAATTAAAAAGAACTGACCTCAGTACACTTAAAAATATACAACTAGAACCCCTGCATATACATGTAGTTATATAGGTGTCTTATTTTCAACTGAGATACAATTAATTTCTTTTCCAATAACTTATATAGTGCTGTGTTTTGGATTTAGGATGAAAATAGTATTGATAATACACCAATGGTTTTACTTGTTGCCAAACAGTCAAAATATTCTAAGCTTTTCATACTGCCCCACCAGCAAGAAGGCAGGGAGTGCCCGAGGAGGTAGGACAGGACACAGCCAGGACAGTTGACCCAAGCTGGACAAAGGGATGTTCCATACCATATGATGTCTTGCCCCAGTATATAACTAGGGGGTGGTCCAGGAGGCAGTTAGGCTCAAGAACTAGCTGTGTGGCCACTTTGAGTGGTGAGCAATTGTTCCGTGCATCACTTGTTTTGTATCTGCTATTGTTATTACCATGATCATTATCATCATTACCACAGTCTTCCTTTTCTTTCCAATTAAACTGTCTTCATCTCAATCCTCAAGTTCTACCTTTTTTTACTTTTTCTTTTCAAATTTCTCCCCCATCCCACTGTGGGAGAAGTGAGTGAATGGTTGTATGGTGGTTTTAGCTGCATGGGGGTTTTAGCTGCCTGCCAGGTTTAACCATGACAATCTATTTTAGGTTTTGTGTATAAAGTTTTGTCATAAAGAAGTTGCTTATACAAAAAAAAATCGATGAGGTACCCTTATATTGCCTATAATTTTGGTAGAAAAGCATAACCACTACATAGATATGAAGTGATTGGAATGTTATTTGATTTATGCTAGAAATACTGGAAATATTTTATTAGACATATGACTACTCAACACTTTCACCAAAATCTTTACTCTATTGCTATGTTTATTTGTGTTAAGTACGGACAATAGCAATAAATAGTAATAATAGTAATAAGTATTAGGAGAAGAGCACGTAGTGACCAACTTAAAAATTATTCTGTGGATAGATATAGACAATCAGAACATAGTCACCAGACTGCAAATTTTGTGTTATTTTTACCTCATAAAATAATCCTTTTATAAAGGTCTGAACTTTTATAAAGGACCCTGTTACGCAGTTGATATGAAAAATAATGCCTTTTTTTCTTACATTCTGACCATTAAATTCTGATTCAATCTTCTGAATGTCAAGTACCAATTGCTAATTGATAGTTATTATTATAGTCTAATGAATGAAAGAACATAGACCTGGAGATGACTTCCAGAGGTCATTTTGTCCCTTTCTAAGACAGACTGTTCTCTACCTATTTATTCCTGTATTTCTGTTCATCTTCAAGATTTGTAGTGATAGAGATTTGTGCCCATAATAAAATCTCTTACTGAGTTTTGCTAAACTTTATATAAGAAATCGTTATTTGTTGACTAAACTAGTCCTATGATAATTTAGGTGTGTTCCATCTTGTCTTATCCTCCATCACTGGAAAGAATAGCCCAACTCTAAAAGATGATCTTTTAAACATCTTCTTTATGAATTTGTAATTTTTGGCAGTCTGTCTTTTAAATTCTGGACTAAATAACCCTAAATCTATCCTCTTAAATTAACTCTTTTGGACTCTTCCCAATAGATCCACATATAGCTTGAGATGTCATCCAAAACTACACCCAGTCTTCCAGATGAGAAGTTACCAATGCAAAGTCAAACATAGCCTAAGTATTGCCACCTATTTTTTTTTAAAGTACAGAATAGCAGAAACATGAAGACTATTACAACAATTTTTCATTAGATAATGTTCATATTGGCTTTGTTGCCAAATGCACTAAATTTTATGGAGAAACCCAGAGGGCTAAAAATAAATACTGGCTTTGCCTAGGGTCTATTTATCCCATAAATGCAAACAAATGTACCATTCAAACTTACATTGGATCTTATTGAATGGATTGTATTGATTTGGAAGTGTTCAGTATACTCTGCAGGGAGATGCGAGACAGATGTGTGAAGAAAGGGTCTGCCATCAAATGTGTAGAGTTTAGACACCTATTCTTTTAGGACATAAAATGTGACTAAGAACCTCTCATCAAACCTGAATGATCATTAGCAAGTTCCTAATACGTGCCAGATTTACAGTGCACTCAAGAATTGCTGAGTGCTCAGTTGCTAAGAAAGCATTTTATATACATGCATGGTTAACTACAATTTATAAAAGAGGCAGAAAAAGGAGACCTGTTGGCTCTGGCATACAAAAACCTTTTTTGTGTTGCTTTTGAGAAAAAAGATTCTATCAGATAGAAATTATACTTGTGACTTCAGAAAGCCATTATAAAATACAGATTTTGTTTTTGTAATATAATTACACATTTGAGCAATTCTCCTTTATAAGGTATGTTTTTTGCAAGAATTTGTGGAAAATATCTCAATATACATTTGTATTCACCCAACAAGATAGTACAAGCAGGTCTGTGGAGCTGAGGTCTCTGGTGATAGGTAGCTGCAGTAGAGTGAAGCCTTCAAAATACATTTATTTAATGAAAAGAGCTGACATGAATTTGAGCAACTTCCTAGTAGTAATAACAACACTAATTAAAGACCAAAGCATAAAAATACAAAAAGCATCAGTATGCTTCAACTGCTACATGAGACCATCTGTCTACAGTGGGGATTCCTGTGCATTTGTATAGCTGGACTTTCAAGAAACTTATCAGTTATTATTTAAATTATTTTTTGTTTGGACAATGTACTTCATGACCTAGGAGTTTTTTGTTACATAAACGACAGTGCTGCTTATATTATACAAATTATTAGAGGTGGGCTAGCCTCAAAAGACTGAACCATCTTCACTTCAGTTAAGCAATTAGTGAATTTGTTGTCACAACAATGTGAAGAAAATACCTGTGTATCATCTTAACCTTCCCATGAAAGCTTTCTCTTTACCACTTTGTTGGTCAATTTAAAATCTCACTGTTATTATTTTTTATAATACCTACCCTTCATGATTCTTATGCATGATTCATTTATCTCATGGAAATCACTGCCAAAAGTTATCTCTGAGGTTAAAATCTCACTGCTATTCAGAGAAGACTTGGTAACTTATTTGAGAAAGGCATTACCATGTAGTAAGACTTCATGGGAGCAAAACCCTGGAAACTCCTGTGAATAAGCTAACATCTAGCTACTGGGAGTCTTTCCCTGATCGGAATGTCTTAAGGCTCTGAAGTTCATTTATTCACTGTTTTCTGAAATGGCAGTGCTGCAGGTATCTCTTTCATAAACCTGTTTTACATTACCCCAGTTCCTCATACCTACCAAAAAAGTCACTGCATCCATTCCTATTTCCTCCAATACACAAGGGGACTGAAAAAACATATCCTTTGCATCCCTTCAGAGTTGTGGACTTTGGTGCTGAGCTATACAGTGAGAGGTTTTGTAATAATCTGAGGTCTAGGAGAAATGACAACCTTTTAGAAGACTGTGGGGGAGGGTGGGAAAAAAAATAACTATATAGAGGAAAGCAAACACACACCTGAGGAAAGAAAAAATAAATAAAAAATTTTAATGTAGTATTAGGAAACATATTTTAAAAAAACACCTTACAGCCTCACTAACCAGCACAGTATAGTGCAAAAAAAAAAAAAAAAAAAAGAAAAAGAAAAAAAGATGCTGATTAAAAGAAGAGAAGTATTTATTTAGAAGAAAACTATGATGAGAAATTTGAACAGGTCCTCACAAAATTATTATAAAATGTTGTGTTTCTTTCACTCACTCTATTTCTAACATAATTTTTGTAGGGCATCACTGAAAACCTTCACCCAGAAAAGGGAATTTATACATCTAATGCTGTTTCTTTAACATTAAATTGTAACTAATACAGCTTGCCATGTCTTCATCCCAACACCATAAACAGAACACAGCTGCATCTGTGTTCCAGCTTTGAAAAATAAGGATTAGATTTTCTCTTTTTAACTTTTTCTTAAGTTTCTACAAGATTGTATTCTGGTTACAGTAAAATATCAGCTGTGTGGCTTTCTCTTTCTTCAGTTATGGCCCCCTTAGGTATAACACTGCAATCAAAGGGAGGTCAATTGCATCAAAATAGAAGTTTGCCAGAATATATCTGGCATGAATTCTTCCCTCAAGATTTCATTATGAAGTGTTAGTTCTGAAAAAAGCCCACTAAGTATTATCCAAAATGTAAGAAGTTACGAGACTATAAACATAAACTACATGGATCTGAATACAAAGGACAGCATAAGCACAGGATCTGAATGCTAATCACAGTCAATATCTTATCAGTAGTACTAAGGCATGGTTTAAAATGCCTTCATATAATGCATTCATTACAGGTGGGTAAAAGACTAACCACTGAATAAGATGAAATTGGAGGATTCACCAGAACTGTGCAAGTTATCTAAAAGGAGCTTCTTATAGTTTAATTCCATTCCTGAAGTCAGAGTGAGAAACACACCGAAAAATTAAATTCTCCATTTCAGTCCACAGTGACACCTGCAGAATTTGGTAGCCACTCAGTAGACAATCACTTTACCACTACCGGTGTTGCTTGAAAATGGTTTGCAGGGCATCCTGGGAAGGTTACAGTGCTGTGATATTCAGGCTGAAATATATATTTTTAAAAATAAAGTGGCATGTAACTACCAAATGCAGGAGCCACAAACTGATACATGTGATCATATTTGCTTTCATACATGACAGTGAATATTCAATGCAGCCATATTACATGGAAAGGTGCACAAAATCTGTGCTTAAGATTCAGGAAGGCTACAGGACTTACTATGAAAAATAACCCCAAACAGCAGAAATCTTTTTGACAAATAAAGCTTGTAGCTATTGAGGTTAATACATTTTTGACATTGGGAACATTAGTTCTTTGCAATCTGGGGATCCATTCTGATTTGCTTAGTCTGAGCAAAGTGTCTTTCTGTTATATTACATAGACAACTTGTAAGGTGTTGGGGAGTAAATTCTATTCCCATTGAGATATACAGTAAAACTCCTACTACTTTCAGTGGAGTCAGCAAATCACCTAGTTTATCTTTGTCAGTTCATGTTCGGTAATCTTAGTGTTGCCAAGTTTCATGCTATTTGGAGTTTTCCTTAAAACTCTAATTCCTGTGGCAACCCCAAATTGACCTTAACAAGAAAAGATCTTGTTAGTAAGATGGAGAATTGACTGATTGATTTCATCTTAAACCAACATTTTAAAATATGTCTGAAGATTCACACTGTTTTTCACATTGACTCAATTTTTTCCTTTGGTTAAAGATGTATATACATATTTTCCCCACATAAATCTAGAGGAGGTAACATTTTTGCATAGTTTTCAACCACGCCTATACTTCTAACAAGTTTGTATTTTCTGCATTCGGTCACACAAACACTAACATTGTTAATAATAGTCACAAGTATTTGTGGTTTATTTTCAGCATTTATATGAGATGGGTGAAGTGTAATACTGAGTAGACATGCATTGTTGTTCTTGCTTCACATACTGCATATAAAGCCAGAATGAGTTAGGACTTAAAAATCTTTTCCAACTCTATAACTACAACTGTGTATTCTCCAACACCATTGGCTGCAGAATGGCACAACAGACCCCCGAAAGGAAACTATGAAAATCCACCCCTTACTATGAGACCAGGAGTATTTATGAGCCTGAGAATAAATAATTTGCTAATTTTCTAAACCTTTAATACGAAATAAAAATGCTTAGTGCACTTGAGTTTATTTGTTTGTCTCAATGGTTTCAGGGTGGTGGTTTGATGCCTGTGGTCCCTCCAATCTCAATGGGATGTTCTATACAGCTGGGCAAAACCATGGAAAGCTCAATGGGATCAAGTGGCATTACTTCAAAGGCCCCAGCTACTCCTTGCGCTCCACCACCATGATGATTCGGCCCTTGGACTTTTGAAAGTATTCGGTGGTGTGTCCTAGAACAAACCAGCACAACACTTCCCTCAGCATCACTGCTACCACAGTCTGAAGGTAAAAGGTGAAGAGCATCTTGCAAACAAGATGTAGGGATGGTGCAAAGTTTCTTCATTATCACTCCATAATCTACAAAATCTCTACAGAAGTCACCCCATATTTTCATGACTGAGTGGGGCTTGGTTTAGGAGAAGGTGACTGCAATGATTTTCTAGAGAACAGCTGGAT
This sequence comes from Gallinula chloropus, assembly GCF_964237585.1. Lineage (NCBI taxonomy): Eukaryota > Metazoa > Chordata > Aves > Gruiformes > Rallidae > Gallinula > Gallinula chloropus. The sequence continues at coordinate 20,534,353 of NC_140086.1, forward strand.
CTGGCTATTCTGCTCGAAGCTATTGCTTGTCAGTGGATGTTCTTTCTGTGAATTTTTATTTTTTTTAATAAGAGATGCAAAAACATACTAGACTTTTCAGCAACATCATCAGAATTTGAAGAACTGAAATGTATCAGCTACAGCCTTTTGAGCAGAATGTTATTCAGCAGTGAAATGCCAACATTATGCCCATGAAAAAGGGTAATGGAGATACCGTTATGAAAACTTATCTTAAAGCATTCAAGGTGACCACTCCAAATAACACTTTTGGTAAATGAACTAGACTTGGATGGTGGATGGATTTATGTTAACCCCAGAGTCAAATGATTTGTGTGAATATAATTTTTCATTAAATCCTTTAAGGACATGTTTCTCATAAATAAACTAAGTCAAACATATGAAGAATGATAAGGGTAATAAGCATAAATTCTTCATTTGCTCTGTAGAGGTAAATCAGATAATTGGCGTAATTCCTGAGCTAGGATTTATAGTGTGATAACAAAAGTAGCTGTGTTTTGAGGTTTTACCCTTCTTTCATTAAAAGTAGTCTGAATGTCATGTAGAAAAATTAATGGAAGTTTTAAAGAATGTGAAATATTATCCTAAAGAAAATACAGGATTGTGCATGGAAGATTTCCATCAAATGTACACAGGAAGGCAAACTGTTAAGGTATATAAAAATTACATAAATGCATAGCTTAAGGCAATGGATTCATTTTACAGTATCCTTGCATGTGCGCAATTTATCATTAATTATTTTACTTTTTTATTACATTCTTGTGAATATCAGAAGCATGCCAGTTCTACACAGTGTTTAGGCTACAACTATAAAAAAATGCTCATCAGAACTGTATAGAAAATAAAGAATTATAAACCTGTAAATAGCATGTTTATATTTCCTGTAACGGTCATTTAATTTGTACAGGCAGCCCTGACCTTACTCAAAGAGTGCAAAGCCTCAAAAGGATATTAATATTAAAAGATCTTTAGAAGATTGCTTACAGGTTGCTAACAAGTTCTTTTGTTGTATTAATACCTTGCAGAAGTGCGGGGCAACATGCACAATTTGACTATTGGAAGAGATAAAGTTCCTTTCATAACAAGCAACAAAGTAGCTGGGTGGCCCATCAGATTATAGAGACAACTCTTCCCTTTTACAGTCCCTTGTGATTTATTGAGATAAGTAAAGTCCATTTGGGAAAGTAGCTTGCTGTCATTCTACTTCTTATATATATAAATTTTCCGCTGAAATCAAAAGTAGCATTCTTATCGATTAAATTGGGACCAACACGACACACAAAATCTGACTGTGGTGAGTTTTTTGCTTTGTTTCATTCGTTAAACTGTACCTGAGATCAGGCACAGTAAAGGTCTGATTCTTTTTTAAAGGATGAAGATCATAGATAACCGCTTTTTTTTTTTTTTTTTAAATTGGTTTTACTTTTTCCTGTAGCAGTTTATTTCTATGGAATAGAAAAATTGACTTTTTTTTAAACACCTCCTCGTAAAGATTGCAAGGCCCCACAGGGTTCTCTGGCTTTGTTATAATTTGATGTTTGTTTAGATTTAAGTGGGAAGATCTTTGGGGTTTGTGTATTTGTATATATTTATATATATATTTGAAATAATCTTGGCTAATGGTTAATTTGCTGTTTTCTGCTCAACAAGTTACTAAACTCCTTACTCAACAGTTTCTTCACAGAGCTGTTTTGTCTCAGTTTTCAGCAGATTATTTTTTTATAATGGTTTTCATTTATGTGCAAGATATGTCCTCTGTCTTCCTCCATATGCTCAAAAGGTGTGTTATTGCAGCCTCCAAGTTAGGAATGCCATTTTTGAAAATCCTCTTGCAAACAGCAAAACGCTTTAGAAATCTACAGCATGGTATTTACTGTTTATTTATCTGGGTTTGAAAAAAATGTGGATTTGGTTTCCTATCCTTTATAATAAAACATTTTTTAAAACTGTGCTGTCTGTGATGTGCTTTACTTTTGAGCATACCTTTCTGCAACAGGCTGACAATGTTTTACAAGCCACATCTCTCTTTGTAAGAAATACTGATAAACTTAGACAAAGCCTAAACAAGAGTTTAACTAGAGTTTGTCCAGAAATTAATGTTTCTAAGCTTTCAAATCCATATTTCAGTATTTTTAATTTAATTTCCTTGATTAACGCCATAGGACTATATTTCTCATTTCTCATTTCTCATTTCAAATTCAAATCATACAACTCCCTATCAGTCTTCAAAATAAAGAGTTTCTTGAATTAAGAGGCAAAGATACAGCTTGAAGTGTGATGCCTGTTTCTCGTGCCTTATGACTTATCCTTCTATCTATTTGAACATGTTGCATGGCAGTGACAAATCTGTGCTGTTTTCTTAGCCAGAAATGCCTCTTGCTCCATTTGTTTGCCTTTTAACTCTACAGGGATCAGATTTAGCATCTCTTTGTAGTCAATTTATCCCCATTTTCTGAGGAATTCTTGAGTAATTGGATTCCTTTGTTGTGTTCATTGAGGCCAACCTAGCTTTTTTAATCAACACTAAAGCTGTGAGGAACTACATAAAAGCACGTTTTGCTCCTTAAACTGCACAAGTATGTACTGCATTAGTTGAAGAGTTACAGTTAGTGAAAATGGACTTTATGGATTTGGCTGCAAAGTGTAAGGTCTTGCACTTGGGCTGGAAGAATCCCAAACATAGATATGGACTGGGAGAAGAGCTCCTTGAGAGTCCTGCTGAGAAGGACTTCGGGATTCTGGTAGATGAGAAACTTAACATGAGCCAGAAATGTGCTCTTGCAGCTTGGAAGGCCAATGGTATCCTGGGCTCCATCAGAAGAGGGGTGGCCAGCAGGGACAGGGAGGTGATTGTCCCTCTCTACTCTGCCCTCGTGAGGCCCCATCTGGAGTCCTGTGTCTGGGTCTGGGGTCCCCGATACAAGAAAGATGTAGAACTGTTGAAGAGGGTTCAGAGGAGGCCACAAAGATGATTAGAGGGCTGGAGCACCTGCCCTATGAAGAGAGGCTGGGGGAGCTGGGCTTGTTCTTCCTGAAGAAGAGAAGGCTGTGTGGGGACCTCATTGCAGCCTTCCAGTACCTGAAGGGAGCTTATAGGCAGGAGGGGAATCAACTTTTTGAAAGGGTAGACAATGGCAGGACAAGGGGGAATGGATTAAAACTAAAGGAGGGAAGGTTTAGGTTAGATATTAAGGGGAAGTTTTTTACAGAGAGAGTGGTGAGGTGCTGGAACAGGCTGCCCAGAGAGGTGGTGGATGCCCTGTCCCTGGAGGAGTTCAAGGCCAGGTTGGATGGGGCCCTGGGAAACCTTGTGTAGATCCAGGCCTGGAGGCTGGTGGCCCAGTCTGTGGCAGTGGGGTTGGAGCTCTACGCTTCTTGGGGTCCCTTCCAACCCATGCCACTCTATGATTCTATGATTCTATGATTCTATGATTTGTATTAAAATGCCATTTGCTTTGAAAAATACTAAAAAAAAAAAATAGTGTAAGTTCAATGGGAATTTAACTTTGCTATTTACCTTTCACAGATAGACTTCTTCCTGCTTTATAAAACAGGAATACACAAAATATTCACAAATCAATATCTATCTTTCCATATCATATAAATGCTTAATTTTCTATGTCTTCTACGGAGATGTACTTTAATACACACTTTTTCTAAGTGCCCTAGCATCCAGTCCTAGACTGTTAAGCAGGCAAGTCATCTATATTTATAATCATCTGTATAACAGTTCCCAAAACATGGTTCCTTAAAAAAACCTTTCAGCTATAATAACAACTTTCTTTGTGGACCTGCCACATCTCTGGCTATGCCTCAAATAACCTCCTGTGGGATTGGCACAGCTCTCACTTCTCCTTTGGGAAGAACAGAACTGAAACAGCAGTCACAGCAAGAGCTCAACTCTTTAGGTAGGATCAAGGTTAATTTTCAAGCAGACAGACTGTGCTGCAGTAGTGCCAGAAGTAGTGCCTTCTTTTCCATGAGCTGGACAGCTTCAGGAGAGAGGCAGTAACCTCTGAATTCAGCTGGTGCTGCTGGCGTTGCCTGACTCTCACCTGTGGGGCACATACACACAAGTGTGAGCACACACCTCCACCCCCACCCATGTGTGATAAGAAGAACATTTGACACAACCTATCAAAATGACCTTTTGTAAATACTATCTGAGGGAACTGTAGCATCAGTACCTAAAAAAGTCCTGAAAGTGCCAAAACAAAAAGAAATGAAAAGTGCAGATGCCAGCAGGAAGGAAGGATTAGGGGACAGCATGTGGAAGGCAGAGGAACAAAGGCAGGAAAGAGAGAAGACAGAGATATGGGACTGTGTATTGAGGAGAGGGAGAAGCCACATAGAAGCTCCGTATTTCATGTGCCATGTCTGTCACACAGTGTAGGAATTCCCTTCTCCTCCAGAAGTGCCCAAACCCCCTTCTCTCTGGCTCCTGCTCATATGAGTAGGAATCTCTGGGTCTTATTTGCTTTTGTATACTTTGGGGCTTTTGTCTCTCTGTGTGCTTTTTAAGGTTTTGCACAGGATGGAATTCAGTATGAACCTTTGAGAAGACAGAGTACTTATGGTTATATCAAGATAACTCTGTAGAAAGTCTTTTAAAAATGGAGAGTTTCCTTTAGAAAAAGCTGTATTCAGTTGTGCAAATGTTATGGACTGATAATGAAATAGAACCTATGCCTATTAAAAATCCTGCGAAATTAGAGTTTCTTTTTCCAATAGCTAGAATTTCAGTTGGGAGCAGACCTTATTTGCCATATAAATGGCCTGCACAGTTTTCTGAACCAGGGAGTCCAATCAAAGAATGGATACATGCTGTAAGTATGACCCCAAAAATCATTGGTATATTGAAGTCCATAAAAACCTAGACAACAGTCCTGCGTTTCAGTAGGGACACTGCTGACCCCAATAGCATTACCCTCAGTTTTCTTAGGGAGAAAATAGTCTGAAACAAGGAACAGTAAAATTGGAGAGTCTTGATACAGTGAGACAGGTAAGAAGGATTTGGGGAAGAGTGTGAAGATTACTGTTAGAGGATAATACAGCTCGGAATGCAAAGGGATAAGATAAGATAGGTTGAGGTCAAGGCCAGCAAAAGAAGGAAGACAATCTGATTAAAGAGCTTAATAAAGAGCTACTTCATGAAAGTATAGGAAAAGGAGAAAAATGAAGAATTAGTCAGAGGATTCTGTTAATATATTTATTAGAGGAGAATTAGTATCCCAAGTAATTTTTTCAAATCCTAAAAATAATTGACACAAATTTACTTTCTGATGTTATTTAATATTTGCAATGCAATGGAACCACACTGACATCTGGAAAAATCTTAAGCAATACTTAAAAAGCAGTCCCTTGTTAGAGGAATTTTTGGTAATATTGTCTGACAAATAGTTCATGCTTTTAGCATGAGACAAGAATCCACCAGTAGATAAATCAGCTTTGGATAATATTTATTCTTCCACTACAAGATGTGGATCTCCATCCTTTTGCAGCCCTCTCACGCTTAAATTTAGAATCATTGTCTGCTCTAAAGGAAACTACAGATCTCAGATCTGATCTCATTCAGCTGCATTGTTGAACCACTGGTTTGTTTTCTTTTGAGTAATGGAGCAGAACTCTTGGATACATGTTTTACTCTTCTTTGGGAGCAAAGCTTGAGGGTTTTTTTTTTTATTTAAAAGCTTCTGCTTTGGACTTCATTTTTCATCCACCAGAGGTGACTGCTTAATCTCTCTTTGATAGCTTCTCTTAGTGTAGTTTCTCTGGAAGACCCTCCGGCAAAATTCTCCTCCTGCATTCATGCAGTTGTTCTCATCTTCAGTCTTCTGTTCAGCTTTTCACTGCCAGTCACCACTACTGTCCTTTTTGAGGTGTTTCATTCAGTCCCTCCAGAGAACCTGGAACTCCTTGGACCAACCTTGGTGCAGGTCCTAGGTCTCACAAATCCTGGACCACCCCTGAGCACTGAGCAGAAGCTCCCCAAAACTTTCTGGCTGACAGCCATGTCAAAGCTAGCTGTACCCCAGTGATCAGCCTCACCTCCAACCCCACTTCCCTCCTACCCACTTCTCCTGGAATACCTCCCTGTCCCAAGAGCAGGGAGGAACACAAAGCAGGAGCCAGCCTGAGGTGAGTTTCTCACTGACGGGACATTTCTGCACACCTCCATGTTCTACACAGAGTGAAGCAGCCCCTGTGGAGTGAAGCTGCTGGCTTTAGGCTGCCTGCTCACAGTCAAAGATGACACAACTACAGTCTCATTATTCAATGAGACTAATTTATTCCACTAATTTATTCTCTTCATTAGATTAAGAAATTAATGCTGCTTTTACCACAGCAGGAGAAAAGCAGTTCCCTAAACATGTGGGTGGAGATGTGCCTAGTGTCACTCAAAGAGGACTGATACACTCACTCACCTTTAGCATACCACAAAAGCTTTGGTATTTTGTTGGAATTTTAAATGTTAAGGGAAAAGACAATAAAAACTACATTGTTTTTTCAATGTATAATATATGTAGCTTTGAGTAGCCAACAATGTAAAATGAAGAAAGAAAATTTACCTCTCTGACTATGGGTTCATTTACAGAGGTTTTAGCAGGAGACAGCAGCTTTGTTACTGCTTCCTTTCCATGTGTGACTTGTGAATAATCGTATGACAACAGTGCCTCTTGAATCTCTGTCAGGCCACTGTGAGACCAGATGAGAAAAACTGCAGCCATTTGATATAACAGATGAAATGATACAGCTGCCAGCCAGTGCATAATGCAGGAAATCAAAGGGGAGATACAGGGTGACCCTAACATCTTCAGGTTATCATTTTATGCATGTAAGTACTCAGAGAAAAAAAAAAAAAAAAGCAAAGCTTCTCCTTTTCAGTACAATATAGTATAGTATAAAATAAAAAAGGTATAATATAAATATTTAAACCAGTTTAAATAGACCCAGGGTGTGGGAGAAAACCATAGAGAACCCATCCTGCGACAAAGCAAGCTACTCTGCCATCCCAGCTCAGTGGGAGATGCCGAGAAGCCCGTGTTCCTGAAGCTTCTGCTGTCTGCTGCCACCTATGGTTGGAAAAGCAGCTTTTCCAAAGATCGATCCATCTACAGAACTGACTGAACATGCAACCACAGTTCTACATGAAGGAAATGAAAGGAACTTATAAAAATGGCATGGATGGTCAAAATTAATGTTATGTTTAGGTACATGCTTTCAGTTTTCAATCTACTGAACTCCCACCGATTCCAGTTTGTCCCCAATGCATTAAAATTTCATTGGCTTTAATGTAGCATAGCCTTTCTCTAAGAAAAATAATTACAGAGTAAAAATCTGCTCCAAAAAACTTAGGTGGTGGAGAAAGGGGAATCACACAAAACCATTCGAAAAATTATTTTTGTGTTTGCTACAATTTGGGTTGAGCAGAGATTTAGATGTGGAGCTCACACACATCAGGAAGCCTATGAAATGATCGAAGAAAGAACAAAGCTATTATTTAAGTATATTTTAAAAAAAGATATAGTCTGTGAGAAAGATGCTCAGACTTGTAAATGCAATAATCCAGATTGTTCTTCCAACTTAAATTTAGCCAACTTATGCATAATGCATCGGCCGGAAAGTCTTTAATTACTTTCTCACACACTGGTTTTATAGCGTAGTCCAAGAATCACATTGCAATAGAGTTTTTGACTCATGAGGAACAATTCACCAGGAAATGAAAATATATCCTTATAATTTTATATGTTTATATTCCGAACTAATCAGCTCATTTTAGTGACTTTATTTACTCTAGAATCATATTTGGCAATACAAAAAATACTGTGTCTCTTCAAGAGTTCAGGAATTACTTTTTTTCTCTTAAGTGCACCTGAGTGATATTTGCCATAAGATGGTTCAAATTAATATCTTCAGAGCAGCCGAAACTATTAATCCTGTTGTCATACATAAGCTATCTCATTTCTCTGACCTTTCACTTTCCAGTGTTCAAACCAGAGTTTCACTGAGGTTACAATTCACAGGTCACAAGGCCACAGATAACCTTAGATATGAGTATGTCATTTTCTTACAGAAAGCAGACGTGAATCAATATTTAGAAAGCTGGAGAAATCCAGTTTTTCTTGCCCTTTTGTCCAATTTGAGTTTCAAAAGCTGCGAGTTTAGCGGTTCTGAATAAACAAAAATGAGTGCAGAGGAAAAAAACAGAAGCAATTTGGTTACCCACGGGCCACAAACATGACAGACAAACACAATTTCACTCATGGCATCCCAGGAGATGCTCCAGCTCCACATCCAGGTTTCCACAATTCCAATGGTACAGCAGGGAGGAGCTGGGGCTGTTACGCATTGAATATTGCAATGGGAGCACCTCAGCTGCAAAGAAATATGCATGTACCATCAGAACATGCAGTGCTTTGAGTGGGGAATGATTGGCTGAAAGGCCATATCTCAAAGCAGACCTGTCCTGGGATTTTGTTTTAATTCTCATCTGTTCTGCACATGACCAAAGAGCTTGGGGCAGCATGGTGAAAATGGGACTAGCATACTTCCTCCTGCCCTTTGTGTCCTTTATGTCAGGTGAAGCTCTCGCTGTGAATGAGTTCAGGCTCCACATCCCACATTAACTCAAACAACCCTTCTCAGGATCACTAATATATGTACAAGGGGGCCCAAATCAGCATTGTTATTTCACATGCTTGCATTCAGTTAGACATTTAGCAAATAATAGTTTGAAGGGGGATGGATAGAGCAGTTGGCCTTGGAGGTCTTTTCAAACTGTAATGATTCTATGATTCTATAGTTTCCACTTGAGATAGATGCCTAAATGTTATGGAGACATGGTTAGTGTCGGTTTGTTGCCTTATGAAAAAACCCTAAGTGTCACGCTGTTGTGAAGAGCCCGGCTTAACACCTAATGCTGCAGATCTCTTAAATGGGACCTTTTCCAATTGCCTACTCTTTTAAGAGCACGTCCAGCATCCACCAGTTTCAGAGCATGTCATAGATAGTAAATAAGAGAAAATGAATGTCTTAATGCACAGCAATACTACTCCTAACAAGGACAAGGGAAGCTAGATAATAAAGTTAAGGTAAAGGCTTTTTAAGTACTCAATTTGTGATTGCAGGCAAACTGCTTCAATAGGGACTGAATTATCCATGCGGCTATATCCATTCTGCAGGTTTTAACACTGTGTCTCTTGGTGTCTTTAGTTCACAGAACTTTGGGGTATGTTCAGTATCAAAATGGAGCCTGAATTTAATTTAATCTGGAACATAATGTGAATTAAAAATGAAACATTCTCCTTTCTCCTAAAGAATGAAGTCAGGAAAAGCTAGTAGACAATATTTTTTTCTCTATTCTCTTCATCAGGTCCGCTATTCAAGGGAGTTTCTACACAAAATAGGCAGGGAATACAAGGATTTTGGTGTTCACCAGTTGCCTGAATCATCAATGGGAACATGTAGAAACTCTGTTTATGCATGCACCTTTCTGACTGTCCTGCTGGCATCTGGAAAGCACCATATTTCACTGTTATTCAGGAAGGAACAGGAATAAAGAGCTACTAAGTATCTCAAAACACTGGATGGATTATCAAACAGATCTAACTTGTAAAAGAAATTTTTAGTGCTCAGCTGGTGAATTGTGAGATTAGTGTTGTGGAAGGGATGAACTTGGTATCCCACCGGGAAATGTCAGGTTACTGTATGCATCCCAAAGTATTTATCTCCAGATAAAGCTCTGCACATTGTTACCAAAAATGATGACTGCACAATAAACAGCCAACAGAACCCTGCAGAAATGCGATGTCCTCTTTGGTGCTGTGAAATAAGGTTCACTGACAAGCATAAGATTTTGCCTTCTTCCTTCCTTAAAGGCCACATCCCTGAGGAAGTCTTCTCAAACCTTGTCATTTTTTCATGTTTACATTGATCAGCTTTATAACGAAGCTTCCTTAGGCTGTCTTTTTTGGGGTTTGGAGGTTTGGGTTTTTTTGGTCTTTCCCCCCCCACCCCAGAAAGTGCATGCAGAAATGCCTAAAAAACGTTACTATGGGCATGATGCTAAAACAGTTCCATGCACACTGACACTTTCAAGGGTCCTGTTGCAAGTAACAATTTTGAAACTTTTTGACTGTTCCTTCATATGACACTTATGAAGAGGAACCAGAAATTTAAGTAGAGACATTGCAAGATGGACTTTAATTTTAGGAAACCACAGCTGCACTACAAGTGACATCTTGTTAAGGACCAAGCTGTCAATGCCCATAAAACATGGAGTCTAAAGAAAACAGCACAAAGCCTCTTCTGTCCTGTTTTTTCCCTTTAGTTTGCTGTGAATAGGAATGTTATATGCACTGCCAGAAGGATAGAGGCTGACAAGGAAAACTGATAGGATCTGCTGTGGAAAAGGAAAAAAAATTAAAGCTTTCTCTCTAAAAGTCACATAGGTATTTGCCACTGCCTTAAAAACACTGGTGGGCACTGCAGCATCCAGGGCCATCAGGATGGCTTGGAGAGGGCTGGAGAGCACACTGTCCCCCATGGATTCTGGTCATCATTCACATTTAGCTGCAAGAGAAGCCCTCTGATGTTGTCCAGGGTTTGCTTTGTGTGCTCAGACTTGGACTATGCCTGCACTTCTAATACCATCCCCTTGTGTGGTGATCTCTTCCCCAGCAGCGTTGGTGGTGATTAGGGGGGCAAGAGCTGTGTCTGCAGGACTGTCAGTGCTGGGGCCACTCTCAGCTCTGCTACCATGCACGACCTACCCAAAAAAAATGATGGGGAAATTCTCAAAATCAGTATAAATCCAAAGATTTTCTCATATTTCATAGGCTATGAACTTTGGATCCCCACACATGATTTTTTAGAGGAAATCTGCTGCTGTTTTCCTCCTCTGACTTCTTTATTTTATCTTGTATATCCAGGTGAGACACAATCTCTGCAAAATGAAGTCATGTCACTGCTTGCCAGTGTTTAATGCAAAGCGCAGAGGAAAAGAACAGCAGGCTGAGGAAATATCAGGAGATTCCCACTGAGGGTTTCTTAGTAACTTGGATAAACAGAACTGAGGAACAGGGGGAAAATTTTAGTAGCTAAAATGGAATAAAAGCATATCTGAGAGTGTGGGCCTCACAATATCCCAGTGCCTCCATCACAGGGAGGTCCTACTGCGGCAAAAGATGGAGCAATTTCAACAGAGGTAAAGCTAAAATAGCAGCATGGCATTGGGGATGCTCAGGAAAACAAACAAACAAACAAAAATCCCAAAAAGAATAAGCAACATGTTGTCTGTCTGTCTTATTCACTTTGAAGTCCTGGGTTTTTTTTGTGGCCCACCAATCACTACAATCCAGACAGTCACTGCATTTGCTGGTGCCTGGTTTGCCCAGTTTGTGTTTGCTGTTCCCCGTGCTCCCCGCAAAGCCCCTTCGCAAACACACAGACTTGAAAGGAGAAGTCGTAATTCAGGAAGTCTCCCAACACCGCAGGGTTACGGTTCTAATATGGAAGGGTTAAGATTGAAAACCAGAGTAGTTTAATTCTATTTTCAGAAATCAGTACCTAACACAGGATTATCTTTAATGACAGACACTGAGGTGTCAAAGGACTGTGTCAGGTTTCAGACCTTTCCATACTTTAAATTCCTGTGTCTAATCAAAGGTTAACTGAATTGTTGCTGGTGGTGAAGAGTTACTTCAATGCAGGGTTGTTGTGGGTGGCCTACAATAAGTAATACCATATTCGGGTAGCAGTCTCCTACATGGGAACATATTTCCCAAGCACGAGCCTGTGTACAGAAAATATATGAGACAGTGTATGCAAACTATCCCTCAGGAGATGGTGAAAAATAATTCTAACTTCAACTGTTTCCTAACTGCTTCATCCCTTAGCCATATGACCTTATCTTTTGTCATGACCATTCAAAAGCAATTTACTTTTAAATCGGATAAAAATAAGTAGTAGCAATTAGCTAGCTTTAATTCCGAATTGTCAGAGCTCACATCAGCAAAATTCTCTTTCATTCTGTTGGGCTGCAATTTCTAATTTGCTTGTTTGGGTTTTTTCTGGGCAGCTTACTACTTTGAGAAAAAAAGGGAGTCAAATTTTTATGAATTGATTGTTTATTGATTTGACAATACTTAACTACATAAAGTAGGACATAAAACATAAGTGGATTCATACCCCACAGTTGAAACTGAAACATGATTTTTTTTTAAAATGTCTAGTAATTTGTCTGTATTGCAAATAGTTTCTTTGAAAGGAAGAATATGGCTACAGAATCTATGGGTAATTTTATGCTTAAATGCAGCTTTGAACTGGGTTTTTTTTTTAAGAATTTTCCTTATCCCTTATTCCTTGTTATAGTAGCTAAATTCTTGTTTCATTTGGTGATGTTAACACCTGGAACGTCAGATGCCTACAATGATTTGATTTCTCTGATGTATTTCTTTTGAGGCAATTTATATTTTGATTTTTCACAGGCTTTGACCAAAAATATATAAAATTTCTATGACCATGAAGTATATTGCTATATAAAGGATTGATACTCAGTTATTATAGATGTGCTTTGTAAAGTTTCCAAGTCTAAAAAAGGTGAATGAAGTGATTAACCGAGATGCTTTAAAAAATTGTAACCAAAAGCTCCTGTCACTACAATCAAACATCAAAACAATGTTGCTCAAAATAAGGATTTTTGCAGAAGATTTGCTATGAAACAGAAATATTCAGGGCAGGGGGATTTCTTTCTAGAAATATTTGTGGTTTCACTGAAAACCTCAAAATGAAGTGTTTGGGTTTCCAATGTAAAGTCCACATATTTTGTTATTATGGTGGAAGAATTTTGCTTTTCTATTGACTCGTCCCTTTCCATCCCCAAAATCCACTAAGGAAATCAACAATTAAATATAAATAAGAAACAATAATTATTTGGTTTCTGGAAAAAAAAATGGTGGGAAAATTTGCATTTCCTGCCCTCTCTCTGTGTATTTTAGGTAACATAAGGGCATGATTAAGTGTCTGAAAGTGGAAATACAAACACAACAACTGATCCAACTCTACTTGAATCATAATTGCATAAAGATAGAAGTGATAAGTTAAGCAAGAGAAAGTTTTCCTTACTGTGATCAAAATGACTTGTACAGAACTTCATTGCAAAATGGAGCATTTGTATGTCTTCTTCAGTAGCACCCGAAAGAAAAACAGTTTCCCTCAAGTCCCTGCAAAATCAATGCAAAACTTGAAAGCAATCAAAATTTTTGCAAGCCATGAAGATGTAGTTAATCCTATCTGTAGTTAATCCTGCAGCTCTCAAGGCAGTGATGTGAAAAACTACAAAAAGCAGAAGAAATTCTCTTCCACTTCCAGGTGGTGCAGGAAGTCTTTCTTGCTCTATACTCCCTTTCGCTTATGCCTCTGGCCTGATGCCAAGCACACCTTGGATCAGGTAGCCCACGTGGAAACGAAATCTGTTACAATTAGGGAAAGTCGCCATGGCCTTCTGAAAGTCTGCCCCTTCTTTCAGAGAAACAAAGGAGATCCACCCTGCAAAATGAAGAAGGTCTAGTGTTCTGTATTGTCTAGACAATACACTGAATTTCACACTACTCTTTTATTAAACACAAGGCCAACTCTTGAATGGGTTAGCAAAGCTGTATGAAATCTGCTGGACATAGAAAGTTATGTAAACAGACTGCACACTAAGCCAGCCTCTCCTGATGCTGGATACATGCTGGCCTTAAGAGAAGCAGGAACCTGCATCTGCTCTGTGTTTATAGACAGACATAAAATGATTATTGCAAGAACTGTAGATAATGTGATCCAATGTGGATACAAATCTCTGGAGTATCCAAGGAATTCATTTGAGTTTTGAGAAGACTTTGATCTGTCAACATTTCCATTTTCTGTTCTAAATAACAATTAAGCCATTAGAGCAGTGCGACTGAAGCCAAGTTTCCTGCAGATTTCCACCCCACAACAATAGATGTCAGATTCTAATAGGGGATATTTCATATAAAAAAAAAGAAATAATCCAAATTTTGCTCATCTAAAAAAACCCAAACTAATATAAGCTCTAACCCAAAAATGACATCTGCAGTTTTAAGCAAAGCCATATTACTTGAGTGATTAGATACCATGTCTGAACATGAATAATTCATGGCCTCCCTTTGTTCCAATAGCTATCTAAACTGTGAATTTATATAACTTATTTGTCCAATATTTTAGTCTGCAGTGGAAATAATGAAATGTGTCAATAATTTGTTACTTTAGACTCCTTGCCGCAGAAATCTGGTTTCAATTCCATCTGGACTAACATCTATTTCTGACAACCTTAACTGTTTCAAAATATCTAAGGCCAAAAACAAAATCTAGGGCTAAATTGGAAATCTGGGACCATTTCAGTGACTCAATCAAAAATAAGAATCACCGGCAGTCACAATTTCAACCCTAAAAACTTAGTAAAAAAAGCTATTGGACACAGAAAAATACCCCTAGATTTTTTGGCTCCTTCATGGGAGGTCTCAGTGAGATTTCACAATGATTAAGCGTAAGTCCAATGCTGAGTAGGAAAATTTCCACAGCAGCTGCAGCATTCACCTGGAGCTTTTGTCAAAGCCTTAGTGATATGCTCCCATTTGTCACTACTGGCACACACGGAGCCCCATCTGTGCCATCAAGAAGAGAGCAGAAATGCTCCTTGCCACACAGAGTCACTCGTTTACCCTGGTAAGACTATCATCCATTTGACATGGGAGACACTCCATTCAAAGAGGCCTAAAAACTCTGGGGGATAGAAATAGGATTAACCTTGCTGAAGATCTCTTGGTAGCAGTTAGAGAAGAAGAAAACAATCTTCTCAAATCGTCACTTCTCTTGCATGCTATAGCACCAAATAGTTGGGATTTTTTTTAATATAGAGGCAAGGGAAAATTCATGGTCTGCTCTTTCATTTCATTTAAGTAAGAACTGCAACCGCAACTTTCAGTTGTGAGTAAAAGCTTTATTGTAAGAGTTTACAGTAAACATTGTAGAGGAAAACACTATTTGTAGATTACTTTCATTTTTCCCTTTTCAAATCCAAAACTATTAAGGACGTACAGGTTAAAATCTCCTTATATATTTTTCACTCCTAGAGAAAAAATCTTTAATACATGAAGAATTCTTGAACATCATAGAAAAACTTGGTGTATATATTTGTTTTGAGAATCCAGCTATTACTTTGACTTATTGAAATCCCATGTCACTCATAAAATAATTTACTTTTAATCTGATCTGATGGTTGAAGCTCTTTCCTTAAGGTCTGTTGGAAAGCTTTCGTTTGACAGTTGTTCATTTTGCTAACTCTCATGTCTAATCCATGCAATCTGGGAATTTTCCAGTGAAAATGAAATCTCAGCGGTCATCCAAGTTGCAAAGAAGAAGATCTTCTTGGAGATGTAATGTCAGTATTCAACAAATCTGGCTCTTCTATGTGTCCTTATCTAATATCCACTTTTTCCAAGAAAAGTTACCTGAATATGTTTCACCACTGGCAGCCAAAGAGAAATCAGGTGATCCCAGTAGGTCAGCTGTGGTTTGGTGCACTAAAAGAAAAACAAAACCATTAATCTCACAGTGACTTTAGCCTTAAACATTCTTACACAAGAGTATTGCTGTTCTGCTGGCTCTCCCAAGTGACAGAGTACAGCTTGGAGAAACTAAAATGTTTTAAAGCATTTTTTTGCCTCACGTTTCTCTTGCACTTCTCTTGGTCTTAACAGTACAGTAACAGGACTATTCACAAATGAGTTTTTCGTGGGGTTTTCCATTTTGTCCAATCCTACAATATCACAAAAAATGAAAATTTGAAGTACATTAATGCCTTAAAAATATTAAGCCAAAACAGTTTAAGAAACACCTTCAATTTCACTAACCAGTTTCATCCTTGAAACAAGGAACATTGAACCACATCAGTTCAAAGCTCTAGGATACATATATGATCAAAATAGCTGAATAACCACAGTGCAGATTCTGTGTTTTTTGTTTGCCACTCTAGCAAATCACCCCACACCTCTGCAGTAATAAAATCCGCCAGGAATTCCAACCAGCTCAAGTATGATCTCCACTTCCTGAGAACATCTGGCTGTTCTCAGGCTGTCGATTTTTCCAAGGGTATCTTAATTCAATCTTGTGAAACACTTTTGTCCCATATGAGGCTAAAAGCATTGATATATAATTTCTAAATAAATCCCTAGACCACTTTTTTTATGATGGGGTTATGTTAACCATGGCCCAGTCCTTTGAGATCTTTCTTGTACTAAGCAAAATCATAAAGATATCTGCTTAAGCTTCTCCAATTTCTAACCCGTCTTTCCTTATCAGCTTTGGACAAATATTGTTTGGCTTGATGCCTTGTCAACAATATCATCCCTCGACTCCTTAATAATCTTTCCTAGGGTGGTTAGTGCATTCTTTAATTTTTCGTTTGATTTCCATAAAAGCTGTATTTGCTATCTCGGCTCTCTCAGCCTTCGCAGTCAGAGCAGTATTTGTAGCACAATCACTCTACACCTTTGCCATTCCCTCAGTTTTGCTTTTAATCTTCAGACTGTCCACACCGCCAAAGCCAGCCATGTAACTATAGTTTGCAAAAGAAATTTGATAAATGGAGAATTCTCAAAGAAAATTGATTCCAGCAGTGGGTTCACGTAAACTACAGCAGTTAAAAGTGACATGCGGTGCACTGAGACAAATTTTGGTTTGTTGAAAAAGATACTTTTGGTTTGATGGCTATTCCTATGGGGATTTAGTTTGTGATTGGAATTATCTGTACAAGCTTAACAATTTATTTTCCCACTAAATCACCTACTTGAAGGCGTCACTGTCACTGAATGCTTTTCAGGACCAAGAGGGTTCTTTACTTTTCTTTGCTTGCGGCTGGTTTTGGAACCTGCCAGTTTTCAGAGGCTCTGATACTTTATGTCTGAAACGGCTCCAGTCTGCAGAAATGCTTATTTCTTTTTGCCATGACACTCCACTGATGAGGTGACCCTCCACGAGGACAGAAATAAATGTGTTTAGAGAAGATCAAAAAGCCACCCATGGATTATTATTGTATAGCGTTCACACAAAGGAAGACACTAAATACCAATTAGAGGGGGAAACCATTCCCACCCCATTCTGTTCTGTGCATACAAAATTACAGGCAAGGCAGTATGTGTCCTAATAATTTACAACCTGCCAACAGAGAACAGATGGATGAGACAAACATATTGAATTCTAAATATGTCATCTGTTCCCAAGAAATCTCAAACGTCTAATTGGAGTCAAAAGGCTGAATTTACACTGAGTTTGTAACCACTGAAGGGATGAGAGAGGAGTTCCCTAACCACTGTTTTTTAATCAAAATTGAGAGGACTTTGGCTAATAGGCTATCACATTGACACTAGGACTGTTATGTTGGAATCTGAAACGACTGATTCAATTATACTTGGAAAAATTAGGGAACAATACATAAAGAAATGTAAACGGGTTAGTTTTTCAGTGTCTCAAAATCATACTGTACTGTCCTGTGTGGTACCTTGGCTCTCTATAGCTGGAAAAACTGTTGGTTTTGCAGACACGAAACCTCAAGTACTGCTTCTCAAAGATGTTTGTTGGGATGTGTAGGTAATGAAATGCTAAAAAGGGTGAAACCTGGCAGGTTGGCAGCTGTTATGTTCCGAGCAGATGCATCGCTCTCACACATTGCCTCAGAAGACGCACTGTGCTATTTTGCGCAGTCCCGCTGGAGCTGAAACAGCCGCCAGGCCTCTGAAGATCATCTCAGCAAGGGACAGAGACTTACAGCCTCTTCTGGGAAAAAACAGCTAAGCGCTCTAAGCCCACAACCATTTAAATCCCACATGAATTTCCACTCAAGTGATGGCAGCTGTCCTGTTCAGTGCACTGAGTGCAGAATCACAGACCTCCAGCCCACGGGGTTTATCAGAAGGCATTTATAAGCAGCTGTGGGTGGTACTATGCCTGTGGCTTGTGTGCTCTCAGCACAGAAGGGGATATCCAGCCACATTGACCAAAACATTGCGCAGACAGTCGTTACAGCAAGTAATCTTCCCTGAGATCAGCAAGCGTTGCAAACTTGGGACGTAGTGTTATTGCTTGGTGAATTATGAGTAAAATCAAATGCGCAATAATCCCACATACACTCTTTAATCCTGTTGCAGAGACTGAAAAATGAGGAGTAACGATTAAGTTTTATCATTTTAAAATACCATCTTTTAAATAAAGATTTCCAAGTCTGTCTTATCAAGCCTTCTGTGTTATTTTATTCTTGTCTTCCCTTTGTGCTTTTCATTCTCATTTCAAACCAAATTGACACTACAGCAATGGTCTAGCAGTTTGTGTCATTTTCTATGAAGACTGCAACCCTTCTACCTGCTCTGGACATTTGGGTGGTAGTTTCCAAATGAGAGCATGGGAAAGCTTGTGTCAGGTAAAACCAAACTCCTCCCTCCATTCTGTTTTCGACTGGTATGGCAGTTGAAGACTAAAGCAGAGAGTAAAAGCAGGCCCAAAAAGTTAGAGAGAATTTCCATAAAACTGCTCAGGAACTTCTTCATTCAGAGGTGGTGTCTTTTATTTAATGACTGTAGATTCTCTCCCACTATTTTTTTCAGTCACGCAATTTATACCATTTGAACTTTTTGTTCAAATATTCCAGAGTTCCAGGCTAAAGATATTCTTATTTTTACATCGTCTTGTGCTGGAAAGTGAAAGGCAGTGAACAAGCATTCCCTGCTTTACACCACTCATTATTTTAATGGACTACATATTCCTTCCTTTATCTCTTACTTAGCAGCAAAGGTTCCTTTTTCCTTTGTTGTGTAGAAACTGTTCCAAATCTTTAATCATTCTCCCTGTCTCCTCTTCTTGACCTCCTCCTCCTCCTCTTTCCTCTGCTGTTGTATTCCCTTTGTAAAGGCGGCAACATAAGTGCAGTCAGAATTCAAGACGTAAGAGCCCCATAGCATTGCACAGTGGTGGAAGGTTTTTAATTTCTCTTTTCTTTTCTGTACCTTTCTAAGATTGGTTTGCTTCTCTGGCTACTGTTGAACAATGAGCTGATTAAGTTTCTCACCCACACATGTATATATACAGAAAATTTTCAGATCCAGTAATAGACCAGATTTTTTCAAATGCTGTTAATTGGAAATTTAAATACAAGTTTGTGAAACCAGGAAAAAAAAAAACAGTCTGTAAAATATTTCCAATTTTATTAGATATAAAATTTATATTATATTTATGCAAGATATTTCAGATGGGTTCCGAAAAATTTTTAAATTAAATTTTACAGAAAGTTACTTATTTTCTTAAAGCAAAGTTTGAATTCCATTCTAAAGAAGGGAGAAAACTCCTACAGCTTTTATCCATATAAGTATCTTTTTTAAGGCATCATGTGCACTCACAGGCACTGACGCAGGGTAGCAGTACTGGCTTAATTGGAGCAGATACATCACTGGAGCCACGTAGCACTTTGGCAAAGTTCTTTCAGCAAAACGTTCTATGTGACAACAGCAAAAAAAAAGTTAACTACTTTTGAAAAAACTTGTTAGAACATCAGATGTGTTCTCCTTCATGCAGTCATTGCTAAGTGTATGACCCTGAAATTACTCTAGAGCATGAAACGAAGCCCAGAAAAATCAGTGAGATATCTTCAATTTGGCCCTATATTTACAAATTCATTCCTCTCTTCAGATATATATGTGCAATCTATTTGACACCATAAATTTACTGTCATTTCTACCAATTAGTTATGACTAATTCAGTTGATGCAATATGAGCTTTCTCCACACATATCTAAGATCAGAATTCAGCAGAGCATTAACAGTGTACCTTAAGATTTAAGATATTGCATAACTTTCCTTGTATGACGTGCTGCTTAATAAATATTTTCTCTGCAACCAAGATCACATTGCTACAGCATCATTTCCAAGTAGCAATGGAGGAATATTTGACTGCAATCCCCAGATTTTGATTAGCACACTCTGTATGAAGATCATGCATTTGTGGTAAGAGCAGAGCATGGCAGAACAGCTACCTTACACAACTGATGTGTAAAGTAAATTCCAAGTTGCCATAGCTTGCACTTCCAGTTCAGTAGAGAAGTTGTCATTACTGGGACCAGCCTTGGTGGCTACTGTGCAGCTGGCACCCTTGAGAGTAATTCCTTATTCATGAGAAGGAATTATTAGGAAACTGTATGGCAAATAACTTTCATTTCTACCCAAAAAGAAATTGCCATTTGAAGCGACAACAACATTCGCCTATTCAAGGAAAAGTCATCAGAACTGGACCATTACAAGAAATATGAGTAGCTTAATTTACTCACAAAACATACAACTGAGTAACAGCACAAGAAACTTAGAGCAAATTTGCTCTTGCTTAGAATGGTCAAATTAAAGCTATATGTCACTTTGATGAAGCTTTAATCTTCAACAAGCACAACAACTGAAGTTGCTCTAAGGCCTGACGATGGCAGGCAGAAGAGCCAAGGGTTGGGAAGATTATACTTTATCTGACTGCAGCAGTGCAGTCTCATGCATGCACATATTGTTCCTTTAAATAACTCACCAATCAGCAGCAAATGATAATATTCAAACATCCAATATAAGGCTGACAAAATGGACATCTGGATGTTATATTAACACTGAAAGAGTGTGCTTCACAAATGTTCTGCTTTTTAATGTAAAATAGAAAAACAAATACATGATAAATCATTAGAATGTATTTATACTACACTGAAGACATGGAGTTATGGTCCAATCCAGGGTTTATGTTGCCTTCTGTGTGTACAAGGCATTGGTTTTCACCC
The DNA here is from genome assembly GCF_964237585.1 of Gallinula chloropus. Classification (NCBI taxonomy): domain Eukaryota; kingdom Metazoa; phylum Chordata; class Aves; order Gruiformes; family Rallidae; genus Gallinula; species Gallinula chloropus. Next base: position 20,555,228 of record NC_140086.1, read on the forward strand.
TCCTGGGAGTCCCACCCAAGACTCCCACAGGAAAATGAACATGAGATGGTCCAAGACTTGTGCCAGTGAGGCAAGAGGACCTGCTGGTGTTGAAAGGAGGTGGGACCCATGAAGTAAGAAAACTGGAAATGGTTATATTGGCAGAGGATTGTGTTTATTCAGCATTTGTCACCAATAGGACTACTGTGCTCTTGTTGAAGTTTCTCCTCTTTTGAAAGTGGATTTCAAATTGCAGTTGCTTTATCAGGCTTCTTAGCAATTCAGACTTAGGAATGGAAAGGGCTATTGGCCAAATAACCCATAGATAGATTTCTAGGTTCCTCTGTAACTGTCATAATCTGTGTCTTCCCCAAAGGGGCTACAAGGTTCAAGGAGAAAAAGACAGGAAGTAGTGAGAGCTTACCTTCCTTGGTAACTACTACAGTTTTCTTTTTCTCTCACAAGCTGTAATTTCACCAGCTTCACGTTTCTTTGCTTCACTAAGCAGATCTATTGGGCTTTCAGCTGCAATGTCCTTGGGCACTTGGGTTCCTTGCTCCTTCATGCTGCTTGGTTTCCCAGCTCCTGCCAGATTCTGTCCTCACCACTCTCACATGACATCTGAGACTTTATGGCTATGTCTACACTAGTAAATAAAATTCACTAGGACTCATCCTGTAGGTCCCTGCACAGTAAGGGCAAGGAGTCAATATTCTGCCCAAAAGACACAAGTTCCCTTGAAACTGAAAGAGTCTCAGCTGGTGAGATATTGAGGGAAAGTGTTGATATTCCTTTGATCCAGCATCACTCCATCTGTTGCATGGCCTCTGAAGGCATTTATGCCTGTTTTCCCAGTGGTTCCACTATATTTTCATGATAGTTGTTCACAAACAGACAGAATGACTGAAGAATCTTTTGAGCGATATGAACAAATAAGACCTCAGAATACTTAAATCATGTTTGTTTTGTTATTCTGAAATGCCTTTACTGACATTTATGGGGAAATAAGTTTTCTCTTTCCAGAATTTTCTGTGGCGTCCTGGTAGCTTCATCTGAACATTTTCCAGGACTCAGGATAAATTCAGGCTGGGTCAAAATAATAAAGTTAATGTTTCATGTAGTATATTTTAGAAAATTAAATACAATGGATCAGTAAAAAAAATGTGGAATTACAAAGCCAGTTAATATATTTTTTAGGCACTATAAAGCAAACAGAATGGAACACCATCAGAAAGTCCTGTCAGATGCTCTAATATGTCTCAGATTTACATTCACGAGAGAAGGCAGAGACCAAAGTGCACTTTGGAGATATTTGGCGGAGATCAGATGAGTGTCTGAGAATGAAAGTCAGATCTGAAAATCCTACTTAATTTAGCTATACTTTGAAGATTTAGTTTTGAAATTCTGAAATTACATTGTTTAAATTGATTTGCTAGAGTATAACTCAAAGATCAATGGATCACAAATTCTGTGAATATATGTTTTTGTACTCCATTTATAAAATACTTAATATTGATTTTTCCATGTGAGTGTTTAATTCCTGTGAAAATTATCAAAATATTGATATGTAAGTAATAGCTAACTTTACGTTTTGATAGTTTTGATTCTGTTACCAGTGCTTCTGCTAAGTCATGTTTTATTCTGTGTGCATCCTATTGCCTTGCAAGAGAAAAAGATCAAGAACACAAACACTTTCCCTCTTCCAACAGTCTGATATCTTACATTAAGTCTGACAATTTTACTCATTGGAATTAACCCCCCATTGTTTGTCCTGGACTCATTATGACAACTTACCGTTACTTTATGACAACTTTAAGGGAAAGGCTCAGGACTTCAATGTTTGACCCATAGGCATTCTGCCAGTGAGAAACAAGCAAGCAGGGGGCTGAAAAGTCTCTATTTCCAACACTGGGGTGTGCCTGTATGCACAAAGAAGTAACACAGGCAATCAGAGGTGAGAATAACTGAGCAATTAATGCAGCTATGCTAGTTTAAATATCCTATCTAATTCACTCAAGGACAGCTCTGCAGCTATGTCCTGCTGTAGATACGGAGATACAGATCTTTCTCTAGCTGCCAGCTCAGTAGAGTGCCAAGCATTAATAAGAATTCAAAAATTAAATTATTGATATGAATATTAAAGTAATAGGAAGAGATTGCCCACATTTATTGTTTGAAAGCAAGACAGAAAGCCAAAAAATCTCTGCTGTTGATTCAGTGGCTGCAGATCAGTATTGTTGACTTTTCATTTTTCTTCACTGTGAAGCTGCTTGTTTTAAAGATACAATTGGAAAGATGCAAATGATTCCTTACTTTGGGGTTAATTCTGCAAGAATAAATTCACCCAACGAAGGGAAAAATATAACAAACTTCACACTGATATTTGAGAAAACAGTTAAGTTTTTAATTTTCAAGCATTTGTGTTTTCAAAATTACAGCTATTTTAAAATTATGTTCCAAAGATAAACTGCCAAACACATTGATTTACAGATCAAACAAATTATTTTCCTTTCTATACAACATACTTTAGGGTTTGTTGTTTGGGTCGGGTTTTTTTCACTAAAGAAAGAAACAAAACCAAGGCATTTGTGTGGGGGGTTGTTTAAGTGTTTTCCTTTAAATATTTATTTTACATAAAAACTAAAAAAGAAAATTTTTTAACTCATGACTCCCAGAGAAATGTATATAGCTGTAAACATGCATGTTTATGTTGATGCAGTGTCTCAAATGCTAATTCTTGTTGAGCTGCCAGTGCTACTATTTTTGACACAGAAATTTGCTCCGTATCATTGGACAAATTCTGCAAGACAGTGAGTAACCTTCTTATGGTGATGACAGCATCAATTCACTTGAGAAGGCTTTGCATAGACACCAGACAATGTCCCTAAGCATGGTAAATCACTGAATGACAAACAAAAATTTGGGGGTGTAGACCTCAAATTTGGTTTGCTGTTTCCCAGAGAATATTTAGTAGGGGAAGAGTGCCTTCAATTGCTCCTATTTCAAGGCTTTCTAAAAGAATTTTCAGTCAATGTATTCTGGTTTACAGCAATAACTCTCTCCAAGAATAATCTCTGAGGGCTCTATTAAACAACAAACAGTTCCTCAGCTCTCTGAGCAGAAGCCAAGGAAAGGCCACAAGTGATACAGAGACTGGCTCTGTACACAGACGGCTGCTTTGGCGAGACACTAACCACCATGCTGGAGAAGGCCTCTTTTGGTTTTCATTTTTATTTAAGTCTCTCTCAGCACCTAAACCACAAAAGTTGTAGGCAGGCTGGTATAAGTAGGAGTATTTAAAATTATCTCTTTCTTGCTCTGGAGCCACTGGATAAACCGGGATAATTGTTTGAATGGTTTAGGCAACCACTGCTTTGGTGACAAAAACTTAATCCAATGTCACAACATCTCTTTGTTACATTGGTGACAAAAACTTAATCCAATGTCACAACATCTCTTTGTTACATTTGTTGGTATGAAAGTGGTCTCAAAAGGGACACTATAATTATTTTTATACTTAAATTCTTCTTTTATTTTTTTTTCCCATAGGGGAATCTTCCTTTAACTGGAAGGCTTATGGCCCACAATGTTCTTTGTGTTTATTTTTTCCCCGTTGTTGTTTTTTCTGTGTACATCCTTAAACAGCTTTCTGGCTGACCTACGTGCCTGCTGGCTGACATCATCTGGGAGAGTGGAAGTGTCTTGAGAATACCCTCATCATTAGAACCAAGATGTTCAACTGACACAAGAGCCAAATAATTTTTGGACACTCAAGTAAAGATTGACAAAGTTATATGAATAAATTTAGGAGAACCAACTTGTATCTTTACCAAAAATGCAGACAGAATATAACAAGAATAATTTAAATTGTCACTAGAAAAGTTCACATATATTTTTAATTAAATTATATAATCATCATGATTATTATGTTATACTCTAGTATCATCTCCAGATTTTGCATGTACTGATTACATTCCAATGTAAAGTTGTAATGGAGCAAATAGCGAACCAGCATGTTACCTGCCATGTCAAATTCAACACAAGCAAAGGACTGAAACCTACTAAGCATCAAGTCCAAGCATTCTGGAAAACTTTCCCCTTTTGAAGTGCTTCATAAGATTTATAAAAATCCACTCATTTAAAAAGCCTTAAAATAAAAATGAATTCTTCAGAAACAATGAAATGCAGTAGCTGGAAAGAACCTGGAACGCAGAGACAATCACCAAGAACCTCATCTGGAGGAACTGGGTCAGCTTGATGTGGAACTTGGGATAGCTCCATTGATATCACTGGAGTTACACTAATGTAAAAGGACAGCTTACATCTGGGAGCTGACCTAACATGAAAACCAGATTTGCTTAAAGACTTCACATTCTTCTAACGGATGTGAAAACAACTGGAGTCAGTCCCAATGCCAATATGTTTCAATAGCTAAGACATGTAAAACTGCATGTGGATTACTTGGGGCAGTGTGCATCTCATGGTGTACCATTTGAAAAAAGGTCATATGTGTCCATGCCCATGAGAAGGGTGTTAGAACTAGATAATCTTTGAGGTCCCTTCCAACCCAAAGTATTCTGTGATTCTATGATATGTTGGCAAATTTAAGACATTTTCTAAAAAATGCCACCCAAAGACTGTCCTAGTGCTCAGTGTTTTGCAAATCAAGTTGTTGTGACTCTAATAAAAATGAAACAGGTTTTTCTCCTGCTGTTACATAGAGTAGAAAATAAACCGTTATCAAGGCTGCAGCTCTCCATGGCTGCTTGGCCTTACAAGAGGACGCACCACTTGTGCAAGGCCTTTGACACAGTCCAGCACGACATCCTTGTCTCTAAATTGGAGAGCCATGGATTCCACAGATGGACCACTCGTTGGTTAAGGAACTGGCTGGATGGTGACACACACAGAGTTGCGGTTAACGGCTCAATGTCCACAGAGAGGTCTGTGACAAGAGGTGTTCCTCAGTGGTCAGTACTGGGACCAGCACTGTTCAACATCTTTGTCAGTGACATGGAAAGTGGGATCACGTGCACCCTCAGCAAGTTTGCGAACAACACCAAGCTGTGTGGTGAGGTCAACATGCTGGAGGGAAGGGATGCCATCTAGAGGGATCTTGATAGGTTGGAGAGATGGGCCCATGGGAACTGCATGAAGTTCAACAAGGCCAAGTGCAGGGTCCAGCATGTGGCTTGGTACAATCCCAAGCAAAACTGCAGGCTGAATGGAGAATGGATTGAGAGCAGCCCTAAGGAGAAGAACTTCAGGGTGCTGATCGATGACAAGTTACATATGAGCTGGCAGTGTGCTCAGAAAGCCAACCATGCCCTGGGCTGCATCAAGAACAGTGTGGCCAGCAGGTCAAGGGAGGTGATTCTACCCCTCTACTCTGCTATCATGAGACCCCACCTGGAGTACTGCATCCAGCTCTGGGGTCTCCAGTACAGGAGAGACATAGAGCTGTTGGAGCAAGTCCAGAGGAGGGCCATGAAGATAATCAAGGTGCTGGAGCACCTCTCCTATATAGACAGGCTGTGAGAGTTGGGCTTGTTCAGCCTGGAGAAGAGAAGGCTCTAGGTTGAACTGATTGTGGTGTACCAATACTTAAAGCAGTGCTACAGGAAAACAGGAGAGGGAGTGTTCACTAGGGAATGTAGTGATAGAACAAAGCAATGGCTTTAAGGTGAAAGAGGGTAGGCTTAGCTTAGATGTTAGGAAGAAAATCATTACTATGAGACTGGTGAGGCACTGGCACAGGTTGCCCAGAGAGGTTGTGGAAGCCCCATCCCTGGAGGCGTTTAAGGACAGGTTAGATGGGTCTTTGGGCAACCTGCTCTAGTGAAGGTGTCCCTGCCCGTGGTAGGGGGTTGGAACTAGATGATTTTTGAGGTCACTTCCAACCCAAAGCATTCTATGAGTCTATGATTTTGTGATCATAATAGGAAAACTAACCCTCAGTATGAAGGACAAATTCTCAGGAGATATTTTAAGATTAATCAAGAAAGACTACTAGAATGACAAGAATTTCTTATTTTCTCTGTCTGACACACTGTGACTATATCTAAAAAGATTCAACTCATTTGCCTAATCATCGTGTCCTGGTGCCACTTGAGACACCCTAAGATAGCTGAGTGAGGTATCACTGGTGAACAGGAGACAGGCCCTACAGACTTATTATTCTGGAGCAGAATAATAGACCCCCCCCCCCTCCCATATGACTTTCTACCTCCATTTAGGCAGCTAAAAGGAGGCCAGATGCTAACCTTTCTATTAACAGTAGGGCATCAGAGAATAGAAAAGAATGGAAAATTAACATATTCTCTGGATATCTCTGGCTCTGAAATGAAGGCTGTAATTCATCCTAGCATTAGTAATTTATATTCAGCTGAAGTCTGAAATTGAAACTAACTTCGGACAAATAGAGCAAGTTTAACATGACAAAACTGGAAGTTGAAAGTTCTGGGAAATTCTTTTATGAAATCCAAAAAACAATGGATCTAAACATCTAAAATGAAGTAAACTCTTGGGAAAAAATTTCAGAAACAAATCAATAGGATACTAGCTAGATAGTTGATGGTTTTCTTTGGGTTTTGTGTGACCTACTTTGTAGATATTTAGCTGACAATGTGCTGAGAAATATCGTAGATAATTTATGACAGTAATAATGTTCTTACATTTCAGGGTTTGCAATAAATGCTTGCTACTATCTCACACTGGCTTCAGGATTGCATCCTGTCTTCTCTGATTCAATGCCAGCAATGATAACTCATTTCTTCAGCATGTCCCATTTTGGTTACAGCAATGCAATTTACTCAAACTGGAAAACATCAGCCCTGGGAAAGTTGCAGCTGGTGCAGATGCAGGAGCATTCACTTCCTCAGACCCATCAGTCACAAAAACCCTTTGCTTTGCGCTTGCAGCCCACACACCATCTAAACTGCTCTCTAGAGGTGAACTCTGCCTTCTCCCTGGTTAAATGAAATTCCATGGATCCATGCGATGCCTGCTTGGGACACTTAGAGCCATGCAGTTGGTGGGATGAGCTCAGGTCTAAGTGGGACTGTGGTTTCTCTACCCTTTTGCTTTATGGGAGGCACGCGTCAGTCCCTTCCCATACTTACTTTCCTGGATATAAAATTAGAGCATCAAAATTAATTTTACTCTTTGAGAAGCCAAAATAAAATGTGTGGGGATTGTATCAAAGTGAAATATTTTAATATTTACTGTTTCAGTTCTGGGTATGGAGCTAAGTTACAGACACCAAACTTGTCAGCTTATCTAAATAGTCAAATATTTGTCTTAAACACACTATGCAAAAATTAGCATACCTTCTTGCTAATTTTCATTGGTCTCTTATAAATGGTGTTAAACCTTGGAGTTACTATTTAAATGAAAAATTTGTTTAAATGTAAAGTTTGATAGAGCTTTAATTGAAACTCCTTAGCAATATATAAATGGAGCTTTACACATATTTGTAAAACAAAGGCCTAAGTCTAAATGTAGATTGTCTCTTTTTCTAAAAATCCAGGGTTTCTCTACATACATACACACATACATACACACACATATATATATATATGTATTGGTTTCAGCTGAGAAAGAGTCATTTTTCTTTATAGTAGCTCACATGGACCTATGTTTTGGATTTCTACTGACAATGGTTTTGCTAATGCAAAGGGGACACTCAGAGTGATGGCGTTTGTCTTCCCAAGTCACCATAACATATGATGGAGCCCTGCTTTCCTGGAGATGGATGAGCACCTGGGCCTGCACATGGGAAGTAGGGTATGAATTCTTTATCTTGGTTTGCTTGTGTGCACAACTTTTGCTTAACTTATTAAAATGCCTTTATCTCAACCCAGGAGTTTTCTCTCTTTCACTCTTCTGATTCTTTCCTCTGTCCTGCCGGGGGTGCTGAGCAAGCGTCTGTATCGTCCTTAGCTGCTGGCTGGGGTTAAACCTCAACAATATCTCAATATAATGAATATGCTTTAGGGAGCAGTTGTTATTTTTAGATTTATATGAAAAAAAAAAGCTTGTGGAACATATGGAATTTCAAATAGGATTAATGAATCTGGGAGGGAACAACAATACTGAAAAACTAGACTTGTTAAACACACCCAAGAAGAGCCCATATGAAACAAAACTTTATAGGATAGCTCTGCTCTTGTAACTCCCTGTGTTTTCTTTCTCCCCCGTGCACATTAATACTTCCTGATAGCCTGCATACTCTCTGTTTTAAAAGCACAGCAGCTTGCTGTTCAGTACCATGGTGGGCCTGATGCACTGCAGGGCATGGCTTGTGGCATCCTGCACCATGTGAAAAACAAATAACGACTAGAGATACACGGACAGCCCAGGTGCCTCTGCCTCATGGTTTCACTCTTTGAACCTTTACCCACTTCATAATATTTTCTGGTTCATATCACAGAGTGCTCTTGGAAGCTGTGAACTGGATTCCTTTCAGACAAAGCAGAGACAGCACCAATTCAGCCACAAGTGGGTTGACCCTGGACTATGTGCTGGTTTACACTGATCCACTTCTCCCCAAATGCAGGCAGGGTGTGTCTTCAGAAATATTTCCCTATTTGTGCATAACTATTGCTATTCGATTGTTCTGTTTGCTGAGACACCTTCAGATGTTGCACACCTGACGGAAAACTGACGCTCTGTTTGCTTGATCTTTAGGATTGCTTTAGAGGCTATTTTGTACATCTGTTGTAATGGTTGAAAGGGAAAGATTTTATAAGTGTAAATCTTTTATTTTCTTTTTACTTTTGTCTATCACCTAGTTTCTGCTCTGAAAACTCCTCAATCCAAAGAAAACTTGAACTAGAATAATTTTCCGTGAGGAGAAGACTGTACTTTTTTAATCACTGATAGGAAAATGTATCCAATTAACATCAGAATTGAATTTTAAAAACCCCAAAGGTCTAAAAAAGCACAAAAGTACCATTTACATTGAAAAGCATGTGCCTATAAAACCAGATGGAAGAACAAGGAGAAAAAAGAGAGAGGGGGTAAAGGGACAGAATGTCACCACAATAACCATGCCAGCTAAAATCTTGATAAAAAAATATGTAAAATATTTCTAAACCATACTGCAGCCTACGCACTAGCCACAGGGTAATAAAGACCTCACATAAGCAAAGACGTTACTGAACATCTAATCTTCATAGACAAGATCAGCTCCATATAGTCACAAAGTTTAGAGAGGAACAGTCAATTATATTTATTGTGAATATATTGCCAAGGATAGACAAGGTTCAATTGTACTGAATGGTTCCTGAGGTCATGGAATATCATTTTGTTAAGGCTTCCAGCTGGCAAATTCATCCTCTCACTCTCTCATTCAGTCCCTTGTGTTTATTTTATAATTGTACTCATGACAGCAGAATTACTGAAGCCGCCTGTGCAGCCACAAGATGGTTATTTTCAATGAAAAGTGTGTGAAAATTATTAACGTGTCTCTAAGCAAGGGATTCAAATTACTCAGTTCAGCCCTGATCTCATGTTTATAATTAATGTCCAACCTCTAATTTGAATTTTTCAGGGCAGTTGCAGCTTCTGAGATTCTAATTTGAGGAAGAGGAAAAATAACAGATTTACAAGATTTTATTAGTAAATAATAAAAATCAAGACTACATTTGTACATTATGCTTGGCTATGTTTCAGGAAAGCATGATGGTATTAGTGTGAACATTTATTGCACTTAGGCCATAAAACTAGGCGGGTGGTGAGGGCCAGCCTTTTGTTATCGCTGGCAGTCCCATCAGCTAATCCACTGTCTAACACATAACAGCAGTAGGGCTCTGTAATTATATTGACCATAGAAGAGTCATACCATTGCACAGCCAAATATTTTTGCCTTCAAAAGTGACGCTGCTGTCCTCATTCTCTGTCGGTAAGTGCAGAGCATAGCAGTAGCACACCACCAAGAATCTCAGTAGCTAGAGGGCTACACACAACCCTTTCAAGTATACATGGAAAACCAGAATAAAGGAATCCAGTCGGGTCTGAAAAGAAGGATAGATTCTGTACAAGACCGAAGGATGTCATCTTCAGGTGTTTGCATGCAAGCACGGACTCCTGGAGATCAATGGGGATTAAATGAGCAAAGGCTTTGGATCCTGAGGAATCATAGAATCATAGAATGGTCTGGTTTGAAAGGGACCCCAAGGATCATAGAGTTCCAACAACCCTGCCACAGGCTGGGCCACCAGCTCCAGGCCTGGATCTACACAAGGTTGCCCAGGACCTGGCCTTGAACACTTCCAGAGACGGGGCATCCACTACCTCTCTGGGCAGGCTGTGGCAGCACCTTACCACTCTCTCTCTATAAAAAATTTCCCCCTAATATCTAATCTAAACCTTCCCTCCTTTAGCTTTAGTCCATCCCCCCTTGTCCTGCCATTATCTGTCCTCTTAAAATTCTCCTCCAGTTTGTATGTTCCCTTCAGCTACAGGAAGGCTGCAATGAGGTCCCCCACAGTTGTCCTTTCTCTAGGCTGAACAAGCCCAGCTCCCCCAGTCTCTCTTCATAGGGAAGGTGCTCCAGCCCTCTAATCAACTTTGTGGCCCTCCTCTGAACCCTCTCCAACTGTTCCACATCCTTTTTGTATTGGGGGCCCCAGACCTGGACACAGGACTCCAGATGAGGCCTCACGAGGGCAGAGTAGAGAGGGACAATCACCTCCCTGTCCTTGCTGGCCACCCCTCTTCTGATGGAGCCCAGGATAGTATTGGCCTTCCATCTGCAAGAGAACACTGCTGGCTCATGTTAAGTTTCTCATCCACTATGACACCCAGGCCCTTCTCAGCAGGGCTGCTCTCAAGGAGCTTTTCTCCCAGTCTGTATCTGTGTCTGGGATTCTTCCAGCCCAAGTGCAACACCTGACACTTGGCAGTGTTGAACCTCATTAGGTTCACCTGGGCCCACCTTTCCAGCCTGTCAAGGTCCCTCTGGATGGCTTCCTTTCCTTCTATTGTGTCGACCACACCACTCAGCTTGGTGTCATCCACAAACTTGCTGAGGGTGCACTCAATTCCATCATCAATGTCATTGATAAAGATGTTAAAGAGCACCGGTCCCAAGACAGACCCCTGGGGGACCCCACTTGTCACCGGCCTCCATCTGGACATAGATCCATTGACCATCACCCTTTGTCTATGTTCTGTCAACCAGTTTCTTATCCACTGGTTGGTCCACCCATCAAATCCACATCTCTCCTATTTAGAGATAAGGATGTGGTGGGGGACTGTGTCAAAGGCGTTGCACAAGTCCAGGTAGATGACATCGGTTGCCTTCCCTTTATCCGCTGATGCTGTCACTCCAGCATAGAAGGTTACCAGATTGGTGAAGCTGTGCTGGCTGTCCTGGATCACACGCTCATCCCTCATGTGCTCTAACATGTCATCCAGGAGGATCTGTTCCATGATCTTCCCAGCCACAGAGGTGAGGCTCAACAGCTTGTAGTTCCCTGGGTCTTCCTTTCTCCCTTTCATATAAATGAGAGTGACAAGACACTTGGAAGCAAAAAGCCATACTACTTATAAGTACTAAGCTGATCCCCTTAGTACTTCTCTAGGTGCTGCTGACTTTATTGACTGAATGTTCACAGATCTTAATTCTGAGTTACACAGCAGATACACAGCTACCTACATAGATACCCAAGGTTCATCTAGTTTTGCTTCCACCTGTAAACACATGGTTTAGTTGTCTAAGGAGAGGTACAGAATGTCATCTGAGATGTCCTCAGTATCTTACCTCCTGAGTCTGTATGGAATACAACCTGACTAAATGAATCAAGGCCTAAGAGAGCAAGAAAATCCTTCGAACTTCGGAGAAGATGTCTTCATTACTCTGGAAGAGGATGTCTGCAGCTGCAGATGAACCTGCTTTTTACAGGACAGAGGAGAAATGCCCACTATTACATTCCTCTTATCAATTTATTGTTATTGTTTAAATCCTATGAGCCAAAAGCAACTTCAGCATTTCTTCTACTATTTTGTTTGTTTTGCTTTCATATTCCTGAAAAGCTACTGTGGGTTTTTTAATAAAACAACATTGAAAGTGCCTGGTTTACAGCATCCCATGTTGCTCCAGCACAGAGAATTGGTTTACATTCAGACATTCACCTTCACATTTGCCGTGGGCTAGCCACTTTATGTTTTAATGAAAAAAATATATTGTTCAGAAATGGCTGGCTTAAGATTTCCTGGATTTTTTACAAATTTGGTATTAAAAAAATGGCTGTATAAAATCCAGAAACATTCCAGACAGCAGATAAGGACCTTACTGCTGAGTGCCCCAGCCTGCAAAGGGCATATCCTAGTGGGCCTGGGTCCAGAACCAGACACTAAACATTTGGCAGACAGATATTTATTTATTTTTATTCCATTTTCCTTTTAATTATTCATTCTTCCCCTTAGCATTTGTTAAATTCATACAAATTTAGTTAGACAGCTGAATTCATAGTTTTCTCTTGAATTTAAGGCCACCTGTTTTAACTCTGGCAAATGTTGCTTACACTCCATGATACCATCCATTGTTAGATTAGTAGGAATATACAGCATTATAGAGGAAAATGAGGGTTCCAACTTACATTTAACGATATTTTCTCTTTTGTTTTGATGTGGTATGTCAGCCAGCATTTCTGTGCCTGGCAATTAGGACTCTCAGACAGGGATGTCACGCTCATAATACTGTAATTCTTGGCTTTTTTCTACTCTAATTGCAAATCCTTTACCTCCCTGAAAGTAACATTTTCCAGAAGTGGAAAACTAGTCATCCTAGCTACTTAACAATCAAAAAATTCTCCAGATGCTACTGTCATGCAAAGGCTTAAGTGAATTTAGAATTAAGTATTTAAAAAAAAAAGTGCTTAAGACTATGAATTCTATCACAAAGTGTGGCCATTGTAATTGCTGGAGTGTGATAGGCCATAAAAAATAGGTTTTACTGGCTGACACTGAATTAATAATGTATCCTTTTCATTTTAACTAAACATATTAAATAAATGTCATGCACTTTTTTTCATACATCGGAAACAGGAAAAGAAAACGTGGAGGGATAATGTCTTTCTGACTGTGAAGGAGATGTCTGAAGTGTACTTGACTTCCTCTAAATTCTACTTACGTTTCAAATTAAATACATTCCTCTCAGAAAATACGCATTGGAACAGGAATATATGAATCCCACTGGACTATGAAAGTTAGGACAGCAGGAGATGTCTAGTGGCACATATTCACCCATCTACCTTGAAAAAGCTTTTGAAGGATGGGGTCCCAAATTTTCCAAAGTCACACCTTTGGCTTTGCCACAATTTTGCAGGCTGAAGTTATGAAGACTCCCCAACCTGCTTGATTCCTGCTTGACAGATGGAGAGCTTATGAAGCTCCAGCAAGATATTTTTGAAAAAATTGAGGTCCAAGTTTTCTGGAATGAATCTTTTAAAATGTTCTTCCAAGGGCAATGTTACGTACTTATTATGTATGAAAGGATAGATCCTGCTTTCCATTTTCAAGCATGGGTTTGATACTAAAAATTACTTAAGCATGGAAAATTTTAAGTTCTTAGGTCTTGCAAACTCCTTAATACTTCTCTTGATGCTAGAGAAATTTCTCATTTATCTGAAGACTGCATGTCTGTTCAGATTCAAAACTATGAAAATGCAAAAGACATTTTAACCTGCATCTATCTTCATTCAGTATTTCAGATGATCTTCAGTTATTTATGAAAACCAATCTTTCCTTTTTAGTCATATTTTCTTCTAAATAATAATAAAAAATAATTAAAAAAAAGACACAGGAAGGAGTTTTAGCTTATAGCTGTTGGAAACTCAAGAAAAGCTGGTTTAATTTTCTTGCAGATGGTTACGTCTTCTTCCATTGTATTAAACGACAAAAGGTCTCTGAAAAAAAAGTGATTTTACCATTTAGCTGACAAAAGACCTATTTATGTCATTCACATTTTTTTCCTCTGCAGCTTTTTCATCTCCATCAATTTAAATGGAACAGTACTTTGGCTTATAAGTCATAAGAATATTATATGGTTTAAAAGCTCCATCTAAATTAAAAGGAAAATATTATTGCAAGTTACTTCCTTTTAAAAAAAATCATAAATGGAATTTTAGTCATTGTCACTTTGTATTAATTCCATTTAAATTTAAGTAGCTAAGGCACAAATGTTAGAGTCAATAATATGTTTGGACTGTGAGAAGAAGAAAGGAAGCAAGAGGAGAACCTGAGCCACTCTCTATCATCTTTGACAGGTCTTGGAGAACAGGAGACATGCCTGGAGACTGGAGGATATCCAGTATCACTCTAGTCTTTAAAAAGGGCAAGAAGGAGGATCCCAGCAACTACAGACGAGCCAGCCTCACTTCTGTCCTTGGAAAGGTAATGGAACATCTTGTTCTGGATGCCATCTCCAAGCAATTAGAAGAGAAGACGGTCATGAGGAGTAGTCAGCATGGATTCACCAAGGGGACATCATGCTCGACCAATCTCATAGCCTTCTATGATCTCATCACCAGCTGGACAGATGGAGGGAGAGCAGTGGATGTCATCTACCTTGACTTCAGCAAGGCCTTTGATACTGTCTCCCATGACATCCTGATAACAAAGCTGAGAAAGTATGGGATAGACGAGTGGACAGTGATGTGAGTTGAGAATTGGCTGTTGGACCGAGCCCAGAGGGTTGTGGTCAGTGGAGCAGAATCTGACTGGAGGCCTGTGACTAGCGGTGTTCCCCAGGGCTCAGTGTTGGGTCCAGTCCTGTTTAATATCTTCCACTGACGACCTTGATGAGGGAACAGCATCCATCCTCAGCAAATACGCCGATGATACAAAGCTGGGAGGAGTGGCTGACACGCAGGAACTCTGCGCTGCCATCCAGAGAGACCTGGACAGGCTGGAGAGGTGGGCATGGAGAAACCAGATGAGATTCACCAAAAGCAAGTGTAAAGTCTTGCACCTGGGAAGGAACAACCGTTTGTATCAGTACAGGCTGGGGGATGACCTGCTGGAGAAGAGCTCAGTGGAGAAGGACCTGGGGGTCCTGGTAGATGACAGGGTGGCCATGAACCAGCAGTGTGCCCTGGTGCCTAAGAGAGCCAATGAGATCCTGGGGTGCATCAAGAGGAGTGTGGCCAGCAGGTCTAAGGAGGTGATCCTCCCCCTCTACTCTGCCCTGGTCAGGCCCCACCTGAAGTATTGTGTCCAATTCTGGGCTCCCTGGTATAAAAAGGACAGGGATCACCTGAAGGGAGTCCAAAGAAGGGCTACGAAGATGATTAAGGGCCTGGAGCATCTCCCCTATGAGGAAAGGCTGAGAGAGCTGGGACTGTTCAGCCTAGAGAAAAGAAGACTAAGGGGGGACCTTATTAATGTTTATAAATATCTTAAGTATGGGATGCAGGGGGAAATAGCCAGCCGCTTTTCAGTGGTCTGTGGAGACAGGACAAAAGGCAATGGCTACAAGTTGGAGCATAGGAAGTTCCACACCAACATGGGGAAGAACATTTTCACAGTGAGGGCAACAGAGCACTGGGACAGGCTGCCCAGGGAGGTGGTGGAGTCTCCATCTCTGAAGATATTCAAGACCCATCTGGACACCTATCTGTGCAAAATGAGCTAGGGAGCTGCTTTGGCAGGGGGGTTTGGACCCAATGATCTCTCGAGGTCCCTTCCAATCCCTATGATTCTATGAACCTCTAGAGAGTGACTGAGCCACTGAGAAGCAAAGTGCTCTCTAGCATCCCTAGCTGCACATATTTACTAAATTTAATGCAGAACTAAGGGCAATGGTCCTAGCCCACAATTATCTGTTAACCTTGATGAAATTTGTCCATGTGCAGATAACAAATGAAAAGTCAATGTGCTACCTGCACTCTCAAATTATAATATCAGTCTACTATCATTATTCATCTCTGCAGAAGGGCACATTTCCAACACGAGTTGTTATTATGCCGCATGAGCTCATGTCAGCTACCATCATCAATCAGTCCTTTAATACTCTGCTCTACTTTTGTTGCTATTGACTAAACCCAAACGTGTAGTACTTTTGGTTTAACAAGATTTGACCCCACCTGCCCACCCAAGCTAAACATATGTCAAATAAAAACCTACATTTCAGTCATTTTTTTCCATTTAAGATATAAATTATACCATTATGTCATTGGTCCATTTTATGGGTGATTAAGTGATGCTTGTAAAGATTTTATTACTCAGTAATGTCTTCATTCAAAGCATGAGCAATTACTAGATGCCTGCTTCCAAATTTAGGTGCACCTGGGGAATTATACCCATTGGCAGACAGCAAATTCTCTATGAAAATTGTTGATCACCTGGGCTGACTTGTCTATAATTGAAGATGGTGATTAGGAGACACTTCATTAATCAGTTTCTATCTAAATTTATTCCTTTCCCTCTTATCTTACAGGCCTTACTGCTTGCCTTCTATGAACTCTGTCCAAAATTTTCAAAGATGTCCAGTGTATAGATCAGCAGGACTCGACTTGCAGACTTCCTGGATGCTTGTACGGAACTCAGATCATCCACACAAAACTTCAACCAGTGTGCTTCACTATATGCTTCATTCCAGAAATTTTATGTACGTAAACCATGGGTGACTAGTCTGTAGAGTGCTGTGAAGAATTCCTTTGCTGTTATGTGAAAAATCACTGTTTGTGGGGGTTTTGTGAGATGGGAGTGAATATTTAAACATGTTTGGGTTTTAAACTGAAGAATAAAAATTGTGACCCTTTTTCAGGGGGCCAGGTGGTATACTTTCCTGGTTTTGGTTTGTTGAGTTTTTTCTTAAAGATACAGGCTAAGATTTTCCAGGGTTTTTTTCTTGTTTTAATTCTTGGCCACAATTACATTCCTGCTAACCAATGGAACTTTAGGATGAGGACCTTTTAAATACAGTTGGTCTCAGTGATAAACTGACATTTAAACCTCTTCAGGAATAGCATGCCAAAAGAAACCTAACAAAGTATCCATATTGTTATTTGTGTTATGGGCTACAGTAGGATATAGAGGCATGGTCTGCAGCTGTGCTACATTATTCTTGACAAGGTACCTAAGTAAAATGAGGGATAGATTTAAAAAAAAAATAATGCAGAGCTAACAGGCAGGATATAAACTAGATGGAAATAAATTTATTGTTGACATTTATAGGTGGAGAACTGAGCCATGGAAAGACTGAACCACTTGCTATCACAGAGGTAGCTTGTGTCACATCCTGGGGCCAAGCCCTGGTAGCTTGGATACCAGCTGAAAATGAACAAGTCCGGTTTACCAAAACTAATGTAGATTAAAATATAAAGTCATAACATCTTGTCACTGATCTGTGTTATGTAAAATTAAGTTACGCTTACAAGACTTCTGTTATCAAGTATCTGCTAGATTTAAATAGGAGCAATTCAGGTCCCTGACTACTTATTGCATTTTTCTTTAGCTCTTTCAGCTTTTAAGGACAGGTATCCATGACAGAAATCTTCAACTTACTGAATACAATAGAAATACTACATATTGTCTACCATTAAGTACTTCTGAAGTCAATAGATTCATCACTGTTTTAAGGGATATCAGAAGTCTTTCACAGGATCATTGAATGTGAGATTGGAAGGGACCTCAAGAAAATTTGCAACTTAAACTCATGGTAACAGGAATAGATACTTGCTGTGCATACCTATTTGCAGGTGTGAACTCCAAGGGAGACCAGTACACTGAGATTTACGCAGAGGAGGGAGTTATAAAAAAGTATTAAATTAAGTAAAACAAGTAAATTGAAATTAAGAAAAACACATTGTACAAGATTTAGTGATATAAGCACTATTCCTAGATGTTACATAAGGTCCTGAAATTAGTCTGGATAAAATATTAAAAACAAATGGATGTGGACTGTCTTATGGTAGATGAAAATAACAAATGTAGTCTATGCATAATTTCATAAAACCAGAATAGTTAGCAGCTTGTTCTAGAGTCATTTCACAACATACCTGCAAATTTCTTTCAAAATAGTAATTGTTAGCTGAATCACACATCAGGAAAAAATTATAAAATGTCCATTACTGACAGTTTCATCCCTTACATAAAGGTGATAATATTATATGTCTAACAAAATGACAGATATTTGTAATGTGCCATCTTTTTTATATATTTATTATCTTTTTTTTTCTTCTAAACAGAAGGAAATAATAAGCAGTTCTAGCAACAGAAGTCACTCATTTCCTCTTGAGTATCATGACCTGCAACGAACAACAAAATATTAAATTATTGTAAGTAACAAAACTGTATATCAGCACATTTTTTCTTACATTTTTCAGCAAAGTATTGTATCTACCTTTAAAAAAAATTGTAGCTGCTATACCAGTTCATAAACAATTCAAAGTTTACGTGCCTTAAAACGTAACTTTCTGTTCGATGGCATCCTTTTGCAATAATCTCTGTTTTAAAGGAGAAAAAGGTTGTACAGAAAGGGATAGCTGTTGTAAGAGTTGTTAAATGATTATGTGTTTGAGATACTTGAAAGGCCAAACAGCTTGGAGTTACTTCAGCTATTTGATAAGAAAAGATATGAGCTTGGTTCGCACACTGAATCAATTATGCTAAGATGATAACTGGCAACAGTTGAATAAGTCTTAATTCTTTACCTAACCTAGTAAGGCTTATATAAGACTTTGGGGAATAGCTGCAGACTATCTTAAAACTTTCATCTGAAATATTTGTCAGGATTTCCTCTGAGAAGTTTGGAGGACAAAACCATCTAACTATGTCTTTCCCACAAGGTCTTCAACCATAATATCATCCAAATACCTTTTTCCATTACATAAATTTTGTACCTTGACATTTGTACTTCAACATTTATTGTAGTTGGCTCTTTCGCAAACCACCACTTTCCTATTTAAAAATTCTCACAGTTACTGTTTACACCTACATCCCTTCTACAGTATGTAAGAAAGCAACTCTTGCTCCCCAGTGCATATTTTTATGCACTAATTTTTTTTAAGTAGCAGAATTACCAGTATTCCAAATGTTTTGCTTGGTCCAAAGTGGAAGTAAAATATATATATATACATACATATATATATACACACAAAAAATATATATATACATACATATATATATATACACTTGAATACAAGTTACTGTTTATCAGACTATAAAGAATCTCTTGTCAGTCAGATTAAAAAATGCCACTTCTGACACGGGAAAGATTCAGATCACTGGAGAACTCAGGAGCAACCTTAGATCCAAGCTGGGCCATTATCATATTAAGAATACAGATTCTTGAAATGAAGTACAGAGGTAGGACTTCTCAATGTTTGGTTTATTTTTTAAATACTAGTTTCTGTATTGCTTGATTATAAAGGATAAAAGCATAAATTTTATATGGCATAAGAGAAAGAATGAAGGTACAGACTGGGCTGTATTTTGGGAAAATTATTAGAGAAATAATAAAAAACAATAGGGCTATATGATACATTAAAAAACACCTTCCCGGGCCCACTGAGGATGAAATAAGAAGGCACAGTTGAAACAATGAAATCTAAGAAAGCACAAATAATTTTTATCATTTATATGTTTGTATGACAATAAAATTACAGATATAGATTATAGTGCCTTCAGCTGAATTAAGTATTCTTTTTTATGTTGGGTTCAGACAAGCACCAGATGATTGAATTATAAGAAATTAAATAGAAAATATAAAGTAATACACAACCACTACTGAAAACTGTTTTAGCCTCTATTTGTTAGATAATTACTTCAGGATTTTCTGCTATCACAGGGTGAAATTACCTGCAACTTGGCCTGTTTCACAGAAACTTTATTAGATGCTTAGCTGCTTTCCACCCTTGAGAGAGTGAAATTAACTCTGGATTCTGAATACAATCATGCATTAAAGTAAAATTACTAATTCATTTGGCTTTCAGCAGTTAAAACTCAATGGATTTCTCTTTCTAGGGGTGTTCTCATTAAAGCTGCCATTTAAAACTTGCGAATTATTTTGTAATATAGCTGTGTCTGTTGTTTCATTCCATTTTTTAGAAAGTATTTAAGGACATAGATAGTCTATTTGTCTAAAATTGGTCTCTTCTTATTCAAATATGAGTGTTAGGACAATGAAATATAGAAATAGAATAGAAATAACTTGTATGTAAAACCAGTTTTCCTTCCAGGTGTACATATGGGAACTTATAACAAATTTATGCCTAAAGAAAGCTCTGAAGGAACAATGCATTAATGATCTATCATTGACTTTGAGGTAGCGTACTTGTACTTTCTGATACAGCCAGAAGACAGCACAGACTACTTCACCCAACATGCTTCCCACAGCAGTAAGAGGAAAGACAAATGTTTTCTGGGGGATTATATGAAGGAAGATATCCCCTTTCCCTCCTTTACATTCGGTACCAATAAGTAGCCAGAACAGCTGAGAAAGTATGTTGCTGTGCAGTTATGAAAGAAAGGCTACATTAAGATCAAGTTCAGCCTGCAAGGAAAATGGCAGGGCACCAGAACATAGTAACAACTGTAGGCAGCAATATGCTGATTAAGATGCCTCATACATCCAGAAGTGGGATTCCTTTATGTTAATCATGAAATATCAGCAATGTCCTCCACTGTGGAGCGCAGGTACTCTGACACATTGCCCATGCTAGCATAACTCCTGTGTTTCAAAATCAATAGTAATCTACTCTGTAGAGGACAGGCAGCTACAGGTAGGTTTTAAATGTTTTGTGTAAATATCTAGTATTACATATAGCAATTGCTGGTCCATTCAGACGGTAGTTGTCAGATCTGTTGAACCCCATCTGCTGTTGAGCAGCTTGCAGTCAAGATGATGAGGTGAATGTTTTCATTGCTGTGAGTGTCCCAAAATTACTCCATTCCACTTTTGGTGAACATAGGACCAATTCATTATTTAACCAGTCTACATAGCAGCTTTTCACCAGCTCTCTTCCAACTTAACTCCCAGATTGATTTTCCTTCTCACATAATTCCAGGGGTTGAGATTCTCCTAATGAGTCACACGTAACATTTCAGAGCATTGAGGGGGTTTATTTTTTTCTGCTTAATTTCTTTCTCTTTTTTTTTACCCCGTTTGGCTCTTTGGTTTCCATTCAGTCATGTTAGCACTTGTCATCTCGGCATCCATGTGCCAGCATCATTTAGGTAGTAATGTTTCTCCTTCCTGTTAAGTAATTTAAGAAACATTTTTGGAACTAGCCTATGGTACTTAGCTGCGCAGGATTAGAGGAAGTGTGCAGTTAAGTTAGAACTGATCATTTCCATGCTTAGCCATTTATAATTAATTCTTTTAAATATCTGTTGAAGAATTCAGCTTCCCCATTACCTTAAGGATAACTCCCTGGCAATCTGCCACATCAGTTGCGTCTCTATCAGGAAGATTTCCCTTTCTAATGAGGTGAAATGTGACCTCTTGTCAAATAGTATTTCTTTTTTGCTTCTTCCTCAGATGAAGAGAGTTGGCAGGTACATGATTATTGCAGCAGAAATGGCCTTTGGTATAAATGTTATTTCTGATTCTCAAAGAGTGACAGGTGAGCAACAGTGACCCTGTTGCTTGATCTGATGTCACTGACTGTTAGCTGCAGCTCTGCTAATGAGAATAAAGGAAAAGAGAGGGGTGACAATGGTAGTACATAAATCCCTGTTATGAGTAGGAAATAACATTTAGAAAAGTTTCAATTTTGGTATGAATTTTCTCTGATACTTTAAACTTAATGCCTTTTCTTGCAATTCCTGATGCCATATCACGAGCAATGTCCCAATTTTGCCTTTAATTTCAATGAAGTTAATAACTTCTTATTCATCCCCTATTTGGGTATCGGATTAAGATTTAAAAACCAAGGCAAATTACCAGAGGTCATATTTTGAGTGTTCATGTAGTACAAGTAATAGCTATTACTCAAAGACCGTAAAAGACTACACCTTTTGCTCTTGCTCAGGTTCTCTTCTTACATTACAGATTTGGGGTGAGGTGCAGGTTGAATCCTGGGCCACAGGTGAAAATCTGTATTGTGTGGCTTGTAAAACACAAATGCTTCTTTTTCTGCAAAAGATGCTGCTCCCAATTTTTATAGATGTTTCTGAAACAAACATGATCATTTCCTGTTTTGTCTTCATGGTTTATTTACATCGATGCTATTCCAAACATGCAAGCCAAGACATGAGCAGTGACAGCCGTGGGTAGTGCCAGACAATGTAACACAACATCCTTGACCTTTTACAGCCAAAGCTTTCACAATCATCAGTTTGCCAGCAGTGATCCAGGAGAAGCCTGTAGGTTCATGATAGGGCTGTAAATAATGCTGCAGCATAAACTAGTTCAAAGTAAGCATTGTGTATTACTACAGGAGAGTTGAACTTGGAATATAAGTTTTTATAGTGCCAGTTCTGTAACTGCAATGGCATAGATTTAGGATTTTGTTGAATTTCACTTTTCAATATAAATGTGCTAAATATAAGGTTGAACTTTATATATTATATATTTAAAATAAAGCCAGTAATTTAATTTTTGCTATAGAGTAAATATTAAGCATAAAATATTGAACTTGCTGCTCAAAAATTGGTTCAAGTTCACTTTTAACCTTGACATACTGACGTACAGTAACATCATCAGTAGGACTGTGCTAGCGAAACAGCTACCTGGCCAACATAAGTATCATCCATGCAATGCTTGTTTTTCAGAAGATAACAAAGATCATTAACGTAATTTTTTAAAGAGTGATTTGTACTGACTCAAATCTGTTTGTATTTCAAATGTCACAGGAAGAAGTATATATAATGAAATAGGATCAATTCTCATGTAGCATTACCTTCACACTTCTCAAGTGTTAAAGCAACTCTATGTCAAAAAATCAGCTGCAAGAACTGAAAGTGCAGCTTTTAATTACTACAGCTTTATTGGGCTCCCTTATGTCTACAGAAAGATAGATATCTCCAGTCTTCATCCCCATCATCTGTTTAACTGTTCTTATAAACATGAGATGGATTTCTGGTCCTGTGAGTGCTGTAACACATTGCTTGACATTAACTGGCATGCATGTATCAGTACGTGCTCTTTGTTTATTTGCAAACCAGTCCATAGATCAGACATCAGAGAACAGAAAGGAACATTTCCAAAATATTAATACCTCTAAAATAGGAATAAAAAGTACAACTTGAGAAAAAGCATGTTTTTCATTAGAAACAACCTTGGGTATGTCTTGGTAATTTCCTAACACAGCTGTCTCTGCAGAGTAAATATACCCCAGACCAGCTGGCATGGAGTAACCCCTGCCCATACTAAACTCTGTTTCCCTTCAAAACACAGATGGACATATCCAAACTGCCCACTGAGAACAGTTTCTGACCTGTCCTGATCCCTAAACTATGCCTGGGACTTGTTGGTCATGGCTCTGACTGTGCTGGAGACCACTCCAGCTATTTAGTAGCATGGATGATGGAGTTTCAGCACCTGGGAGCAGTATATGGCAACATTTTATTCACTGGTACAGATATGGTCCTAAGAACTTCATCTGGGCTGCAACATCATCTATAACACCTTCAAAACTACGGGAAAAAATCCACTCTGCATGGTTTGTATACAAAGCTCATGTTTCTGTGAAAATTATTTAGAGAGAAAAGAGAGAATTACTTTAGTTTCAGTTAATGGGATGAATCAGGATGAAAAAGGGTGAGAGAGTACAGAGATCATTTCACTTGTTTAGCAAAGACTAAACTAGAAATGCATTTGCTAACCTGAAGGCTCTATTTATGGACCTTTTTCTCAACAATTTTCAATCTATTCCTGAAAGAAAAGTGAGAAAGTAGATTCTAGCAGAGTGAACAGAAAAAATGTAAGTAAATAAACATTAAAAAAATAAGCTATTCAACAACACATTTGCATAACTTTCTTCTACCAAAATTAAGGTTTTAATGTCTGCTAAAGTTCAGTGATTCAAATCTGAAGTTAAATAGCTGGTTTTCAAAAGTAGTCGTCATCTGCTCTTGTCAATGCTTTCTGAAGATTAAGTACCCAAAATATTTTAAAATCAAAAGTTTGGAACCAACAATAGGTTTCTGTCATTCCACCCATATGCACCCAGTTCCTGAAGGACTATAGTGCAGTCTCTAATACTTAACATACAACAAATCTGCATTTGTAAATGCTCAGTAACAATGTTGCATTTGCATATCAGGCCACTCAATGAAAAATGGCTCAAGGTATACCAGGAGCATTACAGTGATTAACAACTCTCTTTTTGTTGTTATACTATAATGTATCAAGCAAAAGAACAAACAGCAAGATTATTCTAGACTTTGCAAGACTTCTTGATTCTGGGAAAATTAAAGATTCATAGCTTCAGTCGGTTTCTCTAAACAGTGCCCTTTGCTCACTTGCACTTTTGGAAAGCCCAGGCTGAGTCTGGGCCAACATTCAAGTGACCCTGTGCTTGTATATGGACTGATTCCAAACTAAGCAATGGATGATGGTTCCAGGTGAGGTATCTTAGCTACTGGAGGTAGAATGCTAAAAGCAATGCTGAAAAACATGTGAACCAAAACTGGAATTATATCACGTATCCAAATCCAAGAAGTTTCGCAGAGACTTTTCAAAGAAGTTCTGTCAAATGCCATACATCATTGAGATAGCAAACCTGCAGAAAGGCAGAGAGGATTACATTTCTTGGATGTGAAAGTCCAAGTCAGTCTCCTCCCAAAGACACACCAGTGGGATTTTAAATTACAACAAACATTTAAGCCAACACAAATACTGTATCAGCATTTATGTAGTGCCTATAAAACACTTGAGAAGTAAAAAAAAAATAAACAGATAACAAATGTGAAAAATCAAACACATTAAAAGCTATATGACAATAAAGACCCTGAAATTCACTATGAAATTATGTTGATTCAGAACGATTAGAAAGATTAAGAAGAATAAATTAAAAGCTATAAATTATATCCCTCTGAAAATAAAATGAAAATGTCAAGAACACATTTTTATGTTATTGATAAATGGAGACTTAAATGTAATCAAGGAAATATTTCTTTATTTCTAAGAGTATAGGCAATGAATCAAAGCCACATATGAAAGACTCACAAAGGAATAAAGGAATTCAATTAAAGAACAAATTAATGTTTTTTTTAAAATGCAAATATATTAGCTTCACAGTAATTTAGCTTGCCATTTTTCAATAACATGGTTGAATGATATCAATAGGAGCTCATGAAGATCCAATATTTTAGAATATGAAACGGTTCAAAATTAATATCAATATTTGATACTACATTTCCAGCTGCATCACCCAAGCATCTCACTGAAAGGGGTGATGCTGCTTGATCATAGAACTGTAGAATGTGACAGGTTGGAAGGGACATTTAAAGGTCATCTAGTCCAACCACCCTGCTTGTCAAATAGCATTTTGAACCTCAGATGATCTGTTTAAAGAGTTGCCTCTGTGCCTCTTGCGTTCCAGAAACAATCACCTGTGCCCCAATATGCATTGGGATCTGCTCTGAACATGGCAAAATCAGGACCCTATCATCATTACTTCACAAAAAGACTGGTGACAATAAAATTCCAAATTTAATTTTGTGTATGTAGGAAATGTCCTGCTTCTTTTTCAAGTCATGACACCAGAATGTTGTATTGCAATATTCTCTATCATCTCCTGTCCTACACCACAATTCTTCAGCAGCAGCATGGCCTTTTATAATCATAGAATCATCATAGAATCACAGACTGGTTTGGGTTGGAAGGGACCTCAGTGTTCACCTACTTCCACCCCCCTACCATGGGCAGGGAAACTCTTCACTACACCAGGTTGCTCAAAGCCTGATCCAACCTGCCCCTGGATACTGCCACAGCTTCTCTGGTCAGCCTGTGCCAGTGCCTCACCACCCTCACAGGGAAGAATTTTTTCCTAATGTCTAAATCTAAATCTACTTTAAATTTTCAGGGTACCACCTTTCCATTCTAAATTGAAGTGGCAGCCATTGCAACACTCACTTTCAGATGTTTTAATCCTCCATTCTCACCAAACACCTCAGAAGATTTGAGATCTATTGATCACCCTGCAGCAAGCAGAGCCCCCTCCTTCACACTGCCGTTTCTTTGAATGCCTCTCCTTGTCTAGTAGAAAATGAAGACATGCCATACACCCTACAAGTAGGCCTTTAATATTTATTCAACACTGCGTTGAGAACACAAGATATTTTGTAACCTGAAATGTTAAAAAAATTCCCAAATTAAAAAAAAAATAATATTATTCTGCATGAAGTAGATAAGAGAAAAACATAGAAATGCCTTGTGTACATAAAATGGTCTCCCAGTACTTATAAATAAATTATACAATACAATTTTGCAAGCTCAAGATCTTGAAATTTAGATGTTTAAAATTAGAAGACTTGGGCTTTTACATTTACTTAGGATTTTGTATTTACTTTCAGAAAGGAAGTGTTCCAGGTCAGGAATTCAGTCTTCAGGAAGAGGCATGAAGATCATGTAAATAGTCAAGTACATAGATTTTTCTGTGCCTGTACAGAACTCCTTACATTACAGTCTTACTCCTGACTGAACCTTTGGACATTAGGATGAGTCTAGATAATTGGAAAACTAAGGAAACCAATGACAAAGAATTCTGATAAAAACCTCTAAGGATGTGATGCGCGTTACAGAATGAGCAGTCTCAAGAACCATTGAATCACTTTGTTGTATTTCAGATTATACAGTCTTGCTGCTTAGCATCCATGAACAGTTACAAGAAATGCAGCATGACTTCGGAAGAAGGAAGGAGAGATGAAATCACTGCAGGAATATTTCTGAAGTTGCCAGTCATGTTCCCTTTTGGGAACTCACTTTCTTCACAGCTTGCTGAGCATGTAGATATATGTAAGCAAACATCAGTAGTTGAAGGAGTGAAGAAATAGCCAACACAAGTCCTTCTGATATCTAGGAACAGACACAAGAAGCTGTTGACGTTTTTACCTCTCATAATGCATTTTCAGGATCAACACTTGTATGACCCCTAAAATAACTGTAACTGATGGAGAATAACAGTTCCTGTGACAGATCCATGCAGGGCTTTTTTATATTTCATGCTTCATGCCATTCCTTTAAAATATATATACTAACCTCTGTTTGCCAGAGAGAATCCCCCCCTTCATTTTAGGTGTGAAAACTGCTCTTCAAAGTTGTCTTAGTGTAAGAGGCTCGATTAGAAGGAACCTCTACTGCTGTAGGGACTGGTTTCATAACCCCCAAGACCATTGCAGACTTAAACATCTGCTATACAGTGACTTGCTGTGCTAGAAACACAGACATGATATCGTTACATCAATAAATTTTTGCCATTAATTCCTATCTTAAAGTGTGAGTCTGGAACATCATCATGTTTCAATGTACAGAAATCAGATATTCTTTTGGTTTTAGTGGTTTCAAACCACCTGTGAAAGGACATAATTCTGAGGCTGGTACATAAAAGGAGTGTTGAAAGACCCACTAAGCATCGGAGTGGGCGGGAGTTGGGAAGGAAATGCTTAGCAGTCACATAACCAAGATAAGCATCCCCCATCACATGGCCCGGCACCTTCTTATCATGTACAGTTGAATGCTCAACCCCTGCTCACAAGATTCATGCAATGGCAGAGGGGTTACAGGACGTGCAGAAGAGAGGAGGGCAAGACGGAAGGTGCCCTCCTGACCTTCAGGAGCAGGGCATGCCACAGGCTGGGTGAACTCTCTCAATGGCAAGGAGATGCATGCTCAAATGTATGAATTTTAATCTCAGAGAAACAACAAATGCAACAAATCTTGTTACTTCATCAACAAAAGTGGTCACTAACAAAACTATCAACTGCATCAGTCTCCTCAGCATCTGGACACCGAGGGCAGGGAAACACCCATTTTAATTCCTTTTTCTCAGCTGTCTTATTTCTGTCTAGTGTATTGTGAACATTACAACTAGATGGCAATAGACATCGGTAGTAGGTGGCACAAGCACATTTTCTTGTGAATAGGAACGCGGGTATGAAAAGGTATGTCTTGCACTTTCCTAGTTTTACGTACATGCAGCAGTACTTGTATTAACATTCTTACACTTGTTGAGAGTACCAGATTTTCTTTTTAACAAAAACTTTCATTAAGTGGTTATGCATGGAAAACATCACATAGTGATAATAAAAATCCAGATAAAGTGAGGATTAGGAGACAGGATAGCTACAAAAGCAGTAACGGCAACATATAAATAATGTACATTAAACCACATTATCAGCTATATTCATCTGTGTGTTATCTGTATAAAGTCATCCTAAAAGATAAAGATAACTCAGACTGGTGATGTTCAAAAGATTCCATTGTTGGCACTTCCAATCACGTTTTAAATCTTTTTGAATAAAAATCCTGAGGCAAATAATGTTGCACTTAAAATTACAAAGGAGGCAATAATTTAATTGTCAGCTACATCTATATTGATGCATTATTCAACTGTCAAACATATGTCTTAAGAAAAGGACAGATTGACAGTCATGAGTATACAGGTGCCAAAAAATAAAAATCAGTGCAGAAACTAGCCAGAATGCAGATGGGGAGGGGGGGAAGTTGTCGATCTGGCAGTAGCCACTGTAAAAAGAAAAATAATGTTAGTTGGATAGATGGTAGGAATTTAGCAGATCTGAAGCCAGTTTTGTACTGAAGATTTACATACTGGAAGGAAGTGTCTTTATCTGGGGAAAAAGACTGTGGATGGCAGAAAAGCTGACTATCTGCTTTTCAGGTTTCGTGGAGGTCTCCTTTCTGAGAGAAGCAAAGGGTCCAAGTTTTCAGCCTTGAGCACTTTTATATCTGTTTCTTCAGAAATTCCACATGGTCTTGTTTGCACATCGTATGCTAGGTGCCACGAAGGCAATAACCAGATAGTAAATAAATATTACACTGATGAAAGAAAATAATAAAATTCTGCATACAATAGAATATCCACTGCTTTTTATGTAGCCCAAACTCTTTCTCATGTTTTCTGTGCTCCATGAGGCGTTCATTCGCTGCATCTCATTGCTGTTTGAACATCCTCTTCCAGTCACTCTTTGTCCATTACTACAATAAACAAGAGATCCTTGTTTACTCTTTCTTTTATGGTGATCACGCACAAATATAGAATCTCTTGCAATGACATGATAAACAATTTTTTTTCATTTCTTAAGCACTGAAATTGATACGTAAACTTTTTTAAAAAGTTTATGTTTAAGATTTATGCCAATTCTTCAAAAAGGAAGTCTTCACTTTTCAAGCTGCCACTCTGAGAAACATCCAGGACTTGAGTTTACAAATAATCATAGCCACTAGCACAAAATGCAGTGCAGGATATAAAAAATTTCTTTATCTCTACATAAGCTATCTACGCCTATTGTAAGGGGTTGATTTCTTGATTCTTCTTGATCACTAATTCAGTATGAACAGAAAATGCACTCATAATTTGTCAATATGTCTGTAATGTCTGTATTTTAATTATGGTGCCCACGAAAGCCACTCTATCTTTATCCATCCTCAGCTGGACAGGGGAGACAAAATATAATGAAAGACTTGTGGGTCAAGATAAGGACAGGGAGAGATTGTTCAACCATTACTGTCATGGGCAAACCAGGTTCAACTCAGGAAAATTAAATTAATTTATTACCAGTCAAATCAGAGTAGCATAATGATAAATTAAACCAATTCTTAAAACACCTCCCCTTCACCCCTCACTTCTTTCCAGGCTCAACTTCACCCCCCCCCCATTTCTTTCCCTCGGTGGAGTCACCGTCCCCTGGGGTGTTCAAGGAAAGATTGGATGAAGTACGTAGGGATGTGGTTTAGTTAGTAATATAGGTGGTAGAGGGACAGTTGGACTAGATTATCCTGGGGGTCTTTTCCAATCTTAATAATTCTGTGATTCTGTAAAATATCTTGGGCTTCATCATGTATTTCAGCAGTAGTACTCTTACTGCCTTTTTTCTCATTTTCAATTAAAGAACAAGCAACAGTATTCTTAACCTTAAAACGTACTTGCTACTTTGTTCTTCCAGGTAGGGTATAGTCTTATGGGACTTTGTACTTACTGTGCTAAACAAGGCCTGTATCTGCATGTTGCAGTAAAAATGCATCTCTTCACCTTGTACTTAATTTCAGAATTAAAAATATAGAAAGTCACATTTGAGTCCTAAGGAAAGTACCTGGAAGAACTTTATTATGTTTTGAAAAGATTTAATCTATTTCACATGCTGAATTATAAGCATTTTCATGATTTTTTGTTGTCATACCAGAAAATAAAAACTATTTTACTATTTTGATCTCTGCATATATCTTTTGATTATAATTTGTTTATCAAGATCCATATTATATAGAAGTTCTGTTCCTGAGTCCAGTGTATTTATTATAGCCTATAAAATGCTTAACTTTAATATGTCTAAGGTTTTGTAATACGTTTCAATTTATGTGCTTTTTCTATCGCTAAAATCTTCCCAAATTGAAATGTCTGTGTGTGTGTCTGTGTGTGTTTGTGCATTAAGCTATATGGATAAGCGTGAAGCTATATAACTAAAAGCAGGCAATATCTGTTTTCTTAAAACTTCCTCTGAAAATATCACAAGATTTCTGACAGTTATGGAGTTTAGCCAAATTTCTGTGCTATGTCGAGTCCTGGTCAATGCTACTCCATGAGATAAACTGACTGCTTACAACTAGACTCCAAAACCCAGTATTTATGACACAAATCTAGTCATCCTTTAAAACTTCTCTTTTCCAAATATTACTATTTTATATGTCCAAGGAATTAAAGTTATTTTTTAAAACTATTTTCTAAAATACCTGTGAGCAGATGTTCTGCTGCTTTACCTCTATTAACCACAATTTACACTGAAGCATCTACCCCCAATTAAAGTGGAATATTAACATGTCTGGAGCTACAGCCAGGAGTAAGGAGAAAGAAGAACTCAACTGCCAGAGGGTCTAATGAACCAAAGCTGACAATTTATTCAGTGCTAGACAAGAAATAGGTGCAAACCCCATAGCACCATCATAAAAATCCCTCCAGAAACCAATACAATGTGTCTGTCTGGTGCACACATCCTTAGAAAAATATTATTGAAATCAGGACATTCAAAATGAAACATTTCCTTATTTAGAACAACCATAACATCGCAGGTGACATCTGACCCAACACTTAGCACAGTAAAAGACAGGCTTTCAGCTGATTTCAAAAAACCAACATACACTGTTCTTAAGCAGAAACATGGTAAAAGCCCTTTTTACAGCCAAAAAAATACACACATATATATACATATATATATATACATATATATATGTAAATATGTCAGTCACACATATATGAAAGGGGAGTAGATTTTACAGAGAAAAAGAGGAAGACAGAGACCATCTGGATAAATGTATGTTCAGGTTATAACCAATTTTTTTTTTTTGCCAGACATTATTCACACTCAGGTAAATGTGAAGATCAGGTTAGATTTTACCCTCAGTCATTTCCACATAACTTCACTGATGTAAGTTTTTAATAAAAAGATGTGTGGCCCACAAAAACAGTTAATAGAAGAAGTAAGTTGGGCTTCCATCTTGAGTACTCTTTTATAACCATACTTACTGCCCTGTACTCACAGTACCAGGGCAATGCAAAGGATCACGGGTTGGATTTCTGTGCTAAAACACAAACCCTTTCTACAGAATCTGAGCTGGAGAAGAATTTAGACTTACCCATGCATAGTTTTGGGAAATTACAAAGGCATACCCCACAACTCCCAGACAGACCGCAAATTTCAAATGCAAGTGCTAGTCATAAATTGACAGTCTTCATATGTTCTGACCCATAAACAACTCATCACTCACTCTCATTTCTACTGTGCAGGAAAATGAAGAAATCACATGAGACAGCTTTCAGTTTAATTTTTTTTTTGCAGGGTCAGGCTGATGACAGAAACATCTGGCAATTGAAAGTGGCGTATTTCTAATAGCTACCTAGGAAATGAGGTGCGAGAAGCGCTATTACTCAACTGAGACCTAAATTTTGACTAGACATGACAGAAGAGAGAATCATAGGTTTTAATTACAATCAGTTGTTACTTTGGATACAAAACAACCGGCTTTAATGATGGCTTGATTATCATATTGGCATCCGGACATCTCCTAATCCACTTAAGAATAAAATTGTTGATAGCCTGGTATTTAATGTTTATCTACTGTGTATTTTAAGGTTATTGAGTTATACTTGAAAGCCAAACCCAGAAACCCAGCTGTAGTGTAAGTGACAAAGCACAATCTACATTCTACTTAATCTTTGGACAGGTGTTGGAAAGAAGGCCAAATAGTGACATATTTATCAACACGTCTGCTTAGAATTCTTTGCAAGTGATGTATTTTCCACAGCAGCCAAAACTATTTACTCCTGACACTCCGCCTGTTAGAATACGATCATCTTCAGTACCACTGAAATAGAAAGTTACATTTTTTTAATCAAGGAAGATGAATCACTTCAATGAAGAAGCAGGAAAAAATGTATGTCCTGTCAAATGAATGCATTATCAGCCAGAATAAGTACATTTCTTATCATGAATGTTTTCTGACCTCTCAGTGCCCTATAATTGTATTGTAAATGAAGGAAAAATGCTAGTATATTAAATAGAATAATATCGTTTTCTCAACCACTAATGAAACTTCTGTCACCCTCTGACCTACAAACTCAGTTTTAAATTGCTGGAAAGCAATTTTTAAAGCCCTATTCACATCTGCAGAACATCTTATTTATTTTTTACTTTCTAAACATCATATATCATATTTTCTAAAGTATTTTCAGCTGTCTGAATACCACACAAATTGAAACAAAACTAGGTAAGAATTCTGCTTGACAGAGCTCTCAGTGTGCCTTAAAAACATACATTGTCTCAGTCCATCTCTAGCCAATCCAAACTGCAATTCAAATATGGTAATAATGGTTCTAAACTTCAGTTTAAAAAAAAAAAAAAACTGAGATCTTTTAAATTTTGTTTTAATTCTTTCAAAGCTCTGGATAGCCCTTGGATCATGCTTTCCTAGCTTTTTTGACAAAACCATGAACTGCTCTTTCTCCAAATTGAAACTGAGATCCTCATATTTATAAAAGAGTTTGGGTAATGCATCTTTCTGAAAAAGCATCAAATACAAAAGCAGAAATGGCAAAATCAAGGGCATTATCTTTATATCACCACCACATCTGATAACACACATCCTTGGTACCTCTAAACCTGTCAGCAGTTGGAGTTATAACCCTAATATACAGTGAAATGATTTATGCAACGAATTTTTCAGTCGTGAATCCTAAAATCAGATACTGAAATTGACATCTTTAAAATATTCAGATCTTTAAATATGTCCACTAAAACATAATAAAGAGCAAAGACTGCAACCTTAAATCTGCGTGAGGTTTTGCATTTCCAGATACAGCATCTCATGTACAACTTTACAAAAGCATTTACTTTCAGCACTTTGAGTTAAAAAGATCTCTTAGAAGATGTGTGACTTCAAGTGACATTTTTCTATGAAAATATGGCTCTAAAATGCATTGTGAATCTTAGTGCTAGTTTGTGATAATTATATTTAATTGGTTATTATCTGTCTAGCAATTTCTGCTTTGATTATTAATGGTCCACCTCTGACCTTCAATTGCAACTTTGTATTCCATTCACCTAGTTTGAAGATGGTGGCATTTGGGATGGCCCTATCATGCTCAGGTAACTGGAGGTAAGAATCCTCCATCTGTATGCCTCTGTATTTTAAGAAAAAATCAATAGTTTAATGTAATATTTTATTTAAAACTTAATTTTAAGCTTCTGAAGCATTTTGCACCTATTTCAGAAGCTTATGACCTATTTTTTTCCCATCAGGACGATTTACTAAAGCAATGTGGCCTGCATCACAGCCAGATAGGTGAAAATTCAATTCAGTCCCAAAACACGTTACTTCAACTATATTTTTTAGAGTATTGTTTATAGCAAGTGCTTGTCTCCTAATTCCACAGTCTCTTCCCCTGATCTCTCTCAGTAAATCCAAGACAGAGAATATGACTATCTACATTTTAGGGATTCCCTGGGAATAAAACAATATTTCCTAAAAATTGGTGTGGGCACAAGGAAAGGAAAAAGCTGCCAATTATTTTACAGTCTCATCTTCAAATTTCAAGAGAGAATCATCTAGTTTGTAGGGTTGCAGAAGAAGATACCTTTCAAAACCCAAACCAATATTTCTAGAAAATTTCCCTGTGCTGGTAGAGACCCAAGCTCTAAGGCTGAGGAGTGAAGTGCTCTGATTATTTGGATCTGCTCTGATTCAGGTTGTTCCTGTACATTATATATTGCTAAAGTTAAATGGGTTATTAGTTCACATGAACTGTCTAAAGAAGAAGATATATGAAAAATCACATAGTAAATTTGCAGCCAGTGAGAGGATTGTTGCTGGTTTTTTCAAAAAGCTGCACAGAAAGCAGAACAGAATTGGTGAAACATTTTCATGTTCATTCTATGAAATAGACATTATCAATAATCATACAGAAATATATATAAAAATATGTGTTATATGTATATATAAAAATATATGATAGATGTGCATATATAATACAGAAATTCCAAAAAAGCACATCCATCCAGCAGAGTTGTATCAGGACACAAGTATTTTACACCAAAAATTACAAGGACAGAATAAATTGAATTAACCAAAATATATGTATTTATATTTTTATTTTCCCTTTTAAAGTTCTGGATCCAAAACCCACCAAAGGATTTCTATTGAGTGAGAGCTCAGTCATCACCTCAGTAGAGAAAGGATCACAGAGACATGGAAATGCCATTGAGAATTAATGTCTTAATTAACATGGAGACCTCTCTCTGCTTCATCTTAATATTCAAGTTCAGGTTTTTCAAGACTTGTTAAACACACAAATCCCAGATGATCACTGGCCAGTATGAAACCCAAGGCCTCTATAGTTAATGAAGACCTACTGTTCCAAGATGAATGGCTGAAAACTTAAAATTTTAATAATTTTATGGGGATTTTCTGGGAAAAATATTTCAAAATTTTATTTCCAAGGATCCTATGAAGATAAGTAACTTTACACGTCAATTACAGGAATGTTCCATATAAATAGGAAGTTGTGACATTTTTGGCCTCTTGCTGCAGAAGTCACAGTCTCCAACATTAGGACCTTTAATATACTAAGAATTCGTGTTGACAGCAAGTCAACTGCATTCGTTCCTTGAATGATCAATGAAGGTGCATTTCATTATTAAATTTTAAAGCCTTCTATTGTTTTAAGATGTTCATATAAAGTAAGTGCTTCTATTTGAGACTACTGGTAATACTTCTGTCAGGCTTTGAACTGTGCTGGCAAAAGCAGGATTTCCAAGAGGGAAATCCATGAGAAGGGGTAGGTTGTGAGAGTGGGCACAAGCATAAGGTCACTCTTAAACAAAGTTGCCATCTCCCCCAGTCCAACCTTACTGATATCCTCAACACATGCAACTAGCTCACAGGCTCACAGCTTGTTTTTTGAGCCACAAAGTATACCTGAGTCTACACAGGCCCCAGATCTGCACCATTTTCCAAGCCCATGTGCCAACCCCCAAGACACTATCTCCACTCCCCACAATCTCTCCTTCCTGATCTGACTTTGTGCATCTCTCTGTCATTTACCAGTCTCCTCAGACTTCAACATACATCGCAAATCTTCAATCCATCTATGTCCCTTGACAATGCTTATGCCAAGCTGACGTGGACATGGGAACTTCTTTACCTACCAGAGGCTGAGGGAATATGCTGGGAGAGAGAAGTCTGAAGAAACATCCTTGCTTTCCAGCACCCCAGGATGAGGCTGGAGAGGAGGAAAGTCTGTTGCAGTCAAGCAAGGGAGAAGGCAGATCCTGCTGTAAGCAGACAGGTCACTGTCTTTGCAGAGAGGAGAGGACAGGAGAACCTGTTACCATCTGCTGTCCTGGCTGGCTCTGCTTACAAGGTGTTTCACTTATCAGTTTGCAAACCTGAGTTTGCATGCCATCATATGTGGAGACAGAAGAAAGAAGATAGACTGAAATACAGATAAACAGCTGGATTATGTTTTCTTAATATATTGTGGCAAATTTATTTCCTTCAGCCTTAGGGTCTTTCTTGAGAGCACAGCAGTATTGTCTAGACAGCAGCAGAAATAT
Organism: Gallinula chloropus; assembly: GCF_964237585.1. Classification (NCBI taxonomy): domain Eukaryota; kingdom Metazoa; phylum Chordata; class Aves; order Gruiformes; family Rallidae; genus Gallinula; species Gallinula chloropus. Next base: position 20,591,444 of record NC_140086.1, read on the forward strand.
GAAAATCTAAAAGGCAGGTCTGGATATCAGAAATTTTGTTTCCTCTTTCTCTCTTTGCTTGCTAAGATACAAAATTTCTGATCAAGACAAAAAGAGCTGGCATGGAAGACATCACAATGACTATAAACACATTTACTTGTATCTCTGGACAAACAAGGCAGAATTTTTGTTTGTTAATCTTTATTCCTGAAGTAGGGCTCTGAGGAAACTTTATATACTCATTACAGAGGAGAACCAAAGATAATTTGTCCTGACCCTTTGTTCTAATTTAAAAGATGATTTCCACTTATTTATTTTGAAGTACTGTTATTTTACCCTTGGGACAAGAGATGAACCAAACCCAAAAGCCCTAATTCAGGGCTTATTGACTTCAGTGGCCTCTTTTCCTCAGACTTTACTGGAAGTCTCTGGCACACTGAAATCATTACCCTGAAACCTTTACCATGCAGAAGTAATTCTGTGAGAGACACCAAGTCATTTCTGTGGGATGATTAAAAAAATGCTTAATTTGGTCATGTAAGAAAGTTTGAATTTGGTATAATAGGAGTGACTGGAACAGCAGTGGTTATCAAAGTGGATTAATGGACTTCGGGGAATCACTGTCAACTCTGATACAGGTGGCTTATGCTAATAACTTTCTACATGTGACTGCATATACCATGTCTGCGAATATAAAATAGAAAGTATTGACATAACAGCAAAAAATACCATTCAATGTCTATTAACAATTAAAAAAAATCAAGGTGAAAAAGGAAAATGAATAGTTCCAATAAGGTTGCTTTAACTTCAAAACAAACATAAGATTAAATTTTTGTCTAGCTTTGTAAGCAATAGCTTTAAAATAGCTGTACTTCTAAAGTTGACTATGTCACTTCACCCAGCTCTGAGAAACAGCTCATTTGGCTTTTAGAATTACATTTATTTCAGCTAAAGAAAAAAAAATAAATGCGATCATATGGCTTCTTTGTAAATGACACTCATGCCATTTTTTTTTCTATTTATTTCATTATGTTGCCTATCCACAATAAAAATAAAATCTCTCCTTTCAAATGATCACAAAGATCAGCATCTTTTAGTTCTAGGCCTGCAGAGCTTCTGAACTAAACATAACCAGAATTAAGTATGGTAGTGAAGCAGCTCATGTTAACTACTTCCCAACCAATTTTATTGTATTTGATTTATGATGATTCTGAGAAGTTCTTACGTATAACCTCATATCTCTGTACTTCACCACAAGGTCTTGTTCAGTCATGAAGGATATTAGACAACTTTTTTATTACCAGCTAAGACTAATGCTATAAATCCTGGGATTAAACAACACGTACAGACACATGTCTTGACATTTCAGTTTTCAAGTCACATCGTCAGAGCTCATTTATAACTTTCTCTCCCTTGGCTAAAAGTGTAGATTTACACACTGCCATTTTCATGGAAAGGTGGTCAAGCTGAAATATTTTCACAAGGTTTCCTGAATAATAAAGGCAGATTTCAAGAGTAACCCCAATTAAGTCCAAAATTGTAAGTGCTTTTCTCTGATCTGTATCAAAGCAGTAACTCATCAACACCTTAAAAAAGAGTAGGAAACATGTTTCCTTTTCCTAAAGGCACAGTTTGGATGTAAGCTCATCTTAAAACTATTAATGTACTTGTTTACTTTTCACAGGAAACAATTTCAAAACCAACTTTATTTTTCATTTTGCTTACATGAGTCAATATATTTCTCACTAAAATCCTCCATGGTCCAAGGCAAAACCAAAAGCCAATGGTTTGTTTCCTTTCTTCACCTCTGTGTTTGTTTTATTTATAAAGTTAAAGACAATTCAATTTGTTTCAGCTACCATTGGGTGTTGTGGGAGGCAAAGGCCATGCTCTGCGCAGATGGGTGCTGCTCAGTTTGCCCGTGGTTGGCATTAGCCAGATGTGACCCAGCTCCTTTCTGCAAACTCGGAGGTCACATCTATGGGTTGTTAAATCCAACCCAAATTTTCCAGCTGTGAAACTGGAAACAGAGAAGTTAGACACTGCTGGGTGTCTTCCTGGCCAAGGTTGGCCTGTGCCAGGTTAGCAGAGTGCAGGGAGGGCACTAACTCAGCCATACTCTCAACCCCCTCTCAATGTTCCTCCAAAACCTAGACAAAAAAATACTTCCTCCACCAGGAATTTGATTTAATCCCCATTCAGAAGTCAATAAAGAGAGTTGTCTGTCAGCTCCTTTGGCCTCCATCCTTCTAGCTTTAAATTCCCAAGGTTTTTAGTCCTCTTGACACATTTTAAGGTACTTCGGAGGCACAGTTAAAAATGAGGAAATTTTCTACTCTTGGACATCATAGACACCAGCCCTGTCACCCAGTCATGAAGCCTGTAATTAGAGCTTGCTAGGATAAAAAGATCCCAAAGATCTCTCTCTTTCACTGCAGAGGAGATGCAGTTCTCTCAGCCCATCCCAGGCACACTGATTATTTTCTTTTTTATCTTTTTTTTTTATTTATTTTTACTGAGACTAAGGGAAGTTTTGAGCACCATAAGACAAGTTGTGTTCATGTATTTTTCTTTTTATTGGTCAGAGAGGTTCTAGGGACATTACTTTCATTTCCAGTATTCCCAGAATGTCATAAAGGCATCAGTCTTTTTTTTTTTTTTTATTTAAAGCAATGGGATATTTGCCACTGGTTTTAATAAGAACAGGATTACAGCCAAAATCCTAACTGAAGGGTTGTTTTTTTAAAAAGAAGAATTATTTCATACCAATGTTCTCTTGGTTGTGTTTTATCTGGCTTAACTGCATACTCGGTGTAAAGTATGTAGTTTTAATTGGAAAAGGCCAAAATCATTTTGGTTGGCAATTGCTCTACCTTTAGAAAGCCTTCATAAAAGAGTTGTGCTCAGCACAGTTTAATATTTTAATATTTTTAATTAAACCTGCATATTTTTAAAACCTCTTTGATTGTAACATTGGGTATAAATTGCACCTCTAATAAAATAACTTAGACTAAAAAACTATGTTCTCAGCCCACATTATGATAGATTTTAAATCCCTTGGCAAATACTTTGTGTAAAGTAGTTTGTGTGTACTACACCTCAAAATTTCTTCATGACCAAAGCCACAAGACTTTTTACCTCAGATTCTGAATTATTTTATTTTTGTCTTTGATTCCAACTGTACATACTGATCAACCTTAAAATTTGTAAGATTGTGATTGTAAAAAATGTCAAAATATCTTTGAGATACAGACCATGGAAAACAGGATCAAAGAGTATTTTCCCCTGCCATTTTATCAGTTAAAACAGAAAGGTAAAGACATTTAATAAGCAATTAAAAATTGTTTGGTTGCACATTCTCTTGAACACTGTCTAATGTCCTACAAAACATCTAGAGTTAAATAATAAGATAAGAAAAAAGATCTTCCTATATAGTTTCTGGGTTTTTTAAAACTTTAATTGTTCATTATGTGTTGGTTTTCTAGAGCTTAGTTTTTTCTTTTGATTATATTGATATTTCAGAGAGTGATCAGCTGCAAAGAATACTGAAACCACATGAAAATAATTGCAGTTCTCCAAACTAGGATTTTTTAGATGACACACTTTGAATTAAGCCTCTTACCTACTATTTTGTCTTAAAATTATTCACACTTTTAGTTTGCAGTGACCCTTGATTATACTTCGTGAATGACTGCAAAGTGCAGCTGGTACAGTTGCAGCAAAACTTACATTTCATTTACTAAGCTTCACAACGTCTTACCCATCTGCACATCACTGTCATTGCCAACTGTAGACTCATACATCTATGTTAAGACACAATTTAAGTTTGAGTTCAAGATCTTAACTTATTTTCTCTAAGCTCTATGCACTGTATATTCTCTCTTACTTTAAAGTTGTATAGCATATTTTATATGAAATGTCTGCATAATTGAACAATACCTTATCATACATTACAATATATTAAAGAAAATGATACTCAGTAAAGAATGACATGGCAGCCAAGCTTAGTTTTCTTGCTTTAGTTGTTCCTTACACACAGACAATTACAGATACATAAGAACCCCAAGGTGTCCAAATATTAGCTGATGTTCAGTGTCTACAGACTTAATCGAAACTGACTGAAAACAATTTGAGATTTTCAGTCATCTGCAAGGCATTCTTTACTTGGATATATGATTAAAAGTAAAACACTTTATAGTAATGTTTTTCTGATGTTTCACAGCACTACGGCTCCTGAAACAGGTGTATCCCTGCTTTATTTTTCTTTCCTAAACTTAAGATAACTGGCTGGCTTTCAGATTTCCTGTTGAAATTATAAAGTCATTACATATTCACAACCCTTAGGTATTCTTCAAAATCTAAATGTCTACAGGTAACAGTTAATTTTCACCCCAATGTGAATGTGAAAATGATTTTTTTCCCAAGAAAAAAGATCTGAATATGAATTTAAATGCATGTGCATACTTAAAATTCATTTGACAGTTTTTTATTCTAGTTATGAAGTTCAAAAAGGCTTAGTTGTCAAGGAAAAAAGCTGATTTTGCAGTTATCAACAAAGATAAAAATAACCACATAAAAATGTTCCTAATGGAATTAGGTGTTACTGTCAAAAATGAGGGGGGATGATATTGTTTTTAATCTTTCAACCATAAAACATTATATTGTACTTTTATAACAATACTATTCCATTTTATAAACTGTCATTGGTAATAAAACAGTAAAATTCTCTACATTCGCGGTAGATTTACAACATATCTCTCCTGTTTAGTCCTGGAAAGCATTTGAGGTGACCTATTGCCTGATTTTGCTCATTATTTGAGGCAGGGTTGAAAGCCAGACCTAGGTTTATTACTGTCACCTCATCTGAAGGAATGGCCCCTGGCTTCAGAGGCTCAGAGTAATTTTTGCTTCTGCTATGCTGAAGTGTTTCAAGATTGTGCTGAAAATACTGAAGTGATTCAGTTCTGAGCTTAAGTGCTGGTTTGTATTTAGTCTTGTTGTAGTATATGAAAGGCTTGTGACATATATGGACAAAATGTCTTATTGGCTTAATTTTCAGAAAGTAACAAATACTTGAAATTCTAATAGCACTCTCTTTTTCTTAAATTATTTTTCCCTCTCTAGGCTTCTGATAATCCATCAGGATGTTTGAGATCTAGCTGTGTCTTCCAAAGCTTTCCTTGTATTCTGTCTCGGTGATTTCTACTTGACGTAAAACCCTCATCCCACTGAAAATAAAACCAGAACTTACTTTTGTATTACTAACAAAACGTGGCCAGGAAGCCAAAGGAAAAGAAGCACCCAGTAAAAATAAGAATCACATTTTGGGATCAAGCCAAGACACATTTCTCTCAGAAGTATCAACAAAAGAGCCCAATGCATTTTCCCTGGCTTAAACTTTACTATCAGATACATAACCAAAAATCCTCTTTCCCATCATTTAAAACAAAACCAGAAGGCATCACCCAGTTGATTTCCATGATCACAGCATGGAATTAAGCAACTCTGTCAGCACACCTGAAAAGGAAGCCTTGACTTAGGGCAGATACAAGTGGTCAAAGAGTTTAGTTGAGTGGTCAAGTTATTACTGCTGTGAAGTATTTGATCCAGCTCAGGGAACAGTGGAGAGAAGAAAAGAAAGCCAAAAAGAAAGGTTGTCTTCTGTTGTTTTACAACTTCAGTAAAACCTGGATGAGCCTTGTTTTCTTAAGGTTTTTGTTATCTTGTATAGTGTTACTAGAAAGCTGGGGCTTTTTTAGGAAAATATTTGTTGTTCCTTTCTATTGTGATAGCTGTTTGCCTAAGGTTCCATTATGGTATCTGATTTAACTTCAGAGTAAATAAAAAAATCACTCTTTGGGACCACATAATTAAGCAGGGCTTTGGGGACCAAAGCCAGGAACATCCTGGTTCTCAAACAGAGCAAGGGTTGGGTAATTGTGATAACCCACAGGTGTTGGGGAAGACAGCAGGCCTGCTGGTGGCCTAGCTCTCTTCACCAAAGACATAGGCCCTGACAATATCCTCGTGTTCCCATGAGACAGGAAAAGTTACTCATGCTAAGAGGATTTTAATGATCACATTCTCAAAACGCAACGGCCCTGATGACGGGGGTACAGACTACCCTAAACCAAGAACAAGTTATGGGAAGGTACTTGGGGGTAATAGAACATGTTAAGAAACAGCCATAAGAGGGTCAAAACAGCAGGTATGCAGATGCTTTTAGACATCAAAGGAAAACTAACGATATTTAGCTATATGATATGTTTACCAGAACTCATTATAATCACTAACCAGTGTGGTAGAAACAGTGTATGTAACCAATTAGCAGGTTTTTAGCTTGCCATGTTTGCAGTAACAAAGGTATATAATCAGTGTGATTTCACCCAATAAAGGCTTCACCTAAATTCATATCAAATTGCTTGTTGCCCATCACCGATTTCTACACACAGGCACTAGGATTTAAAGGAAAAACCCTAGGTACAACCCATGACATCAGGAAACAGGCAAGCCTATCCTGAAGAGTCAGAGATGGTAAGATAAGGAAACTGGCTTTTTGGTGAGACCACTTCCTCTCTGTGAAGGCTGACAAAGGAGCAGGATGTCACTAGCTTTAAGGGTGACCAATTTAATTTTCATAAGGAAGCAGGGTAGTGGGCTCTCTGGTAAGGGAATGGAAATGGAATTGGAAATTCACAACTGAGAAAACCTGTAATTTGTTTAGAAGGTACACAGTATTTTTCAGGTGCAACCACAAAGAACAAAAATTAGATTTATTCTTCAAGTCATTACCCTAATTTCCAGACAGGTGACACATATTTTTTGGAATTAACTTTCACCTTCGTAAGACCTCTCCTCTCCTGTCTGGTCTTTAATTCCTGCTACAAGAAGCTGGTCTTGCAGCCATTTCTCTATTCAACTTCTTGATAATGTTGTGGGATGGAGATATTGAAAATTCCTATAGACATATGTAATCAGACAACATATTAAATTTGCATTAGTAGCAGTCAAAAAAGCACATTAACCCTCTTGGCTTTCATGAGCAGCTGGGAGGGATGTCTAAATATTTTCTTTTGCAAAAGGTTTATGTCTACAACATCTGAAACCCTCACTTGCCCCAGTACCTCTGACTAAGTCCTTGACAAGGAAAGTAAATCTCCTGTATTCTCATAATGGTCATAAATGGGGCTACCTGTCTGGATTTCAGAGGATGCTAACAAATTCTATTACAGAGCTTAAATTTGCCATATTGTTTTTATTCTGAATTCACAACTATAGCTATGTAACTGCATTCTGGATCATTTTTAATGGTCCATGATCTCATGTCATTGTTGGTTGCAACATAAGCACCCTGAAGTACAGATGATGCATTTACTTTAACTTATTTGATCTGTGTACAGGGTCTTTCCTAAAGTAGTACATGCACCACAGAATATCCTGATTTGGGAGGGACCCATAAGCATCATCAAGTCCAAATATTTTGGTATGCTTTTACTTCAAACAGATATTTATTTGGTAATAACTTCTTTAAAATTCATAACAACTGATTTTTTAGTAAGGACTCCTGTATATCCCAGGAACCACTTAGAAGCAAGTAGATTGCTGTGCTTAGATGAGGCGGTATTCCAGCCAGCAGTGGCTGAGACGTCCATGATGGGATAGTTCAGCATATCAACTGCTTTGGACAATAAATATTATATATAGCTGGAAATGAAGAGACATTTAGCTTCTGTTTTCACCATATCCAAAGAGACATTAGATAATGAGTTATAATATGCAATAGTATCAGACTCACCTTTAAATTTGCTGCTATTTATTTTTGCCTAGCAGATCAATACAAAATACAGTTGGAGAGTCACTGAGATAAAGATTGTGTGATGTCTGCACCGTCTTCAAATACAAACCAGAGCTGTCTTTTGCTTTGCTTTTCCTGAGCACCAAATTCACCCCAAGTTCTGAAGTGCAAGAGGCAGTTAAGAGACATTTAATTTCTGAGCATTTGAAGAGATCAGGGTATGCAACTAAATCCTCATCTGGTTTAAATAATTGGATTTACCAACAGATTTACAGCTGCTGAAGATGTGCTGTTATCACCAAAATTAGACATTGGCCTGATCCTTCAATGAAGAAATAGCTAATAGACAGTAAAAATGTTTTCTCATCCAGGCTTCCAGTCCTGGATTTGACCTATGTTTTCTTCATATGCTTGGATGTTTCTCACATTAGGCCAGCTCCACTTGTAATGCACATTATCACAATGACCTCATTCTCATGTAGTTCTTTACATTTCTCAGAATTTGGAGAATGAAGTACCAATTCATTTGGCTAGGATAAAATGAAATAGACACTTATGTCCAGAAAATTGGAAACTTACTTGTTGATACTGGCTACATTAACTACCTATTTTTATTGTATTGTTTTTCTTTGCAATGCACTGTTAGAAGTTGGAAAACATGCGAAAACTTAAAAACAACCTCAGGATGCTGTAGTGCAAAGCACTGTTGACAGCATCAATTAATTGTGTTAAATAGTGCAGAAAATGTAAAAATTAGACACTTCTTCATTTTAAACAAAGCCCTACCTTGTATTGTAAGTGTATGGTTACAAAGTACAGTAAAATACTTCTATGTACATACAGTGTGGAAACTAAAAATGCAGAGGCTTCAAGAGAAATGTCTAAAGAAAGTGCTCTAGCTTCTGTATGGCAGGCATCAAGCAAATCAAACTTTCAACAGTGAGAAACAAAGATCCTGAAGTAGGACAAAAGCAAAATTGACAGCTTGTTCACTACATGCCTGCTTAAGTAATGCAAATCAGATATGAGGACTAAAATAAGATGTGTAGCATTGTTTAAGTACTGCCTGCTAATGACAGAATTTCACCTCTGTGTAGCTGTTAGACACAAGTTTTTATTGTTGTCATAGATTTATAAATCCCAACACATCATTTTTCATCCATTACTCCAATGTGGTTTTTGTAAAGCTCATCATAAAGCATCATTCAGGAAGGATGATTTTTGGTTCGATGGAGATTTCATGTGAACAAAGAAAATTCTGCTTTTTCTCTCATTCTCATAAGAAATAAAACCTTCTTGTGGTTTAACCCCAGGCAGTAACTAAGACCCACACAGCCACTTGCTCACAACCCCCCAGTGGGATGGGGGAAAGGATCAAAAGGGAAAATTGAGAAAGCTCATGAGTTGAAATAAAGATGGTTTAATAGATAAGGCAAAGACCACACACATAAGCAAAGCAAGCCAAGGAATTAATCCACACTTCCCATAGGGAAGCAGGTATTCAGACATCTCTGGGAAATCATGGAAATGGTGACTTGGGAAGACAAATGTCATCACTTTGAACATCCCTTCCTTCCTTCCTTCTTCTTCCCCAGCTTTTTGTTGCTGAGCATGACATCATACACTATGGAATATCCCTTTCGTCAGTAGGGGTAAGCTGTCACAGCTGTCCCCTCTCCCAGCTCCTTGTGCACCCCCAGCCTCCTTGCTAGTGGGGTGAGGAGCAGAAAAGACCTTGGCTCTGTGTAAACCCTGTCCAGCACTAATAAAAACATCACTGCATTATCAGCACTGCTTTTAGCACAAACCCAAACCACAGCCCTGTACTAGCTACTATAAAGAAAACTGGAAAACCAAGAAAAAAGTGAATTTCACTTTCACCCATATTGCTTTCCAGGGAAGGGGTTATCTCACCAGCAAGGAATGAAGGTCTCCTGTCAGTTAGAAAGACAGATTCTCTTGCGTCTCTGCAGATGGAGTCACTCACAGACATGTGTTGGATAAAGAAGTGCCAGAAGATTAATGAAAGTATTAAAAGAAATACTGTGATTAAAAATTAGATGTTTCCTGTAACTTTAGCATTTATATGCTAATGTACATGATTAAACCATAATTTTAGGTCAAGGTTTTATTTAATGCAATCTCTTCATCACATGAGATGATAGGTAGAGGCAGAACAACAACAAAAAAAATCTCTATTTGATTTTTTTTAAATGAGTTTATTTTACTTTTTAGCACCCAGAGGTCTGAACTGAATAGCACTGACATATCGAGATAGAAACTAGGTAAGCCGAGTTCCCAGTGTCAGCCAATTATGCTGAATATGTGCTGATTTTCTGGTGCAGGCAGATATCCCCATAGGAGCAACATCAATCCACCTCAAATTTACCAAGCTGGAATTAACGTCTATACTACACAGTGTATATGTCTCCTGCTGTATGTGACTCGTGGTCACTAGTAGGCTGTCTGTGATATGTTTTGGTGAGTAGTTCTAAGCTTGATGAAATACCTGCTTTTGTTAAGCTTTAGATTTTAACTGCTTATTTCATTTAACTTTGTACTAGAAAAAAAACACAAACGATCACTTCTGCTCTCTTCTTGTCACAGGTCTACAGGGTTTAACAGATCTTCTCAGCCATCTCATTTACAACCTCACAAGTCCCAGCTTAAAAACGCTGTTCATTGTATGTTAGCTCTTCCACACTTTCAGACACCCTTCTCTGACCCTACTCCAGTCCTTAAATTTTTTCTGAGATGGGAGGACAAGGTCTATGCTGCGCAGGCAGGACGTAGCAATCTCCAGAATATACAGGATATAATGATTCCCTGTTTATTGCCAGATTCCCCAACAACATATATATCTCACTGTCTGACTTTACACCTTTGTAGCTTGGAAACAGAGCACTTGACAGGTAAGGGATTTGTTCTGCAAACTGTCTTTCCAAATAATGTGTTCTGCTTGGTGGTCTGTATATCATAGTATGTTTCCATATACAGTCATGAAAGAGATAAATGTTGTTTAAACTGCATATGAAATTAAGAGTCTTATTTCATACTAGTAGTGAATCAGGAAAATCAAAGTGGAGTAAGACCATGAAGTGAAAACTAAATGAAATCCATCCTACTAGGACCAACACATATTCATTCTGGAACAAAGCATTCTTGGCTGTATCTTCTGAAGTGAGTTAGATCTGGGAAAGAAAGGAAGCTTAGTCTGGTTCTGATACAGATTTCAATACCATCTAGAGATAGAGGAGAACTCATTTAGAAATCTGATAAAATTTGGAACAGTCTTCTTCATGAATAGGATTTGAATAATACCATATGTATGAAACTACAGATATGAGCAATGTTCTATACATGCTGTACAACTTGTGCTTCCAACCAGCCCCTAATACATATAAAATGAGAAACATAACCCTTTCTTCATTCTCTTTTGCCCATTATGGCTAAAATTACAAGCCCCTCTTGGGCAGCATAAGCTCCAAAGCAGGGATCAATAGTTGATTCAGTTAAAAGGAATAAAAGGCCCATGGATATCTACAAACAAAAAACATAGACACAAAGAAGGTAACACAATATTAAGGTGTTTTTTTAAAGAAAATTTATCATAACAATATGCCAACAGTGATTTTAAAATCAGAGACAGAGTTAAGAACACTCTTAAGGCAAGTGTGGAAAACAGTCACCAGCTATTCATGGGACAGAAATAACTGCTTGTAAGTGCTGAGTTTACCAAGAACTTACACCAACTTGGCAATTGCTTAACATGAGAATTCACCTTAAAGAACCCAGGTAAGCATGAAGAACCTTCATTTAGATTGACAACTAACTTACACATGGTTAAGAGCCACCTAAAGGGATAAAAAGAAATCATCATTATTTCTACACTAAGCATTGCTACTATCTGTTATATAAATCAGCTCCAGATTTGGTTCACTTTAAAACCTACAATATTCACTGATACCTACTGCTAAGGTACTGGTGTTTGTTTTGGCAATATTGGAACTTTCACAGTCATAGGCTGAGAAGTAAGTACTTGATGTTAAAACTGATTTTCATTTGGTTTAACCCATTTTTGTGGGAAGCCTTCCAAATCCAATTGCCTCCACTGAGTTGTTGATACTATAAGCCTTGTGTAGTTACAAATAAGGTCTAGTTTCTCCTTCTGATGATTTACACTCAAAGAAAAAGGACCTTGGAATTAAAATAGAAGTACAAAGTTACCCTAATTTCAAAATCAAAACTAAAACCTAGGCCTTTTAGGTTTTATTTTAAAATGCATTAGCAATTATCTCTCTAGCTCTAATAAGCTTGCCATACTGAGATCAATGGGAGATAGTAGATAATGATATTGAGGTTAACTTATTCTAATTATTTAGTCATTATGATCTGCAGAAAGAGACAGAAGGGGGCGTCAGTGCAGAAAAGTAAAGAAAAATTCTTCTGGACACCTTCAGATTCTTTATAGAAGTGGGCAGAGTCGAAGATAGAAAGAGATCAGGGTGGAATCAGGAGAGATTGTGTTCTGTTTCTTTAGAGGCATGAATCTCCTTTCTGAAGAAGCAAAAATCTAAGCAGATTTTGAAAACACTGAAAACATCCCTAATGATCTGTGTTGACAACTGAAACGGTTTATAAGTATGATCTTTACTGAGACATTAAACAGATTTAGGTGTGACTCAGTCACACTAAGGCTTATGAGCAAGCAAAACAAAAGGGTGTCATTCTGCACTGACAGAAATGTAAAAATGAATGGCACGTTCTTGTAATTCACTAACCTAGCAGAGGAATAGGAAGGTATTAAAAAGATAAAAAGTTGGAAGTGGGGAGGGAACTGTTACACTTAAAGATTTTAATGTTATCATTAGGTTCATTACTTAGTTTTAGATATTAGACAGAATGTTTTATAAATCACTCCTGCTATCCAGAACTGACTCATCAATCCATAGTCTAGATATGTTTTTTCTACCTCTAATTGTACAACCTTAGTTCATAAGAGCACTGTGTCTATAGGAATTCATTCAGCTGGAATTAAATTTGGTTTATCCAACTAAGCACAGAAATAGATCATTGCATTAGAGAGATTTGGAAAGTGTTTCTACAAGCAGAGCAGAATGAGAATTTACATTCTTCCTTCTACGAAACATCCAGCTAACAACCTGTGTGTTTATTTTCTTACATTAATTGCAATGGAATGACACTCACAGAAAGCTCATCTACTTACTCTCTCTCTGTCTTTCACTGTTTCTTTGTCCCTTGAGAGACAGCCCATGCAGCACTTCTTTGGCACCCAGGGAGAGGTCTGCCTCTTGTCACTGCTACCACAACTAAATAATAATAGACAGCAGTGTTAGAGATTGAAGAGGTATGAAAAAATTTTAACACTGCAAATACACCAAGGAATTTAAAAACGAGGTTGTTTTGTGATAAATAAGCATTATTGCACAGGTTAAATCCTGCCACAGTGTGTCTCTCTTCAATCCTCCTGTACTCATTTGGGCAGCATAAAAGAAAATACAGATTACAAGGTAGGTTGGCAGTGCTCCTTCTTGGCCACATTCAATTTGTCACCGACAACAGTTGTGTTCTCTTCTATCAGCAAGCATTTTGCTTTTAATCTTTACATAGAAAAAGGACACAGTTTAGTCTAAATTCACTATTTTATAAAATTAAGCAAATATATCAATAGCTTAAAGCAATAAACAGAAAAATACAATAATCTTGCAATTTCACAACCTGATACTGTGCAATAGTGTTTCACACTTGCAGGACATGCTGTGCCTTTGAACAGTGAAATGTTGTGCTTTAACACCTATTTCATTAGTCCGCTCTAGTTAAATCTATTCCCTGGCACATGAAAATTTGATGAATCCTCACATACCTCCTAACTCTTCTTGTTCATTTGAAAGGGATGCATCAGGTATTGGGTTTGTTCTGTTTTAACTAATCTCACAATCCTTCTTTTGTTAAACACCAGCCCTCCAATGGCTGGCAGGGGTTCAGTTTTCATGACCCACTACAGGACAAGGAGGAGTTTGGCCAGGGTCTCATCCTCTTTCCCTGTTGCACTAGGTGTTCCTTCCAAATGTGGCCCTAAAGAACCAAAAAAGAGAGAGATCAATTAATTTGGCATCAAAGTAACTTAAAAATGCCTCCGTCTCCTTTGAAAGCCTCAAAAGTATGAACTTTTCCTGGCTGGGTCCTCCAAGAGCTGTGGCAATCATGGCCCATCTGACCTGAGTTCAGACCCCAAGTGAAAGCAGCCGTACAGAGATACCACATTTATTTTTTTAGTATTAGTTCTAAACATGTTTCACATCTCCTCCCAGTCTTTCTGGAAGAGACTCAGATTCAGCTCAGTTTAAGCAGTGGGCAGAGGTTCAGTAAGACTGCATCCGAAACAGCAGTTTTCCTGAGAAGAGAGAATCATGTTCAGAAGAAAAATAAAGTAGAATAAACAGTGGAAGAAACCTAAAGCCTCCTCCTACTCCCACCTCTGTGAAATATCAGCAAGTGATTAGATTATATTTCTCATACTCATTTTCTTTAATATAAGAAAAGGACACACATAGTTTAAGTCCCAGCAGTAATTCAGATTAGTCTGGAAAATACAGTTCTGTACTGGACTGTATTTACCTTTAGCCTATTTAGGTAAATGCTCAGTCAAAGCGTCTTCTCACCCAAAGAAACCTACCAGTGGTAGCACAGCTTTGTTGTTATATCCGGGGAGAAGTACCAGTTTCTTCTCTATGATACATGTTTTCAGTATGGTCCTCACAAAGATCTATGTTTCTATCTTTGTGACAAAATATTATCAGGTTTAAGTAATTTCCCCAACCCCCCCCAATACCACCCCAACCCTGAGACTCCCATCATGGCAGTTTGGCTTTGGCACAGGTGCTGAAAACTAGATTAGATGAGGGAGGGAAAAAATAACTTGATAGCATGGTGTGGATTGGCACGAATGCTGCCTTAGCACTTGCATGAGATAGGTTACTTAAGAGGATTAAAGCTTCAAGAAAACTATTCAGGTCATCTCAGTACCTCCTCGCTTTAGCACTTCTTGTAAGAAGTCCAAAATATACTATAAATGCTCATTTATAGCAATGAAACTATTTCTGCTCAATAAGGATAAATCAATACCAAATGTAAGGTGATATTATTTAAGGAGTTAGTAATGCTTTTCCTAAAATGTTTGTTTCTTGGTTTAGTTTTGAATATATGGCATGGAACAATAGTTCACTAAATGTCTTTTTCTGAAATGTCTTCAAAGGTATTGTATGACAAAAAAATCTGTTTAGATATGTGGATAGGGTCTCTGCCTCTCCCTCCCCCTCTTCCCATACATATGTTTATTAAACATGTATCTTTTAAAAAAGGCCTCCCAAGGCACTCCCTAAAGAAAACAGTAATTCAGTAAGTGGAAGGCATTAGGAAAATACCGAAATCAAAGTCCTGTTTTAAACACAGATACTGAAGCAGCAAGACAACCCTCTGCAGGGATCCACTGCAAATTTGAGGGGCATGGCACTGAAGACAGGCTCACCAAAGGAATTCCTTCTGAAACCTGGTGTTGACAGGATAACAGCAGCACTGGCCCTTCCAAGAGCAAGCCAGCATATAACTCAATATGCAAGCTGTGACATACAATAGCTAAAATTAAAGAAAACATTAGTCAAAGCAAGGAGATGGATTGTCAGTTGACAACAGGATCAGCGGTAAGAATGTAAATTCAGAATGTGAGATCACATCTTCTATCAATAAGATCAGTCAGGATATATGTAGCATCTGCTGTTACAGTCAGTAACCAACACCAAATACCAAAGAAAAACAGTTGCAATGAGGTGCACCTCAAGCTGACGGAGAAACATTTTCTTAACTAGAAGTTGTAACACTGGTGCTTCGAACAGCAGTTGTGGTCTCCCATGAACTTTGAAATGTGACTGGGTCCATCACATTTCCCAGGCAGTCTGAAAGTGGAAAGTGCTTCTTTGTACTTGCAAAGTACCATTCATACTACTTTCATAAGAAATACCCTTTACATAAAAATCAGTGTAGTATTTAAGACTGGCAAAGATCTGCTTATTGGGACTTCTCACAGGTTTTGTTAAAGTAGTTAAAGTGGTAGTGATGTAGTGCTGGATTTTTGGAGAGGAGAGCAGAGGAGAGGGAGAGGAGTGGCCTATCCTGCAAGTTAAAGAAGATTCAGTAAATCTTTCAGTCTGCACTGAAAATTCTCCACTTTCATGAAAAGACAAACTAACATTTTTTCCTATTCTAAGCATAAAGCTATCATCTCCTTTTAGAATGTTTTTGGCTTGCTCTGCACTTTCTGTATACTGATATGGACTAACAGCAGTATTACTTTTGTTATCTGCTAAATCTATTAACTTAAATTATCCTTTTGTAACACACTTTTAATGCATCTAAAATTAATATATTGTAAGGAAACTGTAGCCAAAAACTATATAACCTCTCTTATATATGAAATTCTAATCTGGCTATGGAAATAAGCCCTCAAAATATGAAAATTCATTCTGACCCTTTGTATATAAGATATGCATATGATTCATGCTTGATAAATGGGGTTTTGAACTGATTGTTTTTTTAGGAGGAAACTACTAATTATACTACAAGGCCCACTCTTTTCATCTTCCCATCTTCCACGTTTTTTTAAAAAAATCCACTTAGTTTTTCCTAATATAACAGTTTTAAACAGTTTTATAAACATTAAGTGAATCTTTCCCAATAATTCTTACAGTCATTGATTTCACAGTCTAATTATCTCATATGTTTAAACTATTCTTAGGAAAGGAAGCATATGACTATTAATCTTTCATTCACATCAACCAAAAGCTTTTTAGATTTATACCAAACAAGATTCTGACTGAAAAAAAAATAAAATTTAAGTATGGGTAAGAACTACTTTTATTATTGCTGCCAATTAAAATTTAAATCAGGAACTGTGAGATATATGTTAAGCACGAATCAGAAATACCATGAACAGGGACATCGTGCAACATTCATATCAACTATAGGTATTCTTAATTCAAAAATCTAATGTGAAATATTTTTGATGTGCAACCAAAGATAATCTCATCTGAATTCTAACAAGTTGTTACGATGACCTTCTCCTCCAGTATTACTAAAGGGAACTGTGGTGTCTCTGAGTCTGGCAGGGACCTCTGGAGATCATCTAGTCCAGCCCTTCTCTGATCTCAGTCAGACAGATTGCTGCTGCTCAGGACAGTGTCCAGTCAGGTTTCTAATATCTTCAAGGATAGAGAAGAAGACTCCACAAACTTTTCAAGCAACCTACTCTAATGTTTGACCATGCTCATAGCACATAAGTTTTTTCTAATGCTTAAATAGTACTTCCTGTATTTGAATTTTTGTTCTTTGTTTCTTGTCCTGTCACTGAGAAGAGTTTGCTTCTCTCTTCTCTACTCCAGGTATTGATGCTCATGGACAAGGTTCCTCTTCTCACATCTTGCTTAAACTACCCTACCTTTTGTTTCTCCTGGTATGATAGATACTTTAATCACTTAAGTCACTGGTGACCTTTTCAGAAGGTGACATGTGTGTAATGCATCCTTGTTGGAAAGGAATCTGAATTGGATGTTTCAATATACAATATTCTATCTGTCTTTTGTGTATTGTTTACTTCATTAATAAACTTAGTCTAGTAGTGCAGTGGGAGCACCACATTACATCTGTACTGGTTCTTTAGCCTGTATATTAAATGCTGCAGAAATTCTTCGGAACTTTGAATCATCTACCATGTATAGCAAGATATTATCCACTACGGAAATATCAATGATTATTTTAAAATTTTTTCGCCCACAAAATGTGTTGTGGTTACCACAAATAACAGTTCAGCATTCCATTGGGCTCAGCAGATAGAAAACAGTGAAGATTTTTTGTCTTTCACATTTCCTTTTAAACTTGATTCCCAGAAATTTTGTTTCCCATCCATTGTAACAATAAGGCTAATGAGTTTATTGACTTCATAGATAGTTTTCACTTAACAGTAAAATTCTGCAAAACAAATTATAGCTAAGATCTTCAGTCACCAGTAAACACAACTCTTAAGTAGACAGTAATAGCTATCTCCAACAGAAATATATTCAGAAACTCTCTCCAGAATTATTGACTACATCTGCCAGACACCATTTCAACTGGAGATGAAAAGAAACTTCCACTGTAGAAAAAAATGTGAAGAGCTAAGCAAATAAAGAACTCTGAGTCCAAATGAGAAAGCCTTGAAAAGTAAAGCATCATAAGACCCAGTATGACTGCACATGTACTCTTTATGGCAACAAGTTAGGAATTGAAAAACACCTTCTCAAAAGAGCTGGGACACGCACTTAAAAGACAACAGCCATTTCCAGAAAACAGATAGAAATGTGGAGCTAAGAACAGAGGGTAAACAAAGCCACAGAACACATGTATATACTTAATGTGTATACACACCTGCCTGTAGTGGAGAGGAGGATATAGTTTTCAGGTCCATCAATTGTGGTCAAATCACCTGATTTTGCATTTCTAGCTAACCCTTTTGTTGACTGTCAGGTTGTTGCAGCTCCCTGTCCTGAAGATGTCTTAAAAAACAAACAAACAAACAAAGAATAAGTTCCATAAATTATGTTTTATTTTTATATTTTCTCTTACATTTTGCCTTTTTTGTTAAGGTTTGATAGTTTGATGTAGAAAACCTGGTACCAAAAGGGCAATGGATTTTAGCAAAATAATGAGGAAGATTTAAGCCAAAAATAATAACAAAATACTTTTATATTTACATTTACTTGAATTATATTATTAGCCCTTCACACTCATAATGCTTTCTATAGTAATAGATGTATCATTTAAGTAATTTCAAAGTGTAAAGCACAAAGTGTAAAGCTAAAAGTGTACAGCACATTGTAGCTGCTTTTTCAACTGAGATATTTTTGATCCTTAGTACTTAGTTCCAATTTAAAATTATTTTATATATATATTCTCCAACATTTGGCATTAAAAGAGCATTTTCTTCTATTTCTTCTTTATCGGAGGTCTATTTCTTCCAAACCTATTATAAAATCTTGTTTTCTGTTCATAAGAGAAAAGTTATACTGCTATTTTCAGCATCCTAAATACATGTTAATATTAGGGATATGACTAAAATAATATGAATTAAATATCTTGGTATGCACTATAAACTTATCTCTAATATCAGATACTGTTGGAAAATTTGGTATTGAAAAGCAAATTATTTTTGCTTCCGTATTTCATCAACATATATAACTATGCTATTACTATCTAAATAATTAGACATACTATATTGTTCTCTCTCAATGAAAAAAATGCTCATATTTCAATAGACAGGTTACTGCTCAAAATATTTCCCTTTTCTTTAAATTTTCTTTTTGTTTCCAGAAAGACTAAATAAAAGACAAGTACACTAACTTTTGTATTTTCAAAATGTCTAGATTGTTTTTCTCAGACATCAACAGATCTAGCTGAAGATTAAAATGCTGAATTCATTTTCGCTGTAGTTATTTACACATTCATCTGCACATGTGTGCAGTCATATGCCATAAATATATCAGTCAGTACTAAAGAAATCTGAGAACAAGAAGAAAATATGGTACATGATTTTTTTGTTCTTGCGCCATAAACAGGATTTCAGAGAAAAAACAGTTGTGCCAAATGCTAAAGCTGTTCAGTGTCAATGGTTTATAGAAGTTTCTAATATAAAACACGTTCTTAGGATTTCAGCTCAATTTTTTTCTCTGATGCAATATTAATACTTACATAAATATGTCTGATAAGATGCTGAACAACATTATTTCCAACTTAAACCTATTTCTCCCACAGTACAATAATGATGTCATTTAGCCCACTTGATTCAAAGTAAATCATGCTATTAATATCGCAGATAGTTAAATGTAAATCTAAAGAATCCTATGAATACTTCTTTAATGGTTTTCCGACCTATAGTGGTTCAATGACAGCACGTTTGAAGGGCAATACAGAGGAAGGTCATCGGTCTGAAAAACATTTAGATCCCAAAAATGCCTTTGTTTTTGATCCCAGATATATCCTTCTCTCTGTTCCATTCAATTTTATAGCTGTTAAAGTGTCTTCCACTTTACCACTACCATTCAGAGGTAGGAATTTATTGAAGAAAACAAAACCTTCTGTTTTCCTGGTTCTCTTGGAAAAACACATAGTAGAAAGCAAAACTAAGGGCCACCTCCAATGTCAGAAGTGTGTCATTTGCAGAGGACAGGTTCAGAGCAGCTAGAATGAAGGATGCAACATTGCAGTGATGGTTTATTTTTGTACAGTTGTTTTAGCAGGAGTCTCCAATCTTTGTCTTTAATCATTGTGTAATTAAATAACAAATCATGGATTGTTGAACAAGAAGAAAAAACATTTAACTGTCTGTTTGGAAATTGGGGCCATAGTAGGAAGAAAAGCAATCAAAACACCGTGTTTTGCTAATATGTGCTAATATATGTTGCCCTAAGGAAGTTAATATAGTAGAGGTTATTTGTTTTGTAGAGTAAGAGGCAGCAAGCATAAGAGCTGCGTTATGCTTGTTGCTATGGAAAGTGCAAGATAAGTCATATCTCCAACACTGTACAAAGTAAATATTAATTCTTCACTCATGTAAGTATTCTCAGTATCAGAATTGCGAGAGTACAAGAAATGCAAGTTCAAAATTGTTTCCATAATTCTATGTGATTTCATTATTATAGTGACTGCTCTGGAAATATGGAAAATCTCAGCAAGGTTCACTTCTCCAACTGTTCATCACTTTCCTGATCAGATGACCAGAAATAGGAACATTAAGCAGGGTGCCTGACATTTGAATTGTACATGGCAAGTATAAACTTAAAGTTTTAGTGAAAGTGACAAAATTTGTGTTACAGTAAAAGGTTTCCCTACTGACATAATCTCAAGTTAACACTTCTTATAATTAAGTACAAGCAGAAGTATTTTCTCATTTTTTGTTTTCAAGGTAAACTCAAAATTCATAATGAGAGAAACGAAATATATCTATAAAACCATCTTTCAGTATTTGAAAGAGTACCCCTAAGAGACAAGGTTGCAGACTCAAGGGACACATTAATGAAACCTTCATATTTTAAGGCCATGTCAGTATTGGCAGCCCTTTGCTGTGTAAAGCTTACATATGGCACCAGCATATGTAAGTATACTGCAATAGTATCACTTTAGCACCACATTGTTCAGATTTTTTATGTAGTTTTACATGTAAACGTTGACACTGGACTAATCTGATTAGTGCACTGTGCTTTCTAGTGGTTTGGATTTATTTTGACAGGATCTACTGGTAAGAGTGCAACTTTCCTTGCAGAAATTAATCTGCACATAATTTTCCATTGCAAAACCTGTGTGATTCTATTGTGCACAAGGGGACATTCCAGTTTTATTCGACTTGTATGAGGGCACAGAGTATACCCTCAGCAAGTTTGCTGTGATACAAAATTAGGAGGAGCAGGTGACACAGCAGGAGGCTGCACTGCCATTCAGTGAGACGTAAACAGGCTGGAGAGTGAAGCAGAGAGGAACCAAATGAAATTCAATAAGGGCAAGTGTAGTGTCCTATACCTAGGGAGGAATAATCCCAGGCACCAGTACAGATCAGGGGTTGACCTGCTGGGAAGCAGCCCTGTAGAGAAGGACCTGGGAGTCCTGGTGGACAACAAAGTCATCATGAGCCATCAATTTGTTCTTGTGACCAAGAAGGCCAATGGTATCCTGGGGGATATCAATGATTATAGATGTCTAAAGGCTGGGTGTCAGGATGAGGCCAGACTCTTCTCACTGGTGCCCAGTGACAAGGGGCAACAGATACAAACTGAAGCATCAAGATTCCCTCTGAACATCAGGAAAAACATTTTTAATCTGAGTGTGACTGATCAGTAGGACAGGCTTCCCAGAGATGCTGTGGAGTCTCATTTATGTTTAGATTTATTTGTACTTATATGAGTGTGTATACTATATACACATAGATTTATACATATATATACACATAAACACACATATATATAAACACATATATAATTACATTAAGTATAGATGTTGGAGCATTTACATGAGAGACAAGATTTGGATTCACTCAGACTGGCTGGGATGAAGATAAGGTAGGCTTTGAGTCCCACTCACTTATGAGTGCTACATTTCAATTCCTGGTCTA
Organism: Gallinula chloropus; assembly: GCF_964237585.1. Lineage (NCBI taxonomy): Eukaryota > Metazoa > Chordata > Aves > Gruiformes > Rallidae > Gallinula > Gallinula chloropus. Next base: position 20,613,427 of record NC_140086.1, read on the forward strand.
AGAAGTATTTCACATTTGACAATAAATCTAAATGTACTAAACATAGATATAAGTCCTGCAGCCTGGTTATTAGGGTACTTTGCCGCTGCTTAAATCTAATTCCTCAGTGAGCAATATTGCCACTGTTTTGTCTCATTTCCTGTTGACACAACAGTTAAAGAAGTCATCCTGAATCTCTCCTGCGTGCAGAAATATTTTCTTCAGCACAGTCATCTTACTGCCATGCAGGCTGGCTTTAAGGAGCTTACTGCTTAGGTGCCATGCAAAATGCACCATGAGGTGAGCACAGTCCCTATGGAGAAGGGTTAGCTCCCAGGTTAGGCTTCTTTGTGGACCTTCAGGTGCAGGCAGTTCTCCCAGATGGACTATTTAAATAGCATTTGTGAGAATAAATATTTAGCATTAAAATTGCCTACCTGTGCAATCTGTCCTAAGGAACCTGCTTTGGCAGGGGGGTTGGACTCAATGATGATGTCCCTTTCAACCCCTGTAATTCTGTGATTCTGTCTGATAAAAATACCCTTTATGAGTCCTGACTTCACAGAATCACAAGATCACATGGACTACTTCTCACATCTTTTTATACTCCTGTTTTTCCACAGTAATTGTATGGCAAGACTTCATACTTAAGTGCAAGGTTGTAATTTTCACTCTGAAGAACAGGGATCTAGAAAGAAAATGCTTTGGGTTTAGTATTTATATCTCTATCAGATTCAACCTAATGCTTTCAGGGGTCCTTGCATAGTGGTGCACCTGTGGGGATCCAGATTAGCCCATGATGCTTGAATGTCTGTATCTGCATAAATATACTGAAATATATTCCTGCTTTTGATTTTATCATGCAAAAACCCAGTATTCTATCCTGAAGACAAAATGACTTAAATTTTTTTTTTAAAAAAAAAAGGTAATATATTATCCCTTTTAATTTAACTCCTCCTTAATTGCACTTGCATGTTTTCATTTTTTAAAATGATGACAGACCTCACATATCCTTCATCCTAATTATTTCAGTATATTCAATCCATGTGGCTCTCATTGAATTGTGTCATTTATTTTGCAATGGAAAAGTGCATATGGTGCCATTTTGCTGCACCTAAACAGCATTCTGTTCTGTATGGAACTGAATACTGCATACACAGCTATTTCCACATAGATCATTTACTACAGAATTATCTATTTTTCCAGGTATTACAACAGAATATGTTTAATAGTTAATGATAAACTCTTGAGTTTTTTGCAACATCAAGTTTTCATCAACACTACTGATTCTTGCACTCCAGTCACAAAAACCAAGTGGTACAGGCTTTCTTTTCCAGAGACAGCATATGCTGCTAGTACTTAGGAGAAGATAATTTTTTATTTATACTGTGCCATATAAAAACTGGAATTCTAACCTTTCAAATTCAAACCCATTATAAGATTTGGCGTAAACATTTGAATCTACTGAGGAAATGTTTGTATCATCTAAATCTTGTTTCTCATTCTAGTATCTAAGTTACATTGACAATTAAACTCTTTATTTCTGTCCTCTAACTTGTCAGCCCAAGAGGCCTATCATTTTCTATCAACCATATAGAAAGTGTGGTTTGAGGTGGCTGAAAGAAAATGCAATGAGGACTTTCCATTAAAACAGTCCATGTATTTGTCGTTGACACTCTTGTGTTTATACCTCAGCCTCTTGGCATCTCTTGAATGTGCTAGACTGGCAACAGTCTGGTAAAATAGACATCCTCATGTCTGATCTAGCAGAGAATATTGGAACACTAAAAATTCAAGGTCAGCTGGACACTTCATTATCAGCTTATAATAGCTACATAAAAAGTAAAAGATGGATAGATTTGTACCTGCTGTAAATCAGAAATAATCCACTGATTTAAATTCAGTGACCCCCAGTTACTTGAGTCAGGAAATTTAAACACACTTATTCTCTAAAGAATATCTACATCATAAGCATGCTTTCCTTGGGGACTGATTCCATCTATAAGAGCAGACACACCACTGAAATTGGAGGTCCTTTTTTCCATAAACAATGTGCAACAAGATAAAGAATCACATGCCCAAAATATTTACTTTGAAATAACAGAGGATACATTTTCATTCCTGAATGTAAAAGAGAAGACAATGTTTGTGTCCTGTCCACTATACCACAATTTTGTCAGGAGATGTGGAAAAGCTGGTCTGTCTGTACAGTTTGAAACTTAAATCTTGAGACCTGGGTTAATTTCATCTAACTTGAATAATTGTATGATAAAGAGCCTAACTTTGGCAGTTCAGGTCAATTCTGAAAGGTAAGCAGGATTAACCCATTTTAAGAGACAGAGATCTAGAATAGCCTTTTTGGAAGGAGAGTTTAGTCAAAACCTCAAAAACTCAGCAAAAAAGACAACTGAGTTCTGACTAGAGATAACAAAAAAATGAATAAAGAGAAGGTGCTGAATACTTACTAACTATCATATTAGGAGAATAAAGAAGTGTAATCCGGAGTCAAGTTTAAAAACAAACAGAAAACTCAGTTATTCACATCTATGTATTTGATCTATAGAGGGTGTTGTCATGAGGTCCACAGTATGCCAAGAGTATGAATGTTTCAAAAAGCTCTTAGGTATGATCATGAGAAAGTTCATGGAGTGTTATTGAAAGGGGATGAAAGGTTGCAACATCTGGCTCAGGATTTCCCTAAATCACTGGTTTCCAGCAGCTGGTAGGATATGCCATGGGGACTATCACTTTATAATCATTCCATTTGCTACTGGCAGTGTCAGAGACAGGATCTTGGGGCTTGAAGAACCTTTACTCTGATCCACCACTGCTATGCTTATAAAAGTCCAAACAGAGCTTTTTCTAAGAAGTTTCTAGACTGTGTTTTATTGCATCTGTGACATCCCATGCTAAGTGGGGAAACTTCATTCCCTATCACAAGACACACAAAAAAGGGCAAGAGTAGTTCAGAGTAAGAACCTTATCTATGACTTATTTCCCTTTTATCAATCCTGTTTAAATCATTAATGTTTTTTCTAAGTAGAAATATTTGTAATATTATATTACAGAAAGTCTGTCTTCATGTTGTATTTTTCTTGTCACTATTGATTTATGCGTTTTTAATATATTAGTTTTAAATTTCTTGGAATGTTAATCAAGATTTTAATGTAGTTTGAAATGTATCCGCCTAGTGCTTTTTAATCCCTTTAAAATAATTTAATAACTTAATAATTATGATAACCATTAAATCATAACTTTTATCTGAGTAGTTGTCATTACTAAATATACTTATGTATTTTAGGTGGAAAATTATAACTCAATAATTGAGATATCTTAAAGTTAGGGGGTTTTGTAAATCACAAATTATAAAATTAATTGCTTTATCACAGAATAAAATGCTTCCTGAGAAGGCACTTGCTTTTATTTCTATACAGGCTTTCAGTATATTCCCATCCAGGAAAATGAAACACTTTATTGCAGCATGTACTTTTCCAGTGAAATTGACTCATGATGTTAAAAAAAATCTCTCTTTAGTATGACTCTGCAGGGTATCAAATGTGTGCACACATGCACACATTTAGTGGACAGTATACACATTATTTCTGGCTATAAATAAAACTAAGAAAAACAGTTGAACCAAGCACACACACAAAAAAAAAAAATAAAAAAAGTAGTAGTATCATAGAATGGTTAGGACTGGAAGGGACCTTAAAGATCACCAAGTGCCAAGCCCCCTGCCGTGGGCGGGGACAAAAAAAACCCAGTGATGTGAACAGTCAAGATCACAGAACCATAGAATCATAAAATATGTTAGGTAGGAAGGGATCTTCAAAGGTCATGTAGTCCAACACCCTGCAGTAAGCAGGGACATTTTCACTAGATCAGGTTGCTCAGAGCCCCACCAAGCCTGACCTTGAATACCTCCAGGAATGGGGCCTCCACTACCCCTCTGGGAAACCTGTTCCAGTGATCCATCATTCTCATATTGAAGAATTTTTTTCTAATATCCAACCTAAATCTCCCCTTTTCTAGTTTAAAACCATTACCCCTCGTCCTATTACTACATGCCCTTATGAACAGTTCTTCCCCAGCTTTCTTATGGGCGTCTTTCTATGTTAATGTCCAGGATGCCCTGGAACAATAGGTGGTAATTCCCACATAAGAATAGAGCAAGCAAAATTAGTTATAGGATATTTTGAATAAAGCTCCATCACTGAATTCGACAGAGATAGTTTCATACTGTACCTTAAGTCCCCTTTTCCCTTGTGAAAAGGAACAACAGGATCAACAACAACAAACCAAAAAACCCACCACCACCATCACCAAAGAAAAGTCAGTTGGGGTGGCTGTGTGCATCGTTCTTTTTTGGGTTTTGGTTTTTTTTTTCCTGTAGATCTGTCTCCTTTTCCATAAATCGAAATATTCAGTCAAGACCATTACCTTTTTTAATTTAATTTTAATTTTTTTATTATTATTATTTTAATGAACAGGCCTCAAAGCACAATTGCTGTTTATGCCTACAAAGCAATTTGGGAAAGGTAACAATCATACTTTTGCTGATCTGCCACTAGAGTGAAGAAAAGGCTCTTCACCTCACCATGTGCACTGTACTAGCTAAAACAATGGACAACTCTCCAAGCTGCAGTAACATGAAATTTCTTGTAGTTTAAGCATTTCTCTCACACATTAAGTAGGTTGGAAATAGCACAGCAGGGAAGATTAAATGCCAGATTATTTTATTGAGCACTGAAACGCCTGGCTTAGCCAAAATCATGGATGAGAAAATATCCCAAAAGAGAAAAGTGATACAGTAAAAGGCATTAATATGCTTGCATGTCATCTGTAGGACAAAGTTAAAGAACTTACCCTGTGCCTTTTTATCAATTAGCTGTTGTATCTCTTATTATGTTAAACAGAAATTGGTAAAAATTTACCAGCCCGTTCTGAGTCCCACTTCTGCTTCACTTTTCTTAATCTTGGAGCTTCCATGTGCATTAGTTTTCCATTAAAGTTTACTAGAAAACCCTTAGCATGTCGATCTGCAGGACGAAACAGGGCTGAAGCACAGATACCAGTAAGAGACTGGATCCAAACACCGTCGTCACTGGCAACATTAGCATTTTTCTCTAGGTTAATGTGTGTGTGAGTTTTCAGCCCTCACATGGAACCAAATGGAGAAAATGTAGAGACCCCACACCTACTCAGACACAATGCCACCATCTCCCTCACCTTCAGTTGTTCACATTTCAGCCTACTCAGGTCTTTAATTTTAAAGCATTTACCTTTCATTTGTTTCTCATCCTGATGCAGTTAGTTTGGGAGGCAGTGCCATATTAAAACATCTGGGATTCATAGAATGATCTCTTTTTAACACCGGTTCAGTGTGATCAATCCCAGATGCTCAACAACTAAAGCTATATATAAAATGTCCATAGTTCTTGGCCAAGATCAGATTCAGCTTCCCATACCTTAAAAGAGGAAGTTCTTTAAATAGATATGAGTTAGATTTGTCACTTATTAAAAAAACAAAACATAACAAAAAAGAAAGGAAAAAGTAGAAATTTAGCCCCATCTCATTTAAAGTACAACTGAGTAAGATGCTAGATTTATTTATATGCCATTTTAGGCTGGATTTTTAATGTTATCAGTCATTAAACTTACCCAAGAGTTCCTATCATAACCTCTTTACTTCAGTCACTAACATTTTGAGCAACTACTGCGGCAGATTCAAACGGAAATCTTCCAAAGATTTTCCTGTCAATGCAGTTCAGCTTTTTCTGAGGAATAAGACTGTGGAAGATGGAGATATTAGCCTGCCTTTGAGAAAAATATTCTAGAGAACAGTTGTTAAATGCAATGAAATCAGATCTTGAGTATGGGTGGAGGAGAGAGGAAATATGAAGGAGCCTCCAAATCAGAGAAGGACCTTGCCATTACTGTGAAGTTTTAGCCTGACGTTTCAATACTCAGTTACTGTTGCTTGAGGAGAGTTTTTAAATTCAGCCTGGAGAGTTGGACGGGGAGAAGTTTAATGAGATTTAACAAGCGCAAGCACGGCATCTTGCATCTGGGGAAGAATAACCCCAGGTACCAGTATAGGTAGGGAACTGGCCTGTTGGAGAGCAGCGTAGGTGAGAAGGACCTGGGGGTCCTGGTGGGCAGCAGGATGACCATAAGCCAGCAATGTGCCCTTGTGGCTAAGAAGGCCAACGGTGTCCTGGATTGTATTAGAAGGGGTGTGGTTAGTCGGTCAAGAGAGGTCCTTCTCCCCCTCTGCTCTACCCTGATGAGACTGCACGTGGCATATTGTGTCCCGTTCTGGGCCCCCCAGTTCAAGAAGGACATAGAACTCCTTGAAAGAATGCAGCACAGGGCCATCAAGATGATTAAGGAAGTGGAACACCTTCCTTATGAGGAGAGGCTGAGGGAGCTGGGCCTCTTTAGCTTGGATAAGAGGAGACTGAGGGGTGACCTTATAAAAGTTTATAAATATGTAAAGGGCGAGTGCTAGGGGGAGGGAGCCAGGCTCTTCTCAGTGATGGCCAGCAATAGGATAAGGGACAACGAGTGCAAGCTGGAGCATAGGAAGTCCCATGTGAATGTAAGGAGGAACTTTTTCACCGCGAGGGTGACGGAGCACGGGAACAGACTGCCCAGAGAGAGTGTGGAGTCTCCTTCTCTGGAGACTTTAAAAACCCACCTGGATGAGTTTCTGTGTGATTTAGTTTAGGTGATCCTGCTCTGGCAGAGGGGTTGGACTAGATGATCTGTTGAGGTCCCTTCCAACTACTAATGGTCTGTGATTCTGTGATTCCATGATTCTTCCTTATTGTACAAGTGCTTGTCACCACCCAAGTGATGGCAATGCAACATATTCACTGATGCAGATGAACACAGAATTATGGAGAGATTGTTCCAATTTCCAGAAATTTTAGCAGACATTTGACTGAGTTTTGTTTATTTCTGGGATAAAGCTACCATTTGCATAGTTGTAGGATGGTTACGTGAGCCTTCATATGGCTTAATTTAGGCTAGGCAGTTGAATTGCCATTTGTTGAAGAGAGTTCATAGACCTTTGGTATTGAATCTAAGACTGACATATATTTATAGGCACAGTTTCATAATGTGTAATTGGAGTGGTTTCTACTTCTCTGCTCTAAAAACAGAACATGTTCATTAAAGAAATTCTGAGCTGAAAAAAATGTCAAGAAGTGAAAAAAAAATCAGCTAACTTACCCAAAGTGGGCTTCTTCATGAATGCAACAGTTTCAAAAGCTATTATCTAGTTGAGTTACAAGGTCAGAATTGCACAGAAGCATCTCCTTCATACAAAAGTAATTCTCAGTTTTTATTTATATCATAATAATTACAATGTTACACCTGTCATTGATTCAACAGCCAATATCATGGTTTTTGTGATTGGGAAAAGCTACTGACATTTGGGGGAAAACATGGGATTCTTTCTATGGGACATGAGGTGAATTATTTTTGGTTTCGTTTCGTTTCATTTATCAATGGCATTTGTATTGCCTCTTTCAATGTTTCAAATGTCAGTGACAGTCCAAATTAAGATGGAGGAAAAAGGAGAATATGAGTTACGTGCACAAAGGTGACTGATAGGCACAGTTTATTACAACCAACAGCTCTGTGTGGTACTGTTTCTCAAATTAACCAATAAAATTATCAATTACCTTTTCTAACACCAGCATTCTCAACCAGATCTGCTTGTGAACTGGAGTGTCATGGACCTGATCCCTGCTTTTTTTAAAGCTGTGAGTATACTGAATGGTTTTTAGACATCATTAAAATATGCGGGATGGATAGCCCATCTCAGAGACATGATGGGAAACATTCCTCAAGTAATTTTCAATGATCTAGCTGTACATTTATTAAGCATCTCTGTCTTCTCTGAAATCCAGTCTGAGGGTTTTCAGATTTTTTTTTGATAGGTCAGAAAATACATACATGGGGGATTTAGTCATAATTCATATTATCAATTTCTTTTAATTTAGTATATATATCCTTTTTTCCAATGGTGTTCAAAAGGATGGAAGGAAATTAAATTTTTTAAAAATCATTAAATAAAATCTCACAATTGGCCTAAGAAACTATGGGGAAAGAGGTTACTGAGCTCAGTGAAGGAAGAGTTCCACATGACAGTAGGTTTTAATAAAAACAAGAGACTTTCTGGTCAACCAAAACCACAAAGTAAAGGCCAATTTGTAATTTATTCATTCCAGAATCAAATATGTATGTATTTTTAATGTAAGATACGTGGACTTTGATGCGTATTACAACTTTGAAACCAAGGAGAAGTGATTTCAGGTAAAAGGGGAGAATGGGACATGGAAATAATGAAAAGAAAATATTAAAGATTAATAGCAAAGGACTTGGGGATGGGGAAACATGCAAGTAATAAAAAGCATGATAAAGGGGAAAAATGCCTAAAGTAATGAAAAACTTCAACGACACTAGTTTGACCCTCTGAGCATATCAACCACTTTTGAAAATGTTTTAGATTATTTTAAGGTTTTGGAAAATGAATTAGCAAAAAATGAATGAATCATAGAATCATAGAATTGTAGGGGTTGGAAGGGACCTCGAGATATCATCGGGTCCAACCCCTCTGCCAAAGCAGGCTCCCTAGGATGAAAAGACAGAGTCAGTTAACTTTGAATATGAGCATTTCTATAGCACATTTTACCACATCAAATCTTACTATGTGATTCCTGAGGTATACGTTACAGAACATATAGAAGAGAAAAAGAGGTAATATAGTGGGAAGAAAGAAGCAAGAGAGGTTATTTTGAGTCTTTACGTGCAGGCTTTCCTCCTTTCAGTCTGATCACATCCATGAACTGGACTTGAATAAGAAAGAAGCAATGAAACAACCTATTTAGTTCATGAAGAGTTGTATCTATATCATCAAAGTGCTCTATTAGGCTCGACATCACAAAGCTGCAGCTGCTCCTTGTTAGTTTAATAAGGCTTATAATGGAACATATGATAAAATGAAAAAGGCAAAGTATTCTACATTGATAAAATGAAAATTGTTTTTCTCTGTAATGAGTCATTTAAATATAAAAATCTTTATCATAGGGATTTGTACAAGTAAAGCACATAGCAAAATTTAAAAATAACTTTCATATACAGTATAGCCCTTCAGTGGGTAATTGACATGGCTGTAGAATTATATGCAACAAGGCTGCAGGATGAGTTATATACAGTATGCAACTCTTTCCCTACTGATGACCTCTGTAACCTTTCTCTTAAACAGCTAATACTTTACTTACTTGGAAAGAGGATAATGGGTAACTGGTCTGCTTAAGTCTGACAATTCCTAGGTTACCTATATACTCTAATGCAAACATCTTTTGAACTCTGCATCCTAGAATGTATCAGACCATAAAGATTCAGTAATCAGATAAAGTTGGCAGCCACATTTCTTCAGGCCCCATACATCAAAGACACAGAACAACATTTTGAGTTATTTTAATGTCTGCTGAATAGAACATTTTGAATCTCCAGTTGAAAATAAATGTTTTGTGTCACAAGTCTGGATCTAATCTGTCCTAAGCCTTTTTGGCTGTCACCAAGCCACTTTTTCACAGAAGAGAAGATGGATATAAAATAAATAACACATTCCAGCATGAAAAACAATTACCAAAAGGCTGGTTTTGCTTCCATTTGCACTGCTGAGAATTCATGCTTTAGCTCAGTGAGCTCCTTTCATTCAAAACACAGCCATGCACAGGTATAAGGAACTGCATCTCCTTCCTATTGCAAACCCAGTTCACAAGATCCAGCTTCCTCTTCTCATCTACCTGTGAATGTAAATCCCAATTGCAACAGATTTGGAACACATTTTACCTAAATTTGGGGTGCTCTGAGCTAAAATTTGCTTGAAGTTTGTTTGTCAGCATATTTTTTTAGAATGAGGAGAAAAGTAATATCACATAGTCTCAAATTTTTCAGATGGAATGAATAAACCTCTGAAGATATCTAAGATGGAAGAATCACAAATAAAGCATTTAGATGGCCAAGTTAGAAGATGGATCTTACCTCAATGTGAGCCTTGTTTGAAGCACCAGGTTGGCTGAGATGGTTTCAGGAGGATTCCTCTCATTTGAGTCTTTTTGTGCTTCTACCATCTCACTGCTCAGGTTTAAAAATCATGAGGATTAGAGAACTGGACTATGATTTCAGTTTTCCAGATCAATATGACGTCTCAGACTATACTACCAAGTATATAGAAATTAGTTTCAACAATAATTTCGACAAAAATAGAAACATTACAGGAATAAATTGTTTATTGAAGCTACTAGTGACACATGTTAAAGATATCTGTCTGAGATTATATGATCACCAGAACTCTGCAAGCTGTAAAAAAAGAAATAATTAAAAGGAAGCTGAAACACATGGAAATAAAATCAAGGAACATATGTCAATAAAAAGACAAAAAATTCAAAGAAATGTAAAAAAATTCATTTAAATTCACATCCATTCACTCACATGAAAACATTTTACTGTAAACAACGGATATTGCTTTCTCTTTGCAAAATGTAAAAGCCGTTTCTTCTGCAAAGGAAAAGGGATCAGTCGAGCAAGATCTCAATTGTCATTGATCTCAAATGGAAAAAATACTGACAAAATACACCTGGAAGCATACACACGGGACTTCTGAGAAAGCAGTCCACTAGTAAACACTCACCATGTTCACTACATTATGTAGTACTCATAAAATATGTTAATCTCATAAAGCTTGGAAAATCAGCATGATAGTGTGACACAATGCAATAACTTCAGGAACAAGCAGGGAACAGATGCCATCTCTTTTGAGTTACAGTGGCTGACATAGAAAACAGAAACATACTTCCGCTTCCTACAACTGTCCACAACTAGCAAGCAAGTAGAAGGATTGATGTCATACTGCTTTTGGCCATCCAGAAGTGTCATGCCCAACCACAGAGTGATAGAACACAGACTTTTTACTCAATGAGTGGAAAAATATGAATTATCTAGACACATAAATTTCGTACTGGTGAATATTTCCTACCTTACCTGCCTTATTTAAGTGCCTAAAGCTGGCTCAGTTGAGTCTGGGAAAGGATAGTTGTATTTGAACACAAGGAAATGGACATATTTGTAAGATCTCAAACCTCTAATTACATAATTTCCACAGTTGTTTCATATCGGGTTGAAGTATTCTCTTATATTTGCAGTTGGATCATACCATTTGAATTGTGGCATCTTACATCCCATAACTGCCTGTGCTTATACTGACAACAGAGGTTGTTGCAGACACTTAACAAATCTAGATCCCAATATATGCTTATTTAAGCCTAAAATACTTATGCATGTTTTCATTATCTTTAGTGAGTCCCTTAGAAGTGATTCATGACCATTAACAGATTAATAAAAAAGCATGATATTGCAGACTTCCTGAGAAAACAGTCGTTTTGTGAAATTATTCAAAATTTCAGCTAAAACATATGCTAAAAGTGTTTACAGTATAGTCCACGGAGTGCATAATTCCTATAATTACTGTCTCAAAACAAAACCAAAGTTGGTATTTCCATGACATTTCTTTCTAAAATCTACAGTAATACATCATTTCAGAAAAGTGACCTTTATTTTCCAATAGTTCAGACAATTGCACCTAGATTTTACCATATACCTTTAGTATCTCTGTGTTTTATTTTTCTTTAGTCTTCTGTGAATACATTCGTACATATTTAATGTTTTATTAATAAGTGAGATCACTCAATCATCAAGTGATTGACATCAGAGTTAATAGCATTGTACAGTGACATGGATTTATCTCTGTTTATATCCTGAGGACTAACAAATTGTTGAGGAAACAAAAATGATTGCTTAATATTTTCTCCCACAGCCTTTCCACTTTTCACATGAATTGCTGTATTTCTATAAAAATGACTGATGCACTGTATGGGTCTCTTCTGACTCAGTCTGCATTGGAGATGGGGAACTGTGTTTTCTTCTGTCTATTATTCTAAAATCCAGTGAGGAAAATTTGGCCCTGGTGTATTGCTTCATGCAGCTTGGAAATCTTCTACAAGAGAAGGGATGGAGAAACCGAGACATGAAATGGCAAGCAGCTCTCTACAGATGCTGCAGTGAGAGGCCCCTTGGCTCTGGTCTGGCTGCAAGCTTCCTGGCAGCAGATCTTCAAATACAAAGAGTGAAACTTTAGCTCAACAGAAGCCGCAGTATGGTCAGCAGGGTTATCTGAAACTGCATCAGACCAAGGCAGTAAAACAGAACGGGGCTTCTGAACCTCATACTGAAGCTAAGTCAGTAGAAGGGGTTGGGAAGATAAATCATGATTGCTTTAGGTGGGCCATGATTTCTGGAAAGGGAGGCTGAACAAGACCTCTTTTGATGCGTACAGCATACACTGTGCTCTAAGCTGACTGGCAGCTTTCCTGGTGAAAGGACAAAGTAAATTATGATGCAGTCCAATGAATTCATTATCTGTTTTTCATGCCACAGACATATCCTGTCACTCGCCAGGACATTGGCTTCAAGCAATGCCTGATTTCCCATGCTCTAGGCTGAGCTAAGATCACATGGCTTTAGTTCTTGGACTGTTTCAGCACTGATTTTGGTTTTGTTGTTATTCTGCCAATAACAGTAAATAATGAGCAAAAAAAGATGCCAACTAGCTGAAAGACAACTTCAGCTGCTCTATGAGAGGTCAGGGAGCAGAGAAGATATATAATTAATTTTGTTAAGATTCAGACTCTTTCAATTTGCCACTGCAATGAACACTCCTTAGAATGAATTGAAATCCACCACTGTTGGTCATGGGAAATCTATTTTTGCAGCACTGTTGCCAAATAATCTAGAGAACTCAGTGTACTTCCTGATAAATGGGGTTTTATATGGTCACAACTTATATGACCCTTTGGGCAATGAATGTTTTCATGGTGATACTGTGTATTCTCACTGCTTAGATTGGACAATATTCACGTCTACACCTCTATACACATTGTATACCTCTCTATACAGATACACTTCTATATACATCTCCACTTCTTCACATGTGTCATATACCACATAATGCTTTCCCTGCAGTGAAAGAAATGCAAAATCATTAATCAGTAGTCCTGAAAGATAAAACAATGATGATGTGGAATTTGGGTAGAAAAATTATAGTCTTCAGTATTTATTTTCAAAATAGATGATATTGTTAAACTGATTGATAGAGGTTCTTTGCTTGATTGATGGACTGCATTCTTTTCCACTGTTTTTTATTTATATTCTGTTTTAATTTAATTACTAATTCCAACATTCCAATGAATGTTACCTCTACAAATTCTGTGTTAAAATCCAGATTAGCATCATTTATCCAGTAAACTAATTTTTCATAGAACTTCCTCTTAGCAGAAAGCTTGTGGTCTAAGTGAGACAAGCTGGGTGGAGGAAAGGCACATGTCTGAGAGACCAATAGGCATCTCCTGCAGGATCAGCTTCATCTCTGGTAGAGACCAGGAGGAGCTGACAAGGATGGGGAAAGCTAAGCAGCCCTAAATCACAAGCTTGGAACAATTTTGATGGAAAGAAATAAATTTTAAAACAGAACTGGATGCAATCATCATGTTTAGGAAAGATAAGGAAACTCAGTTGTATTCCAAATGTCTGAGAGAAGCAATGAGCAAAATAACTAGAGCAGATTTTTTACGACTTTTGGAATTTAAGACTTTTTTAACAGGAAAATTTTAACTCAAGAATATCTCCCATTTATGATAATGTGTCTGATTACTTCTTTAAAAGAAACAAAACAGTGCTGTGAAAGATGGCCCAGCAGCTGCAGAGTGAAGCCCATCCAGTAGTTGGGAGATGGGTGGCGCTGGTAGAGAGAGGCGGTGCTGCCCTCAGGACCAAGAGGCCATACTGCCAAATCAGGATCATGCTTATTAGCAAAATAAGGCTTTGATATCACTAGTTCCTGGGGAAAAAATCACTTGGATGTGATTTTTTGTTATTACATAAACAGGTCGTCAGGCACATATTCAAGCTTGCTTAAACACTGAGAACTTGAACTTACAGTAGAAACATGCTGTTGTTGCTCACCAATGTGGGGGAGATCATTAAAGGTGTTAAGGTTGGAGACAGCCTGGGCTGCAGTGACAATGCCCTAGTTGAGTTTGTAATCTCAAGGAATGTGGGCCTGGCAAAGACCTTCAGGACCCTGAACTTTAGGAGAGCAAACTTTAGGCTAAGGACTTGTTGGCCAAGATCTCCTGGGAGGTGGCCCTTAGAGACAGAAATGTTGAGGAAAGTTGGCTACTCTTTAAGGATGCCTTTCTGAGAGCTCAAGGGCTCTCTGTCTCTCTGAATAAGAAAGCGGGCAAGAGGTGCAGGAGGCCAGCATGGCTAGGCAAGGACCTGCTGGCCAAACTGAGGGAAAAGAAAGGCAAATACAAGCTCTGGAAACAAGGGTGTGTTGCCTGGAAAGAATACAGGGATACCGTTTGGACTTGCAGAGACGGGATCAGGAAAGCCAAGGCACAGATGGAACTGAAGTTGGCAAGGGCTGTTAAAAAAAAACAAGAAGGGATTTTACAGGTACATTGGCCAGAAGAGACAGGCCAAAGAGAACGTACCCCCCTTGGTAAATGAGAAAGGAGAATTGGCTGCAACTGATGTGGAGAAGGCTGAGGTACTGAATGAGTTCTTTGCCTCGGTCTTCTCTGGCAGCCTGGATTCTCATAATTCTCAAGTCCCAGAACCTTGCATCCCTGGACATCTAGGTGGGAACTGGGGGAGTAAATCCCCCCACACACTGTAAGGGCAGAGCAAGTCCAAGACCTCCTCATGAGACTGAATGTCTGCAAGTCTATGGGGCTGGATGACATGCATCCCAGGGTCCTGAGGGAGCTGTTGATGTGGTTGCCGAGCCCCTCTCCATCATATTTGAAAAGTCGTGGCTGTCAGGAGAGGTCCCCGGGGACTGGAGAAAAGGTCACGTCACTCCCATTTATAAGAAAGGGAGCAAGGAAGACCCAGGGAATTACAGGCCGGTGAGCCTCACCTCTGTGCCTGGGAAGATCATGGAACAGATCCTCCTGGATGACTTGTTGGAGCACATGAGTGGTGTCCCCCAGGGGTCTGTCTTGGGACCGGTGCTCTTTAACATCTTTATCAATGACATCGATGATGGAATTGAGTGCACCCTCAGCAAGTTTATGGATGACACCAAGCTGAGTGGTGTGGTCGACACCCCAGAAGGAAAGGAAGCCATCCAGAGGGTTCTTGACAGGCTGGAAAGATGGACCTGGGGGAACCTAATGAGGTTCAACACTGCCAAGTGTCAGGTGTTGCACTTGGGCCGGAAGAATCTCAGACATAGATACAGACTGGGAGAAGAGCTCCTTGAGAGCAGCCCTGCTGAGAAGGACTTGGAGATTCTCATGGATGAGAAATTTAACATGAGCCGGAAGTGTGCTCTTGCAGCTCGCAAGGCCAATGGCTCCATCAGAAGAGAGGTGGCCAGCAGGGACAGGGAGGTGATTGTCCCTCTCTATTCTGCCCCCGTGAGGCCCCATTTGGAGTACTGTGTCCAGATCTGGTGCCCCCAGTACAAGAAAGATGTAAAACTGTTGGAAAAGGTTCAGAGGAAGGCCACAAAGTTGATTAGAGGGCTGGAGCACCTCCCCTATGAAGAGAGGCTGGGGGAGCTGGGCTTGTTCAACCTGGAGAAGAGAAGGCTGTGGGGGGGCCTCATTGCAGCCTTCCAGTACCTGTAGGAAGCATATAAACAGGAGGGGATTCAACTTTTTAAAAGGCTAGATAATGGCAGGACAAGGGGAAATGGATTGAAGCTAAAGGAGGGAAGGTTTTGATTAGATCTTTGGGGGAAGTTTTTTACAGAGTGGTAAGGTGCTGGAACAGGCTGCCCAGAGAGGTGGTGGATGCCCCATCCCTGGAAGTGTTCAAGGTCAAGTTGGATGGGGCCCTGGACAACCTTGTTTAGATCAAGCCTGGAGGTTGGTGGCCCTGCCTGTGGCAGGGTGGTTGGAGGTCTCTGATCCTTGGGGTCCCCTCCAACCCAGACCATTCTATGATTTTATGATTCTATTACACTGAAATTTTACTAAGCAGTCCTCAAAGTAACATTTGCAAGAAAGCCCGAGAAAAAAACTGAGTTAACTATCTGTCTAGATTATGAACTCTGAGGTTCATAACAAAGGAGAAGTATTTATTTCAACAAACATTGTTCTCATTCTTTCAGGCTCCAGCCCTACAGAAGTTTACACTCTTGTTTAACTTTAGTTACTGAGTTAAACTTACTGTTCAGATAATTATAGTACACCACAATTAAAAATATCTGTAAAGGATCAGGCCCTGTGACAGTGAATTCCAAATTTATTCAGGAACTCTTCATTTCAGTGAAGTCACAAGTCAATCAGGGTATCTCTAGCCAGGTAAATATTTAGTTAATTGCATTAAGTAGAATAATTCTGTAAAGAAATACTGACAGTATTCTAATCCAGAATAGCCTGTAATCTGATGATTAAACTATGCAACTTCAAAACAGGATATGCTCATGATTTTTTATGGTCACAGCACTAGACAGCATCTGGCCCCTGACTACCTTAACAGCTTTCTAACCCTTAGAGAACTCTTCATCTCCCTCACCCCATCCTTTTGAGATAAAGTCTTTAAAGTATGTTGGATTCTGCACCGTGTTATGTCTAGCAGGAATTGAGTGATTTATGAAACAGAAGAAAGTCATTCTTGTACCTGAACTTCAATGAGAAATCAATAGAATTTCATGTCTCTGTGTCTCAATCACTAATTAAAAGAGTGTGAATTGATTCATTTCAAGCCATTTGAAGAATTTACATTTATTTCAAGAATTATACCTCAGGACTTTATTGTTAACACATTTATTATCTTATTGTGCAGATCTTGGCCAAAGAAAAACAGCTTTAAGAGTCAAGAACCTGTCAGGCAGCAGCTTTATTGACCATGCCTTCAAAAGTAGTGAGAGCATTAAACATAATATTTTACTGGGAAAGGCTCAAAATGCAAAGTATTTTTGGCCTGATACAGAAAATCATTTTCCTCTCTGGTATTGCAAATAAAGTGACCACTATCAAAATAGAACATCCCTCAGGCTAGTATATTCTGCTTTTTTAAAAAACATGTCCTTCCTCAGGATGCATTTGAGTGTATATGAAAGGCAAACACAGATGAATCAGATTAATAGTATTGGAACATGTCAGCTTGAGATCATGTAAGGATCAGCGCTTGCCAATACCCGGCCACAGTCAGAGTGGGAACATAAGGCTCATATTACCCCCATCCTGCCCAGAGCAGATACAAATCTCGGATGTGTCAAGTGTCTGTTCAGTGCTGGTTAATCACAGGGAGAGCAATTGCACCGTCAGTCTCATGACTGACATCAGTACTGCACCAGCCAGGACAAAAAAACTCTACTCAGAATACTCATTTTAAAATCATTTCTAGGACTGTCCTCCATGTTTGATATTTCCATGGCTTCCTGAAAACCTCTTTTCTTTGCACATCAGCTGAGACTAAATTCAATCAAGTTTTTCTTTTAAGGTTATGCTAATGTTTATTGAATAAGGAGATGGATAATAGGAACACCCATTTTCAAATCTCTCACTCATTTTTCTGTAACATTTCTTATGATATTTAGTATATTTGAACAACAAAACAAACATTAGAACATAAATTCAGGTAATACCATATCTGAATATCGATCTTATATAGCCCTCCAACCTGTGTGACACACGTGTTCATGTATATTGATAAACATACAGATAGCAGGGAGAAGAAAATTCAGGATAATCTGCTTAAATGGTGAATTTTTTTGTGTTCCTGCTCATTTCCTTTAGCTATTAACTGGCAAGAAGACAGACCAGTAAGCAGGTGGTTGGAGAGCTATTTAAATATGTCACTCACACTTTACATTTAGAATTTATTGAATATCTTTTTAATTTTGCCTTTTAAAATTAAAACCAGATAGGTGTTATTTTTTATTTATATTTTCTAAATTCAAAAATCTGAATGTATGTGGCATTTTAGTCTTTGTGCACTAAGATACATTGAACAAAAAATTCAAAAAACAAACAAAAAAAACCTAAATTGGGTTTTCATGATATTTTATTAATTATTTCAGTATTCACAGGTCTGTTCCAAGATATACAAAACACAAGTTTTATATGCTAACATTTCTTTTTAACATAAAGACCCATCTCTTATCATTAAAAAAACTAAACTAGAAAAGAAAACAAAGAAGTAAAAGATGTAATATTTTGGTACTATTTTGGGTTTATAATGTATGAAACAGACTCTTTAAATAGAGCACACAAAACAACAGATAAATATTGGTTGCTAGACTTGATTTTAAGTGAACTGAACACAAAACTAATTTGTTGCTTTCCAATGAAACAATAATCACTTATTATGCATTTCTATCACAAATGGCTTTTTTGAATAATAACCAGTGGTTTTAAGCTCTCCTAAAATTTCAGAAAATATAAAATTTCTTTATCAATATCTGTCTCCATATTTTACCAAAACTTAAAAACAATATTGATGTCAAAGATCTGGGTTCGATAGCTTGATTTCATCCCTAGCTTACTAATGAAGCAATTGTACAGTGTGAGTCACAAGGCAAGGTTGCCAACATTGCTGTCCTTGAGGGGTAGGGTTTCAGGGAGAAAACATGCACTAAGTTATGGCTCTGAAAGTCTCTCATATTTTAAAAGTGTATCTCTGAAACTAAAGTTATTCTGATATGACAGGGAAGAAATAGGGACTTCAACACCCCTCTTACCAATTTTTTTCTGAAATTCTTCCAGAACAAGCTCCTGTGCTGATTGGGACCCAGAGCTTCTGGAAACATGATCGAAATCCTTCCCACTTGATCACCCATGTACATCACACAGGATAAAAGAAGCAAGATTCCCTTCCTCCATATAGCTAGAAACCCAGCAGAGAAGGACAGAGAAATCAATACCCAACAGTAAATATGAGTTCCACTAATGACTGAGCTAGTTAAATAGAGAGATGATAGATGACTATTGCAGATTTGCATTACCTGCCTATGGTAGAGCTTAATACCTACTGGAAAGGACACAGCCTGGTGAGACCATGGGCTTAGTGCTAGGGAGGCAGAGCAGAGCAGTACCTTAATTTTCATGGAGTAATGTAATTTTCATCAGCATGGAAAGTTTCATCACTTCTGCACAGAGAGAGTAGCACTCTGAACCACCATGAGTGAGAGGGCAGTGGAGAAACAGTGTGGTGACAGCATCAAAGTCACAACTTGTCAGCTTTTAAACTTTAAACCTGCAGGCTAGTGATTTACAGTAAGCATAATGGTAACATAAAAATGTTTTCAAGGACATTCTTGGTTTGAAAAAAACAAATGTGAGACCTTCAGTCAGTGAAGCTCTTCCCTTATTGACCCAAGTGTGACATTGAGGTTGATAACAATCTTTGCTAAACAAGACTACAAGTTCAGTAATAAAACAGTTCTTAGTATGATTCTCATCAGTACAGATGAAAGACCAGAAGCTCAGATTATACTCTATTCTATTTGTAGACTTAAAGCCTAAAACAACAAATAATTAAAAAGTTATTTTAAAGGCAAATACCTCTACAGAACAAGTTATGGTTACTTCCCAGATTTATTTGACAAAAGGCATTTAGTCTACTATGTGTCGCAAGATTAGATGTTATTAAATATCTGTAGGAAAGAAATATCTAGGGTATTATGGAAAGCACAGTATTTCTGTAGCAATTGTTAAAACAAAATATAATTGCTGGCTGCTAAATTATTCCTACTATTTCTTTACATTAACACTAAAGGACATTTTCAAGAGCAGTATAAATAGCAAGTCCAAAGAGGTGTGCAAAGGTTGTTCCCCAGGAGTAGCAATTTACTTATCTCAATTTTATCTCAAAATTCTTTGAAATTCTTTCAATTCATTTCAATAGAATCAGGTCCCAAATGCGTTAAATCATTCTACTTCTTGTTGAACCGAATATTGTTCAAGGGTCAACATTTGATAACTGCACTATTTGTCTTGAAAAGATGTTTTCATATTTTTCTACTCCTTTTCTTTAAAAGTGCACTTTCTGTCAAATGTTTTCATTGTTTTGTCACAGTTTCAGGAAACTGATATAGATATTTTTTAATTAAGAAAGGCTCTTCTTGGCAGAGTACTGTGCCCTCATTCCTGTAGAGTGCATCACAGGTTCAGCCTCTGCCCAGACTAGTAGCTGTAGTAATGTAACTTAAAACACAATCAAACCTATCCATTAATGAAAAAATATCAATTGTAAAAAGATTCTATATTTAACTTTTAGAGGCTTCTGACACATATGCATCTAATTTTTTTTAATTAACTTAGTATTAACTTCAATTTAGCTCTTTTAATCTCATTAAAAGTTACATTGTCATTGTTGGGGTTTATTTTTCAATTATATTAACTGGATATGAGTTGGAAAAAAATTAATTTTACATTAAAAAAATTAAAAATCACTTTTCTAAAGGAAAGATATATTTGGGGAGACCAACGAACACTTATTTGTCCACATAAGGAACAATATTCTATTTATGTTAGTACATACATGTGCATATGCAAATGGATATATGATCAATTAAATCCTGCAAAGTACCAGATTGTCTATCAGAGTGGAACTGGGGCTATGCAGCACTGACAGTAAGAAGATACAGTTCTGTCAGTGGCTGCTTGTGGTATTCTGGTCTTCTGGAGGAAAACCGGAGAGACTGTACCTCAATGACAACATCTTCTGTCATTTATGTCCATGTTGGTATATATTTTGCCAGCAGAAAGAAAGGGTAATGTACACACAGAGTGTGCTTCTTGTGTGCATTTGGAAAAATCCATTTCATTACTATCACATCGGAGAAGTTCATGGAGCATCTCCTGTGGGTGGGACACCATGCTGGAGCATGGGAAGAGGGTGAGGAATGACCTCCCCTGGCTAAGAAGGAAAACAGCTCGTGAGGAACTGACCAAAACCCACATTCCCCCAATCCCTGCCCTTCCCTGTGCCACAATGAGGGGGTAAGAAGGGAGTAAAATCATGACTGAAGTGAACTCTTCTAGGAAGATGGTGGAGGTGTTTCAAGATATGGTCTTCTCATTATCAGACTCTGGTTTCACTGTGTGTGTGTGTGTAGTGTACTGTCATAAATTAGATAGTTTCTTTCCTTTACTCTGTGTTAAGTCTGTGTTGCCTGTGATGCTAATTGTGGAATGATCTCTCCCTGTCCTTAACTCCTAAGCCTCTCAAATTGTATTTTCTCCCCTGTTCAGCTGAAAAGGGGAGTAATAGAGTAGCTTTGGTGGATGTCTAGCCTCCAGCCAGGGCTAAACCACCACATACCTGAAGGTAATCATGCCTTACAATATGGGCTTTTTTTTCTTTTTATGCTGGTAAATGAAAGGTAAAAGAGAAATTTTTTATCTAGTCTATGATAGCAATCAATATGCATGCATTTGAGTTACTGTTTTTTCTCTTACAAGAGCTCAGTCATAGCCAGCTGGCCAATCTTTTAAGCTACAACTCCACTGTGGGCAGTAATTCCTACATAAACTTTGCGCAAATTTTAGGGAGGCATAGGGAAGGCTTTTCTTTCAGGACAGAATAATAACTAAGACATTTTCATTTCAATTAAGCAATAAGTAACACACTTGTGATGACACAATTTATGTTTGAAATGCCTGTAAAATATTCATAGCAATTAAAATGCAATAGCCAAAATATCGGGTTCAATTTACCAAAAAAAATTTATAGTAGTGCATTATTACAGTCTGGTGTCCACCTGTCCTGGACAGTTATGTACCAGGGAATTTGCTGTGAGTTTTTTAAAATGTAATAAAATATTATTAGCACAGGGAATTCTGGACAGATGTCAGACTGGTCCCAGCCTCTGCTGCTAAAGTATTTCCCATAGTAAAGCACACAGGGCTGGAGCTAAAGTGAGGCATTTAAACCCAAGGTTTAAATCATGCAAAACCATGTGCCTGTACTGCTGATGTGCTGGGAAGCACTTATATGTCCTATATGCCAAAGTTGCTTCCAACACAGCCACCTAAATATCCAAGTATCTGTCAAGGGCCCTGGTGCCCAGGAATGCAAATGAGCTGAGGCATCATATCAACAATCAGGATATTCACATTTGCATGTGGTGCTGCCTTCTAAGTTTTTGAAACTGTATTGCAAAATAGGAGACCGTAATGTCCATCATGCTTCATGGTGGACTTCTCAGAGTCTTGCTATCTGAAATTGCTCTTTAAGGATAAAACAATGACATTAACTTAGTTATGAGCATGAAAATGGCTCTGTAGATTAATTGCATTCTCTTTGGCATAACACATACTCTTTCATTGAATTTAACCAAGTCAGTTTCAGGGGACTGGTTGATTAATGTACTGGTAGGATCAGTAGGATCTCTTTGTTCCATCCATAAAGATTCATACATAATGACTCATTTTGATGAAAGTAACAGATACGGTCTCAGAGCCACTTCACCTGCCTTCTAGAAAATTTACAAGACTTCTTCACGGCAGTTTGGGGGGGGGGGGGTGGGGGGGGAATAAAGCTGAATTCAGACTAATCATTATTTGTAAGAGGCACACATTCTTCATAAATCTAGCTGATGTTTTTCAGTCCAAGCATAATGTGTGGTAAGATGTCCTTAAATCTACAGACGCACATGTTCCATAACTTTATACAGCTTTAAATCTGTGCTCAGCTGGGAATCCATTTTATACCAGAAAAAAAGAAATTTGTAGGACTCTCTCAAAATGCCATTAAAACAAGGAAAATCTCATTATCTTTCCTGCCTTCTGTACATCTGTCACCCATTCAGTATGATGCTTGACAAAGAATTGAGGATGTGTATTTTTACCTCAAGTGAAACTTGAATCACAGTTTGGATGTCAGAATACCGCAGTTGTTTTCCATTTGAGGGAGTTTCTTTTCTTAAAATGGTGACCCAGGCAATTCTGTAAGCAAGTATAACCTACTGAGCATGATGGATTGTCCCATGTCCATAACTTATCACCATGGATATAAATACATATGTTCTTTCTTGGTTCTTTCTGTTACCCAGCAGAAGTTTCAGAGACCCTTCTCTTGAAGACTCTGGACGCTGCAATCTAATACAACGAATATCTTTCAAAAATTTTCAAGCTAAAACTAGTTCAGAATGACTGACTTGAAATACAATTTTTTAGTACTTTTGGATCATTAAACTTTAATTTTGAGAACTCCCAGATGTTTGTGTATGGTAGAGGAACAGTGCTGTTCCTCTATGGGAATTGGGGCAGGGTACTTCACAGTCTGCTAGAATGTGACAGTCCCACCCTTGATGAGATGTGGGCTGGGCTTTTGGAGGGTTTGGGGTGGGGTTTTTTTGTTTGCTTGTTTGTTTGTTTGTTTGTTTACTAAATAAAAGAAAAAAATCCAGGGTAGATAAAAACTAGAAAATGAATTGATAAAAAGATGGCACAAGCTTTTCAGAACAAGATAGCAAATTAATGATAGCATTAGAACAAGAACCAAAATATCTTTTGCCTGATCCAACAAATGCTCATCCAGTTTATAAACCCACTGGAATAACTGTTAAGTATGTCTTATATTTAGTCTGTCCAACTGAAATGCCCACATTAGAAGCCTAAATATTCTCACCTCTCTTTGGTTTTGCCTAAACAATCCTGGGTTTTCAAAGTAACACCTGGCAACAGAAGTCAGCAGAATATTTTTGTACCAACTGGCACCTCCTCCCTGTTGGTACCACATGGAATTTATAGATCACTTTTCTTTAAAAGATCATCTTTATCTGAACAGGCTAAGACAGATAGAACTAATCTATGCAGATTAAAATAAGCAAATGACCCAATGCATTTATATAAAGAGGAGACAAAAGTGTGATTGAATTGGGAGGGTCATGGAAACAAGACATAAAAGCTATAAATCTATTCTAATTGAAAATTTATTGAAGTATTTATAGCTAATGCCAGAGATGAAGAAACCTATACAAATATTATCATTTTGTGCTGCAGGAGACACCAGTAGGTGCTCTGCTGAGAAACCAGAAAGAGTGTGGCAGTCTAAGATTTACATTGTTTTAGTTTATATAAACTATACTATTGAAACAAGCTTTTTAATCTACTCTCCATTCTACTTCTGTTGCTGGGTACACTGACTGTTTTTCTAGTGAAACTTAGTCACATAGTACAAATATTAGTAAGCAGAATGTGAAATATAATGAAAATATGATTTAGTTATGCTTGGCTCCAGTAGGCCAAAGAATATCAAACACTATCAACAGAGATTTTCCTTTTATGGTGGAATGTGATACAGTTGTAAAAGAAGGCATGGCAGGAAGAGTTGAAGTTATGCTAAATTGGCTACAGCAGCTTAATTAGGGATTTGGACATAAAATGTTTTTTATTAAGTGCACGCCTATTTTTAACAACTCCTTTAGCCTTTAAATTTGTGTAATACACAGATGTTTTACAAGCATGTGTTATTTACTAAAGCATGTTTACTGTTGAAACATAGTAGATTTACTGCCAAGTAATGCTCCCTAGCTGTTTTAAATGCCAATAAGTAACAGATATGTTTTACTGAAGTTTATCACCAGTGTTTGTGCTGCTGAAAACTTCACAAGGTGACTAGAGGTCTCCAAGAGGCCTCAGTTCATAAGAGTGAGAATCCAGATGTTTGTTCTTTCACCCAGTGTAGCTACAGATGGATGTAGAAGTTCACTTCAGGAGTGCTTTTGAGCCTGAATGTCCTGCTCTGGAAGTTAGATCCTCCTTGGATTAGGTAGCAGTGTTAAGGTGTCATCACACTCAGATGCCCTAACTGATCATGTGCTGAAAATCATCATGGAGATAGCAGATACGTCTGAAAACTCGGTCTGCCCACTCCTTCCCTCTTCAGCCATCACAGCTCACAATTTCATCAAACCACAAAAGACAACTTCAGAAAAGGTGCTGGCAGAGCATCAGCATTGTGTTATCTTCTCTTCTTGCCATGCTATGGTGTCAGTGATCAGGGTGCACAGCAGTAGCCTGCCCCCAGCTTTACTGCCATGGCTAGATTCATCTACTTAAATTCTTGTTAAGAGCATGTATGAAGTTAATACAGTTCACTTTGGCAGTGCAATTTCATTGCAATGTTACTAGACAAAAATTAATAATATAGTTTCCCTCTTCTTTCAATGATCATTGTATCCAGACATACACAGCTGCAAGCTCAGGAAGTTCTTGAGCCACAAACTATTGGAGACTGGAATAATATTTTGGAATGACTAAATCACTGACTGAGTATATCACTGTATTTTTTTTCTCTGTCCTGAAATTCCTTCTGAAACGTTTGGGTTTGACCCTACAAAAAGCGATGGATTTGGTGGAGTCGTTGTGCTATCAGGTCTTAGCACACCAACTTCTCTTTTCTTTAACTCTAAGCAAAGTCACAGTGACAACAAAGAGATCAAGAAGTGCTTGTGTGTTGATTTTGGCTGTGGTAGAGTTAATTTTCTTCATAGTAGCTGTAATGGGGCTGTGGTTTGGATTTGTGCTGGAAACAGTTTGACAACACAATGATGTTCTCTCACTGCTGAGCAAGGCTTGGACGGAGCCAAGGCCTCTTCTGCTCCTCACCCCAGCAGTGAGTGGGCTGGGGGTGCACAAGGAGTTGGGAGGGGACACAGCTGGGACAGATGACCCCAACTGACCAAAGGGAGATTCCATACTGTATGATGTCATGATCAGCACATAAAACTGGGGGAAGGAGGAGGAAAGAGGAGATGTTCAGATTGATGGCATTTGTAAGTCGCTGTTACACATAATGGAGCCCTTGCTTTGCTTGCACACACAGCTTTTCTTTATCTATTAAACTGCCTTTATCTCAACCAGTGTATTTCCTCACTTTAAGTCTTCCAATTCTCTCCCTCATCCCTCCGGGGGGAGTGAGTGGTGGCTGTGTGGGGTTTAGCTGCTGCCTGGGATTAAACTAGTTTGGCAACTAGGAATCAAGAAAAATAATTTTAAAAAGAGGACCAGTTCCAACAAAAGGACAGGAAAAAAATCACAAAGAGAAACAAAACCACATGGTAGGAAAGTATTTCTCAATCACATATCAAAACCACACAAAATGCAGGAGACCTACACCAAAAGAATACACAACACCTGAATGTAAAATGGGATGTAATCTTCACCTCAGTCTATAATCAGGCATTCCTTTAGTCAGGAGGAGGACCTGTATGATCTTGTAAGAGACTTTAATGTGAGCATTCAGCCACAAAAGACTGACTTCCTTTATTGATAAACAGTGTCAACAACAGTAACAGTATGGTAAATCAGAAGATTCAACTAGGAAAGCAAATGATTAAACAGTTTAAACAGACATTCCAGGATGACTTCAAATGAGAAGCAGAAAATAAACAGAGAGAAGACTGTGAACCACTACATCTATAACGACAAATATACCTCAATAAAAAGCAAAACACATTGCTTGACCAGCCGTGTTTCATTTCATACTTATTGAATATCTACTCTCTACTAAGTTCTCAGACGACACCGGTTACTATAGTCAGTCTCACCCGAAGACTGTATCCCACTATATGGGTTCTAATACCATTGCCATGGTCCCAGCCTAGTGACTTGCATACTGTGGATGAACTCTTGAAGTCATACAGAGATTTTTCCATAACAACCACACACTGATCTCAACACAGCTGTGCTGAATCTGGAAGCAGACCACAGCTATACATGTCCACCTTGAAAATGCAATGCTCAAAATGGGAAGGGATGAAAGGTATATGCCTTGTCTTCAAGAAAGTCCTAGGTAATTAACTATTAACTCAGTTGCTTCAGTCAAATTTCAACAATTACTCAGGATGAATCCATGTCAAATTATTTTAGCAAAGTGAACAAAGTGTCGTGATAATGTTGTCATCACTGATGGAAAATATGAATTGATTTGAGAACAGATGGGTAAAATGAAACAAGCCAATAATTCTGTACTCTAATAGCTCATAATCTGGTCTTACATAAATGTTGTCCTAGAATTAAACATATCTTTGATTTTTCTGTATTATAATGCATTCTAACAGAGGTTCACTAGTAATTAGTTTAGGTCTTTCAAATTAAATCAGAATAAATTATATTTGTCACTCTGTTACAAAGAACCATAACAAAAAATGCAAGTATCTTCAAATATTTTTCTTATCTCTTTGCTCAGGTTTGAAGTCATAACATTGACAGATTTTACAAGCAGTAGCAGCTTTTATTTTCATAGTAACTAACTTTTACCACACAATGGCAACTGTATTTCCTAATGAAAGCATAAATCTTCTTCCTCCCCACTCTGTGCCTGGCACCTGTCTAGAACAACCAGTTCCCAATTGTCTTTCCCAATCTGAGGTGCTGCAAAGGCACAAAGAAGTTTCTTTTTCAACCCCTCCCTCCTTCACCCTTTTATTCTGTGAAGCTGTGCTTCAAGCATAAAGTTAAAGGCCACACATTCTTTCCACTTACATGCACCATTAACTGCCGCTTACTCACAGAACAAATCATCAATTGCTCTATAAGCCTTTCTCTCTTAATGGGCATTTCCAAATGCTTTGCTTTCAACAGCACTGCCTTCTGCATCCTGAAGTGCAGGCATTCACCTTCAACTCCCTGTTTTTGCAGCATCATGGCACTTCAACAGGCCAAAAAATTATAGAATCATAGAATGATCTGGGTTGGAAGGGACCCCAAAGAATCATAACGTTCCAACCCCCCTGCCACAGGCTGGGCCACCAACCTCCAGACATGATCTACACAAGGTTGCGCTGGGCCCCATCCAACCTGGCCTTGAACAGCTCCAGGGACAGGGCATCCACCACCTCTCTGGCTAGCCCATTCCAGCACCTTACCACTCTCTGTAAAGAACTTCCCCCTAATATCTAATCTAAACCTTCCCTCCTTTAGCTTCAATCTATTCCCCTTGTCCTGCCATTGTTTATCCTAAAATGGCTGACATCATCTGAGTCTTGCCATCCCACAAGATTAAAATGTCCAGGGAACAAAAAAAAAAACCACTCCAACTTGCTTTAGGGAAACTGCAGGGGGTGACAGAAAAAGGTTAAACAATAAAGTAGCAAACTGAGTAATGAGTAAGAGTCACAAGTATTTAGGAGGACTAGAGACAAACTGTTTCTCCACTCAGTTTTTCCTGACCTTTTTTTTAGGTCTTTTTACAGCAAAGGTGAAACATGGTCTGAATGCAGACTGCAGTGTAGCTGTGCTTAAATATTTGTATACATTTTTCCCTTTATGTGATGAATGTGTCCTACAAGACACTGGAATGAAACGAAGTGCTTGCGTGCCCTCCAGCCTCGCTTTGTTCTGACAGTAAAAATGGTCACAAATACATTTGACTCTACCGATTTCTTTTTGTAAGAAACAAAAAGACCAAATTAAGTTACAATGTACTGACTACAAATCTACTGTGTTACTGAGGTTGCTCCAGTGGATAGGAAAAGCATGCAATTGAACAGATTGTATTATGAAAAGCAGTCCACTTACATGGAAGTAATTCCCAAATCTCAAACCAAAACTGAATTATTACATTATAATGTTTATTGTATTCAATTTTATGGATAACTTTGCCAGATATACATTGTAAAAAGCTGTTGTATATGATAACATAACATAAATCCATCAAATACAATTCAGACTAGGAAAACCAGGAGGATGTGTGATGTCTGCACTGAGTTTGTGTATCTTATGCACAGGGAGCTTTTCTGATTTTGATTTTCATGAAAATGAAATCTGATTCTAAACACATGAAAGTAGCCAAGCTAGAAAATCCATTATCTTGGCCAAACTGTATATATAGAGAATGGGATGCAGGCTTTAGTCATTTAAATGTTCAGTTTGGACAAAAGGTTCTCTCTTTATAAAAAAATTCACAATACTTCTTCCACCTCATGTCTCCTTACTCCATTTCACTACAGTTCAAAATACTGTAATCTGAGAAAGTCAAGGTTATCTTAGTTATGTCTTTTGTTCCTTTTTAGAAAATGAGAAATTTTCAGCAATGCTGTTATGGTTCTGGTGTGAAGGAGGGTACATTATTTGTACAGCAGTGGTTTCTTTAGCACATAGACAATTATTAAAAGGTAGGTTCACCAACCTAGGTTCACCAAAGTCAGGCTCAGTGGTCACATTTAAAATTATGACTGCAAACAAATTCATTCACCACACACACTTGGAATATTTGGCCTTTCGTACGCTCCCTCCTACACTCCTACATGTATTCTTCAGACTCCAAATACCTGATAGTCTACAAGCACCAGCACAATTGCCTTATTTATCACATTATACCAAGAAACAGAGAAATATATTAAGAAAAACTAGACCACAGGATTGGATGGTAAATCTTCGATTAAGAAGTCCAGCAGCCACATTATAAAATTCCTTCGTAATTTTTCCACTTTATCAAGCACTATTGCATCATTAGATTGGAGCTGTTAGCCAGCAGACTGATTTACCAGATGCCCTGCAGAGCACTTGTACCACATATAGTACTAATATCACATCCCAGAGTCATGCAAGAAGCTTGCTTCAGCTCACTTGTACTGGAGACACAGACAGGATTGTGGCAGGGCTTTGCTGAGCATGACATAGACATGAACTTATGATATTAGAGAGGAAGGTGAATGAATGAGAAAGGGATGGAATAATCTGGTGCTGGCTCAGATGAAGTTAAATGTTAGTGATAACTTTGGCTGCCCCATGCAGGATAGCTTCCTTTAGGCATGTATTGCATCTAAAGGAATATTTTTAAACCTTCCAAAATCAGGAGTTACACCAAGAAAACAGAAGGAGAGTAAGAAAAAGTAACTTTTTATATGTGCTTCCTGATCTTTTCCACATTGGGCTCATGAGCTTTATAAAGGTGAGCAATATAAGCTGGTGTTGTTGAGTACCTATATCCTGGAGAGCATTCTTTGAAAGAAGGCAAAATGGAAAATCAAAACAATACCATCTTGCCTCAGAGTATTTTTAAAATTCTTTTACTAGCCCATTTGCAGTGTTTCATTGTATTAATAATAGAAAAGGAAAAAGGTAATATTAACATTTTTTTCTATTGGTCTCCATATTTTTGTCACCAAAAATTTCCTGATGACATCAGAAATATGTTTCTATTGCACACCTCCATCACCCAGCTTGCAGTACTAGGGGGCCAGGTGTTTCCAATTTGGAAGAAATTATTAAAATCTGTTCAGCTGGTTCTGCATCAAAGAACTCTGTAATTGCTTGGTTCTAGGGCTTTCTGTCATCTGAGGTTGAAATGGTAACCATCTGTTAGGAATTCCTCCACTGAGTAATTTTATTCATATTCTGTAAAACAACAAGGAAAAAAAATCTTTTATAATCAAAAACCTAGTTACAGCTTGGTTTTGAGTGATGTTCTGAAACATACATCGTTCAGTGGTTCTTGTTGCAAAATTTCTGCACTGGCTGATTGTAAAGCAGAAAGAATAATTGATTCACCATGAAATATTACTATGTTATGCTAATAATAATTCATGGGAAAAAGAAGTATTGTTGTGTTATATTACTCATTCATCAATATAATATCCATAAGGTGCTGAGAGCTCCACAGATTAAATTAAAGAGAATTCCTGGTATAGGGAGCATAGGATTTGAAGAATGGTCTTCTCCACAAAATAGTTTCTGAAATAAGTATATTTACATTCTACTATCTAAGGCCACTTTGCCACTTTTGCCACTACTATCTAAGGCCACTTATCATAAGGCTTTATTTAAGTAACTTATGCCATCTCAAAGTTAGGTGTCTAATCAAAACCTCTAGGTTTCTTCTGTAGTCAATGTTAAGCCATAAACTCATCTGTCAAACAAATCACCCTGATATTCCTGTTTAAGCTGGAAGAGGTGAATCAGCTTGTTGGAGTATGTCTCCAGCTGTCCCTATATGTCATGCAGAAATCTAACTTTCGTGGCTTTTGGACATTTTCTTTGTGCTTCAGATCTCTGTCCATAAAAGGAAGTGCTTAATTTCTCCAACTCTTCATGTATTTTCCCACTTTTCCAATCCATGAGGCCACATACAGCTCCTTAATAGAATTTTCAGACACTGATTTCCATTGCATTTAATAATGTTGAAGACCTATGAATGAAAAATTGCAGGATTAAAATTATATAGATATACTTACAGGACCACTAATTCTATGATTTGTAGATTATGACAAACATAAGATTTGGATTTTGATTTTGTTGTTTTCTTTGTTGGTGCTTGCAGAATGGAAGGGAGGAGATAGTATCACCCTGTTGTCTTAAACATCTCCTGTCTTAAATGACAAACACATAAGGTTACGTTTCCACTTGAAGAACGTAAAGACCAAAAGAACAATGTAAGAGGATGACTTTACAGGTGGACAAATGAGGAACAGAGAGGGATTGACCAGTAAATTAACCAAAGCTTCAAAGACTATCTAAAGTAAGGGTTCGAGTTAACACTCAATTTGCAAATTTATCCTTTTGTATTCATCACTGCAACATCTTCAGCTTTTCTGAAGAGCATCTCTTTGGCAATTCAATACACAACTGCCAATTCTACCTCCTCACATCTGGAGAAGCCAGCACTCTGCCATCATATGCCATATGTCTGCCTCTTAACATATGGCTTTATTCCCAGCTTTCCCAATCCAAAATCTGTGGAAGAGACTAGAATATTCGATTCTTGGAGAAAGTGACCGCTAAACAATCATGTTTACAGTATTTCAGAGGGAAATAAAAATGTTGAAATGAATTCAAGGAGATTGTGGTAGAGGGAAATAGAAGAGTTCCAACTCTACTGCTCACGTTCACCTCTATAAAGCTCATAGACCTAACACAGAAAGGATCAGGAAAAAAATCTAAAAATGTTACTTTTTAACTTTTGTCCTGGTTCTGTCCAGACCAGAGTTAACCTCCCCAAGCAGCCAGCACTGGTGAGCTGAGTTAGCCAGGGCTGTTTTCCACACCACCTGATATCACTACCCCATAACAAGGGCTGGTCAGGGAGGGGCACTGCTAGGTGCCTCCAGGGCAGTCTGAGTGTGGCCAGAGAATCAGGTCCTTCCTTGCATTGTGCAGCCCTCTGTTATTGTCAGGTTGGTAAGGTACTCTGTCTGATCACCTGATGTGAGTGTAATTTGCAATAGGCTGTTATTGTTCCCCTTTCAGGGTGATTTTGTCAGTAAACTGTCCTTATCCCAATCCATGGAGGCTCTGTCTGTTTCTCCTCCTGGAGTGAGGAAGCTGTCTGTGGTGCTCAGCCACTGGCTGGGGCTGAACCACCACAACTTACTAGACATAACAAGTATTTTCATATTCTCTCACAGCTCCCTCTTATGGAAGCCTTTAAGAACATGTAGGCTGGAGGTATGCTGTAGTAATTGCCCTGCACTTTTGAAGCAGGAATTGACTTCTTGTCCTCTGTTTGTACCATGAGCAGCACAATAAGGCCTTAACTGTGAGTTGGCCTCATTTATACTGTATTCTCTAATGCATTATTTCAAAGCTGCTTTTAAACTACATGCTTTGTATATATATATATGAAAATGGGAAAGTAGGGGCTTTTCATTTGCCTTTTAACTATGCCTAAAATCATTAGTGATCCCATAGGAAGACCAACTGACCATATACAAATGTGGGTCTTATTCTAGGCCCAGCAACATAGTAACAGTTCACAGTAGTTGTTCATAACCCAATATTTTTTAAGACTTCCTGTCATACCATTGTACCAACTTCTATCCATTCTCCCTGGCAAAGACAAGCTATAGAAAGGAGTTTTCTACCATACCAGTCTCTAAGCCATCATTAATTTCAGCCAGAGCCTTGGTCAAATGCCAAGTCATTCTCACTCTTCCCCTTCTACTGCAAGCAACAGGAGATTCAAAATGACAGAGCATCCAAGAGCAAAGAGGCACCCAAAGACAGCTAAGGGGACAGGATGCATACATCGTGGTTGCCAGAAAGATTATAATCTTCTCATAGAAGCATAACAAAATGCTAGACTGTCATGCAGAACTGTGTTCATCTATCATTAGAGGGACAGACAGATGGCCATTAGCATGTGTTTTCAATACATGTGTTTTATGACATTTGGAAAGTGTGTTTTACTGGGACCTGGGGATTTGCTTTATCCTAAAGCTCCTCTTCTCAATAGAGCTCTCCTTACCAGCAAATCCCAGTCTGCGATACCCCCAGAGCCCTCTGAACAAACACTCTTTTCTGTCCTGCCATGGCTTCACAACATGCAGCCCCCAACAATCTGTGTGCCGATGCCCAGCCAAAGCAGACACTCTCATACAGCCCACTGAGTTGTGGTTATCCCCAAGGCTGGGCACTCACCAATACAGCCTGCAGTTGTCCCACCTCAGGTGAAGCATCCTCTGGGGACTAGTAAACTAAGCCACATACTTCTTTATTAATTCATTAATGTCCTTTACTGGTTCACAGATCATTTTGGTAACAGAATTACTGTGACCATGAATGCTGTTTTATGGCAAAAAATAAAACTGGAGCTAAATTGAGTGTGACAGTGACCATAGAGAAGAATAACATTACTAATGGAGCTCTTGCACTGCTCAGATTCCACAGACAACACTGGGATTGTAAAACAAGGCTCAGTTTGATTTTATACATAGTAACATTAAAACTGGCAGAAACAAGGGCTGTGAGATAGAAACATATCAAACCCATGCTTGTGTCAGAAGAGTTTTAGCTAATGAACTGAAGACAGGAGGTCTGAAGCAATATATTCAATGCTAAGGTTAGTAGCACCGCTGTAACTTGGCCAAATAGGCTTTTCTCAGCTCCATTTTGTTTCTAGTGAGGGAGCTGCCTTGTTTCTTTGCTGTTGTTAAATTAAGGAGACTTAATATCACAAGACACTGCATTATGGAACAGTATTATCGCAGGAAGCAAACCACCGAACGGTTGGCACTCCATCATCATGCTCAGCCCTGCCAACTCCAGAGCATGGCATAAAGGACAATGGACCCAGCCGTGAGAGGAGCCATCAGCAGCAGGCAGTAGAGCACAGAACACTGATGTAACTTTTAAGGAGGACACTCCCACAGCAGTGCAGCTGGATACGACGCAAGAAGCTGCCAGAGGTATCTGCAGTTAGTTAACAGACATCATGTTAGCATCCTGGTTTGAATGAAGCCTGTCACAATACAAAGATCCCTATTATAGAAATTTAAAAGAGTAATTGTAGCATGCAGGTTCAAATCAAAGCCCTGATGTACCAAAAGATGGAAATGATGGAAGCAAGAAGTGAGATCTGGTCTAATGCATAGCGTGCCATGCAAATACCCTCTTCATGTAATCACTTTTCAGAATTCGGTGAACACTGTAAACTGGCAATAGCAATTGGTGGGATAATACCCAGGCAGTGCTGTACACAGAACATGGACTGAATTCTTTCTTTTCAACAAAGATTTAAGTAGAAAGAGACACATGCAGCAGCAATCAAACCAATTGAAGTTGTCAAAGTTCAAACAGGTAGATAAAAAAATAGGAAAAAAAATATTTTTCAGTTCTTAATATTAAGCTGTCAGTATCATCATAAAAAAGATAAATTCCAACTTTAATAACATCCAGTCATCCATGAACTCTGTTGGCAGTGTCAGTGTCTTTTTTGGGAAGAATAATAATCTCAAAGATTCAAACTTGGAAGTATATGCAAAATTCTGCTAGCAAAAATATTTTATAGCCTGAAATCCAAAGGAAAAAAAAAAAAGTGAGAGAAGTAAATGCAGTAACCATGGCTGTGCATGCACAAGCCTATGCAGAAATGCTAATGCAGAACACTTGTACACTTCTATCAATTGTTTAGCTGACATGAAAACTTCCCCAAGGGAGATTTCCAAGCTTTAAAGAGCATCCACACCCTTCAGAAAAATCTCCCTCAGAATATAATCAGATTCAAGGACAAATCCTTTAAAAATAGTGTGCTGTACACTGATGAAACTCATCATGCGTGTACACTCATTGAGAACAAGTGGAGGCATAAGTGAAGCTGGCAGTGTAATTGAGTTTTCCCAGTGCTTTTTTCATCCTTGCTTGCATGCTTGCTTGTATTCAAACTACGGAAAGAGTAAACTGGAAGCAAGAGAGAATTCTAATAAACCCCCTTCTGTGAGACCTAAAATTAATTTATCTTTTCTTTTTCTATTTACCAGGTGTCTGATCTTTTATTTTCCTCTCCCACTAAACCTGGACAGGCTGCTGCCCTCTGGAGCTGTGCCTCTTCAGTATTATAACGCCTCCAGTCTTAGGGTGCCTTCTGGGATGACAGTGGCCTGAGAAGCTAACTTCCCTGGGAGAGCAAGGGCTGAAGGCACCTCAATTTTAATGAGAGGCCTGACACATTCCCATGGAGTCAGAAGTACCAGTGACCCTCCACATCTAGCCAGAACCAGGGATGATACTGACACAGCAGAAATCCATCTACCTTACACAGAAATGCTTCCACCAATGTCTTTCCAAGAATTACTTCAGGAATCAGTACTACAGCTGTAAAAAGGACAAAGAGTTTATTTCTGAGCATACTTCTCCAAAAGCCTATCAAGACATTTCATTTTCTTTAGTGTATTAGTTGACATATTGTCTGCTGGTGTACCAGGCCAGTGACTGGTGCACACATGTACCATGCAGAGCACACCCCTTAATCTGCCAAGACTGAAAAAGAGGTCCAAATACAGGCATAATATTTATCTTTGAAAGAGCCTGCTAGTGTTAGAAGCCAACTGCCAGCTCAAAACCACTGATGACAAGGTCATTTAAGGGCAAACTTTGGCCCTAAAATTGCATTACATGAAAGAAGTGCTATTGGGAGCAATTAAGAAATCAACATCTGCCAAAAAATACACAGCAATTTTCTGTTGGAAGTATAGGGAGGGAGTGATATATTAGGCACCATTTTGTAATGACAACCACTGTACCAATGTGAAAGGTTTAAAACACTCAAGAGGTCTTTCACAAACTAAATCCAATGCCCTTTGTGTCATCAGAACAAATATATGGCACACAAAGGAAAAACCAGAACACATCAGAAACTGTGATTAAAGTCATTATGCTCAGACCACCATCACTGGGTGAGGTTGCATAAACATGAAGAATATGAGATTGCGTAATATACAGCTTCAGTTTTAAGGAATTATGGACTGTATAATTAAAATTATGAGTCAGTTAAAAATTCCAAATTTACACCTCAGAGAAGTTGCAGTCAAAGTTCAAAACATATGAAGAATTATAATGTATTTTAACAGGAACCTTAGCAGGCATTTTAGATTTGCGTGCTACCACTGAAGAGCCCCACAGGTTTATTATTGGGTATTAGTAACATTTAATCACAAACTCTAGTTCTGTCATGAAAGCACAACTCTTCTGATTTGGTTTGCTTGACCAAGGCCTTCCTTTCACCAAGTCGTAAATGCAAACAGAGAATGATATTACTGTGAAGAATGGCCTACTACATGCTCTTGGCCGTATGACTTCATGAAGGTATATAGTAACTGAAATTTGCTGTTGAAAAAATATGGGTTTAAAATGTACAGAGATGGAAATTTTTATAAGCTTTGAGAATTTCACATTATTGCTTAACTTTTAACAAATTTTTCTGTTACTGTCATATTCCTTCTGTGTATCACA
This sequence comes from Gallinula chloropus, assembly GCF_964237585.1. Taxonomy (NCBI): domain Eukaryota; kingdom Metazoa; phylum Chordata; class Aves; order Gruiformes; family Rallidae; genus Gallinula; species Gallinula chloropus. The sequence goes on from NC_140086.1 coordinate 20,650,179, forward strand.
TTACATTATCACATTATTCTTACATATAAATATTAATATTTTTATATTCTCACTCATAAGTATTGACATTTTATTTTAAAGTGAATTTGCCTAATACTGACTTCTACCTGTTAATTTTTATCTTTTCCATTTACTCTACAGCCATCCACTTGTGAAACAGAACTCTTCTTAGAGAATACTTAAAACCAGTGTTCAATAACTATGAAATTTTTTTGCTTGATAAACAGCCTATTTTTCCAAACTCTCACTATAAAATGTAACTTTTTAAAAAAATAATTACTCACTGAATTGATTTGGAAACCTCATGCAGTATTTCAGTATCTTTCTTAAATTACATATACTAAATCTGAATATCGATGAGGAGTGCAGAAGCATGAAATACTAAGCTGTAGATCACGTGCCTACTCGTTCTTAATATTTAACGTTGTATTTAAAAGTAAATATGGCATTAAAGCTTGTCACATAAAAGCTTCAAAACTTCACAGTGAACTAGGTGTGCTTATCCAGTGTGACCAAGTCAATTTAGTCTTTCCTTCTGCAAAAAGTCATCAATGTTCTAACCATAACCTATTTTTCTAAGTTCCTGTGAGCATGCTTTTCTCCTTTAGTCATTAAAACGAGTTGCATGCTATAGGATGGCTCTCATATACAAGGTGATTCATATCACTCCAGTCCATTACTTTCTCTCTCACCTAAGCCTGAAATGATATGTAACTAAAATCAGTTATGACTTTATGTGTCTTGCAAGTCATTTACAATAATTTTTTTTAAAGCCTGGGACCAAGAAACATTGCAACAAAATACATTTTAACAAAAGCCCCTTCTATGCCAATAATAAATCCCAATTTACATTCACATTTAGTCAGAGTTTAAAATATATAATTTGTAACACTCTAGTTTCCTAAAGGATATCACAGTGGTGTCATAATTTAAGTATTTAATAGAACATCCAATATACTATGTCATTAATATTTTGTCTATTGACCAAAGTATTTATATAATGTTAGTATGAATATAACTGCAAGCCCATGCTGAGTATTTTGAATGTTACTCCCCCTCCCTTTAATTCTTTATTAATTGATGACCATACCATCATTTATCAAAGTTATGATGACAGGTCTATGAATTATTCAAATTTTTCCATATCCCAGTTTTGGCTTGACATTAGCTTAGTTTGGATTTTTCTCAGTGTTCCCTAGTTTGCTGAAAATAAAAATGAATAAAGGAGACAGCTCCCAAGTCATATCTTATAAATCTCTTGGACACCGTTTATTTGGACCAGTTATTTAAAAATACATAAAATTTAATAATTACTTTATGATATCCTGCTAAGATTCTAGTGGAAAAGAAAGCAATGTGTACCATTATATAATACAATCCTATTATTTTATCTTAAAGATAAATACTAATTGAACTAACACTTCTAAATTGTCTGCATTATTATTCAATCCAATATAAGTCTTCTAATTCTTCTTGCTTCTAGCATACCGTATGAAAATTAATTTGAGTACTATTTTATTTTGCTGGGCTCAAACTTTTTCTTTCATTTTTCCACTTCAATAATATCCTTTATGTTTCAATCCAGGTATATGCTGTACAAAAGAATAATCATCATCTCCAATTCCTTACACTTTATTTATAGCCATTGCTGTGAAATTCATCTTCACTTCCCTTCTACACCAGGTTGATATGCTTGTGAGTTGGATTTTTTGATCAGCTTAGACTTTCTTTCTTTCTTTACAGATTGTCATTTCTGAGGTATGCAGTAAAATTTATTTCTGAATTTTCAGATATGAATCATATTGTTCTATTTAAAGTTTCTTTTGTACATTTTCACTCATAATCAATATCAGCTTTGAGACATTAAGTCCTCCTACGATGTTACATATTTATTTATATGAGGTTATTTGCCTTAATTCATTAGCAATGATTATAATCAAATCATCCAAGAAATTTTGACTTTGCAATTAATTCTTTAATAGATTCATAGAATCTTTAATGTTGGAAAAGACCTCTAAGATCATGAAGTCAAACCACCTACCCAACACCACCATATCTACTAAACCACATCCCGAAGTGCCATTTCTACATATTTTTGAACACCCCAAGGACAGTACTTCCACCACCTCTCTGGGCAGCCTCTTCCAATGCTGGACAATACTTTCAGTGAAGAAATTTCTCATAATATCCAAGATAAACCTCTCCGGCATATCTTCAGCCCATTTCCTTTTTTCTATTGCTAGTTATTTGAGAGAAGTTGTACTAATAAGTCCTTTCAAGTAGTTGTAGAGAGCGATAAGGTCTCCCCTCAGTCTCCACTTTTCCAACAACCCCAGTTCCCTCAGCCACTCCCCATCAGACTTTGCTCCCAACTTCATTGTCCTTCATGTCCTGTCCTGCCAGCTTCATTGTCCTTCTCTGGACACACTCCAGCACCTCAATGTCCTTCTTGTAGTGAAGGGTCCAAAACTGAACACAGCACTTGGGGTGGTTTGACCCTGGCTGGAGGGCAGACACTCACTAAGTCAGTCTATGACTCCGCTTTTCAGCTGGACAAGGGAGAAAATAGATATTGAGAGGTTTAGGAGTCCAGATAAGGACAAGGAGAGATCATCCCGCAATCGGTGTCATGGGCAAAACAGACTCAACGCAGAATAAAGGAAAGAAAACTCTCTAATTTATGACACTGCACTGCACACCCAGTGAAGGCAGAGTCAGATAATGAGAAGTAAGACCAGATCTTAAAGCACCTTCCCCCCACCCATCCCTTCTTAGCAGACTTCACTTTAGTCATGATTTTATTCCCTTCTTACCCCCTCATTGTGGCACAGTGAGGGGCAGGGACTGGGGGAATGGAGGTTTTTGTCAGTTCCTCATGAGTTGTTTTCCTTCTTAGCCAGGGGGGGTATTCCTCACCCTACCCTGCTGCAGTGTGGGGTCCCACCCACGGGAGACAGTCCTCCACAAAGTTCTCCAATGTGAGTCCTTTCCCATGGGGCTTCAGCTCTTCCCCAGCTGCCCCAGTGTGGGTCTCTGCTGTGGGGTGCAATCATAAATCACAGAATGTCTCTCAGTCTCTCAGGCCCAGCCTGCTTCAGCCTGGTCTGCCACGGAGTCACAAGCCACCCCCCCCCTCCCCGAGCAAACCTGGTCTGGTGTGAGTCTCTCTATCCCTCTCTCCACCAGCTGCAGGTTTTGCCTGGAGTTTGCTCCAAAATGAGTCACAGTGTATTCCATATTTCTCCACCCACTCTTGTGTGGGGCCTCTCCACGGGCTGCAGGTAGGTCTCTGCTCCCCATCATCTTCCATGGGCTGTGGGTGGACACCAGCTCCATGGGCTGCAGGGGAATCTTTCTCTCCAGCATCTGGAGAGCATCCTCTCCCCTGCCCTTCCTTGGCCTTGGTGTCTCCAGAGTTTCTTGCATCTTCTCATTCCCTTCTCTGGTGACAAAAAGCAGCTGCTTGCAGTTTTTTCTCCTAAATGTGATTCCCAGAGGTGTTATGACCACGCTGATGGGCTCAGCCTTGGTCAGCAATGACTCCAGCCTTGAGCCAGCTGGTGTTTGTTCTGTCGGGCTTGCAGAGAGCTTCTGGCTGCTTCTTGCAGAAGCCACCCCTGCAGCCCCCCTGTACTCCACAGCCATGCAAAAACACAACAGGAGACAATCACTTCCTCTGTCCTGCTGGCCACAGTACTTCTGATACAAGCAGTCTGACAATATGGGAGGCCATTTCCCCTATTTACTGCAACTCATGACATTTAAGAAATGTCATCTATCATTTCCAGAAATTGTGAATTGTAAATATAGTCAATATGACAGCACAAGCAGTTACTCAGACTGAATTTCACCATGACAATGTACATTTTACCTTCAATCTGTAATTCTGTCTTTCAGATGTAATTTGCTCATTAACAGCAGCTGCCACCTAAGTGACTATATTCTGTGGTATCTACTGACATACTTATCCTAAGCAGAAATGAAAACGGACAATGTGTCTGGAGATATCTAAATAACACTCCAAGCAAAATGTCACCCTTCCCTTTTTCTGTTTGCATAACACTTTTCTGTCTATGCATCTATTTCCTCTCACTGGGAAGGGAGATGCTGTTTCTTCTGAGCTGTGAAGAGATTCAGACCACACAATTTCCATGGAATCTCAAACCAGAATCCTGAAGCTTAAGCAGAATCATGAAGTGCTTTGCACTGGGAGCATGTCTAGACCCTCTTAAAAGTTATTTGGTTTAAATCTAAATTCCCACAGAAAACCAGTCTAATAGGTATACTAAAACTCCTAGCTCCCCTGAACAGAACCGAGTCCAGTGCAAAGCTCATGCTCTTTGACAGCAAAGCACATGCAGAAGAGCCTACTCATGACAGTACATGCTCAGGAGATTGGAAAACAGGATTTTAGGTTCATTTTGCTCTTAGGTGGTTTGAATTCTCTTTGCCAGACTACAAGGTGACAACTGCCAGGTTAACAATTTTCCAACTTTAAGGCTGGCACAGTACCATTTAACATCAGAAATACAATAATCGAGAAGCCAAAGAAAGACTTAAACAAGAGGATCTTGACTCTGTGTTGACTAAGGAGCAGTCCTAATTTTGTTCCCTTGGACACTGGAGCAAGACCAACACAGGAGAGCATGTGGCATCATCCCCATCCCTGGTGCCTCAACTTGCTTAAAAAGGAGCAGGAAAATACGTGACAGCTGTGATGTTATGCTGTCATAGATGACAAACATTGCACCTTTCTGTGGTTGGTTGCTAATTCCAAAGATACACAATTAATTATACTTAAAATCTTTTTTTTTTTCTCCTGTGGCTCTTCCCATTGCTACATTAATCAATGTTTTGTTCTGAAGAGTCTGTCTGATTGCTTATCCCAAAGGGAAATTGTGCAGACACAATGTGCCCATGGGCCTTCTGAGTGGTACTGTTGCTGTATCATGCTGTTGGCTACTTGGCTGTAGCTCACACCACTGGGCAAGAGAGGGTTTAGACAGTGGGGTCTGAGACAAAGAGGCCAAATTATCCCTGGAAAGAGTTCTTTTAAAGATACCAGAAGCAAGAAAAGGTATGTGGATGGGACTGAAGAGAACGTCCCAAACATCCCACCATGTAAGACAGCGTGGCTCTGCCAAATGTGAGTCTCACATGGAAACACAGTGCTGTAAGACAAGCCTAAACCACAGAGCCATTCCTGCAGCCAGTGACTCCCACCGAGTCTCCCCATCTGTACTTGTCACAGACATGCTGTATAACCACAAACAGGACGGTGATACACATCTCCCCCCACTCCCTGCTCCCATGTAAGACATGGAGGAATGACATAACAGCGTGTTAAAACCCCCAACACAGCTGGGAAAGTGTTCTTTCATAGCAAGGAAGACAACATCACACATACTCCACGGATTCAGTCCAAATACTTGGAATCATTCAAGTGCATGTTATGTTTTCCTGGACCCCAAGTGACTCCTAAACTCAAGCACTTTAAGAGATGACTGCACAAACACCTCAGGGGCAAACAAACACTCATGTAAAGGCATACTTACAGTTTCCCTTTCCCCAAACATACTTTGGGATGGAATCTGAGATAAGAATTTCTAAAGGAGAACAAGGTCAAGGAAAAAAAACCCTCTACTTCTATTTGAATAAGAGATCTTTTCTCTGGTATTCAAAAGCTGAGTTTGTGACACTTTAAATAAGACTGCAACTGACCTTGGAAATTAAGCCATTGATGAAAACCTGTGTTTCTGAAGGAATGGACTACATGTAGTGACAAAAGACCAAAACATAAATAAATAAGATGAATGCTGAAAATGTTTTCCTGACCACGGTGTAGCGAGGCTTTGTATGTGTTAACAGAGAGAACACTATTAGGTAATAAAACAATAAGACTAAAATTTATTTGATAAAAGTGCTTTGAGAATGAAAGAAAACCACATCACAGAGACTATGTAAGATTGATTGCTGTCTTTCGTAAACATCACAAATGAAAGATAAGGAGTGAGACTGATTAGGGCTACATGGCACTTTTATTTATAACTTTTAACAATGTATACTGTGTTAAAATACTTTGTGCCCATTAGAATGTGGGCTCACAATTTACCATTAAAGCTATTCTCACTGAATTCAGCCTACTGAGAAATGCAAACACTGGCATACACATGGTAATTAAGTACAGATGTGATTATTTGACAAATAATCATAACAAATAATTGTCACTTCCTTGTTTAGAAACCACTAATTTAAAACATGTGTGTGCTGACCTAACCTCACTAGTGCACTCTTTTCTAATGTGGGGAGAGAAGAGGGAGAGAGGTTCAAGCTGTTATCTTTTCTACAGGAAAACTAACCTTTTGTTCTCTGGTTCTAACTTTCTGCTTCACAGAGTTACTCTGCTCAGAAGCATGTTTCACACTGGCTTCTGTTTTGCAACACTTGTGATAAAAAGACACTTTAGGAGAGTGGATTGGAAGGACAGAGACACAAGACATGATGTGTTGTGATACTGGTTCTTCCAGATACACCAGTGACAGTCATTTACATTATTGGAGAGCTGGACTCTTCCAGACATGAGGAACACATACCTTTTCAGTCAGAAGAACCTTATCTTAGATTAAGGCAACCACTGAACTGAGAAATATTTTATGCACAAGAACACAGGTGCCTCATCTCAGGCTTTGCACTACATACCAGCAACAAACTCACTTTCATCTGGGCATACAAGAAATTGACCAGGACGGACTGGGAGATACATGTCCATATTGCTGGAGAATGCCTTGAGGGTATAACATGGTTGTATAAAGCAACCAGCCACAGAAAACTAAAGACGTAAAGTACTTAAAGCAACAAGTGCAAGAAAAAAATCAAACATTTCGAAGAGAGGGAGACCCACAAATGACCTTCTCACTTTGTGTGTAAAACGCCATAAACTGTTTGGTTTGTTCATGAACCAGACGTGAAGCCAGTATTGGCATTTAATAACACCTCTTATGTTCATAGGACACACATGAAACATAGCTGTTTATATATTAGAAAATAAGAATTTTAATTTGCCCGTTTACATTGGCAAAATTCAAAGGTAATTTCACTTCAATTAATGATGTTGTACCATGGATAAACAAGCAATGTCAGCAGCAATGATTAAAATGGTATATTCCTAAGGTTGCACATGTAATGTAGCAATGTTTACTTTGAAATATGTTGTTTATCTGTACTGAAAAATGTTAAACCCAGTCTTCAAACAATTTAATTTATATTCTCACTCAAATATTGGTGTAGAGTCTTCAGGAAAAAAGAGCAAGACTCTTAGTGTGTGTTTATGTAAAAAACACTGTTTACATTTCAGTTTCCCCTTTGAATCTGCAGTGTAATGTTTATAGAAAGCAGCCAGAAAAGTTGTATAATTTCATTATAATTAACGATACCAGTTTAATTAATTATTATAACATTATCTCATATCACTATTGTGGAAAACAAAGATAAAGAAGGTCTTGTATGAACACAGGTTGTGGGCTTCTTTCTTTTTCTGTGTATACTTCCTTTAACACAAGAAAAAACCCTCTTTTGGTAAGTCATTACATTTGAAATCAACATTTATTAGATTCATATTAGCAAACCTTAACCATTCAGTTGAAATAAGTCTACTTTCCAAGCCTTCTCACCTTATGTTTGCTAGAAAGGATGCCATGTGGACATAATAAAGTCCCTTAGAAAGAATTCTGCTTTCTGGGCAAAAGAAAGGTGTCCAGGAAGGATACAGTATCTACTCTTCCTGGTCATACCAGCGCTGCTCTCCATGTTGGCTACATCAGTGAGGAAGGATGGGTGCACCCCACGCCCCTGGTCCCTTGAATACTCTGGCACACTACAGATTCCTCTTTGTCCACATCCCCAGGTTGCCTCTGAAAGAAAGTAATATACATAGGAAGATGATAACCACACAGATTTTGTATTTGACCTGAGTTGAGAATGAAGGGGATCCTGGAAACAAAACAAACAGAACTGAGGAGTGAGACATGAACCACATCCTCCCATTCTGCAAGGACACATGTCCTCTGGGTGTAATGAAGGTTCTTCATGCATCTGAATCTGCCTAGAGCAATGGAGCATGCAGATAACATGCTTTTCAACATGAACTGATGCTTTAGAATACTCTTCACAGCTATGATTTAGAAAAATATGTATTTAGCTGGTCCCTCAAGACAGCTTTAAAGAGCAGAACCCACCCAAGATGAGGGAAATACACTCTTCCAAGAAAAGTCCTCAATCCTATTTCTGAATTAACATGATAAAAGTCTTCTATGGCTATGCTTTCAATATTGGTGTCATAGTTAAGTCCTCCAGACAGTATGCACAGCTAATCTCCCACCCCTGGAAATGGTAGAGACTGCAATACCAGATTCATGACCATGTATAGGACTGCAGCACCACAGAAACATTCCCCTTAAGAGAGACTGGGATCATACTCCAGTCTTGTCTCACCTATAACACACCAACTGCATTGGCACTATCTTACTCCCACCCCCTTCATACAGCACTTCTCAGCCTTTTTCTGTTTTCATCTCCCATGACTCTGCAGTTACTCCATGGAGCAGCCCCAGCTGGACATGTCAGGTTGCAACATCAGCTGTGTAAATGAGCCAGATCCAAAAAGCCAGCAGCTGTGTTTGTCCCAGCAATTGTGACCATCCACCACAGATAAAGAGCTGCTTTAGATCCCAGAACCAGGACCAATCCCAGGTTACCTCACCTGCTACTGTCTGACCTCTCTTCCCTTCTCTCCTTTGTCCTTTTCATCAGAAAAAGACTAAGCCCTCTTCTTCAGAGTGATTGTTACAAACCAACAGCAGAAACAGCTTATTCTACTCTATTAATGAGGATGCTTCCCAGATTAAGAGCCCTCAACCAACAACCAAAAAAAGGTTCAGGAGACTTCCAAATAGGTTTGTTTTGCACAATTGGGAAGCTTCCTAACCTTTCAACTTCAAAACCCCATATGTTTTGTACTTTATTTAGGTTTGTTGATTTTTTCTTCCTGTGTGGTCTAATCAACATTTTTAAGGCATTTGGGATTAATATTCCAGTCTCTTTACTATTTACTATGGGAACTGGCAATCCAAGGTCTGTGCATTCAAATATCTGAACTACTTGTGACATGGTTTACAATGATGATCAAGTTAACACTTTTGTGAGCCTGGGTCCATTTATTCTATCAAAATCAATACCCCAGACTTTGTTTCCATAAGATTTGTACATGTTTTTAAATATGTCATTTAAATGCATCCATCTAGAGGAGATCCTTTGGCCCAGTTTTATTCCACAGAGAGTTTCATTTTTCTGAATAAAGTAGATGATGTTTCCTCAGAGAAATTTCCTATGGAAAAGTATGTATACATTTAAAGCTAAACCTGTGATGTTCTGAATTATTCCTTATATACCTGAAAAGAATTAGATTTGATATCAGGAGAACTAGTTCAATGTAAATTGATTAAATTAGGAAGAAAAAGACAGAAAACTACCCTGTACTGAGATTAGGTCAGAAGGAGGAAAGCGCTGTTAATGTGACATGTCTGAATAGCCCAGCTTCGCTCAGCATCTCATCTCAACATACTGACACTTCTCTTATTTCTGTGTATGGCTGGGGTCAGAGAAACAAATTATCTTCTGTGAATTATCTTCTACTGGAAAGAAAATTTCCGGTGCTGAGGTCAACTTCTCTTTGCTCCGGAAAGACAAGAACCAGTGGAATCAAGGAATAGCCAATTTACATTAGTGAGATTTCTTTTTAAAATTTTTTTTAAAGGATAAATTTACCTTTTTTGGTCTACCTTCTTAGGAGGAAGAAATGTGTAAACTCTATGGTGCCAACAAGAAAAGTGCATTCATTTAATTTATGGGCTTATCTTTGTCTGCTACTGGGAAGAATAACTCCAGGGGTACATGGAAAAAGGACACCAGAAAACCACATAAGATTCAGTGGAAAGCTGAAATCCATGAAATTTTCATAACTTTTCTGATTGCATTGCAGCCAAGCTAGCCTTTTAGGGTACACCGATCTGACGTGAAACTTTCCTTAGTGTCCTTGATTAACACATAGAAGCAATCTTTAGCAAATGTAACAATCTTTATTAAATGCAACTCTCATACACCTCCTCTGGCTTTGAAAGCATCATTTCATATCCAGAAAAAAATTGATTCATTATTTTAACTGGCTAATGGTATTTCTCAACCAGGCCTGATTCTCACTTGCTCTCCTCAAGCTCTGTAGATGATCTTTGGAGGGAAGATGAAATATGAGATACTCCCTTCACCCTCGGTCTGACTGAAACAGCCAGCAGTTCAAGACATCTCTTTCCTGCCTCCTACAATCCTTCTACAGGTATGCCTCAGAAAACAAAGCAAAATACACCACTACTGCAAAGAAAAAGCAAAAAAAAAAAAAGAAAAACACAAAATAAACCCTACCAAAACTACAATCAATCATAGTGAAGGCTCAATGTATGTGGTTACCTTCTTATAAAGGTCTTAGCACCTTACATTTCAACAGCTCCTTCACAGCAATTCCCCAGTGTATAACTTACTTCTTGAAAGCTCAGGTGCATTTTTTTTTTACATTCCTTTAGCATGAGGCTCACTCTACAAGTGAAAGACCTCATTTTCACATCCTCTTACAGCTCAGAAACCATTGGCATGCAGAATTTTACTCACCTTAGCTCGTTCATGGAATGAGAAAAAGCTTACTGCAAAACTGTGTAAGAACACATTGTCATAGAGGGCAGCTGTATTGTCTCATACACTGAAGGTTTTTTGCAAATTCCTTTAGAAAGTACTAGAAGTTTGTAAACATGCCTTTTATACATTAAGAAGTTATAGCAGTGTCTTTCACACGCTTAAAGAAAAAAACTTGTGGTTTATCTATAAAAAAAAAATATTTTTAAGAACATTTCAGTATATCACATTTTAAATGGTTCTTAAGTGAGTATTTTAGTTATTCCAGGATTTAATTATTTTTCTCTGTTACTTTATGGATAGGTCAGAATGCAATCTGTATTTCTGGGCTACATTAGTTACATCAAAATGCTTGCTGTGTGACTCTGGGGAAATCGTGCTGATTAGTAACAGATCAGTAAGAGTTGAGTAATAGTCAACTAAGATTCCTCACCAAGAGTGTCCAAAATCCTACTGAAATAAAGATATCTTCATGTTTATTTTCTTTATCTCTAAGGATATTTTCCAGCATTAGAGAAAAATTAGACTGATTCAACAATCTCAGAGGTTGAGTAAGAGATATGTGCAAGAAACTACTGAAATGTGGGTGGAAAAATATTGAAAATTTTATTTAGCATGTGGTTAATTATAATTTATCATCAAAACATTTGAACTTAAGCAAAAACAATGGGGAAAACACACCAAAATACTATCCAGTAGTTTTGGAGAAACATGTACATTATGGTGAAAAACAAGCTGAACATTGCAAGATTGTCATTGTTCCTTCATGAAAAATGTGTAACAGCTAGAGACTCCAGAGGAAAGTGTCAAAGAAGATCAGAATTGCGAAAAAGTCCTCACTGAGGAAGGGCTGAAAGACAAGATTGTGCATCTTAAGAAAGTAAAGGATGGGAGAAAAAGTGGAGCATAACAGTCTTAGAGTATGCAGATCACTGTTACAAGAAAAACAGTTACTTAATTGGAGGTCCTGCCATTAGTTAGGTCCACAACACACAGGAAAAGAAAATGAAGCAACAAAGATCAATTAAGTTATTAATAAAGGGTTTCTAATGTTTACGACAATGAAATATCATAGTAGTTTGCCTAGAGAGAGGACTGAGAGAGTCCATTACTGGACATTTTAAGGGCTGATTATAGAAGTACCTCTCAGCAGGGACAGAGACAGAACTGAAGGCTCTACAGGGGGATCTGGAGAGGCTGGATTGATGGGCTGAGGCCAACTGTATGAGGTTCAACAAGGCTCAGTGCCAGATCCTGCACTTGGATCACAACAACTCCACGCAACACTACAAGCTTGGGGATGGGGGAATGGAAAGCTCCCCAGTGGAAAAGTACCTGGGGGTGTTGGTTGACAGCCATCTGAAAATGAGCCAGGTGTGTGTCAAGGTAGCCAAGAAGGCCAACAGCATCCTGGTTTGTATCAGAAACTGTGAAGCTGGCAAGACTAGGGAAGTGATCATCGCCCTGTACTTGGCACTGCTGAGGCCACACCTCAAGTGCTGCATTCAGTTTTGGACCCCTCACTACAAGAAGGACACTGAGGTGCTGGAGCGTGTCTAGAGAAGGGCAATGAAGCTGGTGAAAGGTTTGGAGCATGTCTGATGGGGAGTGACTGAGGGAACTGGGATTGTTTAGCCTGGAGAAGAGGAGGCTGAGGGGAGACCTTATTGCTCTCTACAACTACCTATAAGGAGGTTGTAGCCTCATGGGTGTTGGTCTCTTCTCCCAAGTAACAAGCAACAGTACAAGGAGCAGCCTCAAGTTGTGCAAGGGGTGGTTTACATTGGATATTATGGAGAAAGTTCTTCACTGGAGGGTTTGTCAAACATTGAAACAGTCTTCCTGGGAAGTGGTTGAGTCACCACCCCTTGAGGTATTTAGATGATATGTATATGTGGTGCTTAGGACCATGGTTGAGTGGTAGATTTGTCAGTGCTAGGTTAACAGTTGTAACTGATGATCCTAAAGGTCTTTTCCAACTTAAACTATTTTATTATCCTATGATTCTATTAATCTACCACGGTGGAATAAATTTGGACCAAATTTTGTACTTCCATATTCTCCACCTTCAAGACAAATGTTGCTGACTTTTACTTACTGTGCTGTGATCTACGATAGAAAACCAGTACCGTAGAATATAAGTGCTATGAAATGCTATGAACGTGCATGGAATTAGAACTTCCTATCTCAAGGTCACTCCTTACTGTTTGCTTTCACTCTTTATTAGCTGTGTTGAGGGAGAGAATGCTCTGCATTCTTTCAGGTCTTCCAAGGACAGTTTTGAAAGCAGAAGAATAATGATCAAAGTGACAAATAACAGAGCAAATAATACATTGTGAACAGTGAATAAGTGAAAACTCTTTCTCTTTTACCAACCTGCTTGTTTGCATATGAATATGGGTATTGATACAAATAGAAACCAGTCTTGTGTGAAAAGAAACCATTTACTGGAAGAGAATAGGTTGCAAAATGGGTGAAAAAATCAACTATTTAGGGTTATGCCCCATGCTTACAAAATGTATTCAAGATTTAGACGGCTCCACCATAGGATATGCAGGCAGGGCCAAGTCCACCGCTGATGCAGGCACTATGAAGCATGTAATTACATTGGTTTATCACAGGTAAAGGTCAGCAAAATTCATCATCCTATTAGGATGATTATGGGCTGACCTATATTTTTCTCCCTGTAACCTGCTATTTTTGTCAAAGACCTTATTGCACTCACCAACCTGTCACTTCTTGGAAGTGCAGTATTCTTTTCATCATGTGTTACTGTGCTAAGGTCAGTTCTGGTTCACTAAGCCACAGGAAAATCTATCATTTCCATATCTACGAGTCACAGTGAAGCGTGTCATTTTTGGCTCCCTTTTTCTGATGCTTCAGCCTTCCGTAAGAGTCTTATTGCTATTTCTCTTATCAGCTGTTATTTAACTTGGGTTTCTCTTGGTATGAGATGCTCGACTCTGTCATTACCTCCACTGTCCTCCCACAGAATAGCCATTCTTGGGCATCTTTTCATCTCTCTGTTCTCTTTAAATTGAGCTGTTGGTAATTTATAAACGTGATAGCTGCTTTCAACAGAACTGATCTACTGGACATTGCACAAACATGTGTTGGGGGACATCTACAGGCTGATTCCTGCCACAGAAAGTTAATGGAGATGTACTACTCTGCAAATCAAGGACATCTCAGTCACACCTAGATAATCTTCCCTTTTTTTTTCATCAGTCAAACTTGAAAAATTATATCCTCACTCCAAAAATAAAAACAATTAATCCTTAATTCCACATGACACATTACAAGAAACTGCTTACTACTAGCAAAATAGCTAGAAGGCAATTATGTTAGAGCACTATTTTTTTAATATGGGTATAATGTAACAGTATAGCTCTTACATTTGAAAAAAGAAAAACAAAAAAATTCCCTAAGTTTTATGTACAGTGCTCTGACATCATAGCTGCGAGGCAAGTAATAGGTAATATTCTTAAAAGGTAGTTGTTGGCAGCTTTTCTTGTTTATTTTTAACAGCTAGAAAATGCCAAACTAGTGATAGAAAGGATAAGAATATGGTGAAATATAAATGAAAACTAAATTTGCCATGCATATAATGAATGTTTCTTCTTAGTCTATGAGGCTGTCAGTAAGAAATGCAGGCACCCAGTGTCTAGTGAACCCAGACACAGAAAAAAAAAAAAAGAGTAGATATAATTAGCCTATAAGAAGATACATATTGAAATGTATACAGGGTATCTATCATATTTAACGTTTGCAAAGAAAGATTTTATGGAACACAGTTACAGAGAAGCTTGGAAAATTTCCACCTGGAAAAGTCTGTCAGCTTCTGTATTTCCTTAGAAGCAGTAATTACCTGTCCACCAGAATAGGTATCCAACAGTCATGCCTCATCTATAGCATAACTTTTCGGGAAGGACTGTATGACTTTCATTACAAAATCTTTAGCTTACATGTACTCTAGTTCCCAAACTCTTTGGTCACATGCCACTTCAGCCATCACTGCTGAGAGGTCCCAGAGTTCTGAAAGCAGACAAGGCAATTTCCTAATTCAAGATCCTTGGCCATACCTTCCTAGTAGTTCAGCTCCTAACGGGCCTCAGTCCTAAACAAAACAAGAACAAATTAAGAAATATTCACTTCCACAAAAACTGTATTTGATCTGCAGCTCCTGATATTGTCTGCTTAACTCTAGTTACAGCCAATAACATATTTCTAGAGGTAAAGGTTGTCTTATAACAACATTTTCAGTAAAAAAATAAGGGTTTTTGTGTTTTCAGTGGACAGAAGGTATCCAAATCTGATATTATTGTGAATACTTGTAACCAGGAGGCAAAGGCAAATTTGTATTTATAGTACCAGGTATACCAGTTGTTTTCTCTAACAGCTCATACCCAGATTTCAGCAGCAGTTAAGCTGTGCAAGTGTGAAGCAACCAACCCAGACAAGGTTTGTGTGCTTTCCACAGATGTTCATGATCATGCTCCTAGTGCTTCTGCAGCTGAGCTATTCCCTGCATCTCATCACATATTTTCCAGCATAGATAAAATTATCCAGACCATTGATTTCTGTTTCTTCAAATGTCCCATGCTTTCAAGTGGCTCCATGCAGGTGAAAGAGTTTTTCCACATAAGGCTGAAGGATGTGGGTTTTAGGCTGGGACTCCTTGTGGGATACAGACATCTCCTTCCTGTATTTGTTTAAATCACTGACTAATGTCAAGGTCATTTCCCTTTATCCCATCTTTACAGAGACTGAACTCTGCTGAAGAATTCACCAAAGGGATGCAGAGCTGATAACTACTGGAGGAGGGGAGAGGAAGGTTTGGGAAGAAGCCATTAATAGATTCTGATGGTCTATTATGACTTCTGCAGCAGAAGGCTTGTGAAACACATCAAGGTTTCTTTGGACTCTGTTAAAAAGATAATGCCTTATTTCCATTTGAATCTATCCTAGGTCTGGCATAAAAATAGAAAGTCCAAATTAATTTTCAGTTTGTAGTTAAAGACACTAGTTAATGAGGTTAAGGTGCTGTATTTTGCAGTTTTCCTGGGAACACTACAGAACATTTTTTAAATGTCAAAGTGGTACTATTATTTGATGTGAAGCTTACCATAGAGACTTACAACCATAACTTAGTTAATTCCTTTTTTCTTCTAACTATTCACTTTCCTCTCTGGAATACTTAAGAATTTCAATTTACTTTCCTAACTGCTCTTGATTAAATTGATCCAATATATGTGAAAGATAAAAAGATCAAAGACATTTTCCTTGTCTCTGGAGGGAAAAGTGAGTTCAATGGTGTGTTGGTGATATTCTTAGTTACTTCAGAGATATAATTTACAGTCTCTGATCTAAGTTCAGAAAGTTGTTTTAGTAATGACATTTAACTTATACATCTAAATGTATTCTTCTCTAACAGCAATCTGTACCAGACAAATTACAATACCATCATTAAATACAATACCATATCATTTCCCCCCCCTACTCAACTCTGTTGAGGCCACAACTCGAATACTGTGTTCAGTTTTGGGTCCCTCACTATAAGAAAGACACCAAGGCCCTGGAGCGTGTCTAGAGAAGAGCAGCGAAGCTGGTGAAGGGTCTGGAACACAAGTCTTATGAGAAGTGACTGAGCGACTGGGACTGTTTAGTGTGGAGAAGAGGAGGCTCGGACGTTATTGGTCTCTACAACTACCTGAAAGGAGGTTGTGGTGAGCTGGTTGTGGTGAGCCTCTTCTTGCAGTTGACAGGACACTAGTGATAACTAGTGATAGGACAGGAGGGGATGGGGGGGGAAGTTGCACCAGGACATCTTCAAGTTAGAAATTAGGAGAAATTTATTGTCAGAAAGAGTGGTTGGGCATTGGAACGGGTTGCCCAGGGAGGTGGTGGAGTCACTTTCCTTCAGTGTGTTCAAGGAAAGGTTGGATGAGGTACTTAGGGATATGGTTTAGTTAGTAATATAGGTGCTAGGGGAATGGTTGGACTAGATGATCTTGGAGGTCTTTTCCAACCTTAATGATTCTGTGATTCTATGATTCTAATGCGTGGGTCATTTTTTAATAGAACAGCACTTACGTATATGCTAATATATATTAATATAACAATATTTTCTATGTTAAAAATATTCAGCTGTGCTATATGCTCATAGAAACACATAAAATAAAGCTATTGCTCACTTTCAAGGACTTCACTCAGCACACAATTCTTCTGAAGTTACTTCAGAATTCTTCAGAATTCTTCTGAAGTTACTGTAAAATAGCCAACTTACAGATGTAAAGATCTCAGTTGCTAAATGAAACCATATTCATTATTTATTTGGCTGAGAAACTAGAAAGTGACAGCTATCTACAAGTCATATAGCAATATAAGAGGAGTAAGCAGAAGTGCCAATGCAAAAATTATGATGCTATTTCCAAGCAGCTGGATTCCCTGGCAATCTGCAAAAGTGTCAGAAGAACTCACAAGTTGGGAGATGCTCTACCTTTACATTCACAAGTCATAATACTTTTAAAAGTATTTTTTGTTTAAATCTTCAGATATGAGATTTCTTATAGAACTTATCTTTTATATGTATGAAAACCTTGAGGACATCATAAAATATGTGATCTGCTATGTTCAGAAATTCAGAACAAGGATATCATTGGATATTACATTTCAATATTAATTTTTCAGCAGCCAATAATTACACCTTCCTAACATCATACACATTGATCTCTCAGAGGATTGCTTGTCTTTTGGATATTGTGATATTAAGCTAGATGGAAGACCAGGTTGCCAAATGCTCTGTCAAAGCACAGTATGCAACTAGTGAGTGGATAGGGCAAGTGAAAATACGTCCTTGTCAGACAGGACACCATTGTAGGGTCAGTCAAGTGCTGGCCAAAGTCATCTCTGCTTCTATCAGTTTTGCACCACCACAGGGAACGTATCCGGCGGGCTACTGAGTGAAAACATCTCTTGGCACAGCTCCAAGTAGGGACTATGAGCAGAATAGATTAAAGATCACAGCGGCAAGTTATCAACAGTCAAACAACTAGCATTCAATAACACCATCTACAACAACTGCTTGCATGCATCACTCGGTAGCACAGGTCATCCAAACCTTGGGGTAAACTGAACACAGGAAAAAGCCACAGACCAGAATATGTAGAAAAGTGCTACAGAAAAATCTAGTCTTCAAGTAAAAAGCCCTGAGCATTTCATGATATTATTTTTCAGGACAACAAGATGACATCATACAGAGAGAACATGCATAAAGTAGGGTCTGCGAAGAAGTACAGGGTGGAGACTACATCTGTCAGAGTAAACTCAGCTGCAGCAGGGACTGTTGCCAGCCACAGGGACTCTGTTACCTTTCCTATTAAATTATTAAAATGGTCCCTGGACATGTTTTGGTAGACCAAAAAATGTACTTTTCTTACTTCTGTGCAGGGTCTTGGAGTCTGAATGAGCCATGTGTCACTCCCATAAGAGAGTTGTCCTGCAACTGGCCACCTAGTTGTGACATGTGGCAGAGTACAAGGATGAGAACACCACATCAGACAGTTTTGGTGACAGAATTAAGCCAGGAAAGCTGCCACAGGCAGAAATCCCAGATGAACAAGAGGAGACAGCACTCTCAGCCGCCCTCACTGTTCTCCAAGGCTGAATAGACTCAATCAATTCAGAACTCCCTCCCTGTGCTGCAGGCACAGCAAGACTATATCCTGAAAATAGTATTTCCTGTGCACTGAAGATTTGCCCCAGAATACTGTAACTCTGTGCAGCACTGCTGCATTCACTATTAAGGGGTTCATGCATCACCAGTGCACTACAGCGTGGGAACTCTACTTCATGTATCATTAATCCTGCCTTGGGATTGGAAAATGGACGGTGACCTTTTGAGATCTTTCCTAGTCCTCTCTTCTATGATAAATACAGATTCAGGACACAAACTTTCCATTTTCTTTTTTTTTTTTTTTTTTTAAGTCATCCCACAATTTCTATACTTCACCAAAAAAAAAAGAAAACGTTTAAGGAAATAATCCAAGCCATGTTCATTTAATGCCTGAGAAAATATATGGGTCTGACAAGCTCTGTCAGGCTCTGAGACCAATCAAGGAAGCCAATTTTACATTCTGTGGACCTCCCATGAGAACGCTCTGCTAATATTTATATCTCTGCTCTGATTTGGGTGATTGCCCAACCTCCTCAGCTGAACTCATCCTCTAAACTTGTGTCAGGAGAAAAGAGACAGTTGTTTCTCCCTTGGGAAAGCTGCACCACAGGGCATCGAGTCTACTTCCAAATCTCAGGCAGTAGCCACCAAGTCTAAAAGATGTATAAGCCTAACTGCTCTTTTGGATCAGGAGACTTGGGGTTTTGTTAGGCTGACGCTTTCTAAGTGAGAATTCCAGCAATAAGCAGAGTGGTATAACAATTTAATTATGCTTTCGTATCTAAATTCAGAGAGATGTTCAGTGAATAGTCAAAGATGGATACTTTCCTTTGAGGATTCAGGAATTCCTCCCGAGTAGCACGATCAGGATATATAGTATCCATCACAGTTTCTCTGCTGCTTCTCTACTGCTATTACCAACGTATGGGAGACAAATCACAATATAAGATGAAGATGCTGGTAGAAAACATCTTTACAAATTCTTTGTTAATTTTCAACCATAGTCCATTGGTCTGCATTGTATAGGCATACTATGGATCAAAAACAATTATAAAAAATTCTTAACTTTCAGGAAAAAGAATCAAACCAAACTCAAATAATTTTCAGCTATTAGTGGCATGAAAGATCTTATCAGCATGGAGTTTATCAACAGTTAGACATAAACCCAAAAGTTCATAATGATCATGGCCAGTGAGCAACATTTCCAAACTCCTGAAAGCTAAAAACCTGGAATTCTTTTATATTAATATTGATCAAAGCAAACTCAAAGAAGAAAATGAACACGTTCTTTATTTGAGAATATTATTTTAGGTGATCTATCTTTTTGAAAGAGCAGTTTTGGAAAGCAGAACTGAGTCAATTTGATCTTTCTATGTTTTAAGCAAGACATCTGATTTTTCCACTTCTCTCAGCTTTTCCAGGTAGCTTCATTTTCAACATATCATGTTGCTTAAAAGCAAGTGCTTCTTTTTAAGTATTATTGTATTGTAACACAAGTGAAAAAGTAGTTAAATGTCCACCATGAAAAATAAAAGGATATGCTTCATAAATCAAAGGCTCTGCAGGTAAATGAAAGGAAGTCACATTTCCCTGTTCACCTACCATAAAGCTTACAATTGCAGAAAAATTATTTTCACACCCTAACTTCTGACCTTTTTCAAACACTTCAGAATGGCCACAAAATTTCCTGCTTTAAAATATTTATAGAACAAATGCAGTAAATTCCAGGAGAAAGAGTTCTTATACATCCAAGTTGGTGAATAACTTCCGTGAAGTTGATTTACTTTTTCCCAACATGAACACCACAATCTTAAACCACAGCATAACTGAAACTATAAATACACATTGAAAACATGGTCCAAATCTACTGTGGATTTCTAGTCATAAAATATAGTGTTTCATTGATTGCTGGACTTCCCACCTTTTACTTGAGAGGGAAGTCTGGTTGTTTCTGGTAATTTTTTTTTCAGCTCTAGTCATAAGAATTTCATCTGCATCTGACAACCATTCCTGACAGCCTCACTCAATTAAGGTTTATTGAATTTTTGTTAAAAACCTCACAGTAAAAGCTTCATCACAAACCTGAAGTGGAACAGGGAAAAAAATTTTTTTTCCTTAAATCTAAGAAAAACAAACCCTATTACTCTGCAAACCATTCTGCAGTTGCAGGTGTTTTGCACAAAAGAGTTGAAAACATCATTTTAATTTAAAATTCTGTTCTGGACTTAGTTTTGCAGTTACAGCACTTAATCCTTGGATTGTTTGCCCTCAAGGATTAGGCTGTTCTTAGCAAACAGTTGTTCATTTATGGCCAGATAGACATTATATGCAACAACCTCAAGGAGCTCAACTTAAGTCAAAAAGGGAGAAACATATGGAACACATAGAATGTGTTACGTTGGAAGGGACCTTTAAAGGCCATCTACTCCACCCCTCTCCCCGCAGTTAGCAGGGACATCTGCACTAGATCAGGTCACTCAGACCCTCATCAAGCCTGACCTTGCGTATCTCCAGGGATGGGGCCTCCACCACATCTCTGGGCAACCTGTTCCAGTGATCCACCACCCTCATACTGAAGACCATTTTCCTAATATCCAACCTAAATCTACCCTTTTTGAGTTTAAAACCATTACCCCTTGTCCTACTGTTACATGCCTTCATGAACAGTGCTTCCCCAGCTTTCTTGTAGGCCCCCTTCAGGTATTGGAAGGCCCCTATAAGGTGCCTCCAGAGCCTTCTCTTCTCCAAGCTGAAAAAGCCCAACTCTCTCAGCCTATCTTCATAGGAGAGATGCTCCACCCCTTGGATCATTTTTGTGGCCCTCCTCTGGACACACTCCAACTGGTCCATGTCCTTCTTGTGTTGAAGGCTCCAAAGGTGGACACAGTACTCCAGGTGAGAACTGCACCAGAGCAGAGTAGAGGGGCAGAATCAGCTCTCTCAATCTGATGGCCACACTTCTTTTGATGCAGCCCAGGATTCAGTTGGCCTTCTGAGCTGCAGATGCACATTGGTGGCTCATGTCCATCTTCTCATCCATGAGTACTCCCAAATCCTTTCCCTCAGCACTACTTTCAAGCACATCATCTCCTAACGTGTATGGATAACAGGAATTGTCCTGACCTACATGTAGGACCCTGCACTTGGCTTTGTTTCACCTCATGAGGTTCACAGTTTGTCCAGGTGCCATCCTTCTGGCACATTAACTTCATCACTTAGATTGGTGTCATCAGCAAATTTGCTGAGGGTACACTCAATACCACTGTCAATATCATTACTAAAGATAATTAAGAGCACCAGTCCCAGCACAGCATATATTTAACAATTATGTCCCACACAGATAAGAAGCATTAGCCACAAGCACAGAACTTTTTCTAGTGTGTCATGGCAGATGTCCTAAAGGGGGTTCATATTTTGTATCAAATTTCCTCAAGTTTCTGAGATAGATACCTCTGTGTTTTAGGACTCTGCAGAAGAGGATCTTTTTTAAAACCATTATGAAAGAACAAAAAATGTTGGAAAATAACCTAAATGGAAAAGCAAATAGAAGCTTCTCAGAAATCACCTTCAGAAAAGATGAAATGAACTTTTATTCTTCTGACATTAGTAGATGCTATATTGTGACCCAATATTGTACTGGATAATCCTGTTCTGTAAATCCATCTGACAAGTGGACCAGCTCATTGGTTTCATTTACCTTAAAAAGAAAAGATTGACAAGGTTCTGTCACCATTTCATTATAATGCCCTTTCCTCCAAGCACAGCTTTTTATGGTTTTGTTCCAAAGAAAGGGAGACCACATTCCCATCTGTCCTATTCTTTGAAGTCACAGTAATTGCTTTTAAATTTTTCCAGACCTAGGTTTCCAACCTAGGAAGCATCACTGCTTAACATTAGCAGGACAGCACAGCAGGGAAGAAATGAATTCTTTGGTTCTTACCAACACTTGAATAACCACAGTGATTTTATTTTCAAAGCACATGAAAGCTATAGCAATAATCCCAAAATGCAAAATCCCTCGGGTCTGATGTCATCCCTTTATGCCAGACTGAGGAATTTATCTTGTCTCAGCTTTGTGTGTAATTACACTTTTACACGAAACCTCTCTTTCTTTCTGCTTCCTATCATTCTGGAAAGGACTAGCCATACTTGCCTCTGTGAGCCTGTACAGAATTGCAGTATATTTTCCCTTGAATGAAACACAAAGTCTAGGGTCCATCTGATCTATGAGCATCAAACAGTAGAAAAGAGGTCTGCAGCAGTCACCTTTCAGTTGAGAAACTCTCACACTACAAAATTACACAGAAAAGTTTGCACCATAAATTTAATGTCACTAAAACCAACTTATACCTCCATTTCTGGATACTGCTGTTTTGACATCTCAACATATAAAAGAACTAGTGAGCAACTGACTTGTGAAGGAAAGCATGTGGGTTTGACATTTTCATGTATGGATATTTGCCAGAAGAAGAGTCTGGCAGGAGATCTGGGAGACAGATATTCCCTTTTGCTGGTTCCTGCTGCTCAAAGAGTGAAGAGATGTCTCAGCCAGACCAGCTACCTTCCTTTTGCATCCTCTTCTGTTATACACTCTTATTGAAATTACTTTGTGTTTCTGGAAAGTTTCAGGTGGGACTACCTTACTTCTCAGACTGTGGGTACAAGAGACGTTGTGTTGGCTCTATGGACAGATATAATCATTCCATTCTCCAGACTGTCCCTTAATGCTCATTCCTGCTATTCCACTTCCGTGGTGCCAGCAGGATGTGTCATTGGTCTGGCCATTTTATAAGCCAGATTGATAATGAATTTTTTTTTTAGTAGGCATAACAGGAGGAGCAGGAACTTCAGGAAGGTGCAGAACTAATAGCTGGAGGTGAACTGAGAATGAAAATAATGTAAATCAGATCTTTTTCTTTAGTGAGTTGGTTTGTGCAAACATTGTGAGTGCATTTGGAAGACATTGGAAAAAGCTGATTGGAAAACTTCAAAAAGGAGACATCCTAGCAGAGACCTCAGGTTCACAGCATGTCCAATTGCAATTTTAGTATCACAGCTAAGGGCTGAGGGATTTGTGGCACAGAATGGCAGATGTGACTGAGGATGGGAACAGGGAAGCAGGAGGAAAAGATTTCCTAGACCAGTGTCTTTGCCAAGGCCACCACAGAACACCATCTTTTGCACTGTTTTCTGCCTAAGTTTAGCCTATCTCCAGGATCAGGTGCTCAGGACTGATGCAGGGGTCTGTACCTTGAGCTGACGCCACAGCACCAGGTTACACAGACCTAAGTACCACTCTTGTAGTTTTGCATAGCTAGATTCTGGTGATAAAGGGGGGGCTGCAGGGGTGGCTTCAACAAGAAGCAGCTAGAAGCTCTCTGCAGGCTGGACAGAACAAACACCAGCTGGCTCAGAGGTAGAGTTGTTGTTGACCAAGGCCGAGCCCGTCAGTGATGGTCACAGCGCCTCTGGGAAGAGCTGGGGGAGGAGGTGCCCCAGAGAGAAAGATGCCCCTGTAGCCCATGTAGAAGACCCATGGTGGAGTGGGTGTCGCCCTGCAGCTCATGGAAAAGGCTGAGACCCCACCTACAGCCCATGGAGAGGCCCCACGCTGGAGTAGGTGGAGATATACAAAAGACACTGTGATCTACATTGGAACAAGCCCCTGCCAGCACTTGCAGCCCACAGAGAGAGAGACAGAGACACAGAGATGAGCGAGAGAGAGATCTGCACTAGAACAGCTTTGCTGGGTAGGAAGGCTTGTGACTCCATGGGGGATCAGGATGGAGCAGGCTGGGCCTGAGAGACATTTATGATTGCACCTCATAGCAGTGACCCACACTGGGGCAGCTGGGGAAAAGCTGAAGCCCTGTGGGAGAGGACTTGTGTTGGAGAAGTTTGTGAAGGACTGTCTTCTGTGGGTGGGACCCCACACTGGAGCAGGGTAAGGGTATGAGAAATGACCCCCTACATTCCCAGTCAGGGATTCCACTACCAAACATCACCACAGGCTCTTCTGGAACTAACTTTGCCAATGCAGAACCCAGTCCCCAGAACAGAATTTATCATTTCATAGAGATATATAACCTTCTGTCGCAGATTAGCTATGTTCTCACTTTACAGATGTCTGTCTCCCCTGTTGGATCAATTCCTGTGTCTATACAGCCCTCTCACACATGGTGAGAAGTATTTTGTTGTGACAGGACTTTCTGTCCTTGCAGAGCCCTCTTTGCAGGCTATGCTCCCGCCAGTGTTTGCAGTCAGCTTGCTAGGAGGGAAGGCAGCCTGGCTAGCACTGCAACTACACCAAAATTGACAGAATACTTTGATCCCAAGAAAAGATATAACTCCTCAGTAACAGTACTATTCAAGAGCTGTTGAAAGCTATCTGAAAAATCAGAGAAAGCAGGCATACCTTCAGCATAGAAAAGAGCATATTGAATGTTGGAGCAAAGGAAGAGAGAGGGAATGAAGGAAGCAATTTTGTTCATATCTGTGTTCCTCTGCATTGCCAAGAGCTCCAGACTAACCTTGATTCATTTTGCAAATACTCTCCATCTCTGTTATAATCCACATTACTTCATACGGTAAATGATATGAGCAGATAACAGCCCAAGGAAAGCCATGTTTATCACTTCAAGTGCTGGATCTGACCTACCAGCAGAAAGATGAGCTTCCTCTCCCTTGCAGGTGGTCAGAGTGTGCACTGGGGGAGCCTTAACAGACACCGGTGGTCATAGACTTCTTAGGAAATGTAAGCCTATTGATCTCCATCTTAATCCCCAAAACTGAGATAGCACTAGAAAGTACTCTGCCTGAGAGGGAGCTGGCCTTTCTACTTCTTTAATCCACATAAGGCAGTGGTTTATAAGCTTTAAGGCATCAGTGCCAACGATCATTATTTCAAATGTCAAGAATACTATTTAAAGTCTTTCTCCCCTTACTGCTCCCCTTCCTTGCTTTTATTTGCCTTGCATTTTTGGGAAATTGAATGGGAATCTAAAATCAGTTGCAGCTCACCTCCCCCTGTGACAGATTTCAGTTTCCCTGTAACAGTGCATCAGAGTACTATGATCTGTCTGTTTGGCTGTTTACTGTAGGTCTGGGCTGCATTAATTCAATAGTAGGACTGGAAAGAAATGTAAGCCAGAATGGGGAAAAAGGCAACAACCAAATAGCAAGTTCTTAGCAAAAAGGTCCAAGTAATGCCTTTAATGTCTCTACTTCAGTTTGTTTTCTGAGTGTTATTAAGTTAGTTCATATGCCTCAGCTAAGACATGAAAACAAAAGTCTTTGGTTAGCTGTAAAGCTATAGAGTAAGCAACAGAAATGACTGTGAAATAAACTGGCATCCAGCCTACAGAAGTGAAAAGCTCTAGTCAGGTAGGCACTCATGCACTTATTTATACATTTAGGCTGAAAAAAAATCCACAGGACTTTGCTATTATATGTTGTGGTAAGACTAAACTGCACTTTGTTTAAAGTGACTTCACATTCCCCCAAACTAATAAAAGCTCCTACAGGAAAACATCAGCAATAATAATCTCAATTTTCTGCATGAACAGAGTTCAAACACAAAAATACCATTACCTTCACCCAAATGTAAGAGTGGGAGAACCAGGACCTTGCAACCTGGGAGGCAAAGGCACAAGACCTATCCCTTGAGAGATGGCAGATAGATGTGTATATGGCACCAAAAACTAGTTTCGAACTCTTTGGTTCCACTTTCATATGGATTGAAGACAGAAGTAAGGAAAAATTCCTTTTCAAATCCTGCTTTTAGTGTGTTCTTCCTTCAAAATAAACTTATCAATCTATGTAAACAATCTCCATGGCCTCAGGCCTTAAGAAACATGAGTTTCCAGAAGCTCCAACATCTGCCATCCTCCAAGCAGCACAGAGAAACTTAGCCAGCTCCAGTCCTCCAGCAATCCCAAAAAAGTCTATTGGCATGCCAAGACTCCTGCCTTGCCTCTTTCTTTTTTTACATTCAATAACCTACGTCTTAAATGGTGTCCCTCTTCAGGATCATCACCTTCAGTCCCAAACTGTTTCCTTATGCTACTCTAATATTTTTGTTTATTATTTTTAAGCTAGGAACAGCTGAGCTCCTTGCATTATCATACTTTTTCTTGTCATAAGAAAAAAATTAAAACCACACAAATGCAGTTCTTAAATATAAATTGCCATCTCATCTCAATTTTCTGTCAGCAATGAAAGCTTCTGGAGTGCCCATGTGGACCTTACCTTCAAAAACATTTCATTGTTTTGCCATTTTTATGTAGTCCTTCAAATTAAGAATATTTATTAACATTTCTGTACCATCATTAAAGAAATTAATTATCCTAGAGTTGTCTTTTTACTAAACATGGAGCAGCCAGAAATGGAGACAAGGAGTAAAAATGAAGATCAGGAAAACCTGAATAAAATCCACCACCTTGTAAAACTGTCTAGATGGCATAAATGTTTTAACAGTAGCAGTGAACACTGAGATCTAAACTTCAAGCAGGATCTAATTTTTTGCACTTGTGGCCTGAAAAGCAAATTGTATCCTGGGCTGCATCCAAAAAAGTATAACCAGCAAGTCTCTTCCTTGTGAGAACCACCCCAAAACTTTCTCCAGTGCATGAAAGACATGGACTTATTGGAGTGGGTCTGGAGGAGGACCAGAAAGATGATGAGAGGGTTGGACCACCTGTCCTCTGAAGACAAACTGAGAGAGCTGGGCTTGTTCAGCCTAGAGAAGAGAAGGCTTTGGGGAGACCTTACAGCAAGCAGCTTTTCAGTACCTGAAGGGGGCTTGTAAGAAAGATGGAAAAAGGTTTATTTCCTAGGGTCTGTAGTGAAAGGAACAATGATTTTAAAATGAAAGAAGGAAAACTTAGATTAGTTATAATGAAAACATCTTTTACAATGAGAGTGGTGAGACACTGGAACTCAGAGAAGTGTTCAAGGCCGGGTTGGATGGGGCTTTGGGCAACCTGATCTAAGGAAAGATTTCTGTGCCCATAGCAGAAGGCTTGGTCTAGATGATCTTTAAAGGTTGTTCCAACCCAGACCATTCTGTGATTCAATGATTCTACGATCTGAGTTCTCCAACCCCCTGAACCAGTTTAGACAGCAGCCTCAAGTTTGAGAGGAAACATTCCTTATTCTACCTGTTGAGTATGGCCTCTGCTCCTCTCACTAAATGGGAGAAATGCTCCACTCAAAGGGTTAATTGCTATCTTCTCCATACAGGTTTGAAGTGTGTACAGAGCTCTCTACTTGGTGGCAGTGCTGGTAAGGCTCATGAGCCTGAAGTGAGTACATTTGCTGCCAACATAGAAACAATATGTTACAACAAAGAAATACAAAGAATTATTTTTGCAGCCAGCAGTGTACAGGCAGTAATAACACTCTGTGTGATAATTAATGAAAGACTTTTCTCCTGCTATCTAGAAGGGTACTACATATTCAATCTTGAAAGAGCTGATGGATGGCAATTTGAATATGTAAGGAAGACTATATTTGTTTAATCACTGAATGCAATAAATTAGGATTGCACATTATTTTAATTCCATGGGAAACATGGTCCACTGAATTTACATTTTCAAAACTATGCTTACAAAGAGCCAGCTCTGTAGCTTAAGAACAGAACTTTTTGCTGCCAAAGACACGCATCCAAATCTCAGGCTTGGTAGGAGTCAGATAATATGATCTGGGGTAGAAGTTAATAATCTTGATTTACACTATAGAAATGTTATGATCTCACAAAGGTAGCATGAATTGTTTTGAAGAAAGTGTGGTAAGCCTTTCCAGAGAGCCGCATGCAACATCAGTCTAAACTTAGTATAAAACCAAAATTAAAACAAATACAAGGAGGTTTAATTTTTCCATTTTAACCCATCATCAGTTTAGCGATTCTGTATCACTTCCAACACTAAAAAATGCCCATTGCATGCTTATGTTTCGCTGGTGTAAGGAATCACACAGCAATTTGCTCCATCATAGTAAAGTATAACAAGGAATAAATGGAAAGAGTACTTGAAAGTACCAGCTGAGCTGGTCAAGCATACCTTAGGTAGTCAGGTCATAGAATCAAAGAATCATAGAATCACCTGCATTGGAAAAGACCCTTTAAGATCATCGAGTCCAACCACAGCCTAACCCTGCCTGGCCCACCTCTAGATCATATCATCCACATGCCTTTTACACCCCTCCAAGGATGGTGACTGCACCATCTCCCTGGACAGCCTGTGCCAGCACCTGGCAACCCTTTCAGTACAGGAATTCTCCCTGATATCCAACCTAAATCTGCCCTAGGGCAATTTTAAGCCATTCCCTCTCATCCTAGAGACCAACCCCGACATCTCCACACCCGCACAAAGCTGCCATCGATGTCCATGGGTCAATACCCATGGGGATTATAACCCACAAACAGCTGCCCTGGCAGAGGAACCCCCGTAACACATGGACAGCGCTACAGCTCCGACCCTGTTTTCCTTTGAGAATAAAGTCAGTATGATTTAATGGCCTGAATACATACTGAAGAGCCCATACATCTCACCTTGAATGTACACTCAAAGCAGAATTCCAAGATCATCACAAGGAAACTTTCTCTTTTGATTGTGAATTTAATGCTTATTCTTAATAAATTTCTTACCAAATTGCCTGAGGAATAGCTTGATATACTGAAAGATACAGCATAGTGTTACTGTATTTAATTACTTAAGGACAACCCAGAATCCCAAGGAGAGAATTAGACGGGATGACATATGAAGTATTCATCTTTCCAACAGTAAATACAAGGTACCTCCTCCGTAAGTCATTATTTGATATGGATACACAGATTTATCTACGGGAACTCCATAAGCTGTCATTCATCTGTGATCAGGAACTTGGGTGATTTTTCACAGTGGTAAAACTTTCTTGCTGAGCTACCCAACCCTTTACCCAACTACCAGCTTTTAAAAGTAAGTGCTTCTTGAAGCACATTCAGGGCTTACTTCTGAGACAATAAAAAAAAAAAAAAGCAAAGAAATTATGGGAATTACAAGGTTATCACTTCAAATATTTTGGCAAAAAAAATTACACCTCTATATAATGTCACTGTACTAGCAATCTGATAGATTTTGCTAGATCCTTCAACTTTCTGGCAGTTATTTTAATGTTTTCTATTTAACTACTATATAGGAACTTTTACTCAGTTATTTTTAATAAGATTTCCTGTTTCTGTGTATTTCCTATATTCATATTGGTTTCTGCAGTTACAGCAAACCTTGATGTTGTTTTATCCTATCTCCTTTTTTCCAAATAGCATGTAATATGAAAAAAAAAGCAGTTGAAAAATTCTCACAGGTTACAGCAACCTGAAACTCAGGATAGTGTTTATAACCCTAGGTTTCTCCCACTGTCTAAGCTTCTCTTATCCATGTAGGAAACTTCAGAAAAAGACACAAACATTTAGGTGAGTCAACGTAAGTTTTCTTTACTCCCTTCAAGACATGCAAGTGAAGGTATCTTGACTGGTTAATGGCCATCCATAAATTAAAATAGACTGCCTACATCTGCTTCTAGAACTGAATTTAAATAGCTGAAATTTGATTACATATACTTTACATTTAAATACGTGGATGTTTTTGGTACGTGGTTAGGGTTGCAATTACTGTGTTCCTTGATTCATGCATATAAGCATTAGCACACTAGCAAATGGGATAATGTGCAGATGTAATTCAGATTTGTGTTTGCCTGTGTGATGAGAGCTTCTCTGGTTTTAAGAACAGGTCAGACTGAGTATGGTTATGAAAATTTCCCAATGACACAGTAGATACTACTTTTAGTGCTAGCCTGAAATAGTTCTTCACACCCACACTCAGGGTAATATAGTCTTTATGTTCAAATGAGGCATCTGAGCCATGAGCTGCAGTCATACAGCACTGAAGGAATAGGAACATGCAATCACATTATAGCAAGGATCTTTAAGATATTTATCAAATGATGGTACAGAAAAGCAAGTCTATTATGTATGTTTAAACAGGAGAAAACTGTACACACAACTACAGATCTCATTTCTCTCTCCCTCTACGTGTGTCTGAATGTGCTGTCTTTCCCCACAAAAACATTAGATAGGCTAAATACTGAAAGAAATAGAGGTGCCCAGTAAATGGGTTAATGTGTATAAGTTGTTCATGGGCAGACAGTGCCATATTGAGCCTGTATCTTTCCTGATTTTCTTGGCATTATGATCTACCTGGACTTCAGTGAATATGATAGACTACTGCATGATAATAAATAAACAATAAAAAGTAGAAACAATAAAAATAATTATGAGGGGCTGAAAACAGCTGTGGGTAGCGTTGAAAGATGAAATATGAGGCTGTGAGAAGAAAAGAGCTCTAGTGCAGCCCCACAACCCTTGGTTTGGGAAGTAGTTTTCATTAAAGCTTTTGGCACAAAAAATAACGTGCTTGTTAGTTGTTGATGACACGTAGTTGGAAAGTAAGACCAAAGGGAGTTAAGAAGAATTGGTGATCAGTGCCATTAGATGGACTGAAGGAATAGCACTGGGAACACAGTGAAATGCTAGGTACATGCCCATGTACAAAAAGACTAGTAAGAATTTCAATTTTATATTGGAGAATCTCACAGTCTGAAATGAACAGCAGTGAGATACTGTTAGGCAATCACAAAATGACTACAAGCTCTCAAATAATGCAATCTAAATTACCATGTTGAGGGGCAATGGTGTGTCAGTAACATTTGGTAAAGTACTGATGTGACAGGTTTTAGGTTTTAGGGCAGCTGTGTCTGTTAATTCTACTACTAATAGGATGTAGCAGAAATCAAAGAA